>NC_133521.1:9617500-10300625 GCF_049354715.1 Callithrix jacchus | reverse complement strand
GGGTTTTAAGACTAGGTGATCTCTTAAGGTTATTGTATTGGAGGACTGTTAATACATTATGCCCAACCAGGCTTGTAGAGAGAACAATATTTGGTTCCAATAACTGCATGTTGCTCTCCTGGAGACACCTTGGTTGTGACAGATACAATTTGAAGATTGTTTTCAGACCTTTTTTTTTTTTTGAGACAGAGTCTCGCTCTGTCACCAGGTGCCAGGCTGGAGTTCAGTGGTGTGATGTTGGCTCACTGCAACCTCTGCCTCCCAGGTTCAAGCAATTCTCCTGCCTCAGCCTCCCGAGTAGCTGGGACTATAAGCGCATGCCACCATGCCCAACTAATTTTTGTATTTTTCATAGAGACGTGGTTTCACCATGTTGGCCAATATGGTCTTGATATCCGGTCCTCATGATCCACCCGCCTTGGCCTCCCAAGGTGCTGGGATTACAGGTGTGAGCCACTGTGCCCGGCCTCAGATCATTTAATGTAAGTTTTCATAGTGAAAGTTATCCAAATTCTTATAGCTTGATTCTCAACTTTTGGAAGTCAAGGATCCATTCGAGAATTTGATGACACCTATAGACCCCCTCTGTCCAACACACAGACACACACACACACACACACACACACACACACACACGCATAGAGAAACACCTTTTTAGATAACACTGGGGGAGTTATTGGTTGTTGGACCCTGGAAAGGTAGTAGACTCTTTGTTAGGTGTTCATGCTCTGTGGTGAATAATAAAGTGAGCTACAGATAAGGGCAATCTCATTTATGGTCCATTGTTACTCTAGGTCTCTGCCTTTGGACTGAAAATCACTCCAATTCAGCTTCATTATTCAACAATATAGTGTAGGAGTAAAGGAGGAGGCAAAAGAAGTCCCTGAGTTGCTCTTACTCTAGCAAGCTTTCAACCCTGTACAGAGCATAGCTTAGGCAAGTAACTTCACCTGCTAGGGCTTCAGATTTCTCATCTCCGTAGTAGGGATCATAGTTCTATCTACTTCACGGAATTGCTGAGAAAATTCAACAGATGGGACTAGCATGAATAGCTGTGGCACTCGCCTAGGTTGCAAAATCTAAGGGAGCACCTCAAAACCAGTAATTTAGATAAGTAATACTTTACTGCAATATTTTTAAAAGTAAAAATTTATGCAAAAAGATGAACAAAATATCAAATTCTTTTTGTAATATTTTAAGTAAAGACAAGATCAGTATTATTGTGTTTCCTCTTTCTGCAGTCTCCAATATGGCCAGCACAGCACTGCTACTGATTCTGAGAATTTGGTGGCTAAAAATAAGTGAAACTGTTTTATCAAACCCAACTTTTATCTGGAGCCATAATCCCATCTAGCCGTTACTTGCACACCAGTGGAGACACAGCTTTACTCCTATTAAGGGAGCACAGTTGTGGGACAATCTCCAAATATTTCATTCCTGTGAGTCATATTTCCACCAGGATAAATATTCCCAATCTCTCTAGCTGTTTTTCAAAAGAATAGTGTCAAGTCTAAGAGCTTGTAATGTTGGCCAGTGTTCATTTTAAAGGTGGATCCCAGAACTCAGCCCACTTCCAATGTGATTCCCTGAAACCCAGGAAAGACACTGGGGGGGAAGAAATAGCAAGACTACTCCCCTCCTTGCAAAGCTTAAAAGCTTGTTTAGAGAAACCAAGTCTTCAAGACAGCACAGGTTATAATATTTTTTCCTGTGTTATGTTCATGACATACCTAGACAGACATATATAGGTAATTACGATCTGAAGTGACTGTGAATTATGATTCTCAATGATACTTCCTTGTGATTTGTTGCAATATAAATAACGATGATTTATTGCGGCTTCGCCAACTGCTCTGTTGGTGATGGATCATAATAGTAGATCATGATAATTATGAAATCAGCACAGAGCTGTTTTCCCCCTTGTAATTCAATTGTAACACGGCCGCCGAGGCTGCTGAACATTGCAACCTGTCTGCTGGATGCTGGATTGCGTTCAAGAGGGGTACAGTGGTCTTTCATGTGACTCACAGCAGTTCATCTCTAATAATTGTCCAGTTGCTTGTAGTATTACACATTGATGTAGATTTTTATTCCAGATGCAAATTAAATTCTAGAGTTTGTCATTTCTAGGCCAGAGGAATTAACAGAGAAATGCTGAAAGTCTGGGGAGACCTGAGCAGGTGACAAAACCCAGATCCCTTTTCTCCCCTCTTTGCTGAAGGCCCCTCCCTATCTCAGGTCTGGGCTTTGTCATACAGTCTGTGTCTCAGTGTTTATTAATTTATCTGATTTATGCAGAGCTGTTACTCCAAAGAACACAAGGTACCCTCATTTGGACCCTGCTTTAAGCAACTCTAAACTACAAAAATCTATTTCATTTAAAACAGTCATTTCTCAAACTGAGTGCAAAAATGCTAGTTCTAGGAATTCTGTGAAAAACAAGAGCACCTTTTTTCAACTAACTTTGGAAAACACCGGGTTATAAAAGTAAAAAATATGTAGAGGTTAAATCAATTAAACGTATTTTTATAAAGGTAAGTAAAATAATAATCTTTACTTTGGGACTTTTTAAACTCCATTTTGATAATAAACATGGTTAGTATCTAAAAAAAGACATGGTACCCAGCGTTCCTTAACTACAGGCAGTCCTTAGCTCTGTGTGGTGGACTAAAGATGGCCCTCAGTTCTCTGCATGTCCTTCCATGAACAGGTAGAGCTGAATTTCCGTACTTTTGAAACTGGGATGGGCCCATGACTTACTTTGATAAATAGAATGTGGCAAAATTGATCCAGTGTCACTTTGGGGCTGGATCTTAAGAGGTATGAGGCTTCCATCTTTTCTACTTGTAATATTCCTTCTTGAACCCAACCACCATGCTGGTGAAGCTCAGGAAGCTTCATAGGAAGGTGTCTGTGGGCAAGAACTGGGGCTCGTGACTGGTAGACCCAGTTGAATCCTCCTCTGGCAGCCAGCACTATCTGCCCAGTTTATGGGTGAGGCCAGTTTGGGCCTTCCAGCCATCTCCACACCCTAACCAACACCACAGAAAGCAGATCCTGTCAAACTACTGAATTGTGAGAAATAATAAAGTTGCTATTTTAAGACACTAAATTTTGAGGTAGTTTATTATACACAATAGGTAACTGAGACTCTGCTACATTAAAATATGAGATTTTGCCATATGTTGTATTATACATCTCCTATTACTTGCATTTTGCATTATCCACTCTTAGTTTTTGGGATTTATCCACCAAAAATGATATATGTTAAATATATATATAAAATTATAACACAGTATCCATATCTTTCACAGAATTTAGCACAATTGTTACTTTTTCATTCCCCCCTGCCCCTCACTATAAGTTCTCAGTGCAGGATCCATATTTATTTCATTCATCTCTGTACGCCTCTCCTAACCCAGTGACTGGCACAGTTTGTCTTCATGAAATAGACATTGAATAAATGAGTAACTTTTGGAAAAGAGTTTTTAAGTATTAATCTAAACCATAGACAGAATTAGGAGCAGAATTATGTAACAGAAGGATTCTTTGCTAAGGCTGAAATTATCAAAGGTTCTTTTAATATTGATTTTACATGGTACATCTAAAATAAGATTCAGCTTGAGAAACCCCAAATTACCGAAACTTTACTAGAAACATGAACTGGACCTACAGGCAATCGTGTAGTGCTTATATCAGAAACATCGAAATTTCTACTTATGTGCCTTTACCTTTTTCCTTCCACAGAGGAAACAATATCCATAGATTGCTGAATATCATTCCCAACCATATTTTTATTCTTTTAGTAGATAGACAAATAAATGTTAAAATATAGGATATATGCCATATGTTATGTTATATACCTCCTATTATTTTCATTTTGCTGTATTCATTCCTGGTTTTTGAGATTCGTCCACCTAATTGTGTCTATCATATCTATCACATCTATCTATCTATCTATCCATCCAACAACTGTCTAGCTTGTTCATTTTAATTGTGGCAGAGTATTCCATCTTATAACTAAACATCAGTCTATTTGTTCAGTCTCCTACTGATGTATAATTAAATTGTTTCCGTTTTCACTATAGTAAACAAGACTGTAACCAACATCTTTGTACACTTTTCTTTGTGCATGGTAAGAGTTTATTGTTGCCATTTTCCAGAAAAGGAAATTGTGGCTCAAAGCATTTAAGGAACTTGTCTGATAGCAGACAGTTAATCAGGTTAGGGCCAGAGTTCAAATCCAGTCCATGTTCATTCCTTTGCAGCATTTGGCTTTCTGGAAGGCTCGAAGGCCCTCCAGACAACGAGGGTACTGTTTGGAGGGGGATCTGAAAAAGGAAGTTTCATGGATGCTTCATTGACCTGAAATTCACTCCTGTTTCCCAGAGCCAGTCACTGAGCAATGACACATAGAGGGGCCTATGGTGTGGGGGCCAGGAAAGGATTGACTCTCAGAAGTCATGGAGTCAAGACTCAGCTTTGTGACCTCTCAGCTTTGGAACTTGAGGCCTGTTGCTTCACCTTTCTGAAGGTCATCTCTGAAATGGGGATTATAATAACAGCAGCTTATAGGCTGGTTGTGATCCTCAAGGAAGACAATGTGCAGGGGAAAATTTTATGATGAACGTATGTTGTAATCATGGACATTGTTAAATCTGTAGGTGGGAATTCAGAAAATGTCACTCAGTTTTTGACTCTTGACAATTTGTCACTTGTAGGCTGGAGAGAATATGTTAAATTTAAGGTCAGCTTTACTCTGGCAAACAGGAGTAAATCTGGTTTCCTTGAACACGGAGAGTTAAGGTCTGAAAGCAGAAATGAGGTGCTGCCTCAGGGACTGGCTGCTTTGAGTTCTGTGAGGTGTGAGGGGATGGTTTATGCTGCAGGGATGTCTGCTCTGGCTTATGGCAGAATTCTGGTCCTGGCAGCATGGAAGTGTATAACTGCAGCGACAAGTGACCAAGGTTCTGGGCTTTTCTGATAACGTGAATGTGGGTCCTTGTTTCTTAGCATTAAGACAGATGCTGAAAGGCAGCAAATCCATTTGCTTAGAATGGGTGAGGCCTTGGGATCTAGATTGGAAGAAAGGTGGGCTGGTTAGTTAGAAAGAGGAAGATGTGCTTTGAGGGATGTTGAAGTGAAGGGAGTTTGAGAGACTAAATATCTCCAGGACTACGAGGTACATTTGGTTCTTTTGAATTTGGGGGTAAATGCTGCTAGGTATGCCAACCATCAAAGACAACATGGTGACTTTCACACTTGCACCTGCTTTTCTCCTGTTGTCCTCAGCATTCTTCAATTTTATCCACAAGTCCAGCTCTGTGCTCCCTTAGCTATGTGCTGGAACGGTACTAGCATCTTCATTTTACTGACTGGAAGAGACTTGGCTTTGGGTAGCTCCAGGTATATCCAACATCTGCAGCAGCATTGAAACGTTCACGTTCAGGTGGGCCCTGAGCCTACCTCCCTCATATGGCAGAGGGAGAAAGACTAAGGGCCATATAGGGAAGTAACTTACTTAGGATCTCACGGCCACTGAATGGCATTCAAGGACTCAGAATCAGATAGACTAACCCCTGCCCAGTGTTCTTTTTCCTTTTTCTTGTGGCCTTTTTGCCCTTTGCAGGGTCATGGCCTGTTCCACTTGCCCATCTCCTGGGACTAGTTTTGCTGTTGTTTAGATCTGTGTCCTACCCCAACCTCATGTAAAATTGTAATCCTCAATGTTGGAGGTGAGGCCTCATGGAGTAATTGGATCAGGAGGGCAGGTGATTTCTTTCTTTCTTTTTTTTTTTTGTGGTTTTCTGGTGTCATTTTTTTTTTTCCTTTTTTTTTTATTGGATTTTAGGTTTTGGGGTACATGAGCAGAGCATGTAAGACAGTTGCGTAGGAACACACATGGCAGTGTGCTTTTCTTTCCTTCTCCCCTTCACCCACATTTGGCATTTCTCCCCAGGCTATCGCTCCCCACCTCCCCCTCCCACTGGCCCTCCCCTTTTCCCCCCAATAGACCCCAGTGTTTAGTACTCCCCTTTCTGTGTCCATGTGTTCTCATTTTTCATCACCCACCTATGAGTGAGAATATGCGGTGTTTCATTTTCTGTTCTTGTGTCAGTTTGCTGAAGATGACGTTCCCCAGATTCATCCATGTCCCTACAAACGACACAAACTCATCATTTCTGATTGCTGCATAATATTCCATGGTGTATATGTGCCACATTTTTCCAATCCAGTCTATTATCAATGGGCATTTTGGTTGATTCCAGGTCTTTGCTATTGTAAACAGTGCTGCAATGAACATTCGTGTACATGTGTCCTTATAGTAGAACGATTTATAGTCTTTTGGATATATACCCAGTAATGGGATTGCTGGGTCAAATGGAATTTCTATTTCTAAGGCCTTGAGGAATCGCCACACTGTCTTCCACAATGGTTGAACTAATTTACACTCCCACCAACAGTGTAAAAGTGTTCCTTTTTCTCCACAACCTCTCCAGCATCTGTTGTCTCCAGATTTTTTAATGATCGCCATTCTAACTGGCATGAGATGGTATCTCAATGTGGTTTTGATTTGCATCTCTCTGATGACCAGTGACGATGAGCATTTTTTCATATGATTGTTGGCCTCATATATGTCTTCTTTTGTAAAGTGTCTGTTCATATCCTTTGCCCACTTTTGAATGGGCTTGTTTGTTTTTTTCCTGTAAATCCGTTTGAGTTCTTTGTAAATTCTGGATATCAGCCCTTTGTCAGATGGGTAAACTGCAAATATTTTTTCCCATTCTGTTGGTTGCCGATCCACTCTAGTGACTGTTTCTTTTGCCGTGCAGAAGCTGTGGAGTTTCATTAGGTCCCATTTGTCTATTTTGGCTTTTGTTGCCAATGCTTTTGGTGTTTTGTTCATGAAGTCCTTGCCTACTCCTATGTCCTGGATAGTTTTGCCTAGATTTCCTTCTAGGGTTTTTATGGTGCCAGGTCTTATGTTTAAGTCTTTAATCCATCTGGAGTTAATTTTAGTGTAAGGTGTCAGGCCAAACTGAGCTTCAGAAGTGAAGGAAAAATAAAATCCTTTGCGAACAAGCAAGTACTCAGAGATTTTGTCACCACCAGGCCTGCTTTACAAGAGCTCCTAAAAGAGGCACTACACATAGAAAGGAACAACCAGTACCAGCCATTCCAAAATCACACTAAATGCTAAAGAGCATCAACATAATGAAGAATCTACAACAACTAACAGGCAAAACAGCCACTTAGCATCAAAATGGCAGTATCAAATTCACACATAACAATATTAACCCTAAATGTAAATGGACTAAATGCACCAATCGAAAGACACAGACTGGCAAATTGGATAAAAATCCAAAACCCATCAGTGTGCTGTATCCAGGAAACCCATCTCACATGCAAGGATACACAAAGGCTCAAAATAAAGGGATGGAGGAAGATTTACCAAGCAAATGGAGAGCAAAAAAAAGCAGGAGTTGCAATTCTTATCTCTGATAAAATAGACTTTAAAGCAACAAGGATCAAAAGAGACAAAGAAGGCCATTACATAATGGTAAAAGGATCGATAAAACAAGAAGAGCTAACGATCCTAAACATATATGGACCCAATGCAGGAGCACCCAGATACATAAGGCAAGTTCTTAATGACTTACAAAGAGACTTAGACTCCCACACAATAATAGTGGGAGACTTTAACACTCCACTGTCAATATTAGACAGATCAACCAGACAGAAAATCAACAAGGATATCCAGGGCTTGAACTCAGACCTGGAGCAAGCAAACCTGATAGACATTTACAGAACTCTTCACCCCAAATCCACAGAATATACATTCTTCTCAGCACCACATCACACCTACTCAAAAATTGACCACATAATTGGAAGTAAAGCACTGCTCAACAAATGCAAAACAACTGAAATCATAACAAACAGCCTCTCAGACCGTAGTGCAATCAAGTTGGAACTCAGAATACAGAAACCAACCCAGAACTGCACAGCTTCATGAAAACTGAACAACTGGCTCTTGAATGTTGACTGGGTAAACAATGAAATGAAGTCAGAAATAAAGAAGTTCTTCAAAACCAATGAGAACGAAGACACAACATGCCAGAACCTCTGGGACACATTTAAAGCAGTCTCTAGAGGAAAGTATATAGCAATAAGTGCCCATATGAGGAGAATGGAGAGATCCAAAATTGACACCCTATCGTCAAAATTGAAAGAGCTAGAGGAGCAAGATCAAAAAAACTCAAAACCCGGCAGGTGATTTCTTATGGTTTAACACCATCCTCCTTGGTGCTGTCATCAGCGATAGTGAGTTCTTGTGAGATCTAGTTATTTAAATGCATGTGGTACCTCCTTTTACCGTCCTTGCTGTTTCAGCCGTGTGAAGTGCTGGCTTCCTCGTTACCTTCCACCATGATTGTAAGCTTCCTGAGGCCTCCCCAGAAGCCTAGCAGATGCCAGCATCATGTTTTCTCTGTAGCCTACAGAACCATGACCCAATTAAATGTGTTTTCTTTATAAATTACTCTTACTAGAGTAAACAAGGCTGTAACCAACATCTTTGTACATTTTTCTCTGTGCACTGTAACAGTTTATTGTTGCCATTTTCCAGAAAAGGAAACTGTGGCTCAAAGTATTTAAGGAACTTGTCTGATGTCAGGTAGTTGATCCAGTTAGGGACAGAGTTCAAATTCAGTCCATGTTCATCACTTTGCTGCATTTGTTTTTTTTTTTTTTTTTATAGCAGTGTGAGAATAGACTAATACCACTCTTCATGTTCTTGCCAGTACCCAATAATTTCGTGTCTCTTTGGGCAAGGTGGGGTCAGTTAGAGTCAGGCAGTATCCTGATTGCCCCTCTAAGATCTTGCCAAGAGAGAAAGTGCTTTTTAATCTAGAGCTTTCCCCATCCCACTGCCTAGTTACGGATGTGAGTTGTTTGCATGAGTTAGAAATATCCCACAGCCTAGCTACGGATGTGAGTTGTTTGCATGAGTTAGAAATATCAAGCCACCTACTCTCACTGGTGCTTTCCTCCTTCTAGAGGTAGCAACGGTTGGTAATGCCTACCTGGAATGCTGTATCAAGAAGGATTCAGAGTCTGAAGCTGAATTAGTTGGTTACTGTCTGTCATAAGCATGTGCACCCATGTGGCACATGTTTACATTTCCACCTTTCCCTTATCCGATGCCAGTATTGTCTCCAGAACTCTCCTGCGAGCCTGAGAAATGCGAAAGTAGAGGTGTGAAGCTTTGTGGTGGTTGTTAGAGGAAACACCACTCACATCAGGAATTTCTTTATCAACCCCAGGGCACACAGCAGGCAGGCCGTGCAACCCTCTTGCCTTTCTACTCCTCCCAGTAGAGCAGCTGACACACTTCCTGGCTGCGGAGATCCTGACTAATCCCCACCTCTCCAAGCAGAACTTCAGCAAATATTAGAAGCAGAAAAATTCAGAAACAAAAGCAAGAAATAAAAGAGCTGTCAGAAAGGATCTACATAGAACCCTGAAGTTGTGCTTTCATAACTGAATAAATAACTCCTTGAGCAATAATTTGTTTGCAAGCTGTTAATTAGCAGCATAATTAATTTCTGCAGATTATAAATAACAGAGCACAAAGTGGCATTCCCAGTAGAGCCAATGAAAAATTACCTAAACCATTTTAAGAACCAAAAATAGTTCACAATGTAACAGATTTAAATGGGCTCTAGAATCTTCATGGTGCCGTTTTCTTTTTCCTATGGGTTAAAAAATTTATTAACTCAAAAACTCGGCAACTGTGAGCTTGTGTCTGAAGTCAGAAATGTATTGGCCAAAAGCAGAGTTTCATTAATCACCCTGTTCTCTTATGCCTGGCATGTTGAGAAGGAAAAAAAAAATCTCTGTTTATCTCTGCTTCAAACAAACAGCCGCATAAGTAGATTATTCCCAACAGAAAGATTTTCCCTACACTCTAATCTCAGAGCAATCATTCACTGCTCTAAATGAGCAGTTACTTAAAATGTTAAGAAGAGATGCTAATTAGCTCAACGAAAACCCTGCCAAGTATTTAATTTTGAGAAAATAAAATAAAGATAGGAAAGGCCTGTCACCTTTTGCAATCTTAAGGCCATCAGTTTATATCTAATCTTTTGCCTTGGTTACCTTCCCACTGTTAGGATCTGTATTGTGGGATGCTGACTGAGTGGTAGAAATTGATCTCTAGGTTCAGAAACAAACTTGAAGGTAAGAGTATTGTTACAGCTTGAGGAGAAAGAGCCTTAACTTTATTTGTAATCTGGAATATTTTTTCAAAGGAGTTGTGACTTACCAAAAGCAAAAAAATAATAAAAAATAGAAAAATAAAAATGAATCTAAGAAAGTCCAAACTAGGTGAATGTTAAAAGGAAATTGACCCAAGAGAATTGAAACTGATATTTCAGTAATAGTCAATAGATGCTGTAATTTAGTATCATTTAGCTCTGAGCTTCCTGGTAGCCAAGGTGAGGAACAACATGGAGCTAAGGAGCTTGTGTTATCTGAGAGGATTAAGGCTGAGAAATTGAAAGCATGGCCTGTAAATAGTGTAATGCTAGTTAGGCATGGGCTCTCACTAGGTGAACCTGGGTTCAAAGGGACCCACCCCTTCACATTTGAGCTTTGTAATCTGGGCAAGCTGTTTAACCTACTTGTGTCCCAGGAGTTGTTTTTGCTTTTTAAAGTAAACTTTTTATTTTGAAATAATTTGAGATCCATAGAAAGTTATAAGAAGAGTAGAGACAGTTTTCTTTCACCTCCTGTCAGCTTCCTAATATGTAATATATTAGATAAATTAGTACATCATCAATACCAGAAACCTACATTGGTAGAATACTATCAACCAAACTATTAGGCAGTATTCAGATTTCACCAGTTTCAGGTTTGGCATTTTCTTTTTTAATATATGTAAAATGCTGCATGGTTAATACACGTGGCTCACTTAACATATTATTGGCACTGGCCATATGGTATGCACTTAATAAATAGAAGCCACCACCTTCCTCCTTATGATGAGTTATGAGTTAATGAGGTCATTAGCCCCAGCAACTGCAGGATGCTTCGCGTACACTAATCTATCTTATCTCTGTTATCAGCCCAAATTTCCAGAGGAAAAAGATATATTTGGTCAGGTATAACAAGGCTTAGATTAGAAAGATGGTCTATTGAAGAATAATGGAATGCAGACAGGCACATTTAATCAGGGATCTGGTAATGAAAATAATTTGAGCATCTTCATTTTTGTTTTACATAGCAGTTTATTTTCTGTTTCTCCAGCCACCCAGAAAGTAGGAGCTCCTTTTTTATCCTGCAGATATAAAAAGAACAGAATTCTAATTATAGATAGTGCTTTTCTGAGATCCGAGCCAATGCTGCAGAGGAAGAGGGTATGAGTTTGCAGTTTTATTGTTGCCTCTTGCGGATGTTTGAACATTTCTGCAGATGCTTGTGCTATTCTGTTCAATTCCATTTGATATAGCTAAGCTCTTATTATAAAAGTTCATTTCATGGTGCTTGCTGGGCACTATAGGAAACACAACACTGAAGAAGAGTTGATTTTTACCCCCAAGGAGCTTATAATCTAGTGGGGATATGCCAAGGATTCATATCCTAACAATACTTGCCATTGAATTTAGTTATTGGCAGCTATTTTATTTAACTGTTGAGTAAATACTGTCTCAAGCACAGTAAATTGACTCTAAAAGTAGTATCTGTTCCAGATGATATTGTCCCGAAGCTTCTAATAATATTTAAGAAAAAAGAAAAAATTTTTTATCCAGTAACTATTTATTGAGCCCATTCTATGTGCTAGGTAATGTTCTACATGCTGGGAGTACAGGTACAGCAAGGAACAAGATAGAGAAGTTTATTTTAATTAATTAATTAATTAATTAATTTAGAGATGAAGTCTTGCTCTGTGGCCCAGGCTGGAGTCACTGGTGTGATCTTGGCTCGCTGCAACCTCTTCATCCCAGATTCAAGCGATTCTCCTGCTTCAGCTTTCTGAGTAGCTGGTACTACAGGCAAGTGCCACCATGCCCAGGTAATTTTTGTAATTTTAGTAGAGATGGCATTTCACTGTATTGGCCAGGCTGGTCTTGAGCTCTTGACCTCAAGATCCGCCCACCTTGGCCTCCCAAAGTGCTGGGATTACAGGCGTGAGCCACCGTGCCCAGCCCACAGTAGTCTTATTCTAATAAAGTTTACCTTCCTATAGGAAAGAAATATGTAAAAATGAAAACAAATGAAAAAAGCAGATTGAGCTGGGCACAATGCCTCATGCCTGTAATTCTAGCACTTTGAGTTGCTGAGGTGGGAGGATCAGTCCAGCCCAGGAGTTCCAGTTTGCAGTAGGCTATGATTGTACCACTGCCCTCCAGCCTAAGCAACAAAGCCAGATCCTGTCTCTAAAAAGTAAATAACTAAATAAATAACTTTTTAAAAAGACGATTGAAAAGTAACTGGAGAGAAGGGGAATGCTACTGGAAGATCAGAATAAAGGAAGGCTGCTCTGCGGAGGCAACACTTGACCTGACATCTGCAAAACGGAGAAGATCCAACCGTGGGGAGGCAGCAAAACACAGCAATTAGAGACCAGCAAATCAAGGCCCAGATGCAATCCCACATGATAGCACAGAGTGGGGCTCCAATGCTTAGCACAACATAGGCGTGTTATAAGCATATATGTACTGAAAGAAATGCCAGAGAGCATGGTACAGAAGACATTCTGGGAAGCTCTCTCTCACCACCTAGGAGATGCCCTTTGTTTCGATTTTCTGTACCATGCCCTCTGGCACTTCTTTCTTATGGCTAGCTGGAGGAAGGCTGGCCTTTCCCTGAGAAGCTGAATGAATTAAAGCTAATTTGGGAAAGTTTGAGACTAATGAGTTGCAAGGGTGGTGAAGGTAAGTAATTATGGGGCTGAGGGAGATAAGCAAATGTCTATTATTATTACTAGTAGCAATAGTAGAAATTATTACTATTCATTACTTTTTACTCTCAATATGAAAATATTTAATAATATTAAGCATTCATGAAAAGTTTACTATATGCCAAGAATGATGCCTCATATTTTACTTTCATTATCTCATTGTTACCTACATTTTATTTTAAAGTTGAAGCACTTGAGACTCAGAGAAGTTAAGTAACTTATCTAAGGCCACATAATTAAGTGGCAGAGTCAGGATGTACACCCATGTCTGTCTGACCTCAAAGCCCATGCATATTTACTGACTATAAGCTGTTGAATCTGCTTCCCTAAATCTCTCTTTCTGATACGCCAGAGCATACGGCAAATGGTGATTAAATTCTATGAGCAGTGGAGCAGCAGAGAGCCTATGAGTTAGATAACTTTAATGTCATCACCAATGGCAATCTTATCACTATGCCATAATCTTGCTACATATCAGCGGTGGCGATGGTGGTAGTATTTTGTGTCAGGGAGAGGATTAGATGGTGTCTGGTAGAGCAGATGAGTTATACTGAGCTGCTCATTGTCTTACTTGGCTCTTTTTGTGATAAAGGATAGTTCTTGGCCAAAGTGGAAAATAAAGTACTTGAGATTAATACAACATGTGGGTCTAGAGCAGTTTTTCCGGGCCAAGCTAATTGGCTCTCACACATATTAAGTATATACATGACTGAGCTCATCACTGGATGAGGCACAACCCTTTAAAAGGGCCATTCTCTCTGGGCATAGGCTCAAAGCCATAATGCTAAAGTGGAAGTGGGTGACAAGAGCACAGAGATAAGGGAAATGAGGTCATGGCTTTCATCACATTGCACTCATGTCCTAGTTAGCATCACTCGGCTCTTGGCCACAGTTGGATTCATGATCTTGGCACATTGTCTTGTATATCTGTGCTGTTGTCCATAAAGGACAGTGATCAAGAGAGTAACTAATGCAGCACACTCAGACTAGAACTGTGTTCTACCTTGAGATGACATATTCAAAGCAGCAAACACAACACCTCAATAAACATGGCACAGATGCACTCAGGAAGTTGAATTTCTTTCCTTTCCCAAACATCTCCCTATGCCATTCTCCCTGGTTCTACTGCTTACTTCTTTCATGCTACGAGACATTTTCCCCTCTGATCCTCACCTTTACCAAACTGTATTTATCTCACATACAAAGTTGGATCCATTTTTAGAGAGCACCA
The DNA here is from genome assembly GCF_049354715.1 of Callithrix jacchus. NCBI lineage: Eukaryota > Metazoa > Chordata > Mammalia > Primates > Cebidae > Callithrix > Callithrix jacchus. The sequence continues at coordinate 10,286,433 of NC_133521.1, read as the reverse complement.
AATGAAAGAGAAATTTTGAGCTATATTCAGGCTCCAAAAAAGAGAGTTCTGTGATCAGTTGGTGATGTCTGCCATGTATATGGACAGGGAGAGTGTGTGTATGTGTGTGTGCATGTGCTATGCATTGACCTGGTTGGTTTCTAAGTTTCTTTCATATAAAATATTCTGTGATTATGTCTCAGCAACCCATTTTACATGCAGGAAACCAATTTAAACTGCCATATTAAGAAAGGTGGATCAGTACGATTATCTTTATACTGAAGAACAGTATATTGTCATGGTAACTTGAAAAATATAAGACAGATTAGCAATGACCAAATGTTGGCAGCTATAGAGGGGCTAGGCTGCAAACACTTCTGTGACTCTGGTCTTCTTGCCAAGTGTATAGATCACAAAGGTGCTCTACTTTTCAGATCTGCTGTGGAATAACAAGCAAATGAAGACCTGGGCCTCTGCATGGTGTAGTTGATGAGATGTCCCCACTGTGGTTAAAAGTGGTGAACAACATAGGAGGCACAGGAAAAAAAGGGTCAGGGTGAACTTGATCAGACTGGGATTCACCCCTGCCCTTGACTTTGAGCCTGAACAACCCTGACTTGCTTGGCTCATTATTATTTAAAGCTGCAGCCTCTTTTTTCTTGTCATCGTTTTCAGTTCACATTTCCTATTCTGTTTTGAGTTTTGGAGTGAAACCTCTCTTTTTCACTGGGCTTTTCATTGGGGTTCCAAATGCTTCTCAAATATGCTGTTGCAACAGTTATAGACTTTTGAGCAAATCAACCAGCTTTTTTATTCTTCTCCATGCCATGTTCTGTTGTCTAAGGGTAAAAGTTTAGAATCACAAAGACCCTTTTAGTATATTATAAGTATTAATCATTTATCTGTTCTACACACATACATACGTATACATATGTATGTTGCTTATTTTCCTAAAATAATATCTTGTGATTTTGATTGCATCTTGTGTATCATCACATTAATAATAAAACAACAGTGCAATAGAAAAGTATATGGATAGCTTATTTAGAGAAGAGCAAATCCAAATGGTCAGTAAGCATATGAAAAGATGCTTAACCTCAATACTAATCAGGGACATTTCTAATTAAAGATACAGTGCAAATATTTTAAGTGTATTATCACTCAGACCTGGTGATATGCCAAAGAGAAAGAGGCATCACACATTGCTGATGGAAATGAAAATTATGTCAGCCCTTTGGAAAGCAACCTGGCAATATGCCTTTAAAGTGAAACATATAGATCTTTTGACCCTGCAATCTCACTTATGGGAATTTGGCTGATAAAAAAAGACACTGGGATATAATAATATCTTTATTTTAGCATGGTTTTTAGCGGAAGAGAGAGGAAAGAATGAAACAAATGAAATAAAACAAACTAAATACCAAGTGATAAGGAAGAGCTGAATAAAACATGGTACAACCACAGTAGGTAATATTTTGCGACCATTAAAAATAGACAATCCCTGACTTATGGTGGTTCTAATTAAGAGTTTTCAACTTCACAGTGGCGCAAAAGCTATACGCTTTCAGTAGAAACTCTACCTCAAGTACTTTTTTTAAATAGTACTTTATGTTCCGGGATACATGTGCAGATCATGCAGGGTTGTTGCATTGGTACATACATGGCAAGGTGGTTTGCTGCTTACAACCATTCTGTTTTTCACTGTCAGTATAGTTTTCAACTAATTACATGAGATGTTCAATGCCTTATTATAAAATAGCTTTGTGTTAGATGATTTTGCTCAATTATCAATTAATATAACTGTTCTAGGCATATTTAAAGTAGGTGAGACTAGGCTATGATATTTGGTAGGTTAGGTGTATTGAGTACATTTTGGATTTATAGTATTTTCAACTTATGATGGGTTTATCAGCACATAACCTCATTATAAGTTGAGGAGCAACTATAATGAATTAAATTTGTATCATTTAACCTGAAATATTTCCAGAATGTATTGCTATAGGAGAAAAGCTGCATGCAAAGGTAGGTATACAATATATCATTGTTATACAAGAAAAACAGCAATAACAATATAATTCTAATAAGCATATTCATGATTATTTATATTTATTTGGTCATGAAGAAATAGACAGAAACAAAAACACTAGGTCCTTAATATTTGTTGCTGGAAGGTTGGGTGGAGAAACGAAAGTGGGGAGAGGAAGAGGGAAAAGCAAGATGTAAACAAAATTAAATTATAGAATAAAATGAAAAATGTTTATGGTAAAATAGTACATAATATGATTGCATTTATGAAAAACTACATGTGTACATTTTTACTTAGAGATATATAAAAGCATGGGCATGAACAAGTTAACTTAGATTATCTCTGAATAGTAGGATTTTAGGTGTTTATGTTTTCATCATACTTTTTTTTCAAGATGTGGTCAAATAATGACATCAGAATTAATGTTTTTTTTTTTTTACCACTGAGTTCTATTTTCTGTTGGTTTTATTTTCAATGTCTTCTCAAATGATACTAATATAAAATATCCCAGACTTATGTTCTGTCACCCTAGGGAGCCCAGTGCAAGAGTGCCATGTTCATGATAGTTCTAACATGAAGTCTCAAGCTTACTCTCCTTGGTCTGACCCTGCATCACAGTTTAGATCATAGAGTATGCTGATTGGCCATGTTTGGGTCACACACCCTAACCACCGGGACTGAGATTACGGGAGTGTAGTTTCCCAAAGGCAACACAATATACTTTCATCAGAATATGGATAAATTACAGGGGACTGTCATCAGAATATGTCCACTGTAGAGGGTGAGGTAAGAGAGAGTTGAGCAATAACATAAAATATTATACTGAGAAAAATGAACGATGAGATCATACAGCACGCACTGAGTGCAAAGAAGGGGAAGTGAGTCTTTCTAGAAAAAAAATTGTTAAGATAATAGTTTCTATTTGAATGTTTGAGATTTAATTTTGTATACAACATATCCATTCTGATACAGTACATGGTATGAAGTATTTTATTTAAGGTCTGGGTCTGGGAGAGCTGGGAAACCAGGCATGGATGCTATACACTGGGACAAATAATCTATCTGCCCTACCAAATGGCTATTCCAGCTGCCTCTGCTACTGGTTTAAGCTCAGCACCCATGAAGCTAGGGAGTGAACATGAGAAACTTTGATGCAACTACCACAGAAGTAATATTTGTTTACACTATGCCAGAAAAGCCAAGTGTCCTTAGACATGTGATATTGTTTCAGCTTTTTAATTTCATAACGATGCATCCACCTGATGAATTAAGGCTACTTGCAGAGCTGCAGCTGCAAGAGAGCTAAGGAAATGTCATCTTTAGCTTTGTGTCTCCTACTGTGAAGAAGAAACGTGAGAAGGTGTTTGGAGTAGTAGTGAGTGAGCCATTCTGCATTTTCCATCTCATTCTATCATGTTTTTTACCTACACTCCCTATTACCTTGAGCTTCCAGAAAATAAGAATAGCATCAATAACATGCTCTTGCTTAATGTAATTAAATCTGCCTCTTGAATGAACAAAAAACCTCACCCTTACTTCCAAAAAAGGAAGACTCATTATTTTTTTTTTGATGGGGTCTCATTCTTATCAGTCATCACACCCATTTCCAAGTTATGTTATAGACTTTCTCTCTCTAGTCTTAATCCTATCTTGATACTGGCAAGCTAAAGTGTAATTTATAAAGGTAATTGCCAAGAACATATTCCATATGAAACAGTAGGGAACAAACACTTCTCAGAAAAAGTCATTTATGCCATCAAAAAACATATGAAAAAAAGCTCATCATCATTGGTCATTAGAGAAATGCAAATCAAAATCACATTGAGATACCATCTCATAACAGTTAGAATGGCAATCATTAAAAAGTCAGAAGACAACAGATGCTGGAGCTGATGTGGAGAAATAGGAATGCTTTTACACTGATGGTGGGAGGGTAAATTAGTTCAACCACTGGGGAAGACAGTGTGGCGATTCCTCAAGGATCTGGAAATAGAAATACCATTTGGCCCAGCAATTCCGTTACTAGGTATATACCCAAATGATTATAAATCATTCTGCTATAAAGACACATACACATGTATGTTTATTGCGGCACTGTTCACAATAGCAAAGACTTGGAACCAACCCAAATGCCCATCAGTGATAGACTGGATAAAGAAAATGTGGCACATATACACCATGGAATACTATGCAGCCATAAAAATATAAGTTCATGTCCTTTGCAGGGACATGGATAAAGCTGGAAACCATCATTCTCAGAAACTGACACAAGAACAGAAAACCAAACAACACATGTTCTCACTCATAAGTGGGTGTTGAACAATGAGAACACATGGACACAGGGAGGGGAACAACATACACCGGGGTTTGTCAGGGGGTAGGGGGCTAAGGGATGGGTAGCAAAGTGTGGGGGTTAGGGGAGGGATAGCATTGGGAGAAATACCTAATGCAGATGATGGGGTGATGGATGCAGCAAACCACTATGGTACGTGCATACCTATGTAACAAACCTGAATGTTCTGTACATGTACCCCAGAACTTAAAGTATTATAAAAATTAATTAATTAATTAATTAAAAAATTTAGAAAACAATAGGGGAAAATAAAATGGTTAATATAATAAATATCTAGGTACCAGGGCAAGTGAAAAATGTAGCTACCTTCTTCAGTGTTTGTTTCTGAGATGTGTCATGAGGTTTGGTTGCCATTTAAAGCTTTTTTCTTCCACATCCTACTTCATATTCCTTTGCCTCTATTAGTATTCAGCTTCTTGGAGGCATCTTCAGAGGTTGGAGGGTCATTCATTTCTAGGTGTTTGAGTCTTGGAAGTATGATCAATTTCGTGTTTCTGCCATTTTCTGTCTTTTGAAGACCATGAAGTAGTCAGCAGGAAGTCTCACTTCATATTCTATGGAACAATCATTACCTTTGTGGAAGAAAGCGTTTCATCCTTAGGTATCAAAACCCCTAAGCCAGCAAAGTCCAGAATTGTGTAAATATAAAGGAAATACTTCTCTACTTGTGAGTTGTGATAGTGAGAGGAGCCACATAGCCTCCCATCCACTGTGTCCTGCTCCATTGTAGTGTGGCTATGAGAGAAATGATACCATACATTGGTCTGTGGTTTGTTCAGAACACATATTACCTAAAGCAATTTTAGTCAACTCCCAAGAGACTGTTGTTTCTAACAACTGATACTTCCATGGACCACACCATCATTCTGTAAGACCAACTACTTCTGAGTGATAAGGTATTGGGAAAGACAAGTAAACGCCATGAACGTTAGATATTATCTTGCTACTCGTGCTAGAAAATGAGTATACAGCATTGTGTGTCCTGCTGTGATCATGAACAAAGCATTGAGTGATTGCATGCCTGGTAGGGCTGTGGGAGACATTATGAACAAAACACAAAACTTACAGAGAATAAGTATTTAGTCCAGAGACAAATGTCTGTCCCTTCAACAAAGGAAAGGATTCAAAATAATCAATTGCCACCAGGCTGTAGGCTGATCCTCAGGCAGTTTTGTAGTGTTTAGGACCCTGATACACTCAGTAATGGTGATCCCTGAGACTAACTTTGTGCTCTTGAACCTGTTCATACCTCTGTCTTTGCCACCATGGCTACATTATCCATGAACCCATTCAAAAGAGTGTCTGGAAAGAGACTGACAGATATCAACAGGGGTTTGATTTACCATATGACTATTGAGAATCTCCTCTACAATGGGCTCTTTGCTGAGCTTTCATATGGGACACAAGTACGTTCATGTTCTGGATCCATTTAGAGATGCCCATTCTTCATTAAATCCTCCTTGTTACTGATCCTGTAATAGTATTCTTTTTGAATGCCTGGACCTTGCATGATGAGACTGACTACTTAAAATCCGACCTACATGAAAACTCTCCTTTCTCCATTGTCCTTCAAGGCCATCCTTGAGTGGGAGTGCAAACCACAGCAATTCATTTTTCACTGGCACCATAGATTAGACTTGATTTTCCTCCTCAGCCAACTGATTATAGATGGGATTTCCCATGAGTCTTGAGGCTGCAATGGGCAGGAGTACTGGAAGTGTGAGGCTCCTGTGAATAATGTATGCCTTAAAGATCTGCTCAAGTCCAATTCCATAGGTACCACATTTACTGGATGCAGAAGACTCTGCTTGACGCTATAGCTTGGTGGAGCTGACAACTCCTACTTCATGAAGGATAGCTCAGTTTGTGAGGCTTCTTGGCATTCAGGAGCTTTGAGAAAGAACTGTTTCTTACAAGGAGAACATCTACTTTTTGAAAACAGCGACTGTCTTTGTTACAACTGTGATTCTAAGAGCTGCAACTGTGATTCTCCTAACATGTCTTGACTCAAGCCTTATATAGCACCTGAATCAACCACAAATCAAACATGACTGGATCTGCAGAATCATAAAGTTTAACTGGCTGAGCTAGACAAGTTGGAGTGCCTTCTTTTGCTCTGAATCTTCTTCTAAATTGTCAGTTTTATGAGTTACTTAGTAATTGCTTCTGGTATTTTCTGCTAATTGAGATAGAGCAAAATGCATTAGACAGATCAATATCTCTGTACAATAGGTGCCAAGAACTGTATTGATTTATTCCACTAAAAAGACTTGGTCTTAGTGGGTTCAGGCTGCTGTAACAAAAATACCACATAGTCAGTGACTTATACCATAAACACTTTATTTCTTATAGTTCTGGAGGTTGGGAAGTCCAAGAGGAAGATGCTGACAGATCCAGTATCTGGTGAGGGCCTGCTTCCTGGCTTGTAGATAGCTGCCTTCTCACTCCATATTTCATGATGCACGATCAGGTCACATGGCCAAGAAAATGTGCTCTTATTTCTTTCTCCTCATATAAGGACATTAGTCTTCTCATGGGTTTTCCACTCTCATGACCCTATCTAAACCTAATTACCCCTCAGAACTTCACCTTTGAATACTATCCTTTTGGGAATTAGAATTTCAACATATGAATTTGAGAGGTGGCCCAAAGATCCAGTTCATAACATTTTCAGCCTCCCAAAATTCATGTTCTTCTCACATGCAAAATACATTGATCCTCTCTTAACAGCCCTGAGACTCTAAAGTCTAATGTACAAATTCTCCTTAAATATTATTTAAATCAGTTATAAGTCTCATTCATAACTGATTTAAATAATATTTAAGTCAATATTTTGAGGCAAAATTCTTGTCTAGGTGTGAACCTGTAAAACCAAACAAATTATGTCCTTCCAAATACAATGGTAGAACAGGCATAAGATAGACATTCCCATTTTAAAAAGGAAAAATAAGAAAGAAAGAAAAGATGATGGGCTGAGGGTCTGAAACTCAGCAAGATAAATTCTGTTATATATTGAGGAGTGAGAATAATCCTTTTTGGTTAAATGCTCTGTCCTCTGGGCCCACTGGCAGCAATCCCACCTCCACAGCTCTGCTGGGTGGGGATCACATGCTTGTGGCTCTGCCCCATGGTTCCAAGTGGTCCCACCTCTACAGCTCCTGGACCTCTCCGTCTGACCTGTTAGGATGCAGGTGATGGCCCAACTCACACAGCTCTGCTGGGTGTTGGTCTTGGCCTTTGAAACTGAGGTGGAGACACCTACACTTCCCCAAGGCATGTGGACTTTGGGCCTTTGGTGAGTGACAGCCTTGATGATCTCTGAATTGCTTTCAAGGTTATTCTTCCCTTGTCTTGTAGAATATTTGCAGCCAAATATCCCTGTGGTCTAGTCCTGTAGAATTTAAGAATTGTGACAGATTTTTTTTTTCATTTCTTTCTGCTTTTTCTGTCCCCTTTAGTTCAAATGGACAGTGTCTTTGCTGGTATAATCCCATTTCTATTCCTCACCCCTGCTGAGATGGCTTATTAGGTTAGTAGTTCATATTCATACTAATCTCCCTATGGAAAGTCAATCAGTCACCCCTTTGGTGTTCTTTTCTGAACACACTTTCTTACTTTTTGTAATATGAGCAAGCTGAGAATTTTTCAAATTTTTAAGTTCTAGTTTCTTTTTGTTTAACAATTCTGTCTTCAATAAATTTCTCTCTTCTCACATTTTATAATAAACAGTCAGGAGGAGTCAGGCTGCTCTTTCAACACTTTGCTAAGAAATCTCAGCTAAATTTCCAATTTTATCTCTTGGAAATTCTGCTTTCCACAAAACACTAGAACTCAAACACAATTCACCCAAACTCTTTGCCACTTTATAATAAGAATCTCCTTTTTCCCATTGTCAAATAACATGCTTCTCATTTTTATCAAGATCCCAAAGTATGTCCTTCACTGTTCTTATTTCTATCCACATTCTGTACATGGTTATTTATGTATTCTCTAAGAAGATGGAAGATTTCTTTACAGCTCTACTCTTTTCTCTCTGAGCCCTAACCAGAATTACTTTAAAAGTCCTTGCATAGCAATATTGGCTTTCTCTTGCACATATCTCAAAACTCTTCCAGCCTCTACCCAATACCAAGTTCCAAAGCTGATTCCACATTTTTAGGTATTTGTTATAGCACTGCCCCACTTCTCAGTACCAATATCAGTATTTATCATGGTTCTTTGGAGAAACAGATCCAATAGAAGAGTGTGTGTGTGAGTGTGTGTGTGTGTGTGTGAGTGTGCATGTGCCTGTGTATTCACATATATTTGTTCATGTTTACCTTCAGTGATTATAGAGGCTGATAAATCCCATGATCTTTTCTTTGCAAGCTGTGACCCAGGAAGGCTGATGCTGTAGCTAGAAGGCCCGGGAGATGGAGAGCCAATGGTACAGATTCTAGTTTGAGTCTAAATATCTGAGAACCATGAGTGCAAAGGGCAGGAAAAGATTAAAGCCTCAGCTCAAGCACTAGGGTGACAGAATCAGAGTCAAGAGCGAGAGCCAATTCTCCCTTCATTCACCTTTTCATTCTGCTTAGGCTTTCAACAGATTGGATGATGCCCACCTGTATTTAGAAGGGCAAACTGCTACTCAGTCTACCAATTCAAATGCTAATGTTATGTGAAAATATCCTCATACACAGACCCAGAAATAATATTTAACCAGATATCTGAGCATTCCATAATCCAGTCAACTTGAAATATAAAATTAACCCTTAGAAGTCCACTTCTTGTTAACTTGGCACTCATATGCATCCCTTAAATCATACGTAGTCTCCAAATAGGCAATAATATGATCATAATGCCACCTAACATGATACAACTATCCTGCATGCAACTGAAAACACATGAACTCCTTCCTGAAAAAAGTATGACAAAGTAAATGAGTTATGTTTATACTTACTCATATCTTGTAACTTAAATATGATAATGTAATATTAACATTAGGTTTTGCTTCTAGAGAACTTTGACTAATACAGACTATCTGGAATAGTAGATATAATTGAAGTTAAAACCTTATTAAGTTTAGAATAATCCACTGTAATTATTCAAGATCCATCCATCTCCTGCACAGATTAAATAGGCAAAGTACATGAGACAATAAGAAGGTAGATCTCCTAAGATTTAGTTGGTGGCCCTAATCTTTGCATTCCAGTAGGAATTGGTACTATTTTTGGTTACCTATTATTGTATAGCAGAGAGTTCTAGGAACTTCCCTTTGGTTCGTTTCTAATAAACCTCTCATTCCACAGGCATTCTGAGAATATTTTTCCTACTATGAACTCAAGAACTGGGAGAATAACCAAGTTGGGTTAATGTATCCAATGAACCCACTGTTAGATGGCTCAGGCCTAAATTCTATTTATTAGCTTCAGTCCACAATTAGTCCTCAGCAATTCATAATAATTCACAACTCAGTCCAATGCTGCTGCAAGGGTCTGTGTATCTTCCTTTTTCCACTGCATAGTATAATGTGAGGCCAGAGTTTCCTTTGGGGGAACAATAGAGGTAAGACTTGCAATACATAGCTGTGAGAGAATTGTAGGCTTCTTCATCAAGTGTACTTGGTTTCTCTTTTATTCAAAGGATTCTGGATCTGTAACCAGAATTAGACCACATAATTGGGTCATAACATTTATCTCCTGTCATGCTAATGCAAGTGGAGCTTCTAATACCAGATGTGGCATTTTTCAATGATACAGATCAAGTTGGATCTTAACGAACTATCTTAAGAACCCCATGATAAATTAGTCATTGCTAAAGATTCAGTGAATAAAACCATTCTGACCATCCCCTTAGTCATGGTGCCTGCCATGATTTAAATGTGTCCCTAAAAGCTTATGTGTTGGACACTTAATCCCCAAAGCTACAGTGTTGGGAGGTAAAACCTGAAAAGTGGAAATTAGGACATGACTCTGCCCTCATGAATAAATTAATGTCATTACTGGAGGTAGGTTAGTTATCATGAGAATAGACTTGTAAAAGAAAGGTCGGCCCCCTCTTGCTCTCTTGCTCTTGCACTCTCTTACTCTTCTACCTTCTGCTGTGAAATGATACAACATTAAAGCCCAGACCAGATGCCAGCACCATGCTCTTGGACTTTCCAGCCTCCAGAACCACAAGCCAAATAAACTACTATTGTTTATAAGTAACCGAGTCTCATGTATTCTGTTATAGTAACACAAAATAAATGAAGACAGTGACTTATTGTAATCATGCCCATTTTGCTTCTGCTTGTTCTGCCATTCTACCTTCTCTAATGAAATCAGAAAGCCCATTTCAATGGCAGCATCTTGAATTCTTCAATTTAGCTGACAAAGTGCAGACACTGAAGTGCTTCTTAAGAGTCCTACTACTCCTTTCATCAATGCATTTCTCAATGCTTTGCTAAACAGAGTGTTTTTGACCCCTCTCAAAAGTGGGTGAGTAAATGAAACATAATGAATTTGCTCAAACATTTCTTTATCTCTATCTTTGGAGTCTTCATTCTACATTATACCAAGGAATTACATGACTATCAGCTTTATTTATAATAGACCACTACTGAGTCAAGATTTCAGTCAGCTGTGTAGAACCCCTCTTATCTGCTCGAGTGAGCCCACTGACTTTAGAATCTGTGCTAAATAAACTAATAGTATAAAATCAGCCTCATTCAAAATTATATTATTCCCTCTGTGATCTATGATCTTATTACATATATTTTCCAAGTTTTTTCTGATCTAATGTAGCATAAACTTTCAGTTATTTTAGTGCATCTCTTTTTGTCCTAGTTTATTCTGTAACTGCTGCCCCAGGGCATGTTGAGATCTGACTCTATCTAGTTTTAGGTCTGGATTCTATAAGAGGTAGTACGTTGAAGCAAAAGTATAATTGATATTTCTGTGAGAGTGAATATCTTCTATGCCATCTATATTGGTTTTTCTAGGAGGCAGGGTCAGCTTCATCAGACAGGAAAAGAGGGGCTGCTTCTGTTTACATAAATGGTCAGATTTGGAAGGTTAGGGATTCTCAGAATTATTCAGATCTTCCCCAAATGTCATGATTCTTGTTTTCAACATCCAATTATTTCTCAAACCATTCTCTAGCCTGCATTCAAGTCATCCAATGAGGCTGTTCATTCAATCTATGTCAAATTTTAAGCAACCCACAGGATTAAAATTAGCATCTTATTTTTGTGTCCACATTCTTTTAGGTTAGTCATAGAAACCTTCCGATTTTCTGACTGTGCCTTGAATAGAAAATTTAAAACTGAACTTGTCATTTTATTTTTTGAGTGTGCCAGTGCAATGAAAGTAGTCAGCTGTCTTGGTTATACAGTGCTGTGTAACAAACTGCTCGAAACTTAGTGACTTAAAACAACAACCAGTTCTTCTTTCACAATTTTATGTATTGACTGGACTTAGTGGTGACCACTGGTACTGCAGTCATCTGAGGGTCAACAAAGGCTGAAATATTCAAGATAAATGATAAAAATGTCTGGTAGGTGATGGTAGGTGTTGGCTAAGGATTCAGGTGAGATTGTCAGCTAAGGATATCTTGGCTTGAGATTCCTTATAGCATGGTGGCTAGGTCCCAAAAAGGAGTGCTCCAAGAAGTAAAGGTGGAAATTGTAGATATCTTAAGGTTCAGCCTTTGAAGTTACAAATAATTAATCTTGTTATATTTCTATTCATTGAGTCAAGTAACAGGGATACCCAGTTTCAAGGGAATGAAGGAATAGATGGTAAGGGATGAATAATGTATGGCCATCTTTAATCCACCACACCAACCTACTTTATGTCTTGTCATTCCTTGTGCCTTGCAGTAGTCTAGAGCAGCTGACACTTAGTCCTCCAAAACCTTACAAGAGTTTCATCTTCTAATGCTAACTGGATTTGCATTGACTTCAAACTCAACATGGTCCTATAATCAATCTCTTACTCTCATTTTCTTGAAGATTGATTGCCTATAATAAGTTACTGTATCATTTAAGGTCCTTAATTGCAGACAATACACTCCAGTTTAAGAAGAAAAGGATTTATTATAGGTCATTAAAAGTTTCTAGGAGGGCCAGAGAAACAATATTAAAGGCACACAGCTGGGAGCAAAGGAACCGAGTAAAAAAAGGTGGGATACTTTCAGTAGAAACCTTGATGCTGTTATCCAACACTGAACACTCAGACACCAGGGACCAAATACTAGAAATAGAATTACAGTTTTGGCAGAACTAAACATCTCTGTCAATGAGTTTGTAGGAGGACTTCACAACTGTGGTCTCATGTATCTCCCTTCTGCTTTTCAATTGACTACAAGTAGAACTTTAGCTTCAAGAATGTCTCGAAAATATAATCTTGTTTTTAGCCCCTAGGGATGGATTCACAACTTCCACACTATTGGCATTTTAGACCAGATATATCTTTGTTGGGGGATGTGAAGCATCTTGTATGTTGTAGGATGTTTAGCTGCATCCTTGGTCCCTACTACTAGATTCCAATAGTGTCAACCCCTACCCTCCCCAACTGGTGTGGCAATCAAAAATGTTTTCAGTCATTGCCAAGTATCCTCTGAGGGGCAAAATTGCCTCTAGTTGAGAAGTACTACTCTAGGTTTACAAAGGCATGATAGGATGAAATAGAAATGGGACTAAGAAGCTGTCACAGGCTGCAAAATAGATTAGTAGGAAGTTAGTGTAGTAGAAAAAGAAAGTCCATGATATCTAAAGTATCAGAAATACAAATAAAAATATCATTTTAGATATACTAATTTCTGTTTCTAAAGTGGAATGGAAATGTCTAACCAGATAGTGGCGAATGACATAGAGGTGAATGCCAGGCCGTATTTTTTAATGAGGCTTACAATTAGAGCTTAGAATAAGGGAATCTGTGAACCTAGGAAGACATCACCTGGAGACTGAGAAGACTATAGACTCATTTGACTGCTTTACATAGCAAACATAGAGGTTAGGAATTAGTTTTTGAGAAATCTCTTTCAACATGGTTGCCCTTGGATTAACGCACTTCAGTACTCTATCTCTGCTTGTGGTTTTGTCAACTTGGCAGGGATGGTTTTGACTACATAAGTGAGTGCAAAGTTCCATTAATCTGTCTACATTTCTCTTTATTTAACTAGCTTGAAAACCCTAATATGAATGTATACGTGCAATATTAATATTGGCATCAACAAGTCTCCACTGTCTATCTCTCATAATTTTTATTCCTTAAACCCACATTCTACTGGAATATTTTTAAAACATAGCATTAGGAAAATGGTGGACAAGAGAAGGGAGGAAAGAGTTAGTATGTACATCATTACGGGTTGAGGGTGTTTATCCTGTGCTATAAGGATGTCAGTCCCATGGGAAATTTCTTTTGATACACGAATCTCTGGAGAGACGAATGTGGAAGACAGAGTGGTGTCATGTTGTGTGATTATTTTGAGAATGCAGTTTTTCATCCAGGTCTAATCTTTACATTAAAACAAGTATTGCAGTGGGACAGGAAATTGAGTTAGCTGGGTTTATTCTGGTCCTTTCCGATATACTGGTTCATGCTGGTATATTTATTAGGCACTTACCATGAGCTCAGTCCTATGAGAGATAAAAGACAGTGGACGACATGGGCTTGCTATTAACAGCATTGTCAATTATTCATCATGACTGCCATTTGGTGAGAATTCACAACATGCCAAGCATTGGCAGAACTGCTGTACGTATATTACTTAAATAAATACTTCAAATAATCATGTAAGAGACATACCCTCATTATCTCCATTTTACTCCTAGTACATTGTGCCCACAGTCTCATAATTGAGCTAGACTTTGAAATCAAATCTATGTTCCTAACCTTTATGCTTGCTACATGAAGCAGCCAAATGAGTCTGTAGTCTCCTGAGTCTCCAGGTGATTTCTTCATAGGTTCAAGTGCAACAGAAAGAGAGAGGTCTTCTTAACACACCTATATTTCCCGATTGTTCCCACAAAAATCCCAATTATGCATTCTTTTGGATTAATTAGGTCCTTTCTTAAATAAACCATTGGGGGTCAAATTATAGTGTTAGACCTGCTCCAGTGGTAAGCTGAATCTCTACCCACACCCTGTATCAATGAGACTGAATAAGGTAGCATGTATTGGAGCTAGTTAGCACCCCATTTCCACTTTTCCCAATTCCTAGTGCCAATAAGGCTCAGTAGAGAGCTGAACCCCCACAACCACCTGCAGCAAGAAGACTGAATGAGGCAGTGTGAGGCAGGGCCAGTCAGCACTCTGGTTTCTGCTCCTCTCTTCTGGGTCTTCACCCCCAATTGTCATCATTATGATGGAATGGGAAGGTAGAAGATGGAACTAATTGGCATTCCACTCCTCACTGCTCCCCAGCAGGGACCAACAAGAAGCAGAGCTTCCATTCTTACACTGCAGCAACAAAGTGCCACTTCAGCCATCTGTCTCCTTCCTCCCCTCTGTGTCAGTGGGGCCCAACAGGGATCTGAGCTTAGACTTCAATTTAAAAGCAGTAAGTTGGTTTGAATTGGAGGCTTACTTTTGCCAGGAAGTGTCAGTGCGTTCAGGACGAAACTAAACTTTTACCCCATCTGTCTGCAGTGAAGTGGTATGAATCATTTCTTCATTTTTTTGAGATGTTGTTGAAGGAAGGAACCCAGGGGAAAGCTGAACAAACACATTCACCCAGCCCTTGTACTATACCTCCACGAGAGGCCTTCCTTCTCAAAACAGAAGAGTAGATAGAATCTAGAGTCTCATAATATACAAAAATGTCCAAGATATAATACAAGTTATTCATCACACCAAGAACCAGGAAAATCACAACTTGAAGGAGAGAAGAGAATCAACAGATATTAATATTAAGATGAATCAGATGCTGGAATTATCTGATAAGGATTTTTGAACAGCAATCTTAAAAATGCTTTAATAGGCAATTATGAATTCTCTTGAAACAAGTAGAAAATCTCAGCAAAAAATTTACAAAAAGAGCAAAATGAAAATTAAAAAACTGAAAAATATGGTAATGATAGGCTCACTGGATGGGTTCAATGGTATAGCAGAGAAATTATAGAGGAGAGACTCTGTAAACTTAAGAATAAATCAATAAAGTTTACCCAATCTCAACCACTGAGAGAAACAGAATAAAAGAAAAATGAACAAAGTCTCAGGACCTGTGGGACAAAAACAAAAGGGTTGCCATTTGTGTCATCGGGGTACCCGAGGAGAGGCGAGAGAGCAGTACTGAAGAAGTATTTGGGAAAAATAATGAAACTGTCTAAATTTGGTAAAAATAATAAAACTACATATTCAAGAAGCTGGGATAACCCCAAACAATAAATACAAACAAGTCCACACCAACACACATTGCAGTTAAACTTCTGAAAAGTAAAGACAAATAAAAAATCTTTAAAGCAACCGCAGAGAAACAAGGCATTATTTATAGGAACACACCAATTCAAATAACAGTAAGTTTCTCATTTGAAACAGTGGAAGCCAGAATGAAGTGATATGATATTGTTCAAGCACTGAAATCAGTGAACCGTTGCCCATGAATTCTACATGTGGGGTCAAACGATGTGTATTTGCTGTGGGGACGCACAGAGGGGTGAAGGTTACACATAGAAAGTGCTATTCACAGAAGGGAGTAAGGCTACTAAAACAATACATGTCATCTTACAATGCAAGGGTTACAGTTATTTTCAAACTAAAATATTTTTTTTCTTTTTGCAATTATGACTGTTTCTGTATTTTTTAGAAATAATTCTGGATGTTTTCCATCACCGACAAATCTCAAAACATTTACCATTACATGTTTCTCTTCCCAGTGTGTGAAATTACCTGCTTTGCTACAACTGGGGAATAATTTCTGTCCCAGGCAGAGTAAGCAAGACTGAATGAAGAATGAGTGTGTCTCTTTGGGACACTGTATCAGGCATTTTGGAGATGAAATCCTTTAACTGTCTTTGGCCACCATGGATTGCCTGAGCGAACTAAGTTTCTGAAAAAGACTGAATTGAGTTGGATCAGATATTCGTAATGATGGCACCAAATTCTTATCTACATTAGACCTTTACCATTCAACGGAAGTAGGCATTTGGTTATTGAAAGACACACAAAAATATTAGTTCTTCTGATCCCGCAATGCAAAAGCCTTAACAGTTAGGACCCTAAGGGGAAGACGGGAGGACCTCAGAAACAGAGGTGAGGAAGAAGGGCAGAAGCATTAACAGGCGGGGAAAACAGGGAGATTTGCCATTTGAGCATAGAGCAATAGGCTCCATTTATGTTTGGATTCTGTTCCTGGAGGTTTCTAAGCACCCTTAATCATTCCAAGTTTTATTTAAAAACCTTTATCTTATTTAATATTCCTTATATTCCTAAATTGATTAGCTATGTATGATTATACCTATTCCAAAGATGAGGCAATCTTTATACAGTTTTTACATGGTACAGCTAATTGGCATCTAGAACTTGAAGCTATTTTACTATCCTTCCTACTGTACCACAGACCTTTGCTATACATGTAAATCTCCATATGACTTAAATGGCTCAGCCCCCACACTGTGGTCCTCGGCCAGCAAAGGGACTCCAGATAAACTTTGCGACTCATTGAGGAGGAGGTAGTTCTGTAATGACTAAATGGATCTTGCAAAGAATCACTGAAAAGAGATCCTTTTCACTCGAGAAACCACAGCTTGAAGGCTCAAAGCTGTGAAAGATAAATTAACCTTCCCTCGGACTTCATCCAACCTGCCAAGTAAACTGGAAGTAATTATTTTATGTGGGATGCTTATTGCCATTCATGTGGCAGGGACTTGATTTCACCATTTAGCAGACCCATCTGTTCCTTCCTTGGCAGACTCTCTGATCATATCTCACCTGGGGCCCTGGCACTCCTGGGCCTCAATTGCAGGGCATGTCTGGGGCTAAGGTGTGGGGCACAGGGAAAGCTAGAAAACCTAGCTTCAGTTCCCAATCTAGCTGGAAACACAGAAATAAATGTGAAATGATAAATACCTTTAAAGAGTATATTAGTTCCCAGAGTTGATTCAGTAGTACATATTCCAAAAATTAGCAGTAAATCACGTTGGTCATAGCACAGGTCCTGGTTCCATTACCTGTTATCTCTGTGATTTGAGGCAAGCTATATAACCTCCACATGCTTCCATTTTCTCAATATAAAATGGACATAATAACAGTTACCTCACTGAGCATTAAATGAAAATGGTCTCAAGTGCTTAGTATATAATAAATATTCAGCACATGTCAGCTATGGCAACAAAACAGAGGAGGAGGGAGAGTCGTAGGGCTGCTCAAGACAGGTGTTCTTCGGATTGGTAACACTGCTTTGTCTTTTCTGCTCTTCTCCCACAGCATTGTACAGCTGTGTTGGTCTCATTGGTCACAACTGATTGTTCTAAGCATGGTTATCTGACCGAAGGGTAGCCAATCAGAGTTCTTTCCCAGGAAATGGGGGAAAGAACTGGGAAAACTGAGAAGGCCATCATGCCCCTAAGGGTTGAGATTGGAAGAAGTAAAACTTGGGGAAGATGGCGGCTGAGTTTTCCATTACATGGTCAAGGGAAGACAGGATGGGGAAGATTTTGAAGCCCAGATAAGGTTGTTAGCTCTTCACTTGGTAAACAAAGGGTCATTGATGGAAGTTTTGGAGCAGGGTCACGACATCTTAAAATCAGAGTTTGAGGACTGGATCTTTTATTCTAGTCCTGAAAATTTCATTTTCTAGAAAACAGTTGCTTTTAAATGATGCTGAAAGTTAGCACTGAATGTAGCTGCTGCACCAAGTTTATATTCAGGGTTTAGTAACATTAGAGTCCCTGGCTTTTAGCACGTTGACAGTAGTTTTCTTCTATAGGGAAGTTTCTGCAATCCTGGCTGTGCCTTAACTACCTTTCCGATTGCACCAATCTAATTTTTCAGACTAGACAATTACCTCTCATTTTTCATGGGGAGAAGTTGCCAACAGTTTCTATTTAGATCAGGAGCCATTTGGTGTTAGGTACCACGTGGCCGCAAGAAATGATGAGCACATATGAATCATCACTTAAGTTCTTGCTGAGACTGTTGTGTTGTCATGATGAGGAATACACATTGAAAAACATCCTTACATCTTCATAAGCAACAAACCAGTTGTGACAAATGACATGCCACTGTGTTCCTGGAACTCCAGTTTCTGACAGAGACTATAAAGAGACAGAAACTGTTCTTCTGTCTTTTTATGCTTGGTAGGCTGGATGTTGGATCAGTCTTGGCTTTGACACTATTTATCTACCTCATAATAATGTTGAGAGGATTAGATGACAGAAGGTATCAGTAAAGGGCTTGGCAGAGGGTAAATGTTTGATAAATGATATGAATTAGTGTATTTTAGTGATAGCACTCCAGAAATTGTAATTTTGTCTCTTTAGCTAGATTACGCATCTTTTTAAGAAGGGATGATATGTTGGCATCTTGTGAAATCTAGGATTATTTATTCTGTACTCTTTATTTTATTTCTTCCTTTTTTGTATTTTTAAGCTCTCTCCGTGTGTATGTGGCATGTACAGTTTGATGAGTTTTAACATATGCATAGATTCTCACAACCACTCCCATAGCCAGGATTCCATCATGCCCTAAAAGCTCCCTTGTGATACTTTTGCAGTCAAATCTTTTATCCACCTTTGGCAACTGCCAATCTGTTCTCCATCCCTATACTTTGTCTTTTTCGTAATATCATGTAAACAGAAACATAAATCTAATGTTTTGAGACTTTTTTCACTCATCATTAATGTCATTGTAATCCATCCATATAGCTGCATTTATCAGTGAAGCATTCCTTTTCTATGGCTGAGTGGTATGCCATGGTATGGATGTACCAAAGTTTATGTTTGATAATTAAAGAACGTTTGCATTGTTGTTAGCTTTTAGTGATTACAAATGACTTGTCTATGAGCATTTACGTGGCCAGCCTTTACATGGACATATGCTTTCATTTTTTGGTACGCGTATGGCAGAATTGGAGATGGTAACTACTTAGGGTAGAAGGGCTGGATCATATAAGTGTCTGTTTAACTTTATAAGACACCATCAAAATGTTTTCCAGAGTGGTGATACCATACTGCATTCCTGCCAGTAATGTATGAGAGTTCCATTTGCCCCACATACTTGCCAGTACTTGGTATTGCCAGTTACATCTTATTTTTACCCATTCTACTAGGTATATAATGGTATCTCATAGCTTCTGCCCTTTTTAAAAAATAGAGAAATATACCATAAAATTCACCATTTTGAAGCATACAACTTAGTGGATTTTTTACCATATTCATAAAGTTTTTTTTATCATATTCATAAAGTAACTACCACCACTAATTTCAGAGCATGTTCATCACACCAAAAAGAAACTCTATACTCGTTACTGGTTATTCTCCCTTCTCCCCTTCTTAGCATCTCCTGGGAGCCACTAATCTAATTTTTGCACCTATTTGCCTATTCTGATATTCCATATAAATAGAATTATATGCATGTGGTCTTCTGTGACTGGCTTCTTCAACTTAGCATTAAAATTTTAATGTTCGTTCATGTCATAGCATGTATGAATACTTCCTTTCCTTTTCTAGCTGGATACCATTCCATTATATGAGTACAAAACGTTTTGTTTATTCATTCATCAGTTGATGGGCATTTGGGATGCTTCCACTTTTTGGCTTTTATGAAAAATACTGCTATGACCCATCATGTACAAGGCTTTGTGTGGATATATTTTTTCAATTCTTTTGGATACAATTTTTTAATAGTAGAGTTTCTAAGTCATATGATAACTCTATGTTGACCTTTTTGAGGAAGTGACAAAATGGAAGTGACAAGTGGAAAGACTAGATATCCTTGTCTATTCCTGATCTTGCAAGGAAAGCTTTTGGTCTTTCACCATTAAGTATGATACCTGTGCGCTTTATTATAGTGGCTGCACCATTTTACACTGCCATCAAAAATGTATAAGGCTTCCAATTTCTCCACATTCTTGACAAAACTTATTGTTTATCTTTTTGATTGTAGCAATACTAGTGGGCATGACGTGGTGTTTCATGGTAACTTTGATTTGTATTTTCCTAATGACTAATGATGTTGAACATTTTTTATGTGCTTATTGGCTATTTGCATATCTTCTTTGATGAAATGTCTATTTAAATTATTTGACAATTTTTAAATTGGATTAGTTGTCTTTATATTGTTGAGTTGTAGGGTTTTATGTATACTGGATGCTAATCTCTTATCACATAGAAGATTTGCAAAAATTTTCCCCAATTCTGCAGTTTTTTTCACTTTCTTGCTTATAAACTCAAGTTTTTAATTTTGATTTTGTCCAATTTACTTTTTTTCTTTTGTTGCTTGTGCTTTTGGTGTCATATCTAAGAAACCATTGCCTAATCCACAGTCACAAAAATTTATGCTTACATTTTCTTCTAAATGCTGTATAGTTTTTGCTCTTCCATGTAGGTCTCTGATCCATTTTGAGCTAATTTTTGTATGTGGTATAAGAAAAGGATTCAATTTTATTCTTTTGCATGTGGTTAAGAAGTTGTCTCAGCATCATTTATTGAAAATACTATTTTCTCCTTACTGGATTATCTTGGCACCTTTGTTGAAAATCATTGCCCATAAGTTTATGGGTTTATTTCTGGAATCTCATCTGTTTCATTAATCTATAGCTTATCCTTATACAAGTGTCACAAATTCAAAATTACCATAGCTTTATAGTAAATTTTTGTATTGGAAAGTGTGAGTCCTACATCTTTGTTATTCCTTTTCAATATTGTTTTGACTCTTGACTCCCTTTAATTTTCACATGATTTTTATTTATTTATTTATTTATTTATGTTTTTGTTAATCAATGAGAGCTTGTTACGTTGCTCAGGTTGGCCTTGAATTCATAGCCTCGCCTCCTCAAGAGCTAGGACAACTGGCCGGAGCCACCGTGGCTTCCTAGTTTTCAATAATTTTTAGAATTATCTTGTTGTCCATTTATGCAAATAAGCCATCTGAAATTTCAATAAGGATTGCACTAAATCTGTAGATCAATTTAGGGAGTGTTGACATCTTTTTTTTTTTTTTGAGACAGCCTTGTTACCCATGCTGGAGTGCAATGGCACGATCTCGGCTCACCACAACCTCTGCCTCCTGGGTTCAGGCAATTCTCCTGCCTCAGCCTCCTGAGTAGCTGGGATTACAGGCACACGCCACCATGCCCAGCTCATTTTTTGTATCTTTAGTAGAGACGGGGTTTCACCATGTTGACCAGGATGGTCTCAATCTCTTGACCTCGTGATCCACCTGCCTCTGCCTCCCAAAGTGCCAGGATTACAGGCTTGAGCCACCATGCAAGGCCAAGACATCTTATTATTAACTCTCCAATCTATGATTGCAGGATGTCTTTCCATTTATTTAGATCTTCTCTAATTCCTCTCAACAACACTTTATAGTTTTCAAGTATGAGTGTTGACCTTCTTTCGTGAAGTTTATTCCTATGAATTTTATCCATTGTAATGTTATTATAAACAAAATAGTTTCCCTAATTTTATTTTCAATTCATTGCTGATATATAGAAACATATTTAATTTTTGTAGATTTATCTGATGTCTTGTAAACTGCTGAACTCTTGTATTACTGCTAACGATTCTTTTTTGTGGTATGTCATCTGCAAATGGAACTGTTACTTCATCCTTGGCAATCTGGACTTTGTTCATTTCTTCTTTTCTTAATTGCCCTGACTGGAACTTCCAGTGCAATGTTGAATCAAAGTGGCAAGACTAGACATTCTTGCCTGTTCTTGGTCTTGCATGGAAAGCTTTCAGTCTTTCACCATTAAGTATAATAACCCTGTTTTTTTTCATGAATGCTTTTGTCATGTTAAGGAAGCTCCCTTCTATTCCTAATTTTCTGAGTTTTTAACATGAAAGGTAAGAATTTTGGTAAGAAAAATGCTGTAATGCTTTCCAGCCTAAGTTTACCTTTTCTTTTTTCCATGAAGCCCCCCCATGATTGCTCCAATTTTATTTATTTGAGACAGGTTCTTCTGTTGCTCAGGCTGGAGTGCAGTGGCACTATCATGGCTCCCTGCAGCCTTGACCTCCTGGGCTCAAGCCATTCTCTAACCTCAGCCTCCTGAGTAACCGGGACTGCAGGTGTGCACCAACATAATGGGCTACTTTTAATTTTTAAAATACAGACAGGGTCTCATTATGGTGCCCATGCTAGATTCAAACTCCTAGGTGCAGGCAATCCTCTGCCTCAGCCTCCCAAAATGCTGAGTTTACAGATATGAGTCACTGCACCTGGCCTCTAACTTTTTAAATTAGATCCCAGGATTGTGAACAAGCTGATTCTGTAAACTTATGTTATATTTCTGGTTGCTCTGTGGAGGAACTGATTCTTCATGCTGTTGACTCCATCTGTATGATGTCATTCAACAGTGTCTTTTGCAGAGGAAGAGGTCATAGTTTTGAAGAAATCTAACATATCAAGATTTTCTTTCCAAATTATGCTTTTTGGTCATGTCTAAGAACTCTACCAATACCTCAACTAAAGATTCTCTATGTTCTTCTGAGAGTTTTATAGCTATGTATTTTACATTTGATTCTAGACCCATATTAAGTTTTTGTATAACGTGTGAGGTTTAGGTTGACATGATTTTTTGGTACTTGGATATCCATTTGTTCCAAAAGTATTTGTTGGAAAGCCTATCTTTCTTCTATTGAATTGCCTTTCCATCTTTGTTTAAAATCAATTGGCCATATTTGTCTGAGTTTACTAATAGGCTCTGTGTTCTTTACCATTTACCTATGAATGTATCCCTTTGCCAACACCACACTGTATTGATTAGCTTAGCAGTGTTAAAATTGAATTGTGTAAGTCCTCTCATTTTATTTATTTTTTCAAAAATTTTTTGACTATTTTAATTATTTTGCCTTTCTGTATAAATTTTATAATTAGCATATGTGTATCTGCCAAAAAATTCTGACAGGGTTTTGATTGGAATGGAATCAAATCTATAGGTCAGTTTGGTGACAATTTATATCTTAACTATATTGAGTGTTCTAATCCATGGATATAGTCTGTCTCTGCATTTACTTAGAACTTCTTTGATTTATTTCATAAGACTTTTGTAATTTTTAATATATAGATCTGCATAAGCTTTTTTAGTGACCTAAATATTTCATATTTTGAAACTATTTTAAATGGCATTACTTTTCAAATTTCAGCTTCTAATTTTTCATTGATAATACATAGAAATTTGATATTTTTTTTGTAAATTAACATTTTATACTTACTGAATTCTCTAAGAACCTTTTTTCAAGGGGATTCACTACTCTATTTTTCATAGACAAAGCTGTCTGTGAATGAGGGCAGTTTAATATCTTTTTCTCCAATTTGTGTGCCCTTTATTTATTTTGCTTGACTTATTGCACTGGGTGGGATTCCCAGTATAATGTTAAATAGGAATGGTGAGAGTGGACATCCTTGGCTTCTTCCTGATCTTGGGGAAAAATAGCATTCAGTTTTTCTTTTTTATGTGTCTGCTTTTTTTGCACAAATTTATATATTCAGGAGTTTTTTCTTCTTTAGTCTATTAATATGATGAATTTTTAAAAATTATTTTTATATGTTGAACCAGGCTTACATTCCTAATATCAACCCTATTTGATCATGTTGTATTATTCTTTATTTTTATATTGCTAAATTTGATTTGCTAACATTTTGTTAAGAATTTTTACTATGTTCATGATGTATATTTGTCTGTGATATCTTTAACCGTCTTTGTCTGGCTTTGGTAGAGGTCATTCTATCCTCATAAATGAGTCTGGAAGCTTCCTTTTTTTTCTGGAAAAGATTGTGTAGCATTGGAAATATTTTCCTTCAAATGCTTCGCTGAATTTATCAAGAATCTGGACGTGTATTTTTCTTTCGAAGAAAATTTTGAACTAAGAATTTAATTTTTGATAGTTAGAGTACTAGTCAAGTAATCTGTTTCCTCTTGAGTGAGTTAAGGTAGTTTAGGGCTTCAGAAGAATTTGTCTATTTCATTAAATGGTCAAATTTATGTGCATAGAGTCATTTGTGGTATTTATCTAATGTGCTTTTAATGTCTGTAGCTCTGTTGTAATAATCCATCTTTCATTCATGACTTTGATAATTTTTGTCTTCTCTCTTTTTTCTTTGACAATATTATTAGAGATTTATCAATTTTATGGAACTTTATTTTTATTAGTTTCTGTTTCAATTTTATTAATTTTCAATTTTATCTTTATTGTTTTTTGCTTTGATTTATTTTGCTCTTGGGTTTTTAATTTCATAAGGTGGAGGCATAGACTGTTAACTTGAGACTTTTCTTATTTTCTAATATAAGCACTAAATGTTCTGCTTATATCTTTTATTTTTGTTTCTCTATTTTCCTTTCCTGCCTTTTTTTGGATTATTGAAATATCTCTTATATTTTATTTTAATTTACCTCTTAAGCTTGTGGGATTTTGATGACATGAATACTAGATTTTTGACATTGTTCTATAGTTCTCTGTAAATCTGTTCACCCTTTCTTCCCCCAATTTCATTTCTCACTGCTATTTAGATTTAATATTTCTATTGATCTATTTGCAAGTTCACCAGCTCTTTCTTCCGTCATCTTCATTGGCTACTGAGCCCATGAAGTAAATGTTTTGACTTCAGTTATTGTGGGGTTTCAGTTCCAATATTTCCGTTTGCTTTTTAAAATATTTTCTGTATTTTACCTACTGACATTTTCCATCTTTTTCACTTTAGAGGATTATTCACCTCAGACCAGCCTGGGCAACATGATTCACCTTTACTTTGGGGGCATGTTTAAAAGAGATGTTTTCATGTTTAGGTCTGGAAATTGCAGCATTTGTCTCATCTTCAGGTTGGTGTATGTTGTCTTATTTTTTTCCAACTGTGGACTTTTTGAATGTTATCGTAGACACTCTTGCTTTTATTAAATAATATGAAGGATATTAATTATTTATTTGTTTTGTTTTAGCAGGCATCCAGCTATGTTTTGTTCAGGCTACAAGTTTCTACCTGCCTCCTCTAAGCTCCTGTTGGAATGTTAGTCCAGTTTTCAAAGCCTTTGCCCTGCCATTTTGATCCATCCCATGTGAATGGCATGCAGGTGCCAGTTTGAAGATGGAACAGTGGTCTACCATTCAGTTCAGTTCTTAAAGTTTTCGCTATGTTGTTCGAGATCAGATTAATGTATGTATAGCACAGGGTTAATACTGTGTGTGTGTGTGTGTTTGTGTGTTTTGAGACATAGTCTGGCTTTGTCACCCAGGCTGGAGTGCGTGGCTGGAACACAGCTCACTGTGATGAGTTAATATTTGTGAAATGTTAGAACCATGCCTGGCACACAGTGAGTGTTATCTAAGTGTTCATTGTATAAAATGATGTTCATTAGCCTTATAGATTATAGATGTCTTTGAAGAAATAATTGGTTCTTCTGAGTTTACACAAAATGTTTTGGTACTGTTCTCTCAAGTCTACATTCAGTGATCTCCCAGATACTAAACGGGCCACAGGAATCCTCTTTCTTGGTTTTTAGACTTAAAAGTTGTGACTTAATTTCTCCTCTCTGCCATTGTCTTCCCACAATGTGTCTGCTTCTGGGGCTAAGTGCAAGATAATATATAGAGAAAAAGACCAGTGCCCATTATCCTTACATCCTTGGTATCAGCCTCTCTGGTCTGAAAGAGGTGCTCTCTTCCATCTGAGTTTCAGGCACTTGTCCAGCTTCTGTTGCCACCACTACCATCACCACTGTGTAATTGCCCTGGGGCTGGGCTGAGAGAAAATTTTTTTAAAAAATTAACAAATGGCATTTCCCCCACTGCTTCTTATCCAAAGGACCTCCTCTTTTCCACTCCTTGGACCAGAAACAGATATTTTTGTTAATCCTTCCCTTCTGCTCTCCACATGCAGTTATTGATCTCAGGATGCCTTTGACTCTGGGTCAAGAGGAGCTACAGGGGGAAATACAGGGAGCTCGTCACTAATCTATTGATATTCAGAATTTGGTTTTCTGCCCTAACCTGCCTGCTACCATTTACTTTTCAGAGTACTAGCTGCTCTGTGCATTTGGTTCAGTAATTTTAGTTTTGTTGAGTGGGAGAGACAGAGTGAAATGTGCCTACTCCATTTTGAACAAAATTTGAACCCTGTTTCTTATTTGTGAATTTGTGAAAGAGGAAAAAAATCTTTTGAGGCTTTAGTTAAGCTCTAGTTCTTTTTTTAATTTCACAGAGTGGTGGGCTCTGGAGCCACATACGTGGGCTCAAATCTTGATTTCACAAGTGTCATGTGTATAGTTTTTGGCAAGTTACTTGATCTCTTTGACTCCAAGAGACGTCTTTGATAATAATACAAGCTATTTCATAGGGCCCAGTGCAGGTGGCTCATGCCTATAATCCCAGCACTTTGGGAAGCTGAAGTAGAATGGCTTTAGCTCAAGAGTTCAAGACCGGCCTGGGCAATATGGTGAAGTCCTATTTGGTATTATCTACCAAAAATATAAAAATTGGCTGAGTGTGGTGGCATGCATCTGTGGTCTCAGCTACTCAAGAGGCTGAGGGAGAAGGATCGCTTGAGCCCAGGAGGCAGAAGTCACAGCGAACCTGACTGTGCCACTGTACTCCAGTCTGGGAATCTGGGTGACAGACTGAGACTCCATCTCAAAACCAAAAAAAAAGGGCGGGGGGGAGAAAAAAAAAGAAGCTATTTCATAGGGTTAATGCTGTGTGTGTGTGTGTGTGTGTGTGTGTGTGTGTGTGTGTGTGTGTGTTTTGAGACATAGTCTCGCTTTGTCACCCAGGCTGGAGTGCAGTGGCTGGAACACAGCTCACTGCGATGAGTTAATATTTGTGAAATGTTAGAACCATGCCTGGCACACAGTGAGTGATATCTAAGTGTTCGTTGTATAAAATGATGTTCATTAGCCTTATATATTATAGATGTCTTTGAAGAAATAATTGGTTCTTCTGCATTTCTTAGTTTCCTTGGTTTCCAACTTATCGTTTCATTTGTAGAAGGCCACAGAGGAGAGTTAAAAGGCCATGGGCATTAGAATCAGGATGATCTGATTTTAAATCAAATCTATAATATGTAGCTCAATGTCCGTCATGCATGCAGAGCAATGTAAATGTTCCCACCCCTTTAATTTAAAAGAAAATGTACAATGCCTGAAGCCCATTATTCTTGATTATTATCCTAGTCTTCCTTTCTCATCCATTCATCCATCAATCTATTCTTTCATGTGCTTATTCATTAGTTCACTCATTTGTTCATTTACTCAAAGTAGTTATGAAGTACTTACTTTGTGCCAGGCCATCTGCTAGGTGCTGGGGAAGTAATGGTGAGCAAAATAGGCATGATTCCTGCCCTCATGAAGCTTACATTAATCAAAGAATCACCTAAACATGCAATCACAAATATGATGAGTACATTGAGGAAAAAGTACACGGCATATCTTAGTCTGTTTGTGCTACTATAACAGAATGCCACAGACTTAGTAATTTATGAGGAACAGAAATTTATTTCTCACAGTTCTGGAGGCTGGGAAGTGAAAGTTTGAAGGCCCTGCATCTGGTGAGGGCTTTCTGGCTATGTTATCCCATTGCAGAAGGCAGAACAAGAAAGAGGGACAAAAGCAGGCAGAACTCATCCTTTGTAAGAAACACACTCCTGAAGTAAGAGGTGCTGCCAGCCTATCACAGATGAAAATCAGAAAGCTTTTTGGCATCAACATCTGGAAATATGATTGATATAACATACCCTGGGTAATGTTTTCTCCATACTTTCTGGGTATATTTTGTTTGTTTAGACAAATTATCTTCCTCTGGAAGCTAACTTAAAAAACTACAGGGACGAGTCTCTCTGTGGTGGGAAAGAATGAAACAGACCCACTGAGAGAGGGACAAATGGAAGACGGAGGGGGTCCCCTACAATATTTGGGGCTCTGGATGTTACCAGTCTTGAAACTGCTTCTGCTCCATTTTCCATGGTTTGGGCTTCCTGGGTTAAGTTGCTCTTTGTGCTTAATCCAATTTGCAATCAGGAGAGTCTTGTCTCATATGTTCTTTCAGGAAGTTCTCCGTGACCAAGTTTTGCTTTGTGTGCTAATTAATTTAACTCAAGGATAAGCTGAGGTCACTCTGCCCTTTGGATGTATATAAAATTTGGTACGAATTCCCATCCTGCTTGCAGAGGGAAAGGGCAGTGTTTCTTCCATGGGGATTCATGCTTGTGTTGTAGGGGACAGAAGCTAGAGGAAGGGGAGGGAGGGATTGTGTGAAAATTCTCTGTCAAATTACTGGAATTAGTGGACTCTGAAACATTTTCAGTTCTCACATCTGGCTCCTGTTCTCTTCCTCGGCCTCCTAGATCTGGAATATAGCACTGTTACCTTGCTTACCACAAGCTGTGCTCACCAGGCGTTGGTGTGTTGAACAGATCTTGCTCCAAGCCTGAATGGCAGAGATGCTGATGTTTTGAAATTGCAAACGGCTTAAAAATACATATTAGACATCAAATCTTTTAAAAACATGCCAGACTTTCTCAGTCATTACTATTTGCTGTATGCACTGCCTTCCACCATGGTGTTCTCACCTTATCCCTTGCTTCTCCGTCCAGTTCTAAATTCCCATCAACTTTCTATGCAGTAAAGTTTGGCTGTCTTCTGATTTCATATTGTTGTCTTATAGAACCTTCCACCCAAAGCAGCTCAGAGACGTGAACCACTTACAGTGCACTTCATGATCAGAACTCTCTACCAGTTATTAAATGACAAGGTTTCTTTTTTTACTCTACTCTACTATTTGTTTTTACCTCTTAACATCTTTACTTTTTACCATGAATTTTTATCCCTCCTTCCAAATGCAGCAAAACCCCTGTCAAACCTTGGCATTGATTCCTAATGGTATGCTCTGCTTTCGTTGAGTAAATGGCTTTGAAAGAAGCATTTTCACTCATTTACTGAGATCTGGGAAGAGGCCCCAATATCCCAGCCTTAACTTGGTTATTCTAAGGTACCAAACTGGCATCAGCTCTGAGCAGTCTCTTTTGTGTCGTGCAACTCATCCCTTTTCCTCTCTTCCCCCATGGCCTATAAGAGCTTTGGCAAAAGAAAGAAAGGGGCGGGGGCGGGGGAACCCCTGACTGGATTCCAGCTCTTCTCTTGCCTTTTTCTCCCAGATCTTATGTTACTTGAATGAGGGTCTCTCTGCTGATTAAACCTTCTGTGTTCAGCTATTTAAGTTGAAAGCTTCCCTTTCTTCTCCTGCCATGAGAAAGCTTTTGGAGGCTTCCACAGGCTACTTCTCCCCTCGTATGGAGGTGGGACAATGCTCCCAATCAGGTGGGCCTCAGAGGTATAAGATGGCTCAGCCCCTTGCCCCACAGTATCTGGGCCGGACACCGCTGTCCCTCTGCAGTCTACTCATACACCTTCTCCGAGGAAGCACCAATATGAGTAGGTGATCTTTTCTCCTTGACATAGCTTTTTACCCCTTAAACACAGGGGAAGGAAATGCAGAAAGAGCAGAACAGTGAGTTATGTCTTCTACAACACAAATCCATGGCTTCATAAATGTCATTGGTTGAGGGGATTTTCCTAACGGCTGTAGCCAGGAAGAAGGCTTGCAGGAGACAGAATAAGACTATAAATGCCCCTTCACCTTACCTTCTTCCCTTTAAATGGAAAACTCTTAAACGTGAGCATTATTTTTGCATGCCATATAATTCCTAGCTCATACATTTTACATGCCAGGCCCCAAAAAACATTGAATTCAATATAAAAGGTGACAAGATGCCAGGTGTCACTAAAAATGTTAATAATAGTCATAATTAACAAATGCAATAATCAGAAATATTATTATTCTTTAATGAACACTTAATTATGCTCTAGGTACTGTGTTAAGTGCTTCGTGTTGAAGATCTCATTGAATCCTCCCAATAATTCTATGATTAAGATTTGTGCATTCTCTCCAGTTTATGGAGACAGTGAAGTTAAGCCATTTAAACCCAGAAAATTTGGAATGGATCCCGAACTTGAATGCAGACCACCTCTGCACTCTATGCCAAGTCACATGATGTATTCATGCATGTCATGATTGTATTAGGAAAGTAGTAGGGACTCTTTGGTGAATATTTTGTAGTTGTTAAGAAGTTTATATTTACGTAAGAAAAAGCAAAAAGGGCTTTTGTTCTTTTTATGTTCTTTGTTTTGTGTTTTCCTGCAACCATATCGGGCTTCTTTGTTTGGTATTAGGTCATGCCGTGCTGGTGCCAGGTAGATTTATGGAGTTCAGATGCCCTGAGAGGTATTTTTGAAAGAAAACTGGAATCTTGGTGGCTCCTCCTCTGATCTTTAGTACTGTATAAGAGTTTTAAGAAATAGAAAAGCCAGGGCTTTCTTGTATAATGCAGAAACATGAAACAGAGGGCTATAGAAAGATACAGAATTTGGATTTTTAAAGGAAGCTGAAGGCTTGGTGATTCCCCACTGTAGAGAGAAAATTTGTAACTATCTGGCCAACATCAAATAATTTAATTTAGGGAGATTTACACCTTAACATACAAATCTTTCAATCTGTGAATATAAAACATATTTCTCCATTTATTAGGTCTTCTTTAATGCCTCTAAACAATATTTTATAGTTTTTAACATATAAGTCTTGCACATCTTTTGTCAGATTTACCCATAAATATTTAATCTTTTCAATGCTGTCATAAATGATATTGCTTATAAATTTTAATTTCTGATTGTTGTTAGTAAAGATAAATAAAAGTGATTTTTTATATACGGTCTTATATCCTGCAAACTTGCTGAATTCATTTACTTGTTCTTTTAGCTTTTTGATAGATTTTTATTATATTTTATCTATGGACTCTCATATTATCTGTGGATAAAGATAGTTTTACTTCTCCCTTTCCAATATGGATGCCTTTTATTTCTCTTTCTTGCTTTATCGACAGCGTGACTATGCAGTACAATGTTGAAAAGAAGTAGTAAGGGTAGACATTTTGTCATATACCTAGTATTAGAAGGAAAGCAGTCAGTATTTCACTCTTAAGTTTGAGGTTTACTATAGTTTTGCATGGAACCGCTTTATTAGGTTGAGGAAGTTTCTATTTCTAGTTTGCTGAGAGTTTTGTCAGGAATGGATGTGTAATTTTGTCAAATGCTTGTTTTTACATGTTTATTAAGATTATCATATGTTTTTGTTGTTAATATGATGAATTATACTGACTGATTTTTAAGTGGTAAACCAATCTTATATTTGGAATAAATCCCACGTGGTCATGATGTATTATCTTTTTTATATGTCATTTGATTCACTTTGCTAAAATTTAATGAGAATTTTTACATCTATATTCACGAGAGGTTTTTCCCTAAAGTTCTCTCTTTGCGTAACATCTTTGTCCAGATTTTTGTATCAGGGCAATGTTAGCCTCATAAAAAGGGTTGGGAAGAATTCTGTCATCTTACAATTTCTCAAAGAATTTGTGTAGAATTGGTATTAATTTTTCATTATAGACTTTCGTAAAATTTTCCAGTAAAGTCATCTAGGCTTGGAGGGTTTTTTGTGTGTGAAGGTTTTTAGCTATAAACTTAATTTTCTTTATAGATATAGGCCTATTCAGGATATCTATTTCTTCTTGAGTGAGCTTTGTTAGTCTAGGTCTTTCAAATAATTTGCCTATTTCATGTAAGTTCTTAAAAGTATTGGTATACAATTATTTATAGTATTATTATAATATCTCCTTATAGTTTTCTTAATGTCTGTGGACTTAATAGTGATATGATCTGTAGACTCTTTTATTCCTGCTACTAGTAATTTGTGTCTTCTTCCTTTTTTCTTATTAGTTGGGTTAGAGATTTATCAATTTTATTGGTCTTCCTAAAGAGCTAGCTTTTGGTTTCATTAATTTTTCTCTTTTAAAAAATTACGTTTATGTCCACTCTAATCTTTATTATTTTTGTCCCTTTACTTTGGGTTTCATTTGTAATTCTCCTTCTGGTGTCATAGAGTGAAAGGTAAGGTCATTGATTTGAAACTTTTTTTTCTCCAATATAGCCATTCGGGGCTACAAATTTATTTCTAAGTAATGCTTCAGTAGTATTCCATGGAAATAATAATATGCATGCCTTTATTTTCATTAATTTCAAAATAATTTGTAATATACAATTTAATTTCTTTTTGATCCATGAATTATTTAAAAATGAATTTGTTTCCAAATGTTTGGGGGATTTTCTACATATTGTTGTGTTATTAATGTTTTATTGGAGTCTGGGAATATACTTCGTATGACTTGAATCCTTGAAAATTTATTTGTTTTATGGCTCACAATATCGTCTGTCTTGGTAAATCTTCTGTGTGAAGTTGAAAAGAATATGTATGTTCTGAAAAATCAGTTGTTATTTCTTCAGATATGTTTTTTCTCCTGTAATCCTTCAAGCACTGCAATCACACATACGTTACACTGCTTGAAGTCATCCCACAGCTTACAGATGCTCTGTTCATCTTTCTCTTATTCCTTGTTCCTGTCTCGTTTCCATTTTCGGTAGTTTCTGTTTTTATACTTTTAAATTTACTAATCTTTACTTTTGCAATGTCCAATCCTATTCAGTGTATTTTTCCTCTTAAATATTGTAGTTTTTATTTCTCTAAATTCAATACTGATGCTTTTTTATAACCTCCATGTTTCTACTTTGCATGGATAATCTTTCCTCTAGTTTTTGTTTTATATCTAGAATATAATTATAATAATTTTAAGGTACCTTCCCATTAGGGTCAATTCTGTGTTGGCTTCAATGGATTGATTTTTCTCCTTCTTATGTAATCAATTTTTCCGTATCTTTGCATGCCTGGTAAGTTTTGATTAGAAGTCAGATATTTGCCAATACTATGCTGAAAACTCCAGCAGAATTCTCTGCAGATGTATTGAATCTCTCTCTATGTAACTCTTTCTTTCTGGTGCTCTGTCCGATAAGCTCTAACTGTCTTGCTCTTTTTGGACTCCAGTGACTCTACCCAGCTCTACCTGGGCTTCCCCTTCCTGTGCCCTAGGCTGGAAACTCTCTCAATGGAGTAAGCTTGGATAACTTTGATGCTCCCCTCATTTGTTTCCTTCAGGGACCACTTTCCTTTGTTGACCAATGGCCATTCTCTCAAAAATCATTGTTTTACATATTTTGTGTGAATTTTCTTGGTTTTGGAGGCAAGGGTCTCTGTTACTGCATCTTGGCTGGAAATAAAAGCCTTGAAGGTTATTTTTTAATGATAACTGATAAAAACAGGAAGGGTTACTAATTTGTGTGATCCTTTTGGGGTTCAGATATTTCTTTAGATGACTTAGCAGAGTAGGGGAGGGCATATTCATTACATATTTATTACAAAAAATAGAGAACATTTTACTGAAAGAGTGTTCTAATTATAAAGTATATAAGCAAGGCATATAAGTACAGCAGTAAAGTGTTTGAACACTGATCAACGAATCTTTCAAAAATCTGAGTTAGATTTGACACAGTGTCAGTGAAAGTATTAACAATACATGGGGCAATTACTGATGACAGCTCATTTGTTGGGCTAATGGAACAAATAATGATTCTGTAAAGTTTCAGAACAGATGGACAGTTATTTCTGTTTCTACAAAGTCGATGCTCAAGATAAGAGTAAGCTCATTTGTCCTAACCAGGGGATTTTGTTTATGATATGGAAAACTCACTCTTCATAAAGAACAGGAGTTTGCCTGTTATTAACTTTTAGGGCCTAGAAAATTCCCAGGAAAACACTAGTCATTTTTAATATATATTTATCAAATAAATGAGCATTATCCATCAGTTACAGAAATAGCAAACTGGTAGCTTGTGATTTGTATTCTTCCTATCCACAAAGCATTTTAGAAAACCAGGTTCACATAAAATTCAGATCTCCTGGTTCTCTTTGATGAGGAAAGCTCCTTGCTAAGGTACTTGGCCCCTCTCATTCATTTACTTTAGTTGCATGGTCTGTGTATAAATTTTCGTTTGCAAGCTCCTCCTCAATATTTCACTCTTCCTGTTTTTTTACATTGAAAGTTCCTCCTTCATAAATATAATACTTGGAATATTGTGAATAGTAAAAATACATCGTTAAAGCAGAATTGGTCTAAGAACCACTTTATTTTTTATTTATTTGTAACTTGTCGTGGTTTGAAATAATGTCCACCGAATCTTTGACACTCTTCCCAGTGAAAGAGAGTATCTATGTCCCTTCTCTTTTTACCTGTCTCCCTTTGAATCTGGGAAGGTTTGTGAGTCAAGTAGATTCAATAGAAGGTGGCAGAAGTAACATTGTGTGACTTCCTAGTCCATGTAACAAAAGGCAATGCACTTTCTATCTTGTTTGTTAAGACGCCTACTTTTTGAGTCTAAAGTTATTATTTTATTTATTTATTTATTTATTTTTGAGACAGAGTCTCGCTCTTGTTACCCAGGCTGGAGTGCAATGGAGCGATCTTGGTTCACCACAACCTCTGCCTCCTGGGTTCAGGCAATTCTCCTGCCTCAGCCTCCTGAGTAGCTGGGACTACAGGCACACACCACAATGCCCAGCTAATTTTTTGTATTTTTAGTAGAGATGGGATTTCACCATGTTGACCAGGATGGTCTTGATTTCTTGACCTTGTGATCCACCTGCCTTGGCCTCCCAAAGTGCTGGGATTACAGGCTTGAGTCTACTTCTTCGCCTAGCTGGAGTGCAGTGGTGCAATCTCAGCTCGCTGCAACCTCTACCTCCTGGGATCAAGCAATTCTCCTGCCTTAGCCTCTCAAGTATCTGGGACTACAGGGATGCACCATCATGACTAATTTTTGCATTTTTAGTAGAGACAGGGTTTCTGCATGTTGGCAAGGTTGGTCTCGCACTCCTGACCTCAGGTGATCCGCCTACCTTGGCCTCCCAAACTGTTGGGATTCCAGGCATGAGTCACTACACCCAGCTTAGAGCTACCATTTAACTTGAGGCTGCCAAATATATGTAGGGGAAGCCCAAGCCACAGGGAGTAGATACTGTGGTCCACAGCACCACCTGAGGATCCAGCCAGCAGCCATTATGAATTTCCTGAAATGGGTAAAGATGCCTTGAGATGACTTCAGTCTGCAGCCATTAAGTCATCCTCAGACATCAAGAACTCCAAGCAGACGTCCCAGACATTTTGGAGCACATACAAACCATTCCATCTGTGCTCTTCTGTCTAGATATTGACCTGCAGAATATGTAAATATATTTTAAAATATATTTTAAGATTGCTTTAGGCTGATAAGTTATAGGGTAGCTCTTCAGAGAGCAATAGTAACTAGAACATAACTATATTAATCAGGGTTTCTCTAGAGGGACAGACCCAATAAGATAGATGTGTACATAAAAGGAAGTTTATCAAGGAGAATTGACTCATGTGATCACAAGGTGAAGTCCCACAATAGGCGATCTGAGGAACAAGGAAGCCAGCCTGAGTTCCAAAACCTCAAAAGTAGGAATGTTGACAGTGCAGCCTTCAGTCTGTGATGGAAGGTCCAACAGTTGAAAAGCTAAAGAACTTGGAGTTCAATGTGCCAGGGCAGGAAGCATCCAGGAAGGGAGAAAGATGAAGGCTGGAAGACTTAGCAAGTCTAGTCCTTTCATGTTCCCCTGCCTGCTTTTATCCTAGCCACAATGGCAGCTGATTAGATGGTGCGCACTCAGATTGAGGGTAGGTTGGCGTCTCCCAGTCCACTGACTCAAATGTTAATCTCCTTTGGCAACACACTCACAGACACCCCCAGGAATAATATTTTGCATTCTTCAATCCAATCAAGTTGACACTCAGTTTTAGCCATCACAATAACTATTTATTTCAAATATTAGTTGAAGTAGTCTTGTACTAAGAACACATAAACCACTTGAACCTCAGTATCTATCTGTAAAATGGGAATGAGAGTTTCTCTGAGATCAAAGGAACAGAAGTATGTAATATGCCAATCCCATGGATAGGTTCTTGCTTTTAAAGACACATATGGTTAGGCTGGGCACAGTGGCTTAGCACTTTGGGAGGCTGAGGCAGGAGAATGACCTCAGGTCAGGAGTTCAAGACCAGCTTGGCCAATGTAGCGAAACTCCATCTCTACTAAAAATACAAAACTTAGCTGGGCATGGTGTCATGTGCCTATAGTCCCAACTACTTGGGAGGCTGAGACAGGAGAATCACTTGAACCCAGGAGGCAGAGTCTGCAGTGAGCCGAGATCACACCACTGCACTCAAGCTTGGGCGACAAAGCAAGAGAATGAGATTCTGTCTAAAAAAAAAAAAAAAGAAAAGAAAAAAAGAAAGAAACAAACTAAAAGCACATTGTTAAAACAATAATAATTTATCTGTGTGTAAGGCTGCTACTACAGTACAAATTTAGAAGGTTCACTAGTACTAAAGTGATTTTATCTTGCCCTGTTTGCCTTCTAACCTTTTGTTGCCAGATGGAACTGATGTTGGAGAAATTATTTGGATTCTGGATGAAGAACCTGATTACATGGAAGGCTCAGCAAATAAAGGCAACCTTCTTGAAAAGGACAAGAAAAAATTTTTTTTGGTCCTTTCATCAGCTGCAACAGAGACTTTAAGGTTTTTCAGATACTTGAAAAAGTCGGTTAATTCTGGGAATCATAAATCTTTTGATACCTTAGATGCCTTACAGTCATTATTTTACCTAAATATATCCCCATCACACACATATATGTAAATTACATTTATTTTTCTTCCTCTCTAGGGCCAAGTCCTTTTCTGCAGATATGAGTTCCCTAATTGGGGTTTCATATTACCCTTCTTGCATTAAACCATACTTACAGTATATTGGCTATGATTTTTCCTTCAGCTTCCTTAAGAAGAGTGAGAACTAAATGGAACTCAAGCAATTGAGTGCAGACCCCTTCTATGTTTTTGCAGCCTTTTACAGTCCTCTTACTGATTCCTAATCAGATGGCCACTTCTAAAGTTACTCACCAAGTACTGATTCTTTCTGAAGTATCTGCCTTGGTTTTGAACATCTATTGTCTTTTTGCACTTACATTGCACATTAGCTACACCTATGAATCGGTCATGGTACCGCCCTCAAGGCCCTTATATTTTTGTATATATATTATAGTTAAATGCCATAAAAGGGTTATAGGTAGTGTTAAATGGGAAGAAAGAAGAAGTTAGAATTTTCCACTCTAGAGCTACAAAGACATCTTAAGACAAGAGGTCCTATGCATGATCTGGAAGTGTTGCAGAAAAGGAAGAAATCAAGTTACAGAGGTGGATACTCTTTGCAGGTGGGAAATAATGTGTAAAAATAGAGGCAGCCAAGTTTAGAACATGTTTAGCAAATGAGCATTCAAGTTTCCTGGGAGTAAGATGTATCTATAGAGAGATTGATTGCTTGCTACATCCTAGTTTTCCTAAGACATTCTGACTATGCCTTTAAACTTAGGTTCAAGAATCCCATTCAGCTTGCATTTGTCCCAGATGAAATTGTCCTCATTTGAACAATAAATTATATAGATGCCCTACCTACAGGAGAGGACTAGGAAGTAAGAATAAAATGCCAGGAAAGGATTTTCAGTGTTAGGAGGCAACTGAGAATCATGGAAGATTTGGGTAATTGAGAGAGTCAGGATTTAGTTTTAGGAGGATTAATTTGATGACACTGCAGATTATATGATGGGGCAAAGGAAAAAGGAGGCAGAGGAGAAGAAATTGAAGTTTCTGGTATTAAAGAGTTCAGTAAAACAGGAGAAAGGCAGGGATTGCAAAAATTCAAGTGAAGGAATGGAAAGGAGCAACAACAATTACACTCTAACATTGAGGCAGCCACTTCATTCATAGGTGAGGTGGGCAAAAAATGGTCAGGTAACAGGATTTCCTGTTATTTTCCTTGTGTTTCTTAGTGGCATGCCTTAATGGTAATTCAGATCACTCTTAGATAAAGGAAATAAGAAGTCAACCTTTAGGTCTTATCACACTTCTGACTTGGAGATGGACCTTGAAGGTATGCACCACTTTGCTGTTAAGAGTAAATTTCTTTCAAGACTATCCCACTGGGATTGTGGAAGATGAAAAGATGGGAAGTAGCCTCACTTCTCTTCTGGATTTACTTCCTGTCTTTAGTTCCTCAGTGGAAACTTAAGAAAAGATGGGACATTCTTCTGTGTGTTGGGGAAGAAAAGAGGAGACCAGAAAAAAAAAGCAACAAATGAACAGAGAAAGATAGTGTGGTATATACACATAATGGAATACTATTTAGCCTTTAAAAAGAAGGAAATCTTGTTATTTGTGACAACATGGATGAACCTGGAGGATATTAGGCTAAGTGAAATAAGCCAGTCACAGAAAGACAAATGTTATACTGCACAATCTCACCTATTTGTGGAATCTAAAAAAATCAAGCTCAGAAGTAGAGAATAAAATGGTGTTTATCAGATAGTTGTCCAGCTATTTTGGATGCAATTCATCATAATCTCTACATTTATCCTGATTATAGTATCTGTGGATTCCCCTCTTCAGGGCAATGGAACACTGATCCCAATGTGGCTAGTGTTGGATTCAGTTATTTTATTATCAGGCATGGTGATGACAGGTTGGAGTGGGGGAAAATTCAGGAGCTGTTTGTCAATAGGTTTGAAATTTCAGTTGGACAAGAAGAATCAGTTCAGGAGATCTATTGTACAACATAGTGACAACCACATATTATATAATTAAAAATTCCTAGGAGAGTAAATCTTAAATGTTCTTGCCACAAAAAAATAAGTATGTGAGGTGATGCATATGTTAATTAATTTGATTCAGCCACTCCACAATGTATCAAAACATGTGGTACACCATAAATATATATAATTTCTATTTGTCCATTAAAAATTAACTAGAAAATTGGGGGTAGGAGGCTGAGCTCTTGCAGAGATAATTTCTTCTTATCTTTTTCCAAGGCAGAAAAATCACCTTTCCTTCCAGTCCTCTCTTGCAAAAGCCTTTGAGCCTCTGTTTTCATCTTGGTATCTGGAAAACATTTGGATAATACTAAGTTTCCTACACATATATGGGACACTTTGTATAAAAGACACCTTCGCAACCTCTCCCCTCCCTTAAATCCTGCTTCTGTACCTTCAGCACACATTTTCCTTGGTGCTTTTCAACCTGTTAGAGAGACTCTGAAATGAAACAGAAACTTGTTGGTGAGTTTACAGGGAGCTCTTTTCCTTTTTCTAAGCAGCAGACTTTACAGAGGGAGGCTTTGTGTTCCTGTGGGTCTGGTTCCCGAGCCAGAGCTAGCTGATACAAGTGTGAACTTTCTCTTCATCTTCCTGCCAGATCACAACCAGCTGGCCCTGGGCTCTGCTTTGGCCAGTAACTTTCCCTTCTCAGCCAGAGCAACATTTTTCAGGTGCTCTTCAAGCAGGTAAAAATCTGTTTGGATGCAAAAAACCATGTGTTGGGGTACTGTGTAGAAGGTTGACTCGCTTGTTGAAAACCTGATTCCTAACTATAAAGATGAAAATGACTCTTAATATCCACCTATGAGAAAAGGATCATTAACTACCGTGAAACACAACCAAAAGGCACTCCTTCTCCCAACAAATATTTGACCACCTCATCTGTGTCAAGGACTATTCTTGATCCTGGAAATATTGCTGACTCATGGAGCTTACATTCTAATGGAGGAGAGAGAAGAGGAGAGAGAGAGAGAGAGAGAACACAATATAGTAAATACAAAATATAACGTATTCAAGGGTGACAAAGGCTAATGAGGAAAAAAGTAGAGAGGAGTAGGAGGAAATAATGGGAGTGAGTTTGAAATCTTAGATAGGGGAGCCAGGAAAGTCCTCATGAGAAGGTGACACTCTAGGAATTATGAAAAGGAAGGCAGAGACCAAGCATGTCTAGTGGAAGGATGTCCTGGTCAAAGGTCACAGCAAGTGCAAGGGCTCTGAGGTAACATGTTTAAGGAACAGCCAATAGATCAGTGGGCTGGAATTTACTCTTTATCCATAGTTGCTGTTCCCACATTTTCTCTACATAGTGGAGCATAGTGAAGTGCCCAAGGTCTGAACTAACATGGCACGTATTAGCAGTTCCATATACTTGCTGGAATATCTCTAATCCTAGAGAGCATTTGAAAAATACAAGTGCCTGAATCCTTGCCCAAGCTATTCCAGTTAAGTGGATCTGGGACAAATAGTGGCCAGGCATCTGTCTTTGTAGACCACTTAGATGATCTGTAGGGGATTGGCTGTCTAGATCCAATCCATCGCAATTTCCAAATTTACTCTGGTTAAAGCATCTATGGATCCCCTCTTCAGGGCAATAAAACACTGAGACCAATATAATTACGGTTAGGACTAAGTTATTTTATCAGCAGGGAAAAGGTGTGGTGATGACAGACTAATGTTTTAGTGTTCTATGGCTTGGAATTTTACCACCATGTGGGGTTACAATAATTTCCAATTGTCTTAGAGATGTGTCCTTTGCAGTCCTCCCATGAGACCTAGCCTCTGTATTCAGCAGGTTCTAGCTACTTGATTCCATGCCTCTCTATACCCAAGGAAGGTTTAGATAAGCTAACTGTGGGAATGGGTTGGGGGGAATTCACCAGGAACATGAAATATTCTGCTCTTGTTTTGCTGCTCTCTGTTGGTTAACCTCACCCTCCATCATTTCCACAAAGTAGAAAACATGACCACCCATACTCTTGAGTTTTGTACCTGAGAGCTTCTGACATATTCTCTGAGTCTCAAGTCTACAAAGTTCTCAGGAAGGAGACTTGGTCACTTGTTCTCAGTCAGTTGCCTCCTGTTGAGTGGGTCAAACATGGCCAGTGTCATGTAAGAACATGGCTGCTTCTTTGGGAGCCATCAGTGGGGACCAATGACAGTTCCCAAGAGAAGGAAGGGATGGGGTATGGATGAATATTTTCTTAGATGTTCAGTCCAGAGCTGAAACTTGCCTTGAAACTCTTCTTTTGAAATTGATTTAATAAGACCAAAGTCCTTAAAATTGGATAAATGCCTCTACCAGATCTAGTGAGTCCTTCTTTGTCCACCTTACTTAAAATTGTACTTCTTTTACCCCAGAGCTCCCAGTGGCCCCCATTAATTTTACCCACAGCACTCATTAGCATATGACACACTATGCATTATGTATTTGTTGTCTTTTTTATTCACTAAGGCATCAGCTCCATCAAACCATGGATTTTTGTCTGTCTTGTTCAGTGCTGTATTCCTTGCACCTAGAACAGCGCCCAACACATAGTAGGCACTCAGCAGTGACTGATGAGAATGCTTACATACCTTTTTAGACACTTGCAATTATTCCACAGCCATACTTTGCTATGACTCTCCCTGATTAGCCCACCTGAGCCTCCTTTGGAATGAATCCAATGATGATTCCAGAAAACAAACAGAAGGGCAGGGAGGCTGGTGTTGTCATAGCAGCTGCTGAGTTGGGAAGGGGGCAGCATCTGTATTACTCAAACACAGTGGCTTCCCTGGGGAGAGGGTAACCCTGAGGCTTTGCAGGTCTTTTCAATATCTTGAATTAAATGAACTGTGAAATATTTGTTTTATTGGAAGAGCTCGGGTTTGTTTCTGAGGCCTTAAATTGTGTCTGTTCTGGGCAGCTGATACATAATAAAGTGGAGCATGCATGGTGTTTAGAGAACTAATGGGAGTCTCCTCCATCATTTGGAGCCTGTCTTCAGGGCTCCTCTTATTTCTCCTCCAAGACTAGCAATCCCTTCGTTGGCACAAGGCATGGGGAAAAGACAAACTTACAGTCGGTAAAGGAATGTGGGGAGGAGCAGCCGCATGTAGCATGGAGTGCACAGGAACTCAGGAAATTCTTTTTGACAGAATGGCTGCAGGCTATAGAATTTCAGACTGGGGCCAGTGCACTGAATGAGGATTGG
Organism: Callithrix jacchus; assembly: GCF_049354715.1. NCBI lineage: Eukaryota > Metazoa > Chordata > Mammalia > Primates > Cebidae > Callithrix > Callithrix jacchus. Next base: position 10,244,050 of record NC_133521.1, on the reverse strand, counting down.
ACTGGGGGTTCAGGAAGAGTCAGTTCTCAAATTTAATAGAAATTAGAGAGTTTTTGGGGGACACAGAAGAAAAGCCCCTCACGTGTACAGATATGCCGAATACAGGTCCAGAGCATTTCCTGTCAAATCTGTTGTTCTTAAGTGACACTTCCCACCTATGTCTAGGAAAGCTGAGGGCCAAGACTCTACTTTCAGAGTTGAAAAATCACAAAACTCAAATTCCATGGTGACCTTCCATGGTGAATCAGAGGAATCCTCTACATTCTTAGCTATGGTTATTGAGCTGTTTTCTGCCTGCTAGAGATTTGTAATTATGTATATATGTGTGTGAATGTATGTGTTTATATGCATGAATATATTCATATGGAGGCGGGTGTGAATGCATGTGTGTAGATATGTGTACAAATGCATGGGAGAAGTTTGGAAATGCTGCATATAGTTTCCCAAAGTTTAAGTGTTTAACTCTGGAGCAGAAAGAAAGAATAGGGTAGGATGAAATAAAGAGAAGAAAGTAAGTTTTATATTTTGCCTTGTACAATATGAAAATGTTTGCATCATTTTGCTGTCAAAATGCATTCATGTGTTGTGAGTTTTAAAAAATTTTCCGAAATTGTGATTGACAAATGAAGTCACGAACCAATGACAAATTGAATGATGTTTCCTTTTCTACTCTACTCCATTTTCTGTTCATCCTGAATGACTACAGTGATATGAGATTGAGGAGGGAATCCATCACATCATGTAGGAGTCATTGTTTCTCTAAGGCCACTGACTTACCTTCCAAGGTATGTGCTGCCGTTTTTTTCATGCTGTTTTTTACACCCAGAATATACCTTTCCTCAGCCCTGAATGTGTTCAGTTACCAAATGCTGCTTATTTTTCAAGACCTATCATGATTAAATCACCTCCATGAAGCTTTTTCTCAGCTTTTCATCATCCATTTATTCATCAATTCAGTATTTAGTGAGTGTCTACTCAATGCCAAGTACTGTGTGAAACTACGTTAATGCAGATATCATTCTTGCCCTCTTGATGATAATATTATAAAGCAAACAGACAGAAAATATATAATCCAACAAACAAATGAAATAAAACTTAAAATTGTAATAATCACTAGAGAGAAAAATAAGTATGGTTTCCTGATAGAGAATAGTGAAATAACACCCAAATTAAGTAGGGTGGTCAGAGGTGGCATTAATTATAAGACACAGAGTGAAAAAGTGAGAGACACGTTTTCCAGGGTGAGACAGCGGAAGTACTGGGATGCTTCTAGGGAGGGTGAACAATGCATATGGTTCCTTCTGCTTCCGAAATCCTGTATTTGTTAATCACGTTGTTCACTGTATTTATCATTTCTATGCTCATATATTTTTATTTCAAGGTTTGTTTGAAAAGCTTGTAGTTGCCTGTCATGTAGTAGACTCTCAAAAAGCTAAATCAAGCATCCATGAATGCTACAGTAGGAAGAAGAAGCTCCCTTATATTACCTCAAAGACAACTTACATTTCACTGATACCCTTTCTAGAGGGTCTCTAAAGATGCAGAAATAAGTTCCAAAATTATCATCAGGACTAAATAATACAATGTTTTTTTTATTTTCCAAGTCAATTCCCTGAGAGATCACCATTAGCTAAAAATAAAGTTCTGGCTGGGTAGAGTCAAATCCTTATGCTGAAATGTTTTTTAAAATCATTTAAAATCCTGTCAAAGGGAAATATTTTCTTCTTTTTGTGTTTCATTGGGCCTATGCTCGTTGTTTTATTTGTAGAAAAGTAAAAGTATATTTTTGGTGGACCAGAAACTCTTTTCTTTATTGTTAGTATATAAACTCATGACTATACTCAGCCTATAATCACCTCTCCATCCCTGTAAATTGAACTGGTGCTCTTTTCCCAGCTTCATGAGTTGCTTGTCAGTCATGTTGATTTTTCTCTAAGGTCTGGCCTTGAGGCAGGGAAAGGCTTTTATTTTCTAAACCAGTAACTAGGAAAGATCTTTGCTCTGTCCCTCAGGGATAGCATCTTTAAGATAGAGGTACTGGAAAGAACAACTCCCATTTTAGAAATGTTCGGTGGCCAGAATAAAGTGAAAAACACCTTGCCATATCTCGGAAGTCAAAAAATCTTCGAGTTAGATGAAATCAAATAAATCACTTTGATCACTCTATTACACACTGCTGGAATTTATTTAGAACAGCCCCCAAAACAACCATATGATCACTTATACATCAATACTTCCCTTGATGAACAACTCATAGCTTTAAGAAATATTATTCTGCCTTTTAGTTATCTCTGCATGTTAGATCCTTTCTTCATACCAGTTTCATCCTGTAAACGCCAATGAGTCAGAAACCTCCATTTCTAACCTCTCCCTTGTAATCCTAAGGATGCTCAAAAGGGTAAAGAACATGTCTTACCTATGGCCTGATTAAAACTAAATTGAGCTTTGAATCAGAAGATTCAAATTATAGCTCCATAAATTAATTGACTTTAGACAGGCTTTTAATTTCTGTGTCTCAATTCCCTCCTCTCTAGAATGATAGCATTACATCACTGAGTAACTGTGAGGATTAAATAGGAACAGGTGAGTAAAAGTGCTTCACACATGCTCCACACACAGTGGGGTACTCAAAATTTTTCTTTTCTGTCCATTTTTTTCTTTTTTCATGATTACTTAGAGAGCTTGAGAACAGCTAGCTATACAGATAAGGAATACATTCTGGCTACAAGTAACAGGAAATAGAAATAACATTGGCTTAAATCATGAAGATGTTTGTTGTTTATTTGGCAGGAAGCTCAAAGATAGACAGCCCTGTGCTTGGGCCATTAGCTCACTGTTTCATCATGAACCTGGGCTCTATCTCTCTGCTCTACTCTTCTTAGTGTTATTGGCTTTTTTCTTCCTGCTTTCTGTAGCATAGCTGTAAAATGACTGCTATTGTTCCAGGCATCATGAAGTCAAGGCAGGAAAAAAGAGAGAAATGGTATCTGCAAGCTCTTCTTTCACTCCCTTCCCCTTTGTGAGGAAGCGAAAGCCTCCCTGAAGCCTCCCTGCAGACATTTGCTCATCTTTCATTGGCAAGACTGGGTGAAATGCCTGTCTCTCACTGACAGGTGAGCTGGGAAAGGGATATAGGTAAGGCGGAATGAGGTTGGGGATGCATTAGCCAATTGACCGTGGCTGCCTTAGAAGATCTCGGGTCTCCCCTACTCATCACTTCTCCAGGCTTATCATTCCCTTCCCTGTGCCCTCAGCAGCCCTGAGCATGACTTGGACTTGCACACTTCTTTGCCTGTTTCATCTCCTCCTTTGGATAATGGTCAGAGCCAAGCAATGGCTATATCACTCAGGGTTCAGCCAGGGAGCAGAACTCACTCTAATTATTAGGGACTATAGGACCTATTGTGGGATTAGATCTTACAAAAAGTTGGGGGAGTTGGACAAATAAGGTCTGGAAAGGGGAGTTGTTGGATCAGATAAAAATCACTAACCAGCTCTCTCAAATCATGGGCACAGGGCAACAAGTTAGAACTTGTAGGAAAATCTAGGGAGCCAGGTGTGTCCAACTGCAAAAGTGGGATCACAAAAAGTATTTGGTAAAGAAGTTTCTGGAAGGCTGTTGCCTCTATGTCTAGAGATGAACCAGAATCATTGTTGGGCAGTTGGATCAGCAGTCAGTAAGAAGAGCTGTGGGTAAGAGAAAACTAGGCCAGCTGGAGCCTGTTGACGTCTTCTTTTTCCGTCTTTCATTTAGTCTAACCTCAGTGATCTTCAGAGAATAAGGTCAGAGGGATTTGAATAGGCTCAGTGTGGCTTCTCCAAGCCTAGAATGTATCAAAGGATAAGAGAATGATGCTGGGCTCCCAAGTGCACTTTCACTATCATGCCTTTTTGTGCATTTTCATTGCAACGAGAAGCGCTGTTAGGCAGATGTTGAGGGTATATTCAATGATGGAAATAGGGTCTGTTTCAAAGGCAAAAATAGGATTACCATGGGATATCAACACAGGTTGCTTTTAGGAATTCACAAGGGAAAGGAAAAGCAGGAAAGAAGATTGTTAGGATAAAGAAAAAAAAAGAATGAAATATTGAAGTGGAAACTGTGGCCCCACAATCGTGTTCCTATGTAAGCTCTTTAAAGCTCCATTATTAATTTTTATCATTTTAACTTATGTTTGAAAACCCCATGACAGCAGCTTTTCCTTTGGACAGTGTGTTTTTCCTTTGAAATGAAATCTTCTTTCTTTGTCTTGACTTCTATATCAGCAAATGTTTAGCAGTATATTAGCTGTTATCTTTTGTATACTACAGCACAAGATTGTTTAGAATAATTAAATCATAAAATGTTTCCTATGCCTATCTTAGCACTGATATTCTTTTCATCTAGGTGATAAAAGCCAGCCATACATTAATCTACATCAAATTGTCTCCTAATAACTTTAAGAATTATGAAGAAATGTTCTTTAACAGTGAAAATAAGCTGAATTCCTCCTTTTGCATAACAAAGAATTCTTTTCTTATTTACAAAGTAAGCAGATCAGTGAGTAGGGCCATTTTTCTATTCCATTATGGAACACGTATGACATATTTATTGTTTCTAAGATCTGTTCTTTGGGGTCAATTTGTCAAAAGGACAGACTGACCTATGTCTTCTCTGTATGGCAAGACAAATGCCAAACAAATGTCTCGTTCATTTTAAAGACACCATTCTACTTTGTTAAGGCAGACGATAATGCTGTCTTAACGGAGCAAGCAGCAGGAAACTGATTGACCAGAGTACTTCTGATGATAAGCTAATTTCACAGACCTTTGTAGAGAAGGTAGTTTTCATGCCAGTCCCAGTTACAGCAATAGATTCAGCCTACTTTCCCAATTATTGTCCAAATGGGAATATTCAAGTGCTGGGATTTCTTTACAAAACTTGTAACCCTAGAAAAGTCACTTTTTGTTTTTTTTGAGATGAAGTCTCACTCTGTCACCCAGGATGGAGTGCAGTGGCATGATCTTGGCTCATTGCAACCTCTGTCTCCTGGGTTCAAGCAATTCTCCTGCCTCAGCCTCCCAAGTAGCTGAGATTACCTTTAGGTATCCACAAAAGAAAGTAAAAGTAGGAACAAAGAAGAAAGGGAGGGTTTACAGGTGCCTGCCACCATGCCTAATTTTTCTATTTTTAATAGAGACAGGATTTCACCATGTTGGCCAGGCTGGTCTTGAATTCTTGACCTCAGGTGATCCGCCCACCTCAGCCTTCCAAAGTGCTGGGATTATAGGCATAAGCCATCACACCTGGCTGAAAAGTCACATTAAAAAAAAAAAAAAACATGACTTAAGGGTGTATACAAAAGCCAGCATTGTAAATTCCATATTGCTCTCAACGTGGAGAAATAAGCAGATGGAATATATTGGAAGGGCTGAGGGCACAGATGTCTTCTTGGCTTGGGTTCAGAGTGAAAGAAGAAGCCCATTTTGTAGCTGAGTCTGTGATAGGAAACATCTAGATAGACAGAGGGCTGAAAAATCAAGTGCGCAAGGTTTAATGAACTGTTTTTCAAGACAATTATTACAACATGTAAGCAACAAGTTATTGTTTGGGAGCATGCTCTTCTAACTAATTCAAGCACGCGTTTTGACTGGAAAAAGCTTTTCAATGGTGGTTGAGTTACATAAAGTGTCCTTAGATCTCCGACTTACAGTAGCATTGTTATTGCTCCGGCCAAAAAAAAAAGACAAAAATTCCCGCTTCCTTTATTGAAAGCCTAAGCCCTTTGTTCATTACAAATATTGTCTCCGCGATGTTTAATAAACTGAGAATGGGTGTTTACTGTGTAACCCTTTCCATAAAAAAGTTAAAAATAAAGCCAACTGCCATACTCTGTGCAAAGATCAGGTTTCTAAATGGCCCAAATAAAAAGTAACATCTGTTATTTAGTTCTAAAAAAATTACAGAAAATGTAAGAAAATACAGACAAAAGATTGAAATCATAAGAAATCGTCTATTGGGAAATAATCACAGTTAACATTTTATAATAAAACTTTTTAGTCATATATAAAATTACTGTGTTTTCTTTTTCATATTCCTGTTCTCTTTTCTTCCAGTAATAGGTTATGGAGGCGGTTCCTTGCCAATAAATGCAGGTAAAAATTGCCAGTTTTATTGAGTGTCTCTATTTTATCTAATCAGTAGTTTATTTATTCCACCTATCCAACCATCATCTATCTATCTAATCTATCTATCCATCCATTTATTTGCTTTCAACAACATAGCAATAACTATCTTTGCACATACTTCTCTCTGTGCTTGCCTGATTATTTCCTTGGGTTGAATTCCCAGAAGTAGAATTGCTGGATCAACGGGTCTGCACAAGTTTAACTTTTGATAGATATTGCCAAGTTGCCTGCCAAAATTTCATACCCATTATACTCCCTTCAACAGGGTATGAGAGTGTCTTTTCTCCATATGTTCCTTAACACTGGGCAATATCAATCCCATTAATCTTTGCCAAGCTGAAAGGCTAATACAACCATAGTAGCAATACTTCTTGAGTTTGCACAGTCAGTGTTATTTAGCCCTTTGCACAGAACACTATATATTTTCAGACTGTGAACTTCTATTTATTACATTTGTACTTTTCTTGTATATTGAAGAGATCATATGAACCTGGAAGTTAGTAGGATTGACATTTAATCTTTCCTGACACTAGCTGAGGGATGAATGAGAAGACTACTTCTCTCTTCAGATGCATCTGTAAAATGGGTGCAGTTGTAATCCAAGCACAGCCACAAGTACTACTTTGTACTATTACATAATTGAAAAGGAGATGTTTTGTGTTTGGTGTTTTTGTTTGTTTATTTGAGAAAGATCTCACTCTATTGCCCAGGCTGGAGTACAGTGGTGTGATCACCGCTCACTGCAATCTCGAACTCCTGGGCTCAAGCAATCTTCTCACCTTGGCTTCCTGAGTAGTTGGGACTACAGGAACACACCACCACCGCTGGCTAATTTAATTATTTTCATTATTTATTTAGACATCTTGCTATGTTGCTCAGGCTGGTCCTCAACTCTGGGTTTCAAGTGATCTTTCCACTTCAGTCTCCCAAAGTGCTGGGATTACAGACATGAGCCATTGTGTTTAGCATTTGTTTGTTTTTAAAATTTCTGCTCACTCCTGTGGCAGGCAGCTTATAATATACCCTGGCTAACAATTCCTACTTCCTGGTAGTCTCACCTTACTGTGTGAGCTGGATCTGGTGACTCTTTCCGAGGAACAGAATTCAGCAGAAGTGAAGGGATGCCACTTCTGAGATTAGGTTACAAAGAGACTCTGGCTTCCATCTTGCCCAACCTCTCCCACCCTGTTTCATTCCCTATAACTCTCTCGGGGATCTTGCTCTGGGAGAACAAGTGCCATATTATGAATACTCAGTGGAGAGGTCCATATAGCAAGAAACCAATGTCTTTGATGTCTTATAGGTCAACATCCAGCAAGGGCCACTGGCTTGCTAACAGTTGTGTAAGTGAGCTTGGAAGCCTATCTTGTCCCGTCCAACCTGAAGATGACTGCAGCCCCAGTCAGCCAAACGTTGATGCTTGTGAGAGGCCCTGAGTCAAAGACATCCAATTAAGTTGTGCCCAGATCCTAGTGCCTAAGAAACTCTGAGAAAATACTTGTTTGTTGTTTTAAGCCACTAAATTTGGGGACACACTGTTCCGCAGTGATAGATATCTAGTATGACTCCTGATTTACCCTCTGGGCAGTTATTACTACAACTTGTGTGCTCCGGCCTCCTGCTCCTGGTTCAGCCAGGCACTGCACTGCCTGTCTGTCATCACTGGTCACCATTTAGAATACTGAAGCTCTCAACTCAATATATTTGGCCTGCCCTCAGCAGAGAGGTTGGAGAAAACTACCCTCATGCATTAACCATGTCTTTCACTTTCCGTGTATTGATGCTTTGACATCTGGGGCTGAAGGGATTGCCCATCTCAAGGCTAGCCAATTCCTAAAGATAGTAAACAGTTCACCCACAAGCATGCTTTTCGAATGCAAACCAACCAATCCAGAGCCCACACCTCCAACCACTTCCCTGATGGGGTTTTCACACTCCAGACCACAATCCACTTGCTCTAATCATCCTAGCACGGGGTACCAGACAACTAGGACAGCCCATGTGCCCAGAGCCCGCTGAAATTATTCAAATTGTATAATCCTCTGCCTGTTTACCCTGCCTTGCTCATTTCTTCCTGAGAAAACCATAATTATGGCACTTGTCAGAGTTTTCCCCTCTCTCCCTCTGTCTTCTGGCTTACTCCACTGTTTCTCCATGTGGCCCCCTCCCCCTTGGCATGTCCCCTCTTCTTGAAATCTGTGGGCATAAAATTTATTCGATGGCAATTGTTTCCTGATCTGTTGGTCTTACCGTACCTGACTAATAGTAAAACTTATATTAAAACAACTCCCCTTAACACCTGCTTGTCTTATTTCCTATACTTCCTCCTCTCAATACATTATTGAATTGTTCAAGTAAATTAAAGTCTATAATCATGTATAACAAAAGGCAAATACTATTACACAGAGACCCACCTTAGCTAAAAACACAGTAAGAAAGAGAACCACTTTTGAAAGTGCGCTTGATCTGGATGGATTCCCTTGCCTATTAATATGCAAATTGGCATCAGTTTTTCTTTGTTTATTACAACTATCAAATTCTGCCTTAGGCTCACTCTTATTTAAGGAACTGCCTTGTTAGAGGACAGGCTGCCCATGATGGTTACCCTGAGTTACATAAAGACTGGTTTGGAAGTGCAACTTTAAAAAATAAAATTATTTCCTGTCTACATTCTCCTTGCCTCTTCCCTCATCAAGTAAAAGGGGGAAAAGGAAGAGGCTGGTTTTCCAATTACTGTATTTTATCTAAAGGGCTTGAGCACATGATCTTTCAATGTTCCATTTAGCCCTTAAGGATGATTGCTTATTTGTGGATTGGTTCTTCAAATGGCAGAATGAAGGAGATCATGGATCCCTCCATTTACTCGTTTGTTGTTATTGTTGTTTATTTTTTGCTTCTTTTCCTTTTAAAGAAAAAGCTCTTCCACTTGCATGTCCCATAATCCTGTCTCAACTCCTTACTTTCTAATGAGGTGGGGAACACACATGAGCATAATTCATGTAGACCGTTTCCCAGATTTTCCACACACTTGTTTCCTGAGAAAGATGTTATCTTTTGTATGTAAAGAGGATGAAACTTTAATGTTATTTCAGAAGAAAGAAAGTGAAAGGTTGTGCTTTCCTAAGGTGCAATTGAATTTTGTCACAATTTGTGCTTAATGAGCCTATTTGTCAACATTGCATTGTATCTAAAGATGCTTTTATCTATTCTTATTTGTCTTAGTTTGAACTAAACAGGATGTAATTTGCTAAATCACTAAAACATGAAAAAGAAAAGGAAAATCTTTTTTACTCTTTGTTCTGCATCTCAGCTGTGAGAAGCAAAGAATCTTATACTTCAGGACTGTCAATCACTTCTGGTTCTAGAACTGCTTTAGCAAAAATTAAGATATTCTGACAGGTTATATTCAGACTTTTTTGAGACTCTTCTCTTTGTTTAATGAACTGCCTCTTAAATAATGCTTTGACTCTGTTGAGGAAGGGAACTATTGAATTGTCGTGTGCGTGTGCGTGTGTGTGTGTGTGTGTGTGTGTGTGTATGTGTGTGCTGACTTGCAAACACATATAAATGGGATGGTGGCAGGGCTTCTGTAACCAGGAGAAGTTTACGAAACATTCAAATTGTTAAGGAAGCCACAGTGTTTCAGAGATTGACCTTGAAGTTTTAAAAAAGTGAATTGATCCACTGGAACAAGTACAAAGCCAGCTTTGGTGCTAAATGTAAATTGTTAAAAATGGTACAGAATAACATCTGCCTTGTAGTATGCCTTAATCAGCACTGTGAAAAATGAAAGTTAAACGATCTACTATAGTGGCTTCTAAGTGAAGGATAAACAAAGGATGAAAGAGTTTCTTGCATGGTTTGTAACTGATGCCATGAAAAATGTCAAGAACCATCTGCCTCAAACTTATCCAAACTGTCATCAAGTATTCTAATCCAGTCAAACGAGATACAACTAGAACAACCTATGTAACTTGCTGAAGGCTTATCAAAAGAGTTGTAAATAAAGAAGAAAAAAACCCCATCAACTGTGTAGCTGCAGATTGCAGCCAGCTTGCCTGTGGCTTTGAAATTCAATCCCATTTCTCTAGTCTGACAAACTGTACTAAATAGCGAAATGGATTTTTATTGCTCTTAGTCATTTTCACTTTAGTTGCTATCAGGAGATAAATACAGTTTCCTCATAGAATCAAATCATGACTTATTTTTTAAAATGCACAAGCCTGTTTAGACCTTACCATTCAATCCATAAATGTATACCAAGTGTGTGCACAGGAGTTTAGCATTGTATTTTGGTCAGTAAGAAATCATTTACTTATGTGCGGGTAGATTTTCATGGCTCAACACCCCATAACTATTTTTGAATTAGAGTTTCTCTTTATGCAACTTAATAAATCTTTATGCAACTTCATAATCTACCCATTAAGAATACAGAATTCAGACTCAGACAGTTGGGCTTTAAATCCCAGCTCTACCACTTACTGGCTGAGTGACCTTAGGCAAGTTGCTTAACTTCTCTGAACTTACTTTCTTCTTCTGGAAGACTGAGATAATGATAGCCACCTAGATTATAGATAGACATAAATCGATGTTTGGGAAATTCCCAAAACATTGAAGCCAAGTATGGCAGAGGCAAGTAATGCTAACTGAATCTCAGTGCACTCACCTCAGTTTCGCAGTTACCTCTGCAATTGGGTTGGGGCCATGAGATCTCAGTTGGATCAATTCTGGCCAATGAACTGTGAATAGAAGGGATGCATGTCGTTTCTGAGCTAAGATCTCTAACTGCCTATGTGCCTCCTTCATCTTTCTCCTTTCCTACAAAGGCAATTTTGGAATTGATGTATTCCATATGGAAGAGTTAAAATATAGAGAAAGACCACTGGTCTCATGTTAGACTTCCCTAGAGAAGGAAATATATATTTGTTTGGTTTAGCTGCTGACATTTGGTGCCAATTTGTTCCTGCACATAGCAGAGCTAAGGCAAATACATCAATCAATGTGTTGATATTTGTAAGTACATATACCTCCTTTGCTAATAGATATATAACAAGTATGTATTTAAAATGGCACGTAATTTTCTGACTATTCTATTGTCTTCTTCAGTGTTTCTAAGTGAGTAGAAACTAAGAACTTTTTTGTAGAGAAAAGAAAGACGATAAAACAAATAACTGTAGAAGAATGTGAAGGGTTGTTAAAGCAATGAGAATAGCTGATGCCAATAAAGAACTGGTTAAAAAAACTATGGTATACAGGAGAATATTGCATTTAATGGAAATGATACATATATAAACCCTTTGACATGAAAAGATTTACAGCATACAGCTAAAGAAAAAGATATCTTAAAACATTATGGACAAATGATCTCATTTGTATTCTATAAAATGGCCTTTAAGAGGTTAGAGGAGAAGATCACTGATGGCTGAGGAACTCTAGAAAAAAACTTCATGGATATGGAGTCCCTTTAGCTTACATTAAAGGGAATGGGGGGGCATTCCTTGTCCCTGTTGCCGAAACACCAGGGGTTGGTCTAGATCCTGCTACTTGCCACACAGAAAGAAAATCACTGAGATGACAAGTATTGCCAAGGAAGAAGACTTTAATTGGGTGCTGCAGCTGAGGAGATGGAAGTCCAGTTAAAACTGGGAGAGAGATATACACAAGTAAAACCTATTGTATACATTTTCAATTTGTTTTCAAATCCATCTCTCTGACTGGCTAAAACTAAGGGTTTATATAGCTGAGAAAAAAAAAGTAACAATGTTTAAGAAAACAGGAACTAGCGTGGGGCAAGGAGGCATTTGGTGCATTGATCTGGTGAGCTTCAATTCTTCGATAGTTTTTTGAGAGGCCTGAAGGTCCTTTCCTGAGGAAGACAACTCAGATTTAAAAAAAATACAGGTTTCAAGCTTTGACAGCAGAAGGGTCAATTTCTATGTTTATCCAAAAGCAACAGTCTATGGGACTATTGGGCCCTTTTCATTCCCAAGCCCTTCCTCTAAAGATGGAGAATAATACATAAGTCTTTAGACAAAAAGAAAACGACATACAAATGACCAGTTTATATATGGAAAGATGTTAATCCTCACAAGTAATCAAAATAATCCAAGCAAAATAGATCAAAATGAAAGCAAGGAACAGATATTATTTTTCACCTGTCAGATTGGCCAGAATAAGAAGTCTGATAACCTCCAGTGTGGGTGATAAAGCTTATGGCACTTTCACTGATTTCTAATAGGAAGTTAATTGGCTGCATTTTTGCAGATTCTGACAATTAACATTAAAAGTCTTAAAAATGTGCTTGTCTTTCACCCAACGATTTCACATCCAGGATGATTTCATAAAGATAGTTGTATGGAGATATTAATCACAAGACAAAGTTTAAAATGGTAAAATCAAATAAAACATCCCACAAAAACAGCAAACAATCTAAATGTCCATCAGCAGGAGATTGGTTAAAAAAAAAATGGCCAGGTGCAGTGGCTCATTCCTATAATCCCAGAACTTTGGCAGGCCAAGGTGGGCGGATCACTTGAGGTCAGGACTTCAATATCAGCATAGCCAACATGATGAAACTCGGTCTCTACTAATAATGCAAAAATTACCTGGTTGTGGTGAGACATGCCTGTGATCCCCTGATCCCAGTTATTCAGGAGGCTGAGGTAGGAGAATCACTTGAATCTGGGAGTCAGAAGTTGCAGTGATGTGATCATGCCCCTACACTCCAGTCTGGGCAACAGACTGAGACTGTATATATGATAATATCATATTAAATTTAAACAATATCTTTCTAAACCTTTTGACATAGATTCACAATACATAGCTAAATAAAAGGATGTCTTAAAACATTATGGGCAGTATGATTTTATTTATGTTTTTATTTATGAAGTTATCTATTGTCTATTTTATATTTCTAGAACTTAGAAGTATAATTTATAATTACATAATGTCTAATTATATTTGCATACCTGTTATGTCGTATATATTTGTATGAACTTAATTAAATTTAGATTTAGATATACATGCATATCTTTTCTGAATTTACATTCATCAAAATTTTAACAATGTTCATACTTGGTGATTTTAGGTGGTAGAACTGTGAATGATATTTACTCTTACTCTGCTACTTTTCTAATAAGAAGAAAGCTATTATAATATTTCAAACACAAAAAAACTGGAAAGAGAAACATCGTTTGGGAATGGTCTTCATTTTGTGACTTGGACAAGGATCTCTTCTAATGAAGTCTTCCATATATGGTGGATGGAATTTTTTTTTAACCTAGCTGTATCCACTCTGTGTAAGGAGATGAGCAACACCATCAAATGGACCATTTCCTGCTTATGGAAGTCATATTGGATTGAGGAACACTACCTACCACCATATTTTTTCATCTTTTTAGTATTATCTGCCATTTCTCTAAAAGTAACTATGCCTCTAATTTATAACCAGTCTGTAGTGATTGGCAGGCCACAAAAGAAAAGAGAAAGGATAGATTCATACTTTGAGAAGTAGAGGACTGGAAATCTCTTGCCTTGTATAGTCAAGGCAGAGAATTCTTAGTTTTGTTATATTTTAAAGAACTCAAGCAGATTTACAGGATAAAAACAAACAAGCCCATTCAAAAGTGGGCAAAGGATATGAACAGATACTTTACGAAAGAAGACATATATGAGGCCAACAATCATATGAAAAAATGCTCATCATCACTGGTCATCAGAGAGATGCAAATCAAAACCACATTGAGATACCATCTCACGCCAGTTAGAATGGCGATCATTAAAAAATCTGGAGACAACAGATGCTGGAGAGGATGTGGAGAAAAAGGAACACTTTTACACTGTTGGTGGGAGTGTAAATTAGTTCAGCCATTGTGGAAGACAGTGTGGCAATTTCTCAAGGCCTTAGAAATAGAAATTCCATTTGACCCAGCAATCCCATTACTGGGTATATATCCAAAAGACTATAAATCGTGCTACTATAAGGACACATGTACACGAATGTTCATTGCAGCACTGTTTACAATAGCAAAGACCTGGAATCAACCCAAATGCCCATTGATAATAGACTGGATTGGAAAAATGTGGCACATATACACCATGGAATATTATGCAGCAATCAGAAATGATGAGTTCGTGTCGTTTGTAGGGACATGGATGAATCTGGAGAACATCATCCTCAGCAAACTGACACAAGAACAGAAAATGAAACACCGCATATTCTCACTCATAGGTGGGTGATGAAAAATGAGAACACATGGACACAGAAAGGGGAGTACTAAACACTGGGGTCTATTGGGGGGAAAAGGGGAGGGCCAGTGGGAGGGGGAGGTGGGGAGGGATAGCCTGGGGAGAAATGCCAAATGTGGGTGAAGGGGAGAAGAAAAGCAAAGCACACTGCCATGTGTGTACCTACGCAACTGTCTTGCATGCTCTGCTCATGTACCCCAAAACCTATAATCAAATAAAAAATTAAAAAAAAAAAAAAACAATAGCTACCACTTATTAAGTGCTTCCTATTGGACACGTGTAGGCTAAACACTTCCTGTGTGATATATCATTTCAAACCCTATGAGATCAGTTCAGTGTTTATTTTCATTTTATAGATCAGGAAGCTGAATAAATGACTTATTGAAGTTCGAAAGCAAAAAGTAGTAGAATCATTGTTTTGCCTGATAATTAGGGTTAATCAGATTCCAGATGGTGGAACAGATTGATAAATGGAAAGGGGTCAGGTGTAGGGATTAGATGATCTAGGTCATATTGCCACTAAATCTTGGTAAGTCTTCCTCTTGGGTTGTAGCAAATATGGTAAATAGAGCATACGTATGTATTTATACTCTGTCACTCACATGGGAGTAAAGGAATAAAAACCATATAACCATGTATCTAGATCTATACCAACAAAGAAATAAAATGAAAGAGGAAGGGCTGCAGATAAGGGATGTCAAAGTGTTCTTGAAAGATTGAAAGCAGAAGAAAGAATAGTAATTAGCTTAGCAGAGCAGTGAAAGCTGAAATCTAAATGCTGGAAGTATAAGGAGATGATGCAAGGATATTTGCTTTAGCAATTCATGTGAAAGTTTAGAGATTAAATTAAAGGCATACCAAAGCATATGTATTTGTTGATCTATTTGGTTACTTATCTCAGAATATTTTAATCCATTCCTTAAAAATCTTACTTTCCAATATATTGCTTTATAATTGCTCCCTTTTAATTTTTGTTTCAAATTTAAAAGGTCTGGGGTTTTAAAATCATAAGAGTATTATGTTCATATTGCAAGAATTTCAAACAATACAGAAATGTAGCAAGTTTTAGAAAGAAACTTTTGCTTACCTCCATCTGATTCTCTAGCTGTGCTACCCCATATGGTATCAACTAGCTACATGTCACTTTTTCAATTTAAATTAATTAAAGTGACTTACATTAAAAATAAGTTAGTTGCACTAGCCACTTTTAACTGTTCAAGTCACCTGTGGTTAGTGGCTACTGTGTTGAACAGCGCAGAAATAGAACATATTTATTATCATAGAAAATATGTTGAAAATTATTCTAGAGATATTCACAGTTAAAAGTTTATTGTATAAATTTTCAATTTGTTTTCAATTGTACATAGAAAATAAGGCATCATCACTAGAGATATGCAAATCAAAGCCACAATGAGATACCATTTCACACCAGTCAGAATGGCTGTTATTTAAAAGTCAAAAAATAACAGATGCTGGTGAGGCTGCAGAGAAAAAGGAATGCTTATGTACTGTTCGGAGTGTAAATTAGTTCAACCATTGTGGAAGACAATGTGGCGATTCCTTAAAGACCTGAAAAAAGAAATAAAAATTAGACTTAGCAATCTCGTTACTGGGTATATCCCCAAAGGAATATAAATCGTTCTGTCATAAAGACACATATACACATATGTTCGTTATTATTCACAATAACAAACACATAGAATCAACCTAAATGCCCATCAATACTAGACTGGACAAAGAAAATGTGGCACATAAACACCATGGAATACTATGCAGCCTTAAAACAGAACAAGATCATGTCCTTGGTAGGGGCATGGGTGGAGCTGGAGACTATTATCCTTAGCAAGCTAATGCAGGAGCAGAAAACTAGACACTACATGTTCTCACTTATAAGTGGGAGCTAAATGATGAGAACCCAAGAACACAAAGAGAGAAGCAGCAGACACTGGAACCTACTGAAGAAATAAGGGTGGGAGGAGGGAGAAGATCAGAAAGAAAAAACTAATGAGTACTCCGCTTGATACCTGGGTGATGAAATAATCTGTACAACAAATCCCAGTGACACACATTTTTTCTATATCATAAACCTGCACATGTACCTCTGAAAAGTTAAATTAAAAAAAAAGAAAATAAGACATCATACTATACATGCTCACGGTTTTTCACAAACACTTTTGTGGAAAACAAATATTGTTTTCCAGCTGCTTTTAAGAAAAACAAATATTGTCTTGTCCTGTTCCTCCCTGTTCTCACCTCAGCTCCCCAGAAGCACTCACTTAAATTCTAAAAATCAAATTATAGTTGATGCAGTATAACAAATTAGATAACATAGAAACATAAGAAAAGAACTCCTCGTCACCTCCAGTTCTACACTATAGAGACAAAATCTATTTAATATTCGTTTTTAGTTCTTTTGGTGGCTATTTTCACAATTCCATTTCTTGATTTATCACTCAGTCAATATCTATTAACTCCTTAATATGGAAGATGAGGATTCAGTGCATTTGTGCTGACCTGTCCCTTTTATATTCTCCTTTTCCTGTTTAAATTTTATATAATTACATTCTATTAGTTGCCACTCTAACTCTAAATAATATTAACCTCTATTTCTTATTTCCTTCACTTTCTCTTGACTTGTAAAATTGTGGTATCAGCCCCTGAAACTTCCTCCATCACTTCTTCCCATTTCCAGGTCCCACACTTTCACCTATGTATTGTGCATTCTGTCTGCCCACCAACACTGGCTTTCCTATGCTTTTCTTATAGGTTTACAGTAAAAGTCCAAAGCCAATCAGTGCATTAATTTGAAATGTGTGGCTTGAACTAAATGCATTCCAACATCACGAAATTTGTATATTCTACAATCTATTTAGCTATATTTGATGTTAGACCATTTGATGTAAATGTGACTCATGGCTGGTGAAGAGAGTCTTTCTGTGTGTGTGTGTGTGTGTGTGTGTGTGTGTGTGTATGTGTGTGCCTGCATGCATGCTTATGTTTGTGTGGGCAAGTGCTCTTCCTATTCTAATCATGTGAAGTGGGAGGTGTGTATTTAGGAGCTTTGGAGGTCCCTGGGAGACAAGCTACAGCAGTGTGATTCTAATCCCTTTGACTGTATACAAGTTTCACATCCTCGATCTTTGTTCAGACACTGTCTCTCTGGCATGGCCTGAGGGCTGTGGATATCATTTAGCTTTCTGATCTTCCAAAATGTGAAAGATTCTCTTGACTGAGGTAGAAGCACATGGACTAAAGGGTATAGAGTGCAAGATTTCAATCCCAGAGATCTACACAAACACATGGAAGACATCTCTATTACATATGCCATGAAAGTTGACACAAGTTATGCATAATTTCAATGACCATATTGGATTGCCTTTAATAGACACTAGTTGAAAGAGGGTACTAACCAAAAGCTAATATCAGAGCTTGCTCGCAGGCTGCTGGGAGGCCCCCAAGAATCTCATTGCAGTCTCTTTTGAAGATTAGTTCCCTATGTCCATTAAACCAAGATTAAATTAGTTTGTGGGAGCTGCTTTTAGCATTTGAACTATTACATTATGCATGATTCCTGACTGCACATCCCATGAACAAATGGCACTGAGCTCCATTAGTGATTTTTTAGGGCTGTGCTTAACTTGGAAATGGATTGATTTTGTGTAGGTTAATGTATAGCTGTGATGTTGCCATGGCCTTAAAAATACCCTCTTATGTTTGATATCAATAGGGAAGCACTCTTTGGGGATTACGGTTCATTTTAAAAGGATAAATTATGTAGATTGCATGATTAGAGAGCAGCAAACCCTGTAATAGCATATTGTATATCAGGAAAAGCTGTACGCTCCTCCTCCTACCCTTGGTGAGGTCAGGCTACCTTATTCAATGTGTTTCCTACTGGGACCTTCCCCGTGAAGCTAAAATGATATTCCCAGGACTATTCAACAAGTCAGTAAATTTTGATTATGAGAATCAGACAACTGGATTTTTAGGGGCCTTAGGTCATCCTCCCTACTAGAGGGATGCCCTCATCTTTCTGTCCTTCCCAGAGCCAAACAAGGTGCCTGGGAGGGTATAGGTGTTGGTAAGTATCTACTGAATTGAATTACTGATTCACCTTCCTCATTTTATAGAGAGAATGACTGGAACATGGTATAAATATTTAGTTAAAAAGTACCTTCATTAAAGTGTACCCTAGGCCAGGCAGAAAGGTAAATCAACCATAGATGCTTGCCTTCTAGGAGCTGAGAGTACAGGGATGAGCGTGGCATATGGGGAGAAGCAAGTGATGCACAGACAGTGCCCCTGCACAGTAGAAGGATGCAGCAGGTGCCCTGGGAAGGGAGAGAGTGGTCCTCAGCTTCTTTGGGGTGATGATATCTGTGGTTAGTCAGGCAAATGAATTGGCATAAGGCATTCAGGCAGGAGTACAGGCTTGAGTACAGCACAAAGGAACAAAGCAACTTAGAATGAGCAAGGGTCTACAGGCCATTGTGGGCAGTGGGGAGAGAAATCAAGACAGGAAGGTGACTGATCAGGTAGGAACCTCCTTGCCAGGTGAGCTTGCCTTGTCCAGGGACACCTGATATTTCATGGCAGAAGCAGGACTGAAATTCACTTCTCTTGATCCCAGAACTGTATCACCCTCTGACGCCATTCTACAAGGTGTCACCTTCTGATGCCATTCTCCTGCATCACCCTCTGATGCCATTCCTATTCTCCTGTCTCAAGCCTGGAGTCTCTCTTTTGCTTCTTTTGCTAAGGGGGATTCTGCTGCACCCCTTTCTTTTTATTAGTATTTTCTAATTAGAAAAGTAATATGTGTTATTTTTAAAGGATTAAAGATGAAAAGAAAAATAAAATTTCTTCACTTGTCTACTTTCCAATCCCAAACTACTAATAAATGGTTTCTTTTAAATCCTTCCAAGTACATTCTATGTATGTAAGAAGAATGGTAAACCCATTGCAACAGACAATACTTACTGGTCAGCAACTTCCTTTGTTTTATTTAATGATAAAACTCATATTTTCATGAATGTGTAGTTCTGCCTGTGATTCTTTTAGTATGAATTGGCTTTAATTTATTTGAATAGTATGTTGTTAAGCATTTAAGTTTTTCTCTTATTTAGATATTTTATATACACACACAAATACATACATGCACATAAATACATATACGTGCATACTATCTATGTGCACACTCTATTATATAATTTATATATGTACTACACGCCTTCTATTATATGAGAGGACTTCAAAAAGTTTGTGAAAAAGTGGAACTAAAAAATTAAAATAAAAAATATAAAATTTCTTTCTCAAGATAAGCTGCATCAAAGTCAAGACAGTTTTGTAAGGAATGATACTGGCCACTTAGCCCATCCTTAAAGAATGGAGGGTCCTGGGAATGTAACCATATCAGTGCAGTCTTTCTTACAATATTAACTGAAGAAAAATGGGTGCTTTTTACAGAAATTTTTTAAGATTAGGAAACAAAAAGAAGCCAGAAAGAGCCAAATCAGGACTGTAAGGTGGATGCCTAAAGATGACCCATGAAACCTGTTGCAAAATTGCCTTTTTCTGATGAGAGGAATAAGCAGGAACATCATCATGGTGGAGAAGGACACTGGTGAGGCTTTCCTGGGTGTCTTTCTGCTAAAGCTTTGGCCAACTTTCCCAACACACTCTCATAATAAGAAGATGTTACTGTTTGGCTTTCCAGAAAATCAACAAGAAAACTGTCTCAAGCATCCCAAAGAATAATTGCCATGACCTTTGCTCTTGACTTGTTCACTTTTGCTTTGACTAGACCATGTCCACTTCTTGGTAGCCATTGCTGTGATTGTGCTTTTTCTTTAGGATGGTACTGATAAAGCCACGTTTCATCTCCTGTTACAATTCTTCAAAGAAATGCTTCAGAATCTTAATCCAACTTGTTTAAAATTTTAATTGAAGGTTCTGTTTCTGTCTGCGGCTGACCTGGGTGCAATAGTTTTCTTACTGTTGAAAAGAAAAAAAAATTCTTACCAATGAGGAAATTACTCAACTTTGATTTTCAGTTGGAATTGTATAGATTGAACCAGCTGAGATGACTGTGATGTTTCTGCTGTGAATCATCAGTTCTTTTCAATTAGGTCATGAACAAGTTTAAGTTTTTCCTTGCAAGTTGATGTGGATGGTCTACTGCTGTGGGCTTCATCTGCAACATTATCTCATCCCTTCCCTTCTTAAAATGACTTGTCCATTTGTAAACTGCTGATTTCTTTGGGGACACTGTCCACAAAAACTTTTTGTAAAGCACCGGTGATTTTACCATTTTTTCACTTAAAATTTTTCACCATAAATTTAATATTTTCTTCTTGTTTCAATTTTTGCAGAATTCAGTTGCTTTGATGGGGGCTCCTTTCAAACTGATGTCTTATCCTTCTTAGTGCCTCATAGTAGATCCTATTCAGACATGTTATAACAGGTTACCATGAGTTTCTTTTGTTGCTAAAAAAATTCAAAATCCATGCATGCATGGTGCAGTTTCTCTGAAGTTTTTAAAATCCCCTTGTACATATATGCCCACTATATATGTGTAGATATCTATATACACACATAAACGCATAATAGAAAAGTATGAAACATGGACTACATATATTCAGAATCATGGGAACAGCTGTCTCAAAAGGAAGAATTGGAAGGAGAATATAAGAGACTTCATCTTTACCTGTAATATTTTATTACTTTAAAATATATACTTATCACAAATAAAGTAGGTACTTCATTAGTTATGACATCATCCTTTAGATACACCAATAGTTATAACATCATCCTCTGTAACTGCCTGCATTTTTAAATTCTACAGGTTTAATTAAAAAATACACACACATACAAAGCAGGGTGACATTTTCATTCTATAACATTCACCCTTTTATCTCCTGTAGGTGATTGAAGAAACTGTCCATGGGATCATAACAGAAGCCCTGGTGATAGTCTTCCCAGATTGAACCATAGCACTAATGGAGATTACCTAAATTTCTATGTTGTTTTATCCCACTGAAATCAGTGGAAAGCAAAAGATGCGAAGAAGTCAAATAGACAATTTTTCCCCTCGCATTTTATGCTATGGTTCATCCTTACAATTCTTCTGGAAAAGTCCAGAGTGCCAAGCAAATACACTGACCCCACGTGGGGTCCTCCTGTGCTGCATCGTGGCTCATTGTGAACTGGTGGTCAATCCAGGAACCCATCTCCATGGATGCTTTGCATCATTTGCTTTCCCTCCCCTTCACCACTAGGGGCTTGCACCTGCCAAATGAAGTATCAGCACTTCAATCTATGTCCCTGCCTTCTAGACCCTCAGCACACTCCCATGACTCACATGCTGATGAGGATGTTAAATTCATGTGGAGCTTTGGTAATTTTGATCAGAAGCATGTTTCTAGAATCGGGGTAATGTGGTTTAGTAAAATGCAGATGAGATTGTGGAGCCACGTGTCCCAGATTCTGACTTTGGCTCTAGACCTTATTAACCAACCCATGGCCTTTATAATCTCTCTCATCAGTCTAATGGAAATCATATTACCAGCTTTCCTTATCAGGAAATGTGATCATCAGGATCAAGAGAGATAAGGGTTGAGAAAGTAATATGTAAGCCATTAAGTAGTACACAGATGACCATTATTGATGTCAAACGGGAATTTGATCTAATGAACTCGGTTGCTCTTTCTGTCAACACAAATTCAGCATTAAACATTTATACAGTTGTGAAAACTTCAAGTCAGTTGTGTGTGTTTTTTAACTTATACAAATGATATCCCACCAGAGCAGTGGTCAAAAAACTATAACCCACAGGCCATATTCTAAAGACATTCCTTTTTGTAAATAAAGTTTTATTGGAACCCAGCCATGTCCATTTCTTTACATCTTGCCACAGTCACTTTTACACTACTATAGCCGAGTTGTGACACGGGACTGTATTTTCAGTTGTGACAGAGACTGTATGGCCCAAAAGCTGAAAGTATTTACTATTTGACTCTTCATAGAAAAAGTTTGCCAATGTCTCTACTAGAGAAAATGCTAAATACTGTGTCCCTTTCAGTTAACATTATAGATCAGAGCTGTGGTCTTAAAATATTATGTCTGCAAGGTGATCCACTGGGGTCCACAAGAAAATATTGTCATTTTTATTTTTTATCTCATAATTTTTCATTTCCATCTTAGTACATGTTTTAGAAGGTATAAAACATATTAGCATGATTGAACAGATTTATAATTTATAAATAAATACACACATAATTGATGAATCATAAAATGTAGTTTGATGACTACCTGTGTCACTAAATTTAGCCATGTTAATCCATATGGATCTGGTTATTTTGCCTGAACTCTTTGCGTGGAGCTGCATTATTTGAATTCACCACAGTGCATGTATCAACTCCCCTTCCAGTATTTGGGCCTCTCCCAGTCTTCACCGTTGCAAACAACGATGCAGTGAACACACATGATTTGCTTTTGTCCAGACTCATGGCTACTTGATAAAGCCTGGTGATAGTAACTCATTTTGACCTCATCCAGGTTGGAGAACTGCATACAGCTAGTCAAATGCAGACCCAGATAGTATTCTGCCATCGCTACATTATTCTTGGCTGACTACAGATGTGCTTTATCTGCCTTGATAACAAATGAATTACACTGAGCATTTTCACGTGTTTCAGAAGACAGAGAACAAAAGGTCTTAAAGATATCAAACACCTAGAAATCTATAGGATCTATAGGAAGAAAAAACAAACTAATCCGAGGTGCTTCTGACTCCCAACTTCTTTCCTGTCTCCGTTTTTCTCTGACATCAGCAGAACATTCTCCCCGGCACTTTGCAGGGGGAACACCCGTCCCTCCTTTCCACCACACACATGTTGGATGCTGACTTTTTTTTTTTTTTTTTTTTGAGTGATCTTGGCTCACTGGAACCTCTGTCTCCTGGGTTCATGCTATTCTCCTGCCTTAGCCCCCTGAGAAGCTGAGATTACAGGCACCCACCACCACACCCAGATAATTTTTTGTATTGTTAACAGAGACAGGATTTTACTATGTTGGCCAGACTAATCTCAAACTCCTGACCTTGTGATCTGCCCACCTCAAACTCCCAAAGTGCTGGGATTACAGGTGTGAGCCACCACACCCAGCTGCTGGCTGACTTTTGTGCCCTGTAATTTTACTGCACTTTTTCCTGTCTTGTGTATCTTTGATTTTAATGCAGCATTCCAGAAGATCTTAGAACCTGTACTCTGATCTGAATTATTTAAACAGGTCAGTGCTTGTGCATTTAGAAGCAAGATGTTTTTTTCAAACATCGTCTATGATTTGGAAAAAGATAATGTTGCAACCAAAAGTTGCCTGCATAGATGGACATTCTTTTCATTCCCTCTTTTGTTTGTTTGTTTTTTTTTTGCAGTTTTTTCATTCCTGCTCTCTGTCTGTCTGTCTGTCTGTCTCTCTCCAATAATATTTACTGAGCTTTGAGACAAGGAGAAGTCCATGACCTGTAGGAACTGATTGAACTGATTCGCATCAAGTACATAAACATTGTTGATTTCTCCTTGATTTTTCAGTTTTAGGTTGATTTGACCAAAGTCATTTCCATCTTTAGCATCAAAGTGAAATGCCAGTTTGACCTCCAAGGCCAACGGTTTCGTCACCATGAAACTGTAATCTCTGTAAGGGCTTGTTTTAGTCATTGTTGGAACCCAATGCATAGCACATAGATGTCTAGCAATATTCAGTAAATGGATGAATAAATGAATGACCAAGGACCGAGGTGCAAGGTAGCTATAACACAGCACTTGGGGCCATTCAGATTCTGTGTGTAGAATAATCTCTAAATGAGAGATTCCTCAACTATAAAACTTGGGCACTAGCATGTAGAAAGATTGGAGGATCATCCTTCATGGATCAGATTATATATTTGATGTTGTTGAGCTGATGAAATGATGTTACACATAGTGTTTTTACACATAGTGTTTACTAGATAATTAAATTGAAAATAAGAAGAGCCGTCTTGGTGTTTTGATTCAAAACACGAGGATTAGAGTCCAAAGTTCTCCCATGTTCTCTGAGTCTTTAAACAGGACTCTTAACTATTTGAGTTTTAGTTTGCTCATCTGTAAAACAAACACAAACAGTGTTTATCGGTTGTTTGTGATGATTGTAACCTTGGATAATGAAACAGACTGTAAATGTGAAATAAAATGTGAATTTCTCTCTCCATTTTTTTCCTCTTTTCCTTTTAGCCAAGATGATTTGGTTATTGGAATGTTGAAAAGTCATCTTGAAAGATTAGCACAGACTTAAATGACTGCTATAGTGCTAAGTTTTGATATATTTGGCTCGGGGGGTTTTGAACTAAAAATGTGCAGGTTTAGCATAGATGTTGAGAAATTTCTAAGAGGGAGATTACTTTGCTTTTTAAAAAGAATTGAGCTTCTCTTCATGTTGTTACCTTCATAGATCCATATGTTGAAGACCTAACTCCAGGTACCTGTGAATGTGACCTATTTAGAAATGAAGGCTTTGCAGCTATAATCAAGTTACGATTAGGTCATATTGGATTATGGTGGGCCCTAAATCCAAGGACAGGTGTCCTAGAGAGATGACCATGTGAAAACAGAGGGAGAACTGAAGTCACACTACCACAGCCAAGGAACACCAGCGGTTACTAACAGAAGGGAAGATTCTTTAGAGGAAATATGGTCCTGTCACTACCTTGATTTTAGACTTGTAGCCAGCAGAACCATCAGATAGAAAATTCCCATCGTTTCAATCCAGCCAGTGTGCTGTACTTCATAACAGAGGCCCTAAGAAACTAATACAATGCAATACCTAAAGTTTTCATAATTTGATAAATTTTTAACACTTGTGTTTACTGTGTTGAGATAAAAGGGCAACAGAGTTCATTCCACCAAATTCCTGTTTGACACAGTAATGGTCATTTGTGTGCTACTTAATGGCTTACACATTACTTTCTCAAACCTTATCTCTCTTGATCATGGTGATGACATTTCCCGATAAGGAAGGCTGGTAATATGATTTCTATTAGTGTAATGAGAGAGATTAGAGGCCACGGGATTTGTTAATAAGATCTAGAGCCAAAGCTAGAATCTGGGACATGTGGCTCCACAGTCTCATCTGCATTTGACTAAACAATATTGCTTTGATTCTAGAAACATGCCTCTGATCCAAATTACCAAGGCTCCATATGAACTTGATATCCTCAACAGCATGTGGTTCATGAGAGTGTACTAAGGGTCTAGAAGGCAGGGACATGCAAGTGCTGATATAGTATTTGGAATATAAAGCCCCCAGTAGTGAAGGGGAGAGGAAAGGAAATGATGCAAACCATTGATAGAGTTGGGTCACTGCATTGGTGACTGATTCACAATGAGCCATGATGCAGCACAGCAGGACCCCCATGGTCAGGGTATTTGCTTGGCACTCTGGACTTCTCCAGAAGGACTGCAAGGAGGAACCATATCATGGAGAAGAGAGGGGAAATTGTCTGTCTGACTCCCTCGTGGTCCTTGCTTCTAATTGCTTAATATTAACTCCATGGTGAGCCTACTCTTCTTCCATCCACTTCCTGGTGACCTCAGCTGCCCCCTGCAGCTATAAATATGTCTTCCAGAGTGAGGAGAGAAGGTTCTACTGCTTATGAATGCTTAACTTGGTGATAGGTTGTTTTTTTTTTTATTAGAGGATTTTTCTCCTCTGTCCACTAAAATGGTTTTGAAGAAATGGTAAGAAAACCAACTACAGTTCTCTGACAGCCTCCTGTTCACAGGAACATGGAAAAAAAAGAAATGTTTTTGAGTCTCTGGCCAAAGCAGATGAACAATCGACAGGTTCTCACATGTTAAGAGCTTGTGGGCCCTCTGCTAATTGTCCAACATGCATTCTTTCATTGTCATCACTATTATGAAACAGGCACCTGCATTTTCTAGATGAGTAACTGAGGCTTCAAGATGAGTAACTTGAGAAAATCAACCAAAGGAATATGTTGTCAAGCTCAAAAGTTGTGCCCAGTTTGTTTGCCATCAAAACCAGAGTTCACACACACACAGTGTTATACTACCTGATAATTATCATATTTCATTTTATCTATGACCTCACTGAATAAAAGGAAATAATTATGTTATGTAGGATTAAGATATTTAAAGAAAAAGACTGTCAGTTAAACAGGCTCACTGGTTTCTAATCACTCAGAACTTTTAGTTTTTGCCTGGTAAAACATTTATTTTAAACACATTTAGACACACTTTTATTAGAAAGGTGAAATGTAAATGAAATAATTGTGTTGAGATATTCCCAAAACCTTGAGTTTTTACCTATTAAAATTTAGTTAAAAGTTATTTAGAAACATCTTTATAGAAAAAGAAATAAAAGTGAAATACCTTTTTTGAGACAGTCCTAAAACACCTATACTTTTGAGTAATATTTCCCCTGGGTTGTCAATATCTGCAAGCTGGCTACCACTAAGCACCTTGGTGATGAACTGTAGGAGTATTTGCTATTGTCTCAGAATTTTTTCTGCAAGCCATTGACACCCATTCTGCACATGTTGATGCCTATATGCAGACAATGACAATTCCATCATGACTGACACCTGGCCAGCAGTGATTATGCCATGCATTCCAATTTCCGGGAGGTGAAAAGGTGACAATACTCATTTTAGAATCTATGAAGTATAGAAATTTTATCCCTGGTCATAATGTCGACGTTATCTTCCATTTAGAACAAAATGTTTTTCCTCTCATAACCTAGGGGATTTCTGCTAGCTGTATGGGCTTCTTTGGGGGAAATAATGTGGAACATTTTCCTATTGCTGGTTTCAGTAATCCCAGCCACAGCATTAATGAATTGGATTATTTTATAGGCAAACTCAACTCCCTCCATTCTTTGCAAGCTGTGAGATTTAACTGTGTTTGAAAAAGTTTCTGGAGAAAACTCTTGGGCTTTTAACTTATGTGGAGTTTCAAGTACAATTCATCATCTTATCTAATCTGATATCCAAGGATAGGTTTGTCAAAGCAGAGTCAAGTATTGGCAATCCTTCAGCAATCTCTGAGGAATGAATAAAAGAAAAATGATTTAAAGCTGAACAATTTAAGTAGAAATTTGAAATCTTTTTAAAAACCGAATAACAGACTTCTTCTTGAGTCTGCTAATACCAGCTTTGGAATATGAATAGAAAACCAAACTCTGGGAGCAGAGACGGATCTTGGATATCATCATGTCTACTGTAAGACGTATATCCAGCTCCATCCTGGGTGGATCATAATAGAATGTGTTGATTCCACGGGAGATTTCACGGAAGAACACATTTTTTACCTGTGGTAACCTGTGAAGTGCCTCCCTTCCTCTATTAAAAATGATCCCAGATTTTGGTTAATATTATTTATATTTGACCTTGATATGGAGGAGTAAAACATTGTCTCACTTGTAGCAAAGGTGTTGCATTGTGTCAGGGTTAAAAGCATGGGTTCAGACCCAGGTTTGAGTCCCAGATTTGGTGCTTGTTAGCTGTTTGACCTTGGATAAATTCCGTAACCTTTCTCTGCCTTTGTTTTCTCATATATAAAATGGAGAAAAAAGCTGTGTCAATTGAATGGTAAAGTTTTGAGGATTGAATGTTAATAGTTGCTAAACCCTACCTCATAGGAGGTGCCTGGCACCTCATAGGTACTTTTAAATAGAACAAAAGTAACAACTGCTCTTATTAATTCAAGTTCTATGTAAACTAAATTGGGGTCCTTTATTATGTCACATATCTATTGCTTTCTTCAGTTTCTAAAAAAGAACAGTGAGTTGGCATTGTCACTTGGACTATTTTTCCTTCAGATGTTATCTACCTCAGAAGATATACTTACACGTTTTTCCTAAATTCTGATAAATGGAAATGAGAACTTTTTTTCTTTAAAATAAGTCACTACAATTATAGTGGCCATTCCAGTTACCTAACCAATATTTTAGTTGAAAACATAAGCCACATCTAAGGAAACAACGCATTCACTCACTGAATATGGAATGAGGGTCCATCATGAAATATATAACATGTATATGAGTTCAATACGTATATTTGATTTTCTTTTTGGTTGACTTTGAGTTTGTGCTTCTTACTCCATCAGGAGGACGGAGAGAATGTACAGGGTCTTCTGGAAAAGCCAACTTGAATATTGCATTAAAAAAAAAATATTCCAGGCACCAAAGTCTGATCTCTTCACTGCAGGACTTAAAGCTCTTCCGTGAAATGCTTTCTTATTAGTGGGACTCAGCTTCTCTCTGTCCTGTTACCTTCTGGCAACGTCCTTTTTAGATTTCAATTTCTGATGGAGAGAATCTGTATGCCCAGTTCCCTTTTCTTTCAGTCTGGCTACTTGTTAGACCTTCAGCCAGACTCGCCCCGACCATAGATAGGCCCTCATAGGATTCACACAGTGCTGGCTCCATGATCAGGGCATAAACAGAGGCCACATATACATTGATTGGAGCTTAAGAGGCAAAATTTCATACGTTAGCAAGCAGAACAACGTGTCTGTTGCAGACACTCTATGACTCCTTTACTCATTCATGTAGGCAAAATTTAGCAAATTATCATGAGCACTTTTTTTATTCTACAAATTTTCTATTCTCATCTCAGAATTTTCAATTTGGATTTGCTAGTAGAACATGGTCTCCACCAGAGCAGGGACATGGGACTGAGTCAGCCTTCTTTGCCTCTACATCTCCAGTGCCTTTCACATTGCCCATGAAGGACCTTCACTCCATATTTAATGAACGAATGTGTTGTTTCTCTGAGTGTGACTTATGTTTTCAATAAAAATATTGATTAGGGAACTGAAGTGGCCACCATGATTGTACTGATTTATTTTAAGGAAAGAAAGAATAAAAGGGAGGTGGAGCAGAGGAAGAAAAGAAGAAAAGGGAAAAGGAAAGAAAGAAAGGCCCCAGTTTCTCTAGAATTGGGAGTGACTTCCTACTTGTTTAAATGGTTGGCTGCTGAATCATCTGACACCTTGTCCTATCGTCCTACCTAGAAACTGCCAAGAAATTCATGCTCATTGGAGAATCCATTGGATTATAAATGCAAATGAGTATCTAAAGTTTTCTTATTTTTCCCTCTTTTTAAAAAACCATAATAGTAATAATTTCCTATCAAACATTGTTTTACCTCAAACAATAAGAATTGCAACAAAATGCAAATCTCTTTTTCTCTTCTTGCCCTCATACTCTCGTTCAATTATTTAAAGTAGCCTCTATTAATAGGTTGATATCTGTGGTTCCAGTATACTCTTCTAAAATAGAACACAAAAATAGGTGTGTGTGTGTCTGTGTGTGTCTGTGTGTGTGCATTATATATTTACAAGAATCTGACATGTTTATTAAGTATAGATCTCAGAACACAAACTCGAAGGATACGTTTCTTCTTTTTCAATAAATGAATATGATTTGCACACTGAACAGGAAACTCAACCTCAAATTGATGTCCCTCAGCTCCCAAGAGTTTTACACAAGTCAAAAGGTATTATGAGGAATTCATAAGATGCTTTTCATAATGGCTTACATCATGGAAGCTCCTATAGTCTTTTTCTCTACCCAGGTTCCTGCTGAGATGTCCATGGTCTCTGTTAATACTGTTGTTTCCAGAAAGTCTTGGCAAAATGTCTATTGGTAGTGATGACACATTGACAGGCAAAAGGAATGGTGATATATCATCTAAAAGGACATTCTATCCTACATATGTTTATATTGTTTCAGGAGAACAAGAAATGAGGATATCATGGCACATATGTGTATAATAACTAATTATAGTGGACCTAGGAAACTATCCCCATATTAATTATGAAGTTACATTGGTCATTTTATCCTTTCTTTTTTATAGTAAATTAATAGATTTCAATAAGCACAAGGATAAAGCTCAATAGGCCTCCTATCTAGTTCAGGCTCCACGTGCATGAAGTTCTTTGCTAATGAATCCTTTTTAGTGGTGCTCAGAACTAAGCTGCATATTTCAATATCCAACATGGAGTGAATCATTACTTGAATTGTGAGAAGGCACTGTCTGCCTTGGAAAATGACCTCTAGAGTCTTCTCATTATGCTTTCTCCCCCTTTCCTCATTACTTCACAGATGTATTGATTAGGTTTGCACCTTTCTATTTTCTTTTCCTCCTGTTTGTTCCACTCTTTGTCCTTATTTTCCTAACTGCAACAGATGTTCAGCCCACTCCTTTGCAAGGGATGAAATTCCTTAATGAAACAATTGGTGATAAGGACCTGGGCTCTTCACACACTGTCAATAACTGTCTTTGAAATTTAAAGGAGAAGCATGAACCTTGTGAGCTTGAATGAGAAAACTCGCTTTGCAATTTAAGCTGATTAAACAATGTGTTTGAGGCACTGAAGGAGGGGGTAGCTTGCTTCATTTTACATCACATACCCAACTTGAGTTCCATCCAATTTCTGAGTCTTCAGCTAAGTCAAGGAACTTTTAGAAATCCAGGACTTACAAAGTATATGTGCAGTCCAGAAACATTCATCAGGTTATCTTATCTGATAGTGCTGCTTCCCCTTCTGTTCACTAAAATAGAAAAGTCAGTGCATGTGGGTGATGTACTCTTGTCACTGCAGTATAAGGCATTTTGGTCAAGTTCACATGCACTGTTGGGTGTGAGAAGTCAGATTTATCTTTTAGCTTCCAACATTTCTATCAATTGAACGTGCAGCTGCAATTGGAAATCTCAATATCCATTTAGGTAACATGTTCACCTCTAAAATTTGCATTAGAGTAGCTGATAAATCTGGGCATCAATCAAATTCAGTGCTAAGGAGCAAGGAGGAAAAGGTAAGACACTGAAATGCTTCATCTTTTCAGTGTATCGTCCTGGTGGCTGTCTATAATTATCCAGTTTAATCTTTTCTGTGATCATGGATGGGAGGTTATGGAATTCTGACACATTTGTAGCTTGTGGAACTCTTTTTTGACTCTCTAGACTTAAGGTATACAACTTAAACAGTTTGAGGATAAGTATACACCTATGAAGCCTGTATTAGTCTCTCATCCTTTTAATAAAGACATACCCAAGACTGGGTAATTTATAAAGAAAAAGAGGTTTAATGGACTCACAGTTTTATATAGCTTGAGGAGACCTCACAATTATGGCAAAAGGCAAAGAAGAAGCAAAGACTTCATGGTGGCAGGCCAGAGAGCATGTGCAGGGGAACTGCCCTTCTATAAAATCATCAGCTCTCATGAAACTTACTCACTACCATGAGAACAGCACAGGAAAAACCCACCCCACGATTCAATTACCTCCCACTGGGTCCCTCCCATAACACGTGGGGATTAAGGGAGCTACAATTCAAGATGAGATTTGGGTGGGGACACAGCCAAACCCTCTCAAATCCATTACCACCATTAAAGCCATAGACATATCCATCACCTCCCAAAGTTTTCTCCCACCTCAGCTTGTGGTGCCCTTTTTTTCTTGCACAATTTCAACGTTTATTTTAGATTTTGGGGTATATTTGCAGATTTATTACATGGGCATATTTGGGGTATGAATGATCTTGTCACCCAGGTAGTGAGCATAGTACCCAATTGGTAGTTTTTTAACCCTTGCCCCCCTTCCTCCCTCTCCCCTCTAGTAGTTTCCATTGTCTGTTGTTCTAATCTTTATGTCCATGTGTACCCAATGCTTTGCTCCCACTTATAAGTCAGGACATGTGGTATCTGGTTTTCTGTTCCTTCATTAGTTCACTTAGGGTAATGGCCTCCAGCTGTATCTATGTTGCCACAATCAACATGATTTCATTATTTTTCTATGGCTACATGGTATTCCATGGTGTATATGTACAACATTTTCTTTATCCAGTCCGTGCACTGATTGCATCACTTTGCTGTTGTAAATAGTGCTGCAACAAATATAAAAGTGCACGTATCTTTTTGACAGAATGATTTATTTTCCTTTGGATACATACCTACTAATGAATTGCTGGGTTGAATGGTAGTTCTGCTTTAAGTTCTTGGACACATCTCCAAACTGCTTTCTACACTGGTCTGCTTCTCAAGTGACGACTTTTCTTATTTCTTAATCTTGGACTAGAGCCTAGAGATAGAACATTTTTTTTCCTCATTGCTTTTTCTAGAGCATTTCCCCTTTCTTCTTCCCTAAATACCAATTCCTTTGAGACGCATGTTGTCAGTACACTCCTCTTTGATACAGTCATCTATTAATGTTCAAGTCACTCCACATCCCATTTATTGACAATTTAAATAGCTCAATAGATCTCTCACATAGTCACATCTTCATTATTTGGGGGACATTCTATATTTACAAGAATGATCCATCCAACCTGTTGACATCTCACATTCTTTCTCTGCCTTCCAAGGATCGTTTTCCTCCACAGAGTCTGCGTAGCCATCTATTTCTATGATATTACCCCAGATTCTAAGCTCATTCCCATTCCTTTGATTTATCTGGGATGTTTTCTCCAGACCTTTCATGATATGTTATTTCAGTTATTCAGGTCTCTGTTAAAATAAAACTTCCTTAGAAAGCCTTTTGGGGTATCCTAAGATAATCATCCCATCATAACTCTCTTCCCCCACTTTCTTCTCACAGTGCTTCATTTTTTCCCATACCTTTTATTGCCATCTTGACCATACATTACAGGTAAAAACATTTCCTATCTCTTCCTATAATGTATGTCCATAAGATAGAATTTTATCTCCTTGTTCACCACGATGTTCCTTGCACCTAAATTCTGTCAAGCCATATTAGACTCTACATAGATATCGAGAATGAAATAATGAATAGATTATGTGTGTTTATAGCCATATACCAATTTACCATGAACACTTTCAGCCACTAATCAATTATCACACCATCTCAATCCTCATATAGTAACTTTTATATATTAAGAGCATTCCTGGGAATAATTTCCATCAAAATTTTTATATTTCCCCGCTTGAAATTTTTCTGATGTGTTCTAATTAATCCAGTAACATTCATAGCTTATCCTGAATTGCTGTGTAGATTCCTCTTGGGAGGAATTTTGAAACAGACATGCCAGCTCTTTATAATATTTCTAGCATAAGTTTTGATAATTCTTTTGCTGCTGGATGAGAGAAATTTCACTGGTATCAAAGGTGAGAAAACATGGGTCATTCTTGTGAATAAGAAGATTTATTGCTTGCTTAATTTTTGAGGAAATACCTTTAGCTCCTTCTTAAACTGCAGATCAGTAGCTTTTCCTGTGTTTATGTAGCAGCTTTATTCATGGGCCTGATATTTAGCCTTTTCTGGGGAGTTCTGAGATTCTGCATCAGAAAAATGCTCTGCTTTGTGTACATGAAAGATATGTTGACCTGCCACCATAAGGCTGGGCTGTTTCACTGAGGTAGAGATGTCTTAAAATGTTTTTCTAAGGCATTAATAATTCTTTTCTGATTTTTCTTGTGATCAGTGGCCTTAACTTGTAAGATGTCTGGCAGTATCCAAAGACACAGACTAATTCTGAAAAAAAGACTTTCCACTTCTGCAAACCTAGTTAAACTTTATATAGACTTCAGCCTCATTAACTCCTTTTTTTCTAGGCAATTCTGTAGCAAACTCTTAAGATTAAGATGCACTGAGCACAGGAGTTTGAGACCAAGATGGGCAACATAATGAAACGTCATCTCTTAGAAACAATTAGTCAGGCATGGTGGCATGTGCCTGTAGTCACAGCTACCTGGGAGGCTGAGGTGGGAGGATTGCTTGAGCCCTGGTGTTTCAGGCTGCAGTAAGCCATAATCATGCCACTGCACTTTAGCCTAGATGATGGAGTGAGATCCTATCTCAAAAGAAAAGATAAAAAGATTAAAAAAAAAGCTTTAATGAAGGCCTTCCCTAAGGTAATCTCCTCTGAAACTTAATTTTATATTTTCAGAAAACCATAAGGTCTTTGAACTAGAGTAGGAAGGCTTCTTCTAGTACTTTGGCATAGTTCATATTCAACAAATGGTAAAGAATTGATTAAATAAATAAAGAAAAAAATGGAGGTGAGGAGAGAATGCATTTTTTTTTTTTTCACTGAGAGAGAATCTTTTCATGTTCTTTGGGAACTTTCTTGGTAGAAGTTTTAAAAGTTTCAACTGGGAGCCTCTCTGCCTTAAACACGAATCACTGGCCGGGTGAGTCAAGTCAGATATTGATAGCACAAATTCCCATTCAAATGTGAAGGGGAAATGCATGCATATTAGCACCCCTCCATGGTTATTCTGAAAAAAAAAAAAAGAGAAAATGACTCACCAAAGCAAAGAAAAATGACCAGAGAGCAAAAAAGAGCTAAGAGGGTTACGTTTTTGCTAGAAACTCGTTGGTATTAAATATGAGAACTATAAGAATATAGAATTTTTTAAAAAGAATTCTTGTTAATTCTGTATGGTTTTCTTCATTTTCCTGAGTATGTACTGATGATAGAAATTATTTTCAGACATGTTTTGAGTATTGTCATTTTATTGAATGTACATTTTTATCCTGTGGTTGCTTATTGTGACTCATGACTGATGTGATGGGAGGATCACCTAGGCTGGCTCTGGACTTTTTAGTGATCAGAGAAGGCTTCCCGGAGGGGACAGTATTTTACCCAGGCCTTGAAGAGTATGTGGACTATGAATCAATAGAGATGACAGAGTTTCCAGATGGAACCAATAATTAAAGTGACCACAGTGGTAAAGATCAGGAAGCAGGGAAGAGCTCATGTGGCTGGAATCTTTTGCTTGGAATGTATTCTTTACATCTGATCATCATGCCAACATGTACGCACACATATTCCAACACTTTCACCCAGTGAACTTCACTCATCCTTGAAGTGTATTGAGGCTCCAATACCTCCAGGAAGCTTTCCTTAATTTCTCTCCACACAGTGGTATGTGAGGGTCTCGTGATGTAAAGTTGGGGGACCTAGGGCTTCTAT
Organism: Callithrix jacchus; assembly: GCF_049354715.1. Classification (NCBI taxonomy): domain Eukaryota; kingdom Metazoa; phylum Chordata; class Mammalia; order Primates; family Cebidae; genus Callithrix; species Callithrix jacchus. The sequence continues at coordinate 10,208,642 of NC_133521.1, read as the reverse complement.
TATCAGAGCACTTATCACCCAATAATGCAAGTGCCCATTGCATCTCGTTTCCAGGATAACAGGCAACTCTTGTTTATCCTTATATTTCCCAGTATCTATCATAGTACTAGGAATATCATAGACCCTTAATCATTGAGATTGTGTGTGTGTGTGTGTGTGTGTGTGTGTCAGAGAGAATACTTCTGAAACAAATCTTGAGAGACACAGCATAGAAGACACTGGTCTTCTTACCTATCAGGCGAGTTAACTGTTCCATAAGCTCCCATTGTTGGAGAGAGTCTTTAGAACTATCTAAATCATTCTCTCGTTGTAGCAGACATTAGAGAGTTGGGGATAGAGGTAATGAAAAGGATGGTATCTAAGAAAGGCACACAATTTGTGCCAGTTGGTCCACTCTATTGGTTACCCCTCTGGTGCATTTTCCCCTGTCCCATGTGGTTACTTTGCAAATAAAAAAAGTACATTATTTTTATTTAAGAACCAGAAGTTTGCAATCCAAGATGCAAACAAAAACTGAAAAAAAAATCATGGCTAAAATGTCATGCCCTGAGGCATAGCTAAGTCTCACAGAGTGATAGAATTCATTTGCTTGGAAATATTAAATATAGAATCCAGTCAGCAACTCCCCTTACTTCTTGCTCCACAGTCTATTGTCACTGTTGTCAATCACAGCTGCTCAATCCCTCACCCACTCACATTTATATTTACTGCACCTGTGTGACATTAAGGTACAAGGAGCCACAATAATAAGAGTTTTGGAGTAAAGTTTTTCTCTCACTGAATACATAAACCCAGTAAAATATTGTTTAAAATAAGAGACTGATGGATGATTAATATATTAATCATATTGGTGAATGTATCAATCAGCTCTACAAAAAGATGTGTTCTTTTAATTTTCTTGTGAGTTATAAGAGCAAACAGATAATATGAACTCATGACTTCATGGGATCTTCCATGTCTATTCATCCAACACTAATTAACCATGATAGGTCCTTGGGGTGTGGCAGTAAACAACAGACATGGCCATTTACTCTAGGACATCACTGTGTGATGGCTGGATTGATGGTGAACACATAATCACAAATGCAACCATTTGTTCCTGCAGGTGCTGGGAAGAGACATGCAAACATCTCTAGGATTCTCCTGTTTTAAAACAGGAGAATCCATTTCCATGTTCAGGCAAGAGCACCCTCCTAAGGAAATTCCTCTTAGGACAGTATATTTGTTAGTGTTTGCCAGAGAAACAGAACCAACAAGATTAGATAGATGACAGATAGATAGATAGACAGACAGACAGACAGACAGATAGATGATAGATATATAGGCAGACAGATAGATGATAGATAGATAGATAGATAGATAGATAGATAGATAGATAGATAGATAGATAAATATAACTAGCTAGATAATAGATACTTTAAGGAATTGGCTCACACAATTTTGGAGGCTTCGTAAGTTCAGATTCTGCAAATCTGTGTTAGTTTGCTAGGGTTGCCATAACAAAATATGACAGGCTGGATGCCTTAAACAACAGAAATTTAGAAATTTATTTTCTCACATTTGTAGGGGCTAAAAGTCCAAGAACAAGCTGTCAGCATCCCCCCGACAATGCTGAGGACTCTCTCCTTGGTTTGCAGATATCTGTCTTCTCACTCTGTATTCACATGGGCTATTCTGTGTGGGTGTGCATCCCTGGTGTCTCTTTGTATGTCCAATTTTCCTTTTCTTAGACAAACAGCAGTAAGATTGAATAAGGGACCACCCCAGTGGCTTCATTTTAACTTAATCACCTTTTGAAAACCTTGGTTTTAAATACAGTTTTATTATAAAGTACTGGGGGTTTGGGCTTCAGTGTACAAACTTTGGAGGACCACAATTAAACCCATAACAGATAGGATTTGATGGGTAAGTAGGGTTTGCACTGGTGTGTTCTGACAGTGAGACTCATCACAGGCATGTTCTCTGCAGGCACTTGGGATGCATTTTGTCTTGTCAAAGTGCAGCGTTCACTGCCATGTTGAGCTCCTGGTGAATCTATCCAAGGTCCAAAGGAGATGGGGAAAGAAGGTCCCTTTCCCGGAGAGAACAAAATCTTAAAATGCCCTCCAGCCTGTGGCTAGTGCAAACCTGTTCAAGTTATTTTAACCCATATAATCCCAAAATGAATTTCAGAGGTAAGGATCATTGTTGCTCCTGTCTTGTCAATGAGGCAAGTGGCATGATTAAGTAACTCATCCAAGATCATATAGCTGATCAGGTGGGGTGTCGGGATTTCTAACCTCTACATCAGAAGGCTTGCCTCCAGGCCAGAGCTCAAGATCAGCAGAGTATGAGCAAGGAAGGGTGTGTGGTGAGAGATGAAGCTGGATGGGGAACTCATAGGGTTCCAGAAGGAAATTGGGCTCCAACTTGAGGTCAATGGGGAGCCTTTGAGAGATTTAAGAGTGAGAGTGATAGGATTAGAAGAGTCCTTTGGTTGCTATTTGAAGAATAGATTATTTAAGGACAAGAATGCAAAGCAGGAGACCAAGGAGGAGGTTTCCACAGTTTTCTAATGAGAGAGGACATTGACTCGGACTAGGCTTATGGCAGTAGAGATAAAAATAAGTAAAAATTCCAGATGTATTTTGAAGATGAAAGAAACTAGAAGAAATTATTAGATATTGAGAGAAATCTTTAAAGAGCTGTGATGACATGACTAATTGCATACAACATTCAATTATATATTATCAAGCAAAATACTTTTAAATTACAAAACATCATGCTGATGAAAAATAATTTAAGATAGGCTGAATACATTTCCTTTTGTCTAAATAAAATGCTCTGCTGTTAGTTTGTCTCCTTTGCCTCCACTCTCTACCCTCCTTTAAGAAAAACGTTAGAGAAAGAAAATGTGCTACACAAAAGTCAGATTACAGCAGAGTCCAGGGTAATTGGCTCATATACCAGTTCAGTTCCCATAGTTTCTGTGCATGTACCTTTTTTTAAACATCTACAGTATGCGGAGATATAAAATGAGTCCATTTTCAGCGACACATTTAGCTCTAAGTGTGTTATCCTAGCCAATATGTTCATAGATAAACTGCCTTTTTGTAAAGTGTGTTTTCTTTATTACTATAAAAGAAGAGGTTTGGGGCCCATCATGAGGAACTGGGGTGAGATACAGTGAGATTCAACCCCAGGCACATGCTCTGTGGGCATGGAGGATACATTCTGCCTGGTCAAAGTGCAGCATTCCCTGCGGTGGTGAGCTCCGGGTGAATCTATCCTGGGTCCAGCTCCACACTGCTTTGCAGCTGAGCTTCATCTTTGGCAGGGGTTTGTCAGTGCTTTGCCATGGGAGAGGAAGGTGGGATGTGAGCTCTGCATTGGGTCCTAGGTGAGAACAGTACCATTAGTGACGGAGATCTGTGCTGAGCAAAAATAAAAAGGAATGTTAACTGGAGTCAGAAGCAACTGATTCAAATAAAAAATTGAAGAGCCAATGGAATAGAGGCTCCCTGCTCTTCCCCGCTACCCTGCATGAATACCCTGGTCCTGAGGACACTGCAACAGGACTAGGCGCCACCCGTCCTTCAGGCGGACCTAACTGTGTGCCCGTTCCTGCCTGCAGCCTTACCAAGTGGCATTTCCCACAGCAGACAGTCAAAACCACTCCACCCTGGTGAGGACAAGCTCAAGTGTCATTGCTTCCAGGAAGTCTTCAACAATACCTCTTTCCTGACTCATCTGTCCTGAATTCCTCTAGCCTGATACTTCCTCCAGCCTGGCATCATGAGTGGTGGTCTGGGATCTCTGTAGGTAGCACATGAACAAGGGATTAAACAATGTCTTATAGTAAGGAAGTCACTGCTTCTCACTTCAATTCTTATCTGTAAGCAACGGAAAAAGTGCAAGTTTGGTGCTAATATGTCTTTACTAACTCTCTGATACTTGCTAGTCATTTTTTCTTAATAAAGAGAGAACAGGCCTTGGGTTTAGAGGCTTGGCAGCAGTATCTAGCTGGAATTTAATAACATTGTTTTATTTTTCAGATACTTTCTATTTATGGCAGAGATCCCAGTCCCATTTATGTTTGTGACAGAGATCTTCCTTTAAAAATAAATGTATTTGGCCAGTTGTGGTGGCTTGTGCCTGTAATCCTAGCACTTTGGGAGGCTGAGGCAGGCGGATCACAAGGTCAGGAGTTCGAGACCAGCCTAGCCAACATGGTGAAACCCATTTCTACTAAAATTAGCCAGGCATGATCGCATGTGCCTGTAGTTCCAGCTACTTGGGAGGCTGAGGCAGACGAATCGCTTGAACCCAGGAGGCGGAGGTGGCAGTGAGCCGAGATCGTGGTGCTGCACTCCAACCTGGCGACAGAGCAAGACTCTGTCTGAGAAAAATAAATAAACAATAAACAAGTAAATAAGTGTACTTAAGTAAAAAGGGGAGTTAAGGAGAAATGCTAAGTGATAGGAGAGGAGTTAGGAAAATATAACAAACATAGTGAACAAAAGTTTAATCAGCACAGATCTAGATAGCTCTCATGCCCTGATGCACAGATAGGCAGGTCTCCACATTCATAGACAACCGAGTCCCAAAAGATATTTGAAAGAAATATGTGCAACAGGCAGACTTATTACGAAAGCTAAAAAAACTGCATTTCCAGAGTCCAGTACCTGTTCTTTAATTGTCTTCCTTTACATTTGAATGCCCAGTCAAATGTGGTCCAGAGAACATTTAACTGAGGAGAGAGACTTGCTAATTTTCCTTCACCTAGTGGTCCCCATGTTTGAGCTTCCTGAAATTCAAGAGAACTATTATTATATAGTTACATAATAATTTCGTGTGCTATCTTTTTTCTTTTTCTTTATTTTTATTTTTTAAAAGCAAAAAAAAAAAAAAAACAAAACAAAACAGTAGAATGGCCATCAATTGCAAGAACACTACTCAAAGTAAGGCCAAACCTGAACTCTTGGCTGCTTGGCAGTGCCATATTGATAACTTAGAAGGAGCAGGTGTATAATATCATTCACAGGTGGTGTAGAGGTGTCTGCGTACAGAGCACAGCATTGTATATTAAAAAGATGTTGAACCTTTAGAATTATTGATACAGTTTTACACAGTGTGATGTGCCCATGTTAAATAGGAGCTCAGAAATGATCTTAATGAAATTCTATTTTATGTTACTTATAAATTGACTTGTGTTTTGCCCCAACAAAGTATTAACTTTCTGAGGCTTAGAGGCTCATCTAAATGCTTTGACTCCCAGCCCCTGAAGGGGGCTGGAGGATGTGTATGCTCTTCATCTTTACAGCGAATCTTCTCTTTTGGATGGGGTATTGCAATTTTCTTTTAGAGAATCACACTTAGTCCAGCCAATGTAGTTTTAAAGGGGCTGGCTTCATCTCTGGTTCCATAGGTGGACACTGGATCCACTCTGGTTAAGCAAATTACTGCATAAGTGTGACTCATTTGCAAATGGGTACATGATCCAAACTGGACCAAGAAGAAACCTACCTAGAGTTTTGCTTGCATTGTTCGGACAGAGGAATTTTCTTTCCTGAAACATCAGGGTTATTGTCTAAGGAAATCATGACCAAGAGTGAAGCCAATGCAAAGAAAGGCAGAGCCTTGAGTAATAAAGAGAACCCAGATAACCCAGCTTGTGCGCTAGTTGAAGCAATTTCTAAAAGTATTATGCTAGAACTTTTCAGTCATATAAACCAATGAATTCCCCTTCCATCTTTCTAGGTTTAAGCTAGTTTCTGTTGGGTTTTTGCATTTTGCTTCTGAAAGAGTCCTCACTAATACATCTTCCCACCAAGCACAGTACCAGGCATGTGATGTGTATTTGATAAATACTTGCTGGTTTGAGTGCTACACGTTCCCCTATACTTAGAGAACAGGATGGTGTAATCTAAAGGGCATTAGAACATGAGTCTGAAGATTTAAATCAGTGTCTCATTTAGCACATGCTTACTGAGTATCTCCTCAGTGCCAGTCATGGTTCTAGCTTCTGAGAATACCACAGTGAACAAATAAAGTCCCATTTTAATGGAAAGAATACTCAAATAGAAGGATATACAATATGTCAGGTGGTGATATATTATATGCAGCTATGAACAAAGACTTGCTACTCAGTAGATGTGAGACCTTGAGTGAGCCACTATCATTCTGGATTTCAGTTTTCTCATACATTAAAAAAAAAAAAAAAAAGAATTGGAGTTGCAATTCTCTCACCCTTGCTCTTTTTTTTTTTCCAGGAACACATATCAACAATATTTCTATTTCTTAACACACTTTTATAAACCTTAATCCTGAAGCACACCTGAAAATGTATTTGTTGGTAGCTGATATTTCTGGGAATGTTATATTTTCCTGTGTTTATTGGTAAATTTCTCTTTGTATAATTTTGAGATCTATAAATCCTTTCTTGTTCAGGTTTCCCAGATATGAGCCAGATTCCTGTGGCGTTTTGGGGCTGCCTCTACTAGCTGAATTCCCTTGAGGTCTTCACCTGAGAGTGCTGTCTGAGTCTACCTGTTCTGTCTGAGAGCTTTTCCTGAAATCAATGACAGTAGGTCACTCAGTCACCTTTCATTTGGTGAAAAGCTTCTATTATCTCTGAACCTTGGTTAAGTTGAGACATCCTCTTCCCCCCACACAGCTCCCAAGTCAATCGCTTTACTTATCACAATCTCTGGTCTTGCCTGCTTCTTCCTGTAAGTTTTCAGAGTCCTCAGAACTTCTCTCCCAGTGGAAACGGTCTGAGTAGCACGACTGCCGCTGCCTTTTAAAGTGATCCCATAAATAAAATTTGGCTCGGAAGAGTGAATTACATCCTGTGCTTCTCAAGTGATGTTTCTAGACCTTATTTTTATATGTGTATATTATTTTAACAAATATTGATTATTGAGCATATACTATGTGTCTGTGGATGCTGCATTGCTGTGTTCCCCCTAAACCCCTTGTTCTTCTCTCCAGTAGGAGTAGAAGAGAATTAAATTTGCTTTTGGGCAAACACCTTCTTATTCGCATTTCACTTACTGTTCTCTCCATTTTGCGTATTGCATACACACTTAGCTCACCACTCCTTATTCCTATGTCTCATCACAGCTAGAGGTCCACTGCCTCCTCTCCAGACAATTCCCAGGTTGTCTTCCAGGCCACTCAGACATCAGCCTCTTGAAATAACATATCTTTAGAAAAACAAAAGGCTTTTCTAAAAGCCTTTTGAAAGATGACTCTGAAACATTTGGGAGGGATTCCTCAAGAGGTGATTTTGATCTTGGGCATATGGTACACCCTTCATAAACCCTTCCTGGCCATTCTGCCTACATTACTGGCTTATTTCAGGCTGAAAGTCCTGGAATGGTGCACAGAAGGGATTCAGCCTCCCCTTATCCCCCACCTGCCATGACATTGGTAGTCTGTAGTTTGGAAATCTCCGGCAGTGCCAGCATAATTTGTATAATCCTAGGCAGCCCTATTTTAGTTCCATCCTGCTGATTAAGTCACATGGCCTCCACCATGTTTGTCTCTAAAATGCATGTCGGAATCACTGCTCTGGTCCCATGATCGTGCTATGTTGTGCCATGTCTCCTGAGGAGGGAGACTGGATCTGATTTCTCTTAATCTTCCCAGCACCTTCTCACTGCTTTGCATGCAGAGAGTGCCCGGTGAATGTTTTCACAATTGGATTTTGAATCAGTTACTTGGATAGCTATTGACAATATCCCAGCTTCTTGATAAAGTAAAACCTTATGTTAGTCATTGAATTTCTATCAAAGGCATTGCAAACTGGTTATTGATTTTCTTTTTTTTAAAAAAGAGAATAAATCTACCATTTGATACTCTGGCACTAAAATGTGATCTAGGACAGCTAGCTATAACTCAGAAGTCACATGAAGCATTTATTAAATTAAAAATGAAAATAAGAGATAAACATCAGATCAAGATTTAGTTAACTGTAAACAATAGCTAACTGCACAATCTTGGGAAAGTTTGGAGCTCTCTCCATAGTTTGAGGGAGGTTTTGTTTGTTTGTTTTTTGAGACAGAGTCTCACTCTGTCGTCCAGGCTGGAGTGCAGTGGCATGATCTTGACTCACTGCAACCTCTGCTTCTTGGGTCTAAGCAATTCTCCTCCCCCAGCCTCCCTAGTAGCTGGGATACAGGCATCCATCACTGTGTCCAGCTAATCTTTTTATTTTAGTAGAGATGAGGGTTTTACCATGTTGGCCAGAGTGGTCTTGAACTCCTGACCTCAGGTGATTCACCCACCTCAGCCTCCAAAACTGCTGGGATTGCAGGTGCGAGCCACTGCACTTGGCCAAGTTTTTGGGGTTAACTCCTTATGATTTTCCCTCTTTCTCCATTTCTCATTCACATAAGCTACCCTAGAGCTGCCCCACCCTATATCAATGTCAGCATGAAGCTCAGTTTCTTCACTGTTTCCACCAAAATTCATGCACACAAGGCCATTTTGTGAATTTTGTAACATGAAAGAACTGGATTAGGTGAGAGAAAGAATGCATGGAGAGCATCCACTCCTCTATCTTGCTGGATATATCCAGCCTCTTTCCTTTTATTTTCTTCCTCCCTCATTCAGTGGAGAAAACAATTAATTCTCCCCCTTGTTTTACAACCAACTCTTCTGCCTATCTTTGTGCCCTCTTCAATCCAAATCATTTTTCTGAACAGTTCACTTCCTAAGAGTACTGGTATAATAAAAATTTCTCCATCTTATGATGCAGAAAATAGGTCTCCCATATTTAATCTGGGCTTCAAGTGGAGTTGCTGTTATCTGAAACTCCACTTCTCCAAAGGACAATACACTAGAAATGAGGTAAAGCTTGCAGATGGAGTGAAATATCCAAACACCAAAAAAATGGAAGGAACTGATCTTCAGCACCCAAGATCCAAAAGAAAGTTACTCAACAGCTGCTTCCCTTGACTTCTTCTTCAGCAGGGCAGGACCTGAGAAGCCTCTGGAGACCTATGGCATGACATCTAAAGAGCCACATGTAGACTGTGGAAGAGTTAAGTTCCTAGGCTGGGGCAAGTGCCTTAGCTTTGATGAGGATGTCTCTTTACATTCTACCTGTGCATTGAGAAAAAAGTCAGAAGCTTGCCACAAAAGGTTACGCAATGGTTCTCCATCAATGGCCCTATAGAGTAAGCTGTATTAAAACAAATGCAGTAACTGGAGGTCCTATCTTTACCCACCAGAAAGGTCTTTTTCCTCCCAAATGGTAGTGTCCCAATGCAGAAGGCTAACTGCCAAAAGTTTATTGTGTGCAAGTGTAGCAATTTATAGCTTCTGGAGGATGAAAATTAGATGAAAGGTACTCAATAAATGCTTGTAAATGATGATGCTCTGGCAGCAGCAGTGCATATCCATGCTTGAGCCCAGCATGGTTCTCACTTGTGCTCTTCTGGTGGAAACCCAGCTGCTCTGCCAACACTGCTTGCTGTGCAGCCTTGAAGGAGGTTTCCTCTTAGCTACAGTGCAGCCCTGCACTGGCTTGCTGAAGTGTAGAGCGAGGCAGGCCAATAAATGGTGGAGAATTGGCAACTTAGCCAAAGGGAGTGTTGGGTCAATGTGTTCATTAGATTCTAGATGTAACCAAAGAATGTATTAGATCACGGACCTCCAGGGCTAAGGTCTCTAGACCAGGAATCAGCAAGCAATGCAACCTGTGGGCCAAATCTGGGCATGGCCTGTTTTTGTACAGCCTGCAAACTAAGAATTATGTTTACATTTTTAAACAAACAAAGAATATGTGGCAAAATATGTAGGTGACCTGCAAAGCCTGAAATATTTACTAACTGGCCTTTTCCATGAAAAGTTTGCCAACTCCTGCTCTAGATCAATAGTATTCAATCTTGGCTACACACTAGGATCACCCAGGGAATCTTTAAAAACAAAACAGCACAGATAAACAACTCTGCCTTTGAATAGGGAAGAACATACTTTTCTTCTATTTGCACACTCCACACAGAACACTTCTGTGCCCAAATGTGTAGGGTCCACACCAATTCTCCATGGATACCAGTTGAGTTCTCTATGATTCAATTGAATTCTGACACTTACTAGGGTTAGTAGCAGATCCCACAAATTAAGGGCTCAATCTCACAAGACTCCTCCCACTTCAAATGCTGATGGAAAGTCCACGTTGTCACCTGTGCAGGTTACCAATGGGTGTAAATCAGAGGTTCATACCATTCCCTCATTGGGTTTGACCATTTGCTAGAATGGCTCACAGAACTCAGGAAAAGTTCATTTACTAGATTATTACTTTAATATAAAGGATGCAAGTTAGAAACAGTCAGATGGAAGAGGTAAGTAGGGCAAGCTATGGAAAAGGGGTGTGGGCCTTTCACACCCTCTCAGGCATGACCTCCATGTGGTCAGCAACCTGGAAGCTCTCTGAAGTGCTTCTGTTAAGATCTTTTTGTGGAGGGTTCATTACGTAGGCATGATTGATGAAATCATTGCCCGTTGCAAATTAAGTCAACCTCCAGCCACTCGCCCTTCCCTAGAGGTTAGGGAGGTGGGTGGTGAAAGTTTCAACCCTCTAATCACATGGTTTCGTTCCCCTGGCAACCAGCCCTCCATCCTTAGAGGTTTTCCAAAAGTGACCTCTTTAGCAAAAACTCAACACTTAGGACATTCCAACGGCTTTAGGAGCTCTGTGCCAAAAATAGAGACCAAGAGCAAATATACATTTATTATAAATAAATATACATTATATAAATAAATTATTACAATATCACAGCTTTAAACTAACCTACTGAATTAGACTTTTCAAAATGTTGTTTGCATTTTTGTAAACGTCTCCAGGTAATTCTGATGCTCACCTGTGTTGAGACTGATGTATATGCTTTACTTTAAAAAAGATTCTCATTACAGACCTTTGCACTGTGCCCCATTTAGTGGAGTGTTAGGTGTACAGCGGATTAATCACAGTTTGTTTCAGCAGAAGGGATGTTTGAGGCAGGACTGATTAAGAGAAAGGCTCCAAGAAAGCTTTTACCTTGCCTAGGGAAAATCCAAAGAGTTACAACAAAGCTGACATTTATTGAGCACTACAGTGTTTGCTAAACACTTTATGTACATTTTCACATTGATTCTTGCAGCAACTCTACAAAATAAATTATCATGAGGTAAATGAGGCTTAAGATGATTAAGTAATCCATCCAAGATTACCTAGTTATTAAATGGCAGAGCATTTGAACCTGGGTTTGCTTCACTGCCAGGCTGTTACTGAGCGGAACCTCCAATACCTGGAGATCTGATAGGCCATCTCGGGAGTTACTAGGCGCAATGTGTGAAATTCATCGACTGATACTCTTGCTTTTACACAGGGGCTCAGATGCTGGGAATCTGGGGCCTCCTATCTTGGAGATGAACAACAGGGCAGGAGGCATCTGGATCTTAGCTCCTCACTCACCTGCAGTATTTCTCCAGTTTTGTGGGCTCCCATCTTTTCAGGACTCAAATGCCACACACAGAACTCTACCCCTTTAGACCTCAGGACATTGTGGAAAGAATGCACCTACTCACTGCAATGAAGGTTAGGCAAACATAAAATATAACCCAATGGTGCCCTCTGGAGTTCTCCAATGCAGAGGCCCTGCTATTGCATAACTCTATGGGGCAAACTGACCCTTAGTGAGATTCATGAATTTGCTCAAAGTTGCAGGGATTCTAAAGGGTGATGTCTGTCTAAGGCCCATCCTCCCTCTGTGATGTCATCATTGCCCTGACTGCTGCCAGTTCATGCATCCATTTGAATCTGAGGGGTCTCTTTTCCCTTCTCTATTTCTATGGAAAGTTACAGGGGGCTTTCCCAATAAAGTAGCCGTCCGGTGATTCCTGTAGCCTCCTCGTGAGGTTTGCGTATGAGCTGTCCCTTCTCCCATCTCTCAGTGGCCTGGTTCCTATTGAAGATTTTTCCCCTTCAAGGAGGCCCAACTGCAGCCACATTGTCAATTGCTCACTGGTTACCATGGAAACAGGTCTCAAGAGGGACTGCTTTTCTCCCTCCCTGAATGAGGTATATAGGGCTTTGTAGGGGCAGCGCTTCCCTTTCGTGGCCAGGAGAAGGACTGGCCTTGGGTGATGATGTGTATACTATTTTACCCAAGAACTTCACTCTTTGTCAACATGACATTGCCAATTTCTCATTCTGGAGAACAATTATTCTTATTTGGAGAACACATCCTGTCACTATTTTGATGGTTAAAAGGCCTTCTCTTATACAAAATGATTATGATAGTAGAAAGAATGGCTTAAAAGGTATCATCACTTTCATACAGTAAAAACTTTGTTGACACACACAACAACATGGATATGTCTCAGAATCCTTATGTTGGGTGAAAGAAGGCCTGCCAAAAAGAGCACATACTCTGTGATTTACGTAAAATTCAAGAAAGTGCAAATTCATCTAGACTGACAGAAATCAGATCAATAGTTGCAGAGGATAAGGTGGAAGGACAGATGGATTATAAAGGGGCACAAGGAAATTTTTTGAGGGGGTAAAAGATGTCTTGATTGTGGTGACAATTTTAAAGGTGTGTGTACATTTCATGGACACACGGAGGGTAACAACACACACTAGGGCCTGTCGGGGGGTGCGGGGAGGAAGAGCATCAGGATTAATAGCTAATGCATGTGGAACTTAATACCTAGGTGATGTGTTGATAGATGCAGAAAACCATGGCACACATCTACCTGTGTAACAAACCTGCCTGTCCTGCACATGTGTCCCGGAACTTAACATAATTAAATTAAATTAAAAATAAAACAAAGCCGTCCTATGGTGCCTGTTAAGTAGATGCAGTTTAGCTTACTTCTGTTAGACCTCAAAAAAGCCGAAACAAGGTAGCAATCTTTTGCTGGCTCTTAATTTTAATTTTTACTTTTTAAAAAAGTTTTGTAGAGACAGAGTTTTACTATGTTGCCCAGGCTGTTCTCAAACTCCTGGCCTCAAGTGATCTTCCCATCTCAGCCTTCCAAAGTTCTGGGATTATAGGGGTGAGCCACCATGCCCAGGATACCAACATCTAGCAAGCACAGGGCCCTGGTAGAAACAGTTCCAGATACGATGATGCAGGAGGTGAAGTATGCTTCTGTTGTCATCTCTAGAGTCAACCCCAACTCCCAGGGCTCATCATTACAGCAGAAGGAGATTCCATAAACTAGTTAACATTAAGGTATCTGGAGACTTAATGAAGCCTGTCTCCTAAGAGTAATTACATTTCACAAGCAATTCCTGTGAGTAGCCATGTTCTATCTGGAAATCTTAAAATTCCAGTGGTGGAATTTTAAGCTGCAAGTTACCTAGTCTAAGTAGAACTTTGAGACTCTTTGTATTTGACCACCTTTGTCAAACATAAGCATTGATGATTCCTTCTGAGTTCCTGGGGCCTTTTGTTAGGTTTTGGCCTATTTATCATACTTACCATTTCCATTTTCATGGTTATTATCCTGCCCAGAGTTTTTATATAAATATGATGTACTGTAGTTACAAACATAAATAAATATATATGTGTGTGTGTGTGTGTGTGTGCGCGTATGTGTGTGTGTCATGGATACTAAAATTCACGGATGCTCAAGTGCCTTATATAAAATGGCATAGTACTGAACATAACCTACATAAATTCTTTCACATAATTTAAATCATCTCTAGATTAATAACAAGACCTAATACAATGTAAGCGCTACGTAAATAGATGCTATACTACATTTTTTATTAGCTTGTATTTTTTATTGATTTCTGAAAATACTTTTCATCCACAGTTTGTTGAATCAAGGATGTGAAATTCACAGATATGGAGGGCCAACTGACTGTATGCATATACGTATATATACATTTATATATTTATTTATAACTATGGTTTTGACTCATGAGGGCAAAATCTGAGTGGATAAAGCATTGAGTAAAAATACCTTTGCAGGTTGTTCAGCATCAAAGTAAATCTCATCACCTACTGTGCACTCAGAACTATTTTAGTGACGAGACATACAGACAAAATTAAGACATAGTCACCGACCTCGAGGCATTAATCATGTAGTATGGAATGTAACTCAATTAGTGGGCCATTGAAATGAAGCGGGATGTACAGGCAACGCTGGTGTTACTGTGGGTTCTAGTTCCAAACCACTGTGATGAAGCAAATATTGCGATAAAGCAAGTCATGCAAATACTTTTGGTTTCTCTGTGGGTATAAAAGTTATGTTTATACCACGCCGTATATGTGAAATAGTGCATGTCTAAAAACTATAAATATTTTAATTTAGAATACTTTATTGTTCAAAAATGCTAACTATCATCCGAGCCTTCGGTGAGCTATGGTCTTTTTTGCTGGTGGAAAGGTCTTGCTTCAATACTGATGGCTATTCAGGGTGATGGCTGCTGAGGATTGGGGTAGCTGTGGCAAGTTTGGAAAGTATAACAGTAAATTTTGCCATATCCATTGACTCTTCGTTTCACAAAAGATTTCTCTGTAGCATGCATTATTATTTGAAAGCATTTTGCCTACAGTAGAACCTTAAAATTCAAGTCAATCCTCTCAAACACTGCCACTTCTTTATTAACTAATGATGTAATGTTATAAACCTTTTATTGTCATTTCAACAATATTCATAGCAGCTTCTATTTTATCTCATGATAAAACTTCTTGTTCTTCCAAGTTGGATCATGAGATTTCACCAATTCAGTCCCATCTTTAGGTTCCACTTCTAGTTCTACTTCCCTTGCTATTTCCACCGCATCTACAGTTACTTTCTCTGCTGAAATCTTGAACCCCTCAAAGTCATCCATGAAGACTGCAATCAACTTCTTCCAAACACCTTCTAATGTTGACATTTTGACCTCCTTCCATGAGTCATAACTGTTGTTAATGACATCTAGAATGGTGAATCCTTTCCAGAAAGTTTTCAATTTACTTTGCTCAAATTCATAAAGGAATCACTATCTATGTATGGCAGCTGTAGCCTTATGAAACATATTTCTAAAATAATAAAACTTGAAAGTCAAAATTTACTTGATGCATGGGCTCAGGGTATAGAGAAGACTGAGGAGAGGGAGAGATATGGGGGAATAGCTGGTGGGTGGAGTAGTCAGAACACACACAAAATTTATCAATTAAGTTCATTCTTTTATATGGGCCAGGTTTGTGGTGCCCTGAAACAATTACAATTGCAACATCAAAGATCACTGATCACAGATTACCATAACGGTTATAATAATAATGAAAACATTTGAAATATTGTGATAATGACCAAAATGTGATATAGAGACATGAAGTGAGCATGTGCTGTTACACAATATCCACAAGGTGCAATAAGGTAAAGTGCGATGAAACGCTTGTATGTTAAGATCTTAATAAGCACAACAAAATAGGACCTAGAGCAGCCATGGGGTGTCAGCAAACAGTTCCTGAAAGAGGTAATGGCTATGCTAAATTCCAAGGAGCTGAGGAGTCAGCAGAAGGACTCTCCTGGAAGTGAGAGAAGGACTCTCCTGGAAGTGATTCTTTTGTGAGACTGAAAGAATGCATTATTTTGGAATGACACCTGGGTCCTGAGAAAAGACCAACCTGAAGAGATATTTAGAAACTAGATTATGATTATGTGTTGTCGTATGGCCTGTGGACAGCCTTTGTGAGGTTGGAGGCAGGGTCGTGCAGAAATCAAAATTTGAATAATTTAGAAGGATAATTTTGGCTACTGTAAATCTGTTCATGTGCAGACAAGGTAGCAGTTGAGTATCAGGTGAGGAGACTCCTGTGGCAATCTAATGAAAGACAATTGTGTTCTGAACATTAGGATACTGGGATAGAGATGGAGGCCAAGGGTCTATTTGAAAAGTACTCAGAAGGTAGAATCAACAGGACCAGAATCAGTGGATTCATTGGATTTAATGTGGGAACTATAGAGAAGGGAAAGCTAGGAATGACACCCAATGCTTGGCCTCATATAACTGCGTGGTTAGTTAATGGAGGATGGACTCAGGTTAAGTAAGGTTAGAAGAGATCATGAGTTCTGCAGGGACTTTTGAATTGAAGGCAGGAACAACTCATCTAGAAATCAAGAAGGAGGTCACATTTATGCGTCTGGAAATCAGGAAGCAGGTTCAGCCTGTAAATACAGATTTAGCATATTGATGGAACTTGAAACCATCAGGAGAGGATAAAACGGTGAACACATGTTGAATTAATTTCGGAGTGATAGGTTATTTTAGTCAAGACTTCTTCGTGTTTCACAGGTGATTTTTTTGTTTGCACAGCAGAGAAAGAAGTCTCTAATTATGGCAGTTATAACTGAGAACTATTTTTTTTTGTCTGTAAAGATGGGCATGGCTCTTGGAGATAGAAATGTGGTGTTTGGATTAGAGTTACAAGTCCCAGTCCATCAGTTTTATCTGATTACACATATTTAGGCTTTTAGAAAATGTTTTCTTGTCAGTCTTCCCACTGTGCTTGAGACACACCTCTGTGACAGAAGTCAATAACTTTGGCCAATATAATATATTTACATCTGTTTCTCCCTGTGCTTTAGCCCCTTGAGGCCAAGTGCCAGCATAGCTGATTTAAATTTTGGCATGCATTGAAAGATTGGTCTGCTAAACCGAGAGCTTCCTCACCACAGTTCCCACATTGAGTTTTCTCGTAAATTACTCTTGACTCCCACGTTGACTTATGTGTATTCAGGAGAGCAAATTTAAATGGAGAGGTATTTGTACTCAACTGAAAGAAGAATTCTGCTTATTTTTTACATAAGAAAAAAGTAATGGATTTTGTATAATGTGTTGAATGCTGAATTTATACGTGTGTCTTTGTTGCTTATTATAATCTAAACTACTGGACAGATGTTTCTGTTGGTTTTTGTACAAACGCTGAGGAGATCCCTTTTAATTTGGTCCATGGACTCTGTGCTTTTCCTCAGCTTGCCAGACCAAATATTCATTCTCCATAATCACTCAGAAAAGTAACCAAAGGTCTCTTTGTTTTTGTCAAATGCTAAGATACACCAATCATATCAGAACATTGTCCGTTTGTGTTCACATCTTAATTTTCAGCCAACTGTTTTTGTGTTTACAGTCTGCATTAATTAATTTAGGGCATCATGAAAATGGTTTGTGTTTGATGGGTGAGTTTCATAATGAGCAGAATTTCTGCATGGATTTCTTACTCATTTAACAGTTGAGAACATGCCATTATTTTATAAGCACTACTGATAAATCATTTGGCAAATACTTCTCAGCCGTTTAAAATAATTTTTATTTCCTGTGATTTCAATTGTCTCCGCATTTTTTCTTGTAAATAGTTGAAGAGTAAGCACATTTTCTAAGAGCTGTAGGGAGGCTGAGATGCCAGTTGCATTTTAACGATATAGGGCATTATCGTTCTTACTGTAGCCAATTCTCTTTTAAATCATTGCAGTTTCTGCTCTAGCCTCCAGCTATAGAATTCTTTTCAAGCTGGCAGTGAACTTGGCAGGTTGCCAGAAGAAATATAAAGGTGTTTTGGTCCACCGAAGTATTTTGAGTGGTTCTTAGTGATACAGTTTTCTTCAGTACATCTGCAAAACATTTTTCTGAAGTGAATTTTCATGTGAAAAGCCTCCTTAATCATCACCGGTATTGTTTATTTCAATGCAGTTATTTAAGTGCCCCCCTGGGTGCCTACAAAATAAACAAGGGAATCTTCTAAAGAGTTTTAAAAGTGGCAGGTGCTGAGGCTGTGCCCTATTCACTTAGTTTGCAATGACATTTTTGTGCTAATCTATAGACAAACAAGAGACAGGTGACACACCAAATCAAGAACAATGCACAAGAGAAGAAGGTTTCAGCCAATGGGGTCAGCTCCAGATAAGATGCTTTTGAAGAAAATACATACAAGAAGCAACAGCTTTTTAACCCCCTTGCTGTTTGCATTCTGGCTGTATAAATCTGATATTGAAACTTGAGATGTTAACTAAACTTTTCAATGTTTAAATAAAAGCAAAAGATTCAAGTTTAAAATGTCTATGTGTGTGAATTTCACATGTATGCATATGTTTACATATGTATAACCACTCATTTAGACATATATCTGTATTTTAAAAATAAAAACTATCAATAAACATGAAAACATGTGAAAATAACTATTTGTTTGCCATTTTGGCCATAAATTCCGTTCACGTATGTTATATTTTCACAACAAACCACTGTATTTGCATGCCAAACACCAACACGCATGATGGAATTTAAGAAATAAATGATTAAACACATTCGTATATTTTTCTTCTTTATTTATTGCCACGTGTATGTAAAAAAATTGTTTCTAGTGAACTTGTGTTAAAAGTTGGATTAGTCATTAATTTACGGGTACTTAATGGGAAGTTGATTTGGTTAAGCTTTAATGCAGGCTCATTATTAACCATCAGCCTCCTATTTATTTTTTAAAGTAATCCTACTCATAAGTTGGTGACCAAGTTTTGTGGAAGATTTTTTTTAAATTTTTTGCATTTTTAAATTGCATTTTAGGTTTTGGGGTGCATGTGAAGAACATGCAAGATAGTTGCATAGGTACACACTTGGCAGTGTGATTTGCTGCCTTCCTCCCCTTCACCTATATCTGGCATTTCTCCCCATGCTATCTCTACCCAACTCCCCACCCCCCGCAGTCTCTCCACTATTCCCTCCAACAGACCCCAGTGTGTAGTGTTCTCCTCCCTGTGTCCAAGGAAGATTGTTTTTAAAGCTTATTTTCTTTTTATAAAAATTGGAAATATTACTGAACACACAAAAACAGTGTAAAAGTATCAAAATATTCCACTATGCTGAAGGGTATAATTTTGAAGACCTTTATATACTGCTTAAGAAAAGCTGCAGATTTTGCATATAATCCCATAAAAAAAGAATCAGACAATGGGATTTTATCCAGCCCTTTCTACTTTAAGAAACCTTAGCATGGTTCACTTTGATTGTCATGATCAAGAAGAAGACATACTCACCCAGCTGACGGCTGGATCTTTAGTATCATTACATCTCAGGTTTTGTATCTATTGTTTGGGCTCAGCTGTTTCTATGGCAATCAGCCTTGGTTAATAGAAACGTATTATTTACCAAGTGAAAACAGAAGGCATCATAACCTTACAGCAAACATGGCAATCCTAGTATTTAAGAACCAAAGGAAATTTAGATATCAATGTTGGGATATTGGGAACATACAAATGTCATTAAAATTGAATTGAGAAAACCAAACAAAGTCCTTCAACAGATTTGGGTTGAGATTTGTCTGTAATATGGTAGAGTCCTCTGCTAAACTTAGAGATGACTGCTATTGACGCAGCAACTGTGGAAGAGAGGGCCTGCTGCCATCACTGGAAAGATCATTATGCTCTGAGTATTATCAGGAAACTCTCAACCAACTAGATAATAAGGCAGTTGAGAGTGAGGAACTGTCCATTGGCCAGTCTGCATCAAGGCTACAAAGTCTTTAGCTTTTCTATTTGTAGCCTGCTATTTTTCCTGATGAACACATTATGATCATTTTTTCTATCAAACAATGGCTCAGGATTCATCAAAACTGTAAGCTTTCTGCTTGCCAGGTTTGCATCTTGGCCTTTGGGGTCAACCCTCAACCTTCATTGAAATATACTCTTTCAATTCCTGCCAGAAAATGGGAGTAAACAGAAAAGAAGCTTAAAGAAATGACAACGTTTGTAGAAATAAATCTGTTTAGGGAATACATTGTCTGAGAATAGAATGCTCAGTTTAAATATATTGCAGGCCTTTTTTCCTTATAAAAATGGAAACAACTACAATGAAATACCGATTATGTAGAGGATCGAAGACAAGCATGGATCCCTATAGTACTTTGATGAAACTCTGTGCATGCACACACATTCACACACATATTGATTATATACACACATAAATAAACACATACATATGATAAAACTTTAGAGGAAACAGAGACTCATTGAAGTGAATCCATGGACTTCCCCGAGAACTGTGGACACTCCTGGTTGAGGACTCTGTGTAAAAGCATGCAAAATATTGCCAATACAGAGTTTCTTTTGGAGGGGAGTGCTAAATACTGCTTTTGCATTATGACTACCTCATTATTTCAATGACCAGCACAGAGTGGAGGGAACCAAACACTCTGGCATTGTCTGTCAGTGTAACCAAGA
The DNA here is from genome assembly GCF_049354715.1 of Callithrix jacchus. Classification (NCBI taxonomy): domain Eukaryota; kingdom Metazoa; phylum Chordata; class Mammalia; order Primates; family Cebidae; genus Callithrix; species Callithrix jacchus. Next base: position 10,188,464 of record NC_133521.1, on the reverse strand, counting down.
TAACTAGCATTTCCACAGGGATTTATTTTTTTGAAACCACATTCCCATCCATAGGCTTGTACAGCAAAGAGCAAATACTGTAGTGTTATCTCCACTTTACAGGAGAATACACGAATGTAGGAGTTAAGTGGCTGCCTGCAGACCAGAGATCCCTAACTTTACACTCCTGCAGTTACGTTGCTCTGGCAATAGCTGTATTGGAACCTGAATCAAATCTTTCTTAACCTTAATGTTTCTTTCTTGGTTTGTGAGCACTGTAAGTAGGCCTCTGGCTTTGGTATAACCCATTTGTGTTCTTTCCCATGATCTTTGAGGAGATAATACTAGTTTTAGGTCTTTTAGGCAGGCCAGTATTTGGAGAATTTATATTGCTAAAGAAAACACACCATTTTCACCCTGAATAAGACATGCGTCATTATCTAAAATTTATAGCATTCTTTATGTCTTTAGAATCCCTCCAAAAATGAGCATGTAGTCCCTACCTACATCTATCTACATTTGTTAATCATTTTATTTCAGAATGCCCAATAAAAAATGAGATCTAGAATGGTGGCAGTTTTCCAGCCAATTCAGATGAAATATAAAAAGAAAAGAAACCCCACAACCTCTTCTTGAAATATGCAAATAATGGAGACAAATCTGCCCCACATGAAGAGCCCTACAGTCATTTCCTTGACATTGCTGCTAAGAACTGGTGTTTCATTGTCTCTTCCATCAACATATTGGAAAAGGGTGCTGTCAGAATGCTCATAAAATATAACTACACTTGATATTTGTCCCATCTTTTTAACTTTGCAATGTGATCTTGCATCTATTTTCTTTTACCCATCTCACAACACCTTTAAATGGTTACAACCATTTTATAGGACAATCTTAGACCCTGAGAAGTCAGTTATAGTTTAGTCTGTTGCTGTCACTGAGTCTAAGCCACCAGTGTGAAACATTCACCCAACTATCTAGAAGGTGACCATATACATTTATGGTGTTGTGTCATCCACAAATATTTTCCCATTTGCAATTCCATTTCATCCTTATTTATGGAATCATTAAGCAGGAACGTGGAATAGAGTGTTACAGATCAGGCGACTGAGACTAAGAGACACAGGAAAAGAACTAAACAGGAACAGAGCTCTTCTCAATCCCAATCTTCCCCATTGCGTTGAAATCACAGGTCCATTTTACTGACATGATTGTTATGCTAGAGAAGGGCCAATGAAGTTGGTTCTTATTTTATACCTGTTTCTTTTGACCCTTCTGTGTCCTTGCAGGCAGCACCTCAATTGACTTTCAAGATTCAGGTAACCAATTTTCTTGCTGTTTGCTTAAGAGCACTCATTTCAAAGTACATGAAACTGGCTTAGACCTTTAGACAGATCCCCAGGGGATGACTTATGTGTGCAGTGCTGAAAGTCGATTTAACAAAACCATTAATTTGAGTTTCTGGGAATAAACAGTAGCTGTCACCCACCATCAGAAAATACACAGTGCTTTGTAATCCAAATTGCAAAGTGCCTGAGAAGACGACTGAATTAAGGAAAATAAGTTTGGTGGTTGTTCAAGTCTGTGTATTGTTTTAACTTTCTGGCCAGGATGGTTCATTTCAGTGTGGTTTTCAGAAAACTAGATATTGGGTTGTGCCTGCCACATTTCATCAGTCATGCTGCATTACGTGCATTAGGAGGCCCTATGAATTCTTTTGGTCTCAGATTTACTGCAAGATGAGGCAGAAATCCATTTATGAATCCAAGGAAAGAGACTGTTAAAGATAGTCCCTCTTCACCAGGGGAGACAGCACTTGCTTTTCTCACACCATTCTTTCGCAACAAGGCTCCTGCCAAACCTGGTCTTTCCCCAACAGTAAAAAGATTTAAAACTCAAGTAAACCTAAATTCAAATAGTGAAAAAATATTTCTCGAAGACACATGGCTGATCTCAAAATTGTCTTTGTTTTCTTCTTAAACAATGAACGGTAGGCAGCATTACTATGATAAGTATGGTAAGCTTAAAACAGCGTCAGCATGAATGACCTGATGAGCCCGCAAGGGAGCACCTGCTGATACTCTCATACGCCTGGAGTGTATGCTCCTGTATGAGCCATGTTCATTGACTTTCTGTTTTGAAATTATTTAAAAATATTTAGTATAGTATATTTTAATTGTACAGAAAAATAGAGAGCACCATATCTGAGACAATCATCCAGACAAATCTAACAATGGGAACGTTTTGCCAAATTTTCTTCAGATTGCTTGTTTTTTATATACAACACAATTGTGTGTATATGTGTATATCTACACGTGTATACACATATGTATATATGCACATAATCATGCATGTGCAAGGATATATACACATATAAATATACAATTTCATAAAGCATATGTAGATATAATTGTCCAGAGAGCACATTCAATAAAGTGATTATTATCAGACATACGGAATCAGGATGTGAAGCTTGTTCTTTATACTTGGAGCCCTAATGTAGTTTGTCTGCTAATAATACTTTAAGAAAGAAAATCTCTCGTCAAACTCTCTAAATCTTTATATGTTTGGAAACATTTATTTTGGCCCCCTCTGAATAAAAACGTAAAGAACTCTAACATTCTGGGTTGACAGGAATTGTTTGTACTGCCTGTTAATTTTTCCCTTTTCAACATGAATCCATTGCTCCACTGTTCCGGTGTCCCTTGCTTTCTGACCATGGTCTGCCATCTTGTGTGGGTTACACCTAGATCCAAATACTCAGTTGGAGTCACAATGTTAGCCCCTGCTGCAGGTTTTCATTTTCACCTCATTAGATGTTTCACATTTGGCTTCCATTTCTGCCAAGGAGATATAAATCCTGTTTTTGAATCTGAATATATATTTTAGTGCTTTTTTTCTCTTTATGTTCCACTGTTAGGTGAAACTAATATCATGAAGAAAACAAAAATTAAAATTTCAAACTACGAATCTCATAAATTTGCATAAAATTTGTAAGAGTAAGAGGAGTATGTGTTTAAAAAGAAAAGAGGTAATTGAAGGACAAGAAGACTTCATAGAAAACAAATGTTTATCCAAATTAAAAATAGAATACAAACACTAAACAGCCAAACAGTGAAATAATAAACTGATAGGTTAACACAAGACATTTTCTTAAAATATCGAGCAAAATGGAGCAAAATTAAAATTATGGATGAAGGAGAAGATACACACGATAAATCTAAGAGATGGAATACCAAATGGGCACTATAAAAAGAACATACATAGATGGGGAAAAGTAAAAAAAGGTGACAATAGAACAAATGAATGAATTCCCTCAAATGAAGAAATTCTTGAGTCTTTAGGTTAAAAGAGTACACTAAATGTCAGTCAGGGGCTTGGAAAAGAAACACACAGAGACGTATCCTAGTGCTATTTTTGAATTGTTGAGACATGTAGAGAAAAAAATACACAATTTTAGAATAAAGAGTGTAGTATTTATTAAAGAAGGAGAATCAGTCTGGCATTGTATTATATATAACATATATGTAATATGTATAATATAAAATTGTATGTATAATATACATGTATAATATAAAAATGTATACTATAATTATGTATAATATAAACATACTATTAATAATAGAGTAGTATTTCCCAATTTTGGAGGAAAATGATTCTGACTTTAGCATTTTTGGATCCTCTCAAGCTGTTCTCCATGTGTAGGAACAAAAGAGAAGGAAGATAATATAACAATGATTTTTTTTTACTTTTCCCCATCTATGTATGTTCTTTTTATAGTGCCCATTTGGTATTCCATCTCTTAGATTTATCGTGTGTATCTTCTCCTTCATCCATAATTTTAATTTTGCTCCATTTTGCTCGATATTTTAAGAAAATGTCTTGTGTTAACCTATCAGTTTATTATTTCACTGTTTGGCTGTTTAGTGTTTGTATTCTATTTTTAATTTGGATAAACATTTGTTCAAGGTATGATGTTTAATTAAAGGACAATTTTGTTTAAGGTTGAAGGCAGAAGTGTGTAGAGAAGTTGTTTAATTCTTGAAGGAGAAATATAAACTTGTTTATATCCGGTAATGTTAGAGTAGGTATCATTGGTTGTATGGAACAGATGTATACTGAATCTAGCTCAAGGAAGGAAGGATTATTTTAAGGATTTGATGGGCAAATTCAGAGTCACAGTAGTGTCATAGGAACTAGAAATCAGAAGACAATAGAAATGAAAGCCCTTCTCTCCATTTCAGGAGCTACTTGGTCCTGTGTCTTCCTCTTAGCATCTACGTTCTGCCATAGTTGTCTTCTTGGCAGCCTCCTTTCGGCTGGTGTTTCTATACACACAGCCCAACAGTGCCACGAGTCATGAGTCTACCAGCTGGACACATGTAGCTAAAAGACCACAGTCTCTTTGTGCTCTTAATTCAAGTTTACAGGAAAGAGAGGCAATGGTTGCCTGACCCTGGGTTATAGATCTGATCGCGGATCAATTAGCTAGGATGGGGTGGGTGGAATCATGTGGTACACATGGCTAAGTGCACTGCACAGGGCATAAAGATAAGAGATGTTCTCATGGAAGAAGTGAGCTAATGATAAAGAAACATGCCTAGCAAGGTGGAAAAATGTATGATTGGCCACTTGTAGCATAAAAATAAGATAGTTTGGTAATTCTTTAAGAAGATAGTATCTTATGGGAATATACTACTTAAAAAATTCCTTCTGCTGTCAAATTAAAATACCTCTTTTAAATATTTAATCAAATATGCTTTCTTGAGCAATGCAGAGAAATACTATTCTACCTTCTTTGTGGTAGCTCTTCAACTATCTGAAGACAGCAATTGATATTCAAAGCCTTCCCCATCATATTTTCTCCAGGTTAAGGTTAATGTATGTTACTGTTTTTTTTCAGGGTTGTTACTAATTATATATATATATATATATATATATATAATTAATATAATATATATATATAATTAATAATTATATGTAATTTTACTTTAGATGCCTACTGTATGTGGCATTTCTCCCCATGTTATCCCTCCCCACCCCCTGCTGTCTCTCCTCTACCCCTGCCAACTGCCCTCAGTGTGTGATGCTCCACTCCCTGAGTCCGCATGTTCTCATTATTTAACTCACCTATGAGTGAGAACATGCAGTGTTTGGCTTTCTGTTCTTTTCTCAGTTTGCTGAGAATGATGGTTTCCAGATTCATCCAAGTCCCTACAAAGGACACTAACTCATCGTTTTTTATGGTTGCATAGTATTCCATGGTATATATGTACCACATTTTTTTGTCAAGTCTATAATTGATGGTCATTTGGGTTGGTTCCAGGTCTTTGCTATTGTACACAGGGCTGCAATGAACATACATGTGCATATGTCTTTATAGTAGAATGATTTATAGTTCTTTAGGTATATACCCAGTAATGGGATTGGCTGGGTCAAATGGAATTTCTATTTCTAGATCCATGAGGAAGTGTCACACTGTCTTCCACAATGGGTGAACTAATTTACACTCCCACCAACAGTGTAAAAGTGTTCCTATTTCTCCAGATCCTCTCCAGCATCTGTTGTCTCCAGATGTTTTAATGATTGCCATTCTAACTGGTTTGAGATGGTATCTCAATGTGGTTTTGATTTGCATTTCTGTAATGAACAGTGATGAGCATTTTTTCACATGTTTGTTGGCCTCATATATGTCTTCTTTTGAAAAGTGTCTGTTCATATCCTTTGCCCACTTTTGAATGGGGTTGTTTTTTTTCTTGTATATCTGTTTTAGTTCTTGTAGATTCTGGATATAAGCCCTTTTTTAGATGGGTAGATTGCAAAAATTTTTCCCATTCTGTTGGTTCACTCTAATGATAGATTCTTTTGCTGTACAGAGGCTCTGAATTTTAATTTGATCCCATATGTCTATTGGCTTTTATTACCATTGGTTTTGGTGTTTTAGTCATGAAGTCCTTGCCTATGCCTATGTCCTGGATGGTTTTGTCTATGTTTTCTTCTAGTGTTTTTATGGTGTTAGGTTTTATATTTAAATTTTTAATCCATCTGGAGTTAATTTTAGTGTAAGGTTACAGATAGGGGTCCAAGTTCTGCTTTCTGCACATTGCTAGCCAGTTTTCCCAACACCATTTATTAAACATGGAGTCCTTTCCCCGTTGCTTGTTTTTGTCAGGTTTGTCAAGATCACATGGTTGCAGATGTGTGGTGTTGCTTCTGGGGCCTCTGTTCTGTTCCATTGGTTGATATCTCTGTTTTGGTACCAGTACCGTGCTGTTTTGATTACTGTAGCCTTGTAGTATAGTTTGATGTCTGGCAGTGTGATGCCTCTGGCTTTGCTCTTTTTGCTTGGGATTGTCTTGGCTCTGTGGGCTCTCTTGTGGTTCCATATGAAGTTTAAAGTGTTTTTTTCCAGTTCTGTGAAGAAGGTTATTGGTAGCTTGATGGGGATGGCATTGGATCTAAAGATTAATTTGGGCAGTATGGCCATTTTAATATTAATTCTTTCTAACCACGAGCATGAAAATGTTTTTCCATCTGTTTGTGTGCTCTCTTATTTCATTGAGCAGTGGTTTGTAGTTCTCCTTGAAGAGGTCCTTTACAACCTTTGTTAGTTGTGTTCCTAGGTATTTTATTCTCTTCATAGCAACTGCGAATGGAAGTTTGCTCTTGATTTGGGTCTCTGTTTGTCTATTATTGGTATATAGGAATGCTTGTGATTTCTGCGCATTGATTTTGTATCCTAAGACTTTGCTGAAGTTGTTTACCAGTTTGAAATTTGGGGCTGAAATGATGGGGTCTTTTAGATATACAATCATGGCATCTGCAAATAGAGACAGTTTGACTTCCTCCTTTCCTAATTGAATACACTTTATTTCTTTTTCTTGCCTGATTGCTCTGGCTAGAACTTCCAATACTATATTGAATAGGAGTGGTGAGAGAGGGCATCCTTGTCTAGTGCCTGATTTCAAAGGGAATTCTTCCAGCTTTTGCCTGTTCAGTATGATATTGGCTATAGGTTCATCATATACAGCTTTTATCATTTTATGATACGTTCCATCAATACCTAGTTTATTGACAGTTTTTAGCATGAAGGACTGTGGTTTTTGTCTTGGTTCCGTTTATGTGATGGATTACGTTCATGGATTTGCATATGTTGAACCAGCCTTGCATCCCCGGGATGAAGCCTACTTGATCGTGATGGATAAGCTTTTTGATGTACTGTTGCAATCTGTTTGCCAATATTTTATTGAAGATTTTTGCATCGATGTTCATCATGGATATTGGCCTGAAGTTTTCTTTTTTAGTTGAGTCTCTGCCTGGTTTTGGTATCTGGATGTTAGTGTCATAAAATGAGTTAGGGAGGATTCCCTCCTTTTGTATTGTTTGATACAGTTTCAGAAGGAATGGAACCAGCTCCTCTTTGTACATCTGGTAGAATTCAGCTGTGAACCCGTCTGGACCTGTACTTTTTTTGGTCGGCAGGCTATTAATTGCTGCCTCTACTTCAGCCCTTGTTATTGGTCTATTAAGGGTTTCAGCTTCCTTTTGGTTTAGTCTTGGTAGAGTCCAAGTGTCTAGGAATTTATCCATTTCTTCCTGGTTTCCTGGTTTATGCGCATATAGCTGTTTGTAGTAATCTCTGATGGTAGTTTGTATTTCTGTGGGATCAGTGGTGATATCCCCTTTATCGCTTTTTATTGCATCTATTTGATTCTTCTCCCTTTTCTATTAATCTGGCTAGTGGTCAGTCTATTTTGTTAATCTTTTCAAAAAACCAGCTCCTGGATTTATTGATTTTTTGAAGGGTTGTTATCATTAACTTTAAAATTTCTGAGGGATAAAGAAAAAATGGCACCACTGTTGCACTTGTGGACATTCCTATCATTGCACTTGTCTCACTTGTCACAATTCATCTGCCTTACCTATAAGATTGATTGTGAACTTTTCACAGTATTTTGTCCAATTAACTTGAACCTCCAGTAATTTGGCCTGATGCCAGGAACATAGTAGGTGCATAAAGAAATAAATGCATTCGTGAAAATAAATTCTGTTTGGAATCCTAAGGCATTTTGTTTTAAAATTCTAGGCAACGCTATCCTGTTGCTGATGATTTAGTCACAAAACAGAAGTGCTAACTTAGAGAATCTCCTACTGTACAGACACACTGTGCATTGCATTAAATGTCTTCTTCCTCAGTGCCACTTTCTGGCAGATGCCTTCTGAGCTGACGTGCCTGGGAATCAATCACACATTTTCCAAGTCATGCTGGAAGGGAAGTTAGTAAGAGTGCAGAAAGACAGGGCTAATTTCCTTAATCTTGGCTCACTGCACCCTCTGTTGCCTAGGTTCAAGTGATTCTCATGCCTTAGCTTCCTGAGTAGCTGAGACTACAGGTATGTGCCACCACACCCTGATAATTTTTTGTAGTTTTAGTAGAGACAAGGTTTTACCATGTCGGCCAGCCTGGTCTTGAACTTCTGACCTCAAAGTGATCTGCCCACCTAGGCCTTCCAAAGTGCTGGGATTAGATGCATGAGCCACCACGCCCAGTGCAGGGCTAATTTTCTTTATGTTGCTTTATCATTTGAGGGGAATGAAAAAAGGAAATGGTACACCACTGTTGGCCTTTCCCAGTGGGATGCTGAATGACAGCCACTGATTTTAAATCATAATTAGCATTCCAAAAACAAAGACACAGTTCTGCTTCTTACAGTAACCCAGCAGTTCCAGGTAGCAAGGAATAGGGTTAGTCCATGAGATGTTCACCTCTAGAATCTTGTGACCCAAGCAATAAATTTATAGCAATCCACCATTTAGAAAGATAAAGTATCTTAAGGTTTGACAGTTGAGCTAAAGGATCAGAGGGCACTGTTCAAACTCTAACTAAAATACATTACAAGAAAATTTTCATCCACATATATATGTGATAACTAGGAAAAAAAAATTCAACCCAAACTGAGTTGGCCATTTTCTGTTCTGTAGACACAGTTATGGGGCCTAAGAAGAAATGAATACAAATGCCTTCAATGATGGGATTTAGAGAGTGCTCCAGCTCTCAAGCCTGCTTATTACAGCTTTACATTGTTCCTTATCTGACCCAGATTTTGAGTCACTACTCTGAACTTAATTTAAGGAGTGGTTCAGTGTAATGAGTTTCCAACTCTGTGCAGAAAACAAATTTACATTTTTCCAGCTGATTAGTTTCTCTACTGATTAAGCAAGGTCAACTTTTGGTCACTGATGCTGCAGATAGGAACAGCTGATATTTTCCAGTTTCAGAGTTGGGAGAACTCAATTGAAGTTCTTGTTTTCACTGCTGAAGGACAAATTATGGCATTCCAGAAGCAAAGAAAATGTGGGAATCCTCACACGTCTACCCGGGTGTCTATTAGCTTCCATCACTCAGGTAGTTCAGGGACTTAGCAAAGGAGAAGCTCCCCTCGTCTCTTCTCCATTCTTAGCTTCCACTACAGTCTTTTTATGAGAACTGCCTGAGATGACTAATGGCTGTCACCTCATAGTTTCACTGTAAACATAGTGTGAAGTGGAAGACACAGGCTTTGGATTCACAGAAGGAACCAGATTGAAATCCCCAATTCCATTACTTTCAAAGCTATGTCACCTTCAGTTAGTCTATGTCTTGGTTTGCTCATCTATAAAATGAGGATAATAACAGGTTCCTTATGTTATTAGGATTGAAAGAGGAAATATGTGAAAATGCCTAGCTTAGTCTTTGGAACACGGTAGGTGGTTAATGTTAATTGGCCTTCCTTTATGAAGTCCTAGGTCAGATATGATGGTCAATTAAGAAAGCAAGCTTAGCAACACTTGTCTATTACTCTCATACCTCAACTCTTCTCTCTAAATGCCCAAATTATTTCTGTCCCTGGGTCCAGTAGTTGGACAATCCTGATTATGGATTCAACCTCCACTCAAACCTTGTATTTTCTGTGAAAGCTTAGCAGATCACCAGGCCCACAGGTTCTTCCCTTTTCTGAATTCCTTTCACTATTATTCTTAAGTAATGTCTCCCTAAGCATGGGACACATACTACTGGTAGTCCCATGATGATTTTGGGTGAAAGAAAAGTGATTTGAGATTTTACAGATGCGTAGTAGTGCCCAGCCTTTAGCAGGCAAACATAGCTGAAACTTGTAATATTATTTTATTTTTATTAGATTGGTGCAAAATTAATTGTGTTTTTTTTTCCATTAAAGGCAATGGCAAAAGCTGCAATTACTTTTGCACCAACCTTATCATGTATTATACTTTCTAATTCACACAAATAAGCTTGTTTCCACTTATGATAGTTATCTAAAGTTTCCTTTGATTATGAGGTTATTTAAGGAAAAAACTAAATGATTCCACTTACCTAAAAACACTGAGTAAGTAATAATAATTCTGGTGGCATATGAAAGTGGAAAAGAAAAACTGCATCAGATTATCACACATGCAACTGAAGTTTAAGAAATATCAGTCGGTTTCACTTCTGCAGAAGTACACTCAAGTGGGCTGCTGTCTTTTGAGTTGTTAAATTGATTTCTACTCTGAGTTCTGTCTTCCCCTCAAATGGATTAGTAGCTTCTCAGAAAAGAATGTCTACTCCTTTCTCCTTTCTATCCTGCCTAATAATTCTGTGGATTCATTTACAGAATAACTACTCAGTACTTAATTGAAGAAAAAAGTAAATTATTTCTTGACCCAAATTTTGTAAACTGGCAGACACCCACAGAGTTATAATCCAAGGAAAAATAGTTATGCTGTGAACAATTAAGAATTTTCAGAAAAAGGAAAACCATGACTCACCTACTACTACTTTTCTTCCTTATGGGTGTCTTCTAATTCTTGCTGAAAATAGAATATTAGTATGAGCCACAAAATTATAGTAGAAGGCTAGAACACTCTCCTGCTGGATATTGGATTAAAAATAAGTTCATCTTTTAAAGCTCTAGCAATGGGGACTCTCTACTCTGTCGATCAGTGATGACTGGCAGCTGGAGGGAGGAGAATTTTGATGTGGTGGCCCTTGTCAGACCCTATTCGTCATAGGAATTTTCCTCTACTTTGATTCTTGTGAGTAGCTCTGGTGCCAAAGAACATGAAAGAAATTCTTCCTTGAATGTGTATTGTGCATGTGCTTTCACACCTCGGAAATGGTTCTCGCCATCCTGTCCAACAAGCACTATTATTTGCTTAAAATTAAGTCTTGGTCTGCCAGGGAGAATTACTGTTCATATTTTATTCAAAGAGAGTTCCTTATCTTACCTGATCATACTGCATTGGCAGTATGGAAACTACCCAGTCACCACTAATGCAGCCACTCACATCCATCTCTGTATTCCCAGAGTGCCCCACTCTAAAGTTACAAGTGCCTGCTTCTTCCCCCTTCAGTTTCTTTTCTTTCTTTCTTTTTTTTTGAGACGGCGTTTCGCTCGTTACCCAGGCTGGAGTCCAATGGCGCAATCTCGGCTCACCGCAACCTCCGCCTCCTGGGTTCAGGCAATTCTCCTGCCTCAGCCTCCTGAGTATCTGGGATTATAGGCACGCGCCACCATGCCCAGCTAATTTTTTGTATTTTTAGTAGAGACGGGGTTTCACCATGTAAATGATTCAGTTAGATCACTGAGATTGATTCATTACCCAAAGCTGTCCTGTAAGTTGGCCCTCACTTTATAAACAGACAGCTGATCAACCTTTTCGTTTTCCAGCATTCAGATGTACTGAAAAGAGCAGTCATTCTTATGGTGTGGTATGTGCTTTAGGGTTTAGCATGATGATTTTTTTTCTTTCTCACGGTGGTTGACCTCCATGTCATGTGCTGAGTAGTATAACAGAAATATACTTTTCTCTTATGATCTAGCTGTCACTTTGAACTGATCATTTGGTTTTCCATGGCAGGAAAAATATTAGAGTAGCATTTATGGATTGCAGCAACTTATGTTTAGCTTGGAAAAATAAAATCATGTTTTAAAAAATGAAATTTCTTCATATATAGAAATGGATCTAAAACCAGGTATTATATAAAATTGGGTTTTCTTCATCTTTTGTTGTTTGCTTCTTGATGCTTCTGGGGAAAAAAATACAAAAAAAAAAAAAAAAAAGAAAAGCCTGGGTGTTTTCGGTATGATAGGACAGTGTTGCAATAATGAAGTTAATCTGTAGAGAGTATTAATCAAAAATCTTTTATTTGCTAATGACAAAAACCAGTCAAATGAGCCTATATCAAGATAATTGTTCGGGGGGACTCATATGACCTGTAAAATTTAGGGGCCTAGCTTAGGATAACTGGACCCAAGCACTGGGATTTGTCTGCTTTCTTTCCTTAAATCAGCCTCATTCTTTTCCACGTAAGAAGACCTTCACATGTCAGGGAATCTATTTCACAAGAGAGAAAGTGCCCATTCCCCAGGAAGATGCTAAGAAAGAACTCTGACTGATTCCGCTTGTGACACGTGCTTATTTCTTAGGCAATCACTGTGATCATGGAGACAGGGTCATATAGATATATGCGTTTCACTTTTGGAACACATCTTAGAATTCTGGGTGGGGATTAGATAGGGGATAGCAGTAGCCAGAAAACAGGGGTGGTGCAAATAAGGTGTTGAAAAGTTAGGTTGCAATCCCAATTTGTATCTACTCTAATGAACTGAGAAAGGAAGATGAGAACCAAGAGTGGATGAAATGGTGGTAAAGTTAAACAAATGATAGTAGAAAAAATGATCTCTTGAGACTGTCTGTTAAAATCAAAAGTTATGCTAATGGCTATATTGCTATAACAAAGATACTCTCAGTACACACTAATGAGATAGAAGTTTATTTATCTCTCACATTGCAGTTTAGGATTGGGCAGGAGGTACAGGTTAAGTTAGTTTTTCCCACGAGATTATTTAAGGACCAAGGTCACCTATTTCTGTTGTTCTGTCATGCTCTAGGTATAGCTTCACATAGTTGAATCTGGCTCACACCATCACCTTCCAACTCCAGTTCACAAGAAGGGGGCCCTTTAGAAAAATACTATCTGAAGTTACAAACGTGGCTTCTGCCTGCATCTCATTAATCAAACACAGTACAATGGCCACATCTACCTACAAGCAAGGCTGGGAAAAGTAATCTTCAGATGAGTAATCTTGCACCCAGGTAAAGCTCAGGGGGTTCTGACATTATAGATTCTGAGAAAAAATTAGCATTCCACCACACCCAAAATATGGACGGTCTCTTAAAACCATGTACCGCCGCTGAAAGTGAAAGGCGTATAATCAATGTTTATGATGCTGATTAAAATACATGTAGTCAGGTGATAATAGGCACAGGCTATGTGTAGAATTGCGTTTATATATCCTTATTACTTGGTGATCATTCTTGGTAGAAACAGCACCCTTTGCTTTGCCACTGAGGTTATATTTGCTTTGCCTTTTCCCCCCCTTTGTGTCTGTTAAAACAAAAGGTAGGTAGATTGGGTCTACAGTGCAACAATATTTTTCCCAATTTAAGTCTGAATAATATGAGTGAAGGGTAGAGAGAGACTGCTTTAGCTTGGAAGAAATAACATGCATTGTGGATTTGTAATAAGCCCATTTGTACCATCATCATTGTTTGTCTTCCTTGTGTAATTTTTCCTAGGCATTATCTGGCAGTTTCCCACAGAAAATACTGCCCCTTACAACATCTCTCCTGTCTTGGGCTAAACCAGCTTTCTCTTCCCAGGTCTCTAAGCAACAGAATCTTAAAAATGAAATATTCATTTTCTGAAACCTAATTTAACTTCAGCGATGACTGGGTTGCAGAGCTTATCAGATCACAGAATCTGAAAAATTCTCTAAATTAACAATTTTCTCCTAGCGATGGAGGTTTTTAAATTTTTTTTTTTCTGCATCTTGTTAAAGTGTACACACTCAATTTTAACCTTGGTTTGTCTGACAGTGATTTACTCATTTGTGATCTAGGGGTAATGAGAAACATTGCAGGCAATCATCTTGCTGTCAATAAATGAAATACATAGTTATTTTTCTAAAGCACGGATTAGTGTTTCTCCCAAATAAACTCTTCTTTAGTTTTATTTTTGGAGTAAATTCTAAAGTATAGTAGTATGGAATTCATCTTTCATAACTTCTGGGGCTGATGAGTCATTACTGACATGTAACATCCAATTAAAGCAGTGACAAATGTAATTACGTGTCATGCACCATGGGGGTGATAAATTGTACCACATTCTAAAAGACATGTTTTGGTAAATGCTGTTTTGCTGAAAGACTGCAATTATAGCCTGCTTTGAATGGGATGCCTTTGTTTTAAATACAGGGTAATGGAGTTCTAAATAGAGAGATCAGGTTAACAAAAGACATTTCAGAGCAGAGTTTAACCAGGCTAACTAGCAGTTGAAGTTTTGTTATCACTATCATTTTGAATTTCAGCCAGAATTTCTATCTTAATTTTTCAAAATGTGGCTGTTCCTACAAAATTTGGTCCAGATAACTTAATTTCTCTCTTAATGACATGGGCTATTTTGGTGAACACTAACTGCTTGACACTGTGGGCTCTCAAAACAAAACAGAAACTCAGCATTTAATGAAGTTGGCTTATATTCAGACAAATGGGAAGAGTTTACATCCTTTAAAATTTACCTTTATCTAAAATACTTAAACAGAGTGGACAAATTTGGTTAAATTTTGAATTTGTTTCATAATTTTTCATCTGTCTACATAAACTTTCCTTTGCTAGAATACATATTTGATGACTATTACACTGGTTTATGTATGTGTCTAGTATAAAACTTAATAATTCCTGACCTTAAAAAGGAGATTAATACAAATGGTGATGAGTATAATCTGTTTTTTAGGTAAGGGAAGAACTAAGGACTTAGTTTTACATGATGATTGCTTTGTTCATTAGACTAAGTTTGCTGAATTTGATCAATAGCTAAGTCATTCTCAGCAAATTCTATTAGTGTAACAACTTTCTTTATTGTTTTATTGAGAATTGCCTTGCAGAAATATAATAATCCACTTATAATATTAAGGACAATAACAGACTACTTTAATTGAGAACCTCTAATATGCTGAAAGCTATAATTCTAGTGTTTTTTTGAATTGCATTAATGAGTATTCAGTACCTGGATCCAAATTTATTTCTCTATTCAAAGACACATGGTCTCTCTCTAAGGAGGTTTCTATACTAGAGGAGAAGTAGAGTGCAATATATAAATAAACAGGTGTTTTTCCTACAAAAAGTTATTCACAACATCATTTAGATATGAGATAGATTAATTACAGAATGTAATTTACATTTATCAGTCAAGTATTTAACAATATGGAGAGTATTTCCATTTTGAACTAACATGGATGAGTAGACAAATCCTCCTGCTAAGAAAAACTAGAAATGCTGAATACAACTTAAAAAGATACCTTATTTGAAGGCATTGGTAGGAAGATGTGAGGGACCAAGATGCTGAAGAGAATGAAAGTGCAGAGAAGTTCAACGGTCTCAGCCACTTTTTCATTCAAAGCAATCTCCAATTAAAAAGTAGTTTAAGGCAAAGCGGAGAAAAAAAAAACATGTAGAAAGTAGCAGAAAGAGGATAAGAATCTAAGTAGAAACTCTGGATAATTAAGATAAAATGGAAGCATTAATAAAGTGTATAACTTATTAAAACTGACTTAAGAAGAGAGAGAAAATCTGAATGGTCTTATATCTAGTAAAAAAAAATCCTCAATAAAAACCCTGGCCTTAAATGGATTTACTGTTGAATTGGTCCAAACAGTTAGGGAATATACACAAGTCTTATACAAATAGAACATTTCTTGATTCATTTAATAAAGTCACCATGACCTTGAATGCAAAATCTGACAGGGCAGTACAATGAAGGATATTTATAGACCAATATCTCAAAAACTTAGACATAAAAATTTTAAATCCAAAATTCTTTCAAAAAAATTTCAAAAGATGTGTAAAAAGAATAAAAAACTAAGTTGAGTTTATTCCAAGAATCGAATATATATACATATATAACTTTATTGCATGTAACTGTATACAACTGTTACAGTAAGTTATGTTGTGCATTATTATGTAATAATATATACCTATTATTTTTTATACATAATAATATGTATAAATAGTAGTTTTAAGAGATCTTCTTGATATTGATTAATATTTTCATTGAACCGTGGTCAGGGAATGTGCTTGATATAATTCAATTTTTTGGGATTTATTGAGACTTGCTTTATGACTGAGCATGTGGTTGATCTTAGAATATGTTCTGCATGAAGATGAGAAGAATGTTTATTCTGTGGTTATTGGGTGGAATATTCCATAGATACCTATTAGGTTGCATTTGTCAAGTGTTGAGTTTAAGTCCAGAATTTCTTTATTGGTTTTCCGCCTTGATGGTCTGTCTAACACTGTCAGTGGTGTATTGAAGTCACCACTGTCATTGTGTGGCTAAGTTTTTTGAAGGTTAAGAACTTATTTTATAAATCTGGGTATTCCAATGTTGTGTACACATATAGTCAGGTTAGTTAAGTCTTATTGAATTGTATGCTTTATTATTATGCAATGTCCTTCTTTAAAGTCTGTTTATCTGATCTAAGAATAGCAACTCACACCCTATTTTGTTTTGTTTGCATGGTAGATCTTTCTTCACATCTTTAATTTGAGCATATGTGGATGTTGTTATATGAGATGGCTCTCTGGAAGACAGCCGACAGTTGGGTCTTGTGTTTTTATCCAGCTTGCCACTCTATGTCTTTTTTTTTTTTTTTTTGAGACGGAGTTTTGTGTTGTTACCCAGGCTGGAGTGCAATGGCGCAATCTCGGCTTACCGCAACCTCTGCCTCCTGGGTTCAGGCAACTCTCCTGCCTCAGCCTCCCGAGTAGCTGGAATTACAGGCATGCGCCACCATGCCCAGCTAATTTTTTGTATTTTTAGTAGAGACGGGGTTTCACCATGTTGACCAGGATGGTCTCAATCTCTTGATCTCATGATCCACCCGCCTTGGTCTCCCAAAGTGCTGGGATTACAGGGGTCAGCCATTGCACCTGGCCCCACTCTATGTCTTTTAAGTGGGGCGTTTAGTTTATTTACATTCAGGGTTAGTATTGATATGTAAGATTTTGATCGTGTCATTATATAGTCAGCTGGTTGTTATGTAGACTTGATTGTGTAGTTGCTTTAGTGTTTGTGAGCTATGTGCTTAAGTGTGTTTTTGTGATAACAGGTGTCATTCTTTCAATTCCATGTCTTGTAAGGGTGGTCTAGGGGTAACGAATTCCCTCAGTGTTTGGTTGTCTGAGAAGGATTGCTTATAAAGTTTAGTTTAGTGGGATATGAAATTCTTTGGTGGAATTTATTTTCTTTAAGGATACTGACATTAGGCTTCTAATCTCCTCTGGCTTGTAAGGTTTTGATGAGAAGTCTACTGTTAGCCTAAAAGGGTTTCCTTTTTGTGTGACCTTACCCTTCTCTTTAGCTGCCTTTAAAATTTTTTCTTTTGTGTTAACCTTGGTGAATCTGATGATCATGTGCCTTGGAGATGGTTCTATTGCAAGGTTCTCTATATTTCTTGAATTTTCCTATTAACCTCTTTAGTGAGATTAGGGACATCTTTGTGGAATACATCTCCAAATATATTTTCCAAGATGCTTTCTCTCCTTCTCTCTAAGGAATGCTAATGAGCCATAGGTTTTTTTCTCTTTACATGATCCGATATTTCTCATAGGTTTCATTAATTTTTGTAGTTTTTTTTTAAATTATCTAACTGAGTTGATTTGAAGAACTGGTCTTTAAGTGCTGAGGTTCTTTCCTCAACTTGGCCTATTCTGGTACTGGAGTGAATTTTTAAGTTCCAGAAGCTACGTTTGGTTCTTTTTTTAAAATGGCTGTTTCATCATTCAGCTCTTGTATTGCTTTACTGGATTTCTTGGATTCCTTGGGTTGGGTTTCAACTTTCTTCTAAATCTCAATAAGCTTCCTTGTCATCCAGACTCTGAATTCTATGTCTACCATTGCAGTGTGGTTAAGAACCATTGCTAGGGAGCCAATGGGTTCATTTGGAAGTAAGGGGATACTCTGGCCTTTTGAATGTTCAGAGTTCTTGCGCTGATTCTTTCTTATCTGGGAGGGCTGGTGTTCTTTCAATTGTGGTATAAGTTGAGTATAGTAAGTTGGCTTTGTTTCTGTATGTTTTCAGATGGCCAAGGCTCTGTACAGGGTTTTTACTTGTGGCAGCATTCTTACTCTTGGATTCGCAGATGTGTATGTTAGCAGAATATTTTTGGCAGTGTAGGTTGGACTGCTATCCAGTCGCTGGGACTTAAGAGTAATGGCCGGTACATAGGCTCTTAGCCATGTGGCTTTTTTGTATTTCCTCACATTTGCAGATGTGCTCTGCAGTGGTAAGGAAGAGAGAAATGATCCGTCACCAGGTCTGTTCCTGGGCCTTGGGGGAGCCCCTCTAATCTCTGGCACCACACCCATGTTTCTTTAGTTAGGTGTTCTTGGCTATTGGACTCCTTGGACAGAGGCTGCAACAGTGAGATAGGCTACACCATTTCTGGACAGGCCCTGTAGTGAAAGGTGCATCCTATTCCCACACCAGTTCACAAACCTGTGTATCTCACCCCTGTCAGTGATCTGAGAGTTGGGGCTCTTCCCCAGCTTGAGTTCTGGCCATAGGTCTCAGCTTAACACTCTCTAATGTTGACTGGCCCATGGCTCACTGTTGGGCTCTGCCTGTGCTGGGGGATCTAAAGCTCTCCCAGGTCACTGGCAAAGTACTCAGGTGGAGCAAAACACCCAGGCTGGGCAACAGAGACTGTGCTGGGCCCATGCTCTTGCAGGACAGCCAGGCAGAAGTGTAGGAGGGGCTGGTAAGGGGTGGCCAGCAGAACACAAATGCCCCACTCCCATGGGGAAGCTAGTCCTCTTCTCTCCTGGTCCAGCAGTCCGCTGAGGTTAGAGCTTCCCAGAGGGCGACTGGGAGCCCTGGGGGTTGGGTGCAGATGGTCCCACTCCACCAGAGCTGCTTCACACACAAAAGCCGCTGGGCTCTGCACTGGTCGAAGGCCTGTCTCTGCTTCCTCTCTCAGCAGATCCACTTTCCAGCTCAAATGTTTATGGAGGTCACAGAAACCTCCGGATCTGGGATCCCACAGATCAGTGGCAAGAGTGGCCTGTGCCTCAGTCCCTTCACTCAACCCTTCCCCAGGAGCTTTTTGCTAGGAACTAGCCCTGGCATCTGAGTAGCCCAAACAGCATTCCAAGCTTTGCCCTGTTTCAGCCTCTGAGTCTGTATCACCTCTTTATCCACTCTCAGTGTGTTCTCTCTGAAGACTTGCTCAGATTACATTGGTTTACTTGGTATTTTGCTCCCTTTCCATGGAAGTAGTGCTTCCTGGTGTGTCTAATAAGCCATCTTGTCCTCCATCTCTCCAGTTTAACATTACTATAATTTGCTACGTAAATAGAATAAAAGAGAATAGTATATATTATATAATTCAATATTTGTTACTTAAAAACTAGAAAGAGAAGGGAAATTAATACCTAATAAAATGTATGGACAAAAATACCTACAGCAAATATGATATTTATTAGTAAAACATAAAAGGTTTCCTCCCCCAAATCAGGAATGAAACAAAAAATGTTGACTATCATTACTTGTGTTTGTCACCATATCAGAGGCACAGTGCAATAAGAGAAGAGAAATAAGTATTTGGATTGAAGTAAAAATAAAAGTGCCAACTTCTTCTTTATTATGTTTGTGTAGTAAATTACACCATATTCTAAAAGGGGTTAAAATCTGAGGGCTCTCTGCAGGTGGCACTCCCAGCATTTTACAACTGCCTCAGTTAAGGGGGTCACCTTGCTCTAGACCACACTGCCTTCTCAGATCAGCCTTATCCAATAACTGGTGGATGTGCATGTACAAAATCCCAGCTCTATCACTTAAACTTGAGGGTTATAGCTGTAGAGTTTTATACACAGTTGACTGAGGCCTTTGCTGAGATTGCATCATAGTCCAACTTCTCCTGCTTAGTCCCACTTTATTTACATCCCTTCCATGAGTTTTGATTCCAAAAGTTTCCTGTACACTAGCCTCCATTTCAGATTCTGCTTTCTGGGGAATATGGTCTGCAACAGTTGGTATTAGAAGTAGTTAGAGAAAGCAGATGCTAAGATGGGATTTTGGAGCTGGATCACTTGCTGCTGTCCAAGTGCAAGGAGGACTCATTGTTGGTGGTAAGAAGCATATGATAGTTCCTGGCATGAGGTGGCAATGCAATTACTAGAGATTTTACTGCTGATTAACTAGGATAGCATACTAGTAGAGGGAATTCACAAGCTGGTACAATAGCAGGCGTTTGAGAAACAATGTGGTAACCACAAAAGAAGGACAGTCATCTTGGATAGCTACTACTAAGCTACTTGGATAGCTACTACTGACACATTGGAAAAAGATTATGGAAGACTGAGAGTAATTAATCAGCAATGAAAAGATAAAGAGGAAAGGAAGAGGTCTTCCTTGGTAGCAAATAAAGATGCTTACCTTTGATACAGCCTAAGGGCAGAGAGAGCTGAGGACCAGGCCCAAAACTTCATCATAGAGGTGACAAAGTTTTTAAAGCTAAACTCTAAACCTAGGCACATCTATCATGTCTGGACCTTGATTAGGAAAGAGGAGTATTAAAGTAGACTAAAATTTTAAATATCAAGGTTGCCTGAGCCTCCGAACATATAGAAATGGTGCACAAAGGCCTTAATGGGCTACCACTTCCCCTTATTTGAAGACTGAAGACATCTTTCTCCTGCAAGACACATGCCAACCATTCCTTCAGGACATGCCTCCATTTTCATTGTGGCTAATAAGACTATAGATAATAAGGGTCAAGTCCAAAATAACTGGGCATGGATATACTGGGCCTAATAAGGGAGAAAAGGGTATAGACTTAAAGGAGATGCAGGATCTAGGTAACATGTACTACCAGAAACTAGAAGATGTTCATGGGACTATACTCTGAAGGTGCTCGATCTAGGGAGAGAACATAACATTCATTAAGACACAATTTATTGATCTGGGAACACTCTGTCAAATGCAGAGTTTAACATCCTAGCAAGGACCCAGAAAGATGACACAAATACACTGTCAGAGTGGCTTCTACAAACATGAAAATAGTGATGGCCTACACCAAATGAAGTAAAAATGCTAGGGAAGCCAGAAGCCAGTAAAACCAGAAATGCCAATAAAGAATCACCATGCCAGTCAACAGGAGGAGAGAATAAAAGGATGAGAGAACTGGGTGTATTAGGTGGATGAATGATGCAAGTCCAATAACCCATCATATGTCTGAGGCTCTACCCATCATATGGTCCTGAGGCAAGTTCGGCTTGATACACCATTTACCAAATGAGGCAGATCACCACCTGCACTACAGTGTACTCCATTTACAACTCCAATTCACCTCTCCATAGAACTTCTGAAACAGCTACCCTAGGACTTCCATGGGCTTCTTTTCCCAAGGGAAACTCTAATGAAGGCTAATGATATAATCTTCGGTCCCTGCCACTTGCAGCTGGTCTCAGAGCTACAACTAACAGACACCATTTTGCTCTTCTCTGCCATTTTAGACTCTCCTCACCTTTAGCTAGCATCTCGGATGGATTCTGTGGCTTACCTGATGCTGTGATCCAGATCCTTATCCCGGAGCAGTCCAAGCTCCTGTTCACTATGCTCTTCCCAAGCCATGGCTGCTGTACTTGTGTATTTACAAATAACATCTGTCAAGCAAGACCAACAGGCATCCAGGTGGATCATCCGAGCACCAGACCTATTCCTTCCTGCTGTCACTGTGTATCCACAGCTCTATCACTTCATGAGATTTGGGTAGATAATGATATCTTCAAAGGCCTTACAAAATGTTGCCTCAAAGAGAAGAAACATATATATGTATGTGTATATCTACATATATAGAGATGTACATATGATATATATAGATATACATATAAATTGCATATATAGATATACATACATATATATGTTCCTTCTCTTTGAGTTTATATATATATATATATACACAAACATACATATATATGTATATGAAAAAATGTATCATATATATGTGGATCTATATGAATGGATAAAAAAATAAAAAATTAAATTAAGAAATTTTGTAGATCAAAAGCCAAATTTAAGCAAGTAAAAAAGCAGAGTGGGATAATCCATTTTCAAGACTTATAACTGATAAATATTTCCAATATATAAAGAAATCCCACAAATTACATGGAAGGGAAAAATTAACCCAATAAAAAATAGGTGAAAGTCTTTCAGAAAGAGGATATCTAAATGGCCAACAAACATATGAAAATCTATATCTTACTAGTAATAAAGAAAATGAAAATTAAAGTAATAGTGGATATCGTTGTGATTCTACTAGAAAAGCTACATTGTAGAAGACAGAGAACATCAAGTGTTGGTGAAGATATGGAATGACTGAACTGTCACTAACTGCTGGTTTAGAAATGTAAGTTAGTACAACTACTTTGGCAGCATCAACTAAAGCTGGACATACAAACCCCCATATATTAAGCAAGTCTATACATACATATACCAAAGCTTGTACAAAGACCTTCATAGTAGTGTTTTTAATAGTCAAAAACTAAAAATAACTCAAATGCTCGTTAATAGTAAAATAGGCTGTAGTACACTCAATAAAGGACTACCAAATAACACCTCGATTCCATTCATACACATTTAAAAACCAGATAAACCTAACCTGTGGTGATAAAAAGGGGGTTTAGTCACCGAAAAGGAGGACAAGGGGCATCTTTGAAGATGGTTGTGGTCAGTGATAGGCAGTTTCTTGATTTAAGTATATACCCAGGTGTCTTCACTGGGAAAAATACATTGAGCTGTACATTTATGATTATGTACCTTCCTGTATGCATATTATAGTTCAGTTAAAATGTTGAAAATAAAGTGAGGCAACCAGTAGAGTCTAGAAAAATAGAACACGGTTGTACTCGTGATGAAATCTTTGTGTTTGAGAGGCTTTGCATGTTGCCTTGTTCCATCAACACACCAAGCTTGTTTCCTCACTCACGGGCCCAGGTATTATCTAGCCTGTTAGCCTGGTTTTCCTCATGGTAGTATCTGGTGTTTGAAATTGTTTGCCTGTTCTAGTGTAATGTCAACAGAGTGATAGCATATATCTTCTCTCTTATTTACAGCTGTATCTCTTGCACCTAGATCAGTGCCTGACACACAGTTGGAGCTCAGTAAATATTTGCTGAATAAATGAGAGAGAAAAAGATATCAAGAATATGTATGATAAAAAGTCAAAGGCTATTGCTTGATCAGAAGTTAAACGTATTCCAACACTGGATTTATTCAGTGATATTTACATTTTATAGATATGCATAGGATCTATTAATCTTAAAATTAGGGCAGACAATATAACAACTTTTGTTACTGTGAATCTGTAGCTCTCTGTCTCCTCATTCCCATTTCATCCTTCAAAATAACAATTTTTAAAACAGTATTCTTTATAATAATTACAAAGATTTATTAGGGATGCAACTACACATTAAGGAAGGAAAGACTAAATGTAATAAAGTAGCAAAGTGGAAGGACTAGATTATAAGCACTGCCAGAGTTTGCACCTGTCTTAGTTCATTTTCTCTTGCTATAACTTAATGCTCCCAAACTGGGTAATTTACAAAAAATAGAAATTTGTTTACCTCATATTTCTGAAGGTTGGGAAATCCAAAAGTGTGGTGCTGGCATCTGGTGAAGGCCATCCCATGGCGGAAGACAGGAAGTGGAAGTGAGCACATGAGAAAGAGAGAGAAAATCAGGCCAAACCCATCATTTTACGAGGTGCCAACTCACATGGTAACTAACCCACTCCCAGGATAATGGCAATAATCCATGTGTGAGTGTGGATTCCTCATTGCCCAGTCACCTCTTAGAGCCCCCACCTCTTAACACTGCTAAAATGGCAATTAAGTTTCCCACACATAAACTTTGAGGGACATATTCAAGCTATAGCAGTACCATCAGGGAAGGCCATTAACCTGCAGTCATATGCCAAAGCATTTGAAAAGTCTGCTGTGAAACTGCATTCACTGATTAATTAAGATGGAACCTTAAAGAGTGGAATCCTTAGCAGCATTTGTGTCCTTAACATACTTCATTATTCCAGGGTGGCTGTGAGAATTAAAATATGAAAACAAATATAAAAGTGTTCTATAAAATGGATGTGGTTTACAAATACAAGAGAGAATGTAAAGAACAAAAAAAAAAGGATGCAATAAACTTCTACAATTAGTACATTTCAGAGGAGACTGTATTTTAGTACCACTTGGCTGTGTTCTAGTACTGCCTTCAATATCAACATATGGCTACTGCGGGTGAATATAATAGTAACCCACACTGGTGATGACCCCAAGACACATCCCAGGCATTCTTAAGTTTCTGCTTGCAAACCTATTACAAGCACACTCATGTGAATTTAAGCCTTTCTTGAGCCTGTTAAATAGTAAAGAAAATAACACCTTAAAAAACAGGAAAGCTAGTATGCATAAGCAAACTAGTGAATCAAAGCAGCTTAGAAACCCAGCAGTAAATGCATCTTTTCTTGACATTTAATCCAGCAAGTGGAGATACTCTGCAGTTAATATGAAAGATGGTTATTTTCACTTCCTCATTAGAAACTTGGCTTCTTGAATGCCAACTCTCTTATTGCAATTAGTAAAAGAACCCATTCAAACATTGAACAGGGGTCTCCCTCCAATCAGAAAATAATAATAATAAGGAATCCTCCTTTCTCTGGAGAAAGGAGACAAAAATGAAACTGTTGGACAGAGACAGTAAGGGCAGGAGAATAATTTCCTCCTCAGCACATTTCCCAGAAGATCCACCTTTTCTGCAACTTGTTTTGTAAGCTTATATGATGACATCATGGCTGCTGAGAGCAGTGTAAAAGGTTAGTAGAGGAAGCAGTGTGGAAACAAAACAGCGAGAAGGAAGTGTGGTGCCTTTTAATATACTTATTTTCTCATTATCCAACAGAGCAGCCCCCCATTCTCTTCCCAAGTGCCCCTATCGCAATTCCCCTAATGTTAGAATCTGCCCTGGAGTGGAAAAAATTAGTATGGTTAACCAGGGTGAGGGTTTTTGTGAGCAAGTTTGCTGAAGAATACAGGAAGATGCCATAGAATGATAGTTCTCAGTCATGGCTGAACAGAAGAACTTGGGGAAGCTTTTTAAAAATATCAACACCCAACCTCTTCCCATCCCCTCTCCAACAATTAAATCAATCTCTGGAGGTGGCATTGAGGCATAGAGATGTTTGAAAAGCTCCTTGGATGGTTTTAATGTTAGAACCACAGCCTTTGAGGTTTAGGTCAGTTTCTGAAGCCCCGTGTGCCACAGCAGGGGCTTTCAGGTTGTCTATTGACCGTTTCACTGTTGCTCAATGGTCAGCAACAGTCTTCAGAGGACACCTGAGGAGAGAGTGCCTGTCTTGCTGCTTTCAACATAAGTCCCATCCCACTGCTCCACATCCTTGTCCTTTCTCCATTCTCTGGAATGCCCGCCATTTTACTTGACCAGCATCCAGTCATGGTACTTCTAGTAACAGCATCTCTGCTCTTGCTTGCATAACCAGCTTGCCTGCTGTTTCCAACTCTGAGCTCTGAAGGTCACAAGGTTGTGGCACCACCCATGGAGCCTGCAATATCCTGTCCCTGCCCCGACCTGGCCAATCAGAATATCAACTCCTCTCTCCCAGGTAATTGGGTCAGGAACAGCTCATGGCTAGATCCCAGCCAATGAGGGACAAGTTTCCTTGAAGCCTTGAGAGCTGCACAGGTGTGTTTGTGCACTGGAGGTCCTGCCCTTCTTCTGGTCCCCATGGAACACTAGGCAGTCTTGTGCAATGAGGATCTGCTGGGAGAGAGGCAGCCTGAAGACGCCCAGGGTCCTGGAAGAGCCATGTTGTGTTCAGAGTTGGAACAAACCCCAGGAATTCCTGGTTTTGCAAGCTCTTGGCCTTCTTGCCTGAGTCAAATGGTGTTGTCCTTTCTGTCATTTGCATCTGTCCGCTCTGTCCTTCGGGAAGTGTCAGGGAGGCTGTGGCTGCACTGAAAGAAGATGCCCATGGATCCCTTCCATTGGAAGACCTTGTCAGGTATAGCTGGCTCAAATGCATGCAGAGTGGGCTGTGGGCTGTGGTATCAGTTTCAGCCCCTGTTCCTTCTCTGGCTGCCCTTGTGCAGGGGGCAGTGTGGACAACCACCTAGAAGGCTGCCCCAGGTGAGGTACAGTTGGCTTTAGCCAGAGACCTTTTGCTGGGATCCCACTGGGAGAGCCATAGGGGTGCCCCAAGACATGCCACCTTGATTTTATTTCCCCACTGACTCAGTTAGAAGCAATTCAAGCTCACACCCCTCTCTCATGATACAGCATCACACAGGGCAACCCGCGAAGAGAATTTAGTTACCAAGTCTCCATTTGGCATTCTGACTTGAATAAAATATATATATATATATATATATATATATATATATATATATATAAAATATGTGTGTATGTATATGTTATATGCTTATATAGTATATATATGTACTATATAAGCACATATATATATATATATATATATATATATATATATATTGCCTGGTTCATAGTAAGTCTTCAATAAACGTTAGTTAAAATATATGTAAATACAATATATATATATGTGTATATGTATATACACACACGTGTATATGTACGTTTGTGTATATATAAATATATATGGGTGTGTGTATCACAAGAGTATATATAATACTTTCATTTCATTTTCATAATAACTGTAGGAGTTTTATTACTGTTATTTTTGTGTCTTTTATATACATAAAACCAAGGCACAGAAGACTTAAGTAATTGCTGACAGTCACACAGCCATGAGGTTGCAAACATGGAATTCCAACCCCAGAATTTGAATTCCAGAGCCTAGGTTCTTAAGCAGAATGCTTTACCCAGTTTCTACAAAGCCACATGCTCAACCTAGAAGAAATAGTCATTTATGGCAGAAAACAAGAAAAGGTTTCAGGATCCAGGATTATACGTAGATGCCTTTGGCAAACTGGTCGTTTTTTTCAGGTGCCTTGTAGCCACCTCTCGCCCTCTCCTGAATGGAATGTTTGCTCTGCTAGATGTGGGCTAGGCTATATAAATACATGTTGATTTGTAGGGGCTTTTCTGGGGTGGGGGGCAATTGAGGGGCAGAGTAACTCAATCATCAAACTGGCATAACCACATTCCATGTTCAGATAGAGTACGTGATCAGTAAAAGCATAAGGGATGCTTTCTTCACAAAAGGAAATATTTAGCAACATTTTCCCTTTTCAATTTAATATGCAAGTAGCATTTGATTCCCAGAGCATTTTCAGTTCTAACTAGAGCTCTGAAATGCAATCTAATTAGTAGCAATGCCTCCGAAGTCGAGCTTTCCTTTCCAGGGAATGGGGGGCCAGTAGAAAACACTTCCTGTCTGTTGTCCCCCACCTGCCGTACACGGACTGCAGTTGTTTCACCTTGTCCCTCTTTGTGCCAAATAGCCCAGTGGTACAAAGAATATAATCTTACTTCTTGCCACACCTTGCATTTTGTTCCTTTTTTCTTTTTCCTGGTAAGGTTGAAAAACAAAGCATTTCAATGTGATTATTCTCTCCTGTGGTTGGAGGCCAGTCCTGAGATTTCAAAGAAACCTCCTTTGTTCAAGATTTAAGAAAACAATTACTGCACAGCAAACATTGATATGACTTTTAATGGCCATTTACCTGATTAATATCCTTTCATGCTACAAGGCAGCATGAGACACTATGCTTTAATGAAAGCCAACAACAAAGCTTGGACCAGGTGTGTTACTAAGAAACAATCTCTTGTGTGATTTAATTAGTCAAAGCATTGCATGGTACAATTATAAGCAACCTTGCAGAAGTGGCAGTGTCATGGAGGAGCCCTCTGCAATAAATTGGTTTTTAAAAGAAAGACATCATGATTTAATAACTGTGCATCTCTAGTGAAAGAAGAAACCCCTCTTTAATTGGGAGCAAGAAGGAAAAAAAAAATAACATGCTAATCACGATTTTTAGATCTTCCTCCACCTTCTCTAATCTCTAATTGGGTACAAAAAAAGCTTTCAACAGTTTCCAGGAGGACTTGAAAATGATTTTTTTTTTCCGTTATGTTTCTTTGTTTCTTCTGTTACTTGAGCTACTTAGTATCATCTTTGAAACTGGTACTTAACTGGCATTGCAATTCTGGAGAAAACCTGGAATAACCCCATCCGATCAGGCTGAATGCAGGACATCCTACAATTTTAAAAGTTGCCTTTATTTTATTGTATTGTTACATATAAAAGAAATGGGAGTTGTGATGGTTTGATGGGGCCTTTTTTTTTTTTAATCCTCATGGCTTGGTTTAATGATGTGTCAACCTGCCACAGAAAGATTGACTGGCATAATGCTTATTACTTAAGATAAAGATAGATTTCTTGTGTGATGTGGGAGCTCTACAATAGATAGGGTCTTATCAGGGAAAGTCTGCCTAACCCAGGTAGGATTTGTGACTGACTTCTACATTTCAGTTCTCTATACTTCTACTTAAATTAAGGAGACAGGCATTCCACTTAGAGAGAGAGAAATACAGATTTGAGAACCAAAATGGAAACTTCTCTTCCCTGCCTAGCTCTTGTGTCAATATCTGGGGTGAGTTCGTATATACTGAGGACATGAAATTCCTTGAGTAGAAGAAATTGAACATCAAATAGTTCCAGAGGGTCCTTTATCTCTAAGGTTGCTGGCCAATGCAGAGGTGGAAACACTTTGAAGGCCTATACTCTGTAAAGATCTCTTAATGTATAAGATGTTATCTAGAATTGAGAATCTCCATCTGGTTTTGGGTTTTTGCTACTTCAGCCCAGTGATGAGTTAGAGAGAGACAAGGTATAGGCACTAGTACTTGTCAGACCCAGGAGTTTGTGAAGCATGTCCTGCTGGAGGCTGTTTTTGTAAAGAATGTGTTATTGGAACCCAGTCACACCCATTCATTTCCCTGTTTTTAGTATTGTGTTAAAATGGCAGAATTGAATGATTTTCACAAGGACCATCTGGTTCACAAAACCTAAGATATTTACTACTTGGACCCTTATGAAAAAGTTTACTGATCCCTAGAAGTTGTCAGGGATGATTTCCGATGAATAATCTTTTTTTTTTTTTTTTGAAGCCTGTTAGGTGGGAATGACCCAAGAGGGACTCTCTTTTCCTATTTCTCATTGTCCAAGTGTCTTAGGTTGAGAAGAAAAGATTGGATTGGGATTTGAACAGTAGGGGCTTAGTCTACGTCAACATATGGAGAGGCCATTTCAAGGTTGGAGTTGGGGTTCTGATGTACTTTTGAGTCCAGTCGGAGGTGTTGAGCTTTTGGAAAATTATGGAATTGTGGAATGGATCAGCAGATTACAGTCTCTGGACTGCAAAGTCACATACTCCAAGATCTTTTTGTGGATAAAATACATATGCCTTGCATATATAATCATTTTTATATGTAACTTTTTGATTTTAAAAGAAACATAAGAATTCATTTGCTAAGAATATTTGAGCAGTAAAGGTAAGGCTAATGACCAAGGATAATATTCAAAATGCCTAACAACAGTTCCACATGTGATATGGCCAATCTGGTGGATGCCAGCCATAAAGGATGAGTGCTGCCTCATGGCCTGTCCCAGTGCTGTGTGTTCTCAGCGAATGTCCCCTTGGACCATTTATTCCTGACTTCCTTCCATTTTGTTCCCTTGCCTGTTGTTCTTGGTCTGGTATATAACTCTCAGGAGAGTGTTATATGCTTGGATGTAGGTGCCCAATGAATTTGGAGTATTTGGGGGATGGTTTTTATATCAGTGCTATTATAGTTCAAGTGGTTATTTCTAAAGTTGTTTCTTCTTGCAAATCTTTTAGCAGTGATACAGATAGAGCGACCTCATTACTTTTATATGGTGCATGATACAGCGAAGTGTAGGTGTTCTTAAATACCTATAAGAGAAGTTGTTAAAATGAATGTAGATGTTGTTATTAATAAAACACCAATTCATTTAAAGTGCCACTAAATTCAGGACCTGTTTTAGCATATGGAAGTAAAAATATAGCAGCTATCACCAGGACCTGAGAAATGTTCCTTGTTAAAAAGAACTACAGAAAACAACAACAAAAGTGGGTACATTCACGTATTTTCATGATTGGACATTGAAAAAAATCTTTAGAAAGATTCAGAAAGAAAATATGGAAACTAGTAAAGTCATTGCCTTTATGGAATGAACTAGAGATAAGAATAAGTAGGAGAAAATCTAGGGGTAAATTTAGAGTTTAGAATCCTGGAACTACATTATTTGTTTAAAATAATAAAATCAAGTAATAACCAAAGCAGAAGGAATGGTCTTGGTGATTGATGTTGGGATTTCCTGGTCAAGTCTGTGACCCTGAACAATTGTTCTCCTATCAGACCAATTAATTGAGTATTTAAATTACTATCAACAACCTCAAGGGAGGACTGGGGCTTTCCTGAAATAAACTGCAGATTGAAAAACTTTTCTTGAAAAAACTGAAAATATAGACCCACTAAATTAAAATCATTTCATTGAAACTTAAATAATCCCCAAGGTGCACAGCCCAGCAAACAGCAGTTGCTGCTCCTTGGGTCCCTCCCCTTCCCAGTCTGTGTTTGACCTGTGAGTCCCAGAGGTCATTTGCTCAGACCTACCTCCCCTAACCCTTCTGGCCTGTGAGTGGCAGGGGATGGGGTAGCAGCTGTTCTGACAGGCAGTGGGTCCAGATGCCAAGGCCAGGACCTGAGGCATCAGCCCCACTCACTTCTAAACAGTAGGGTTGAGGAAGAAGGAACTTCTGTCTTTTCCTTCATCTCTAGTGCCTATAAAGAAGCCAGGAAAACCTCCCAGCTGGGATGAGAGAAGAAGATTTTTGAATGCTTTTTCTTATCAAAGGGAATTTGTTCATACTAGCAGCTAGAGTTCTTCTTTTATTGTCTTGTATAATGATAACACACATTTATTTAGCACTTACTATGTACCAGGAAGTTTACTAAGTGCAGGCTGTTGAATTGTCATTGAGGTATATACTGGCACTATATCCACCTTGCAGATGCAGAAGATCAAGTGTTCAAAAAAAAAAAAAAAATCACCCTGCTACTGGTGGTCAAGTTAAAATCCGGAGCTAGTGATTCTAACCACACTGTAATCATGCCTTTCCTTGTATCCTGAAAGATGACCTTCAGGTTTAGATGCTAGAATAATATGGTTAGGCTTTTCGTCCCCACCCAAAAGTCATCTCGAATTGTTATCACCACGTGTTGTTGGTGAGAGGTGATTGGATCATGGGAGCAGTTTCCCCCATGCTGTTGTCCAGATAGTGAGTGCATTCTCATGAGATCTGATTGTTTTATAGGGCAGTTTTCCCTGCTCTTGCTCGCTCTTCTCTCTCCTGCTGTTGCGTGAAGTCTTTGCTTCCTCTTCACCTTTCACCACGATTGTAAGTTTCCAGAGGCCTCCCCAGCTGTGCAGAACTGAGTGTCAATTAAACCTCTTTCCTTCATAAATCACCCAGTCTCTGGTAGCATCTTTATAGCAGTGTTGGAATGAACTAATGCACAGAGTGAATACTTCTATTTGCCCAGTAATGGATGAGATGCTCCCGAAATCTGCAATGGGAGTGGCCAAATATAAGTCTTAACCTCCACAATGATTGGTTTAAAACAATAATAACCATTGCATCTAGAATAAAAAATGTATACAGGATCTTCTCTGTGCCAGGAACTGGAAAGGATAAAGAAGTATAATAACATCTAGTATGTACTGAACACTTTGTACCAGATGCTGTTCTAAGATCTCTACTTGTCACATTTCTCCACAATAAGCCTATAGAAAGGGATCTATTATTTCTCCTATTGTATTGATGAAGAAACTGAGGCCTAGAGAGATAAAGAGTCCTACAGGTAATAATTGGCTAGCTGGGATTCAAACCCAAGTCTCTTCTTATACGTTATAAATTACATCATATTTTACGTCATGTCATATCATAACATAGGGGTGTATAATACCAGCATGGCTTTTTATTGCTGATATTAATATTGACCACTTGTTGAAGACAAAGTCTGCTAGGTGCCTCCACTGTTTTTCCCTTTTCATGGTGTCTTCTTTGGAATTCAGTCACTAAATCTAGCCCTCACTCAAAAGGAGGGAAATCAAACTCCACCCGCTGGGTAGAATGTGTCTACATATCTAGTTTGTAAATCTTCAGTAAGAATGATTTTTCTCTTTTTCCCATGTATTTCATTCAAACATTTACTTATATCTATATGACTTATACATATTTATTTTTATACTTTATGTTATAATTCAATATTATATTGCTTTGTTGCTTAAATTGCCCTGGCATGGGACTCTGAGAGCTCTTTCAAGTTGGCTGTTTGTCTCTTTGACATGCCTTCACTCCTTTTGTTTGTTTATTTGAGCACTTTCTTATTTTCTGACACTACAAGATAATCAAGCTCATCTTGTATTTTTTTGTGCCCCATCTTTGGAATCAGTAATTTTTCTGAGGAACCCTGCTTACTTCAAATGAAGAATGGTATTTAGAAACCAAGGTCTGGACACATGAGGTGCTCATTGTTAACTGGTGTGTCATTGTCATTGATTCTAGGCCTTCTCAGTAGAGAGTGGAAATATACATACATATATATATATAATATACACAAATACACATACACACACACACATGCATATATATAAATATATATATATAGACACAGAGTTTTGCTTTTGTCACCAAGGCTGGAGTGCAATAGCATGATTTTAGAAATATTTATATATATAAATGTAAACACAAAAATATTTATATATATAAATATATATGGAAATATTTATATATATACAGAAATATTTATATACATCAATATAAATATATATACATAAATATAAATAAATATAAATATATATACATAAATATAAATATATAAATATAAATATAAAATATAAAATACAAATATAAATAGAAAATACAAAAATGCGGGAACGATCCAAGATGGCCGATCGCTAACATCCCGGGATTGCAGCTCTCAGGGAAGGCGCGGAGAACTAGAGGACGCCACACTTTCAGACAAAGTCTGGTCGCTCACGGAGCAGAAGATCCCCCAGTGGTGGAAACACACGGGTCGCCAGCGCGACTCTCGTGGTCGGCGCAGCGGTTCCGCCGGCACCTCGGTGCGGCAGCTCTCGGAGCAGAGTAAACGGGACCGCTTCCCCTTCTGACCGAGGTTTGGAGCCCCGGGAAGGCAGAGTCGCCTACTACGGAAACAAGAAGGAAGCCCGACAGGAGAATCCTGGGCAGAAAAGCACCATCAGTTTTAACGCCGCTGCTCTGGCCCTGGGAACTAACAACCTGGACGTCCACTCAAGAGACCTAATCTGAAAGTTGGTAATTTCAAAGACGAGAGGAGGATAAATTTACAATGACGGGAAGAAACCAGCGTAAAAAAGCTGAGAATACTCAAAGTCAGAACGCCTCTCCCTCTAAAGATGATCACAGTTCCACATCAACAATGGAACAAGGCTTGATGGAGAACGAGCGCCTCCTGATGACAGAATCACTCTTCAAGGAATGGATAATAACAAACTTCGGTGAGTTAAAAGAACATGTTGTAGCCCAACGTAAAGAAACTAGGAACTTTGACAAAAGGCTTGATGAAATCCTATTGAGAATAGACAACTTAGAGAGGAGTATGAGTGAATTAATGGAACTGAAGAATACAATACAGGAACTCCGAGAAGTATGCACAGGTTTAAACACTCGAATTGTTCAAGCAGAAGAAGGGATATCAGAGGTCAAAGTCCAACTTAATGAAATAAAACGTGAAGAAAAGATTAGAGAAAAAAGGATAAAAAGGAATGAGCAAAGTCTCCAAGAAATGTGGGACTATGTGAAAAGACCAAATTTATGTTTGATAGGTGTACCTGAATGCAACGGAGAGAATGAATCCAAGCTGGAAAATACCCTTCAGGATATTATTCAGGAAAATTTTCCTAAACTAGCAAAGCAGGTAAACATTCAACCCCAGGTAATACAGAGAACACCACAAAGATATTCCTCAAGAAGAGCAACCCCAAGGCACATAATCGTTAGATTCACCAGGGTTGAAACGAAGGAGAGGATACTAAGGGCAGCCAGAGAGAAAGGTCGGATAACCCACAAAGGCAAGCCTATCAGACTTACAGCAGATCTCTCGGCAGAAACTCTACAAGCCAGAAGAGAGTGGGGGCCAATATTCAACATCCTCAAAGAACAGAACCTTCAGCCCAGAATTTCATATCCAGCCAAACTAAGCTTCACAACTGAAGGAAAAATAAAATCTTTTATGAACAAGCAAGAACTCAGAGATTTTATTACCACCAGGCCTGCTTTACAAGAGCTTCTGAAAGAAGCATTACACACAGAAAGAAACAACCAGTATTAGCCTTTCTAAAAATACACCAAAAAGTAAAGAGCACCAACATAAAGAAGAATTTACACCAACACATGGATAAAACAGCCAGTCAACATCAAATGGCAGTAACCCTAAATTTAAATTGACTAAATTCCCAATCAAAAGACACAGCCAAAACCCAACGGCATGTTACATCCAGACCTGTTTCACATGCAAGGATACACAAAGACTCAAAACAAAGGGATGGAGAAAGATTTACCAACCAAATGGAGAGCAAAAATAAATAATAAATAAATAAAAAGCAGGAGTTGCAATTCTTGTATCGGATAAAATAGATTTTAAAGCAACAAAGATATAGTGGTAAAAGGATCAATGCAACAACAAGAGCTAACGATCCTAACACCCAGATAGGAGACTTAGATTCAATGAGACAGAAAATTAATAAGGATATCAAGGACTCGAACTCAGATCCAGAACAAGTAAACTTAATAAATATTTATAGAGCTCTCCACTTCAAATACACAAAATATACATTCTTGTCAATACCACATCACACCTACCCATTAGTTTAAATGAAACATTGATTGGCCATTATTAATACCCAATTTTTTTCAAAATAAAGCAATATTTCCATTTACTCTCCCTCTTTCTCTTCCTCTTTCTTCCTCTCCTTTACTTATTTTTTTTTTTTCTTTCCTTCTCTCAAAAAAAAAGAAATCAACTTGTAAACCTCTAGATCCAGGTCGGCAATGTCTCTTTCATTGCTTGATTTCCTTTCTTCCCTTCCCTCCCTCCCTCCCTCCCCGCTTCCTCCCTTCCTTCCTTCCTTCATCCCTTCCTTCCTCCCTACCGTCCTTCTTCCCTTCCTTCCTGCCTTCCTCCCCCCGCCAAAAAAAAAAAAAAAAAAAAGAAAATACAAAAATGCTTTATATTTATATAAATATAAAAAAATATATAAATTTATATGTATATATTTATATATAAACATTTATATGTATATATTTAATATATACATATAAATTTTTATATAAATATAAACAAATATAAATATTTATAAATATAAATAAAAATTATATATAAATATATAAATATAAATACAGTGGAAATATTTATATATATAAATGTA
The DNA here is from genome assembly GCF_049354715.1 of Callithrix jacchus. NCBI lineage: Eukaryota > Metazoa > Chordata > Mammalia > Primates > Cebidae > Callithrix > Callithrix jacchus. The sequence goes on along the minus strand of NC_133521.1, from coordinate 10,152,833 downwards.
AATGCAAAGATGTGTGTATATACATACACACATATACACATATATGTACACACACACACACACACACATACACACATATATATACATAGAGAGAGAAAAAAAAGAGCGAGCGAGAGAGAGAGAGAGATGGAGTTTTGCTCTTATCACCCAGGCTGGAGTGCAATACCATGGTCTTGGTTCACTGTAACCTCCACCTCCTGAGTTCAAGTGATTATCCTGCCTCAGCTTCCCAAGTAGCTGGTATTACAGGAGCCCACAGCCATGCCTGCCTAATTTTTTGTATTTTTAGTAGAGACAGGGTTTCACCATATTGGCCAGGCTAGTCTCAAACTCCTGACCTCAGATGATCCAGCTGCCTCAGCCTCCCAAAGTTCTGGGGTTACAGGCCTTAGCCTCTGCACCCAGCCATATGTTTGTATGTCAACCATTGTATACAAACATCTATAGTGGTTTCTGTATCTATCTGTATACACATTAAATTTACGTAAGTTTATACCAATGTCTCTGATGCTGATTCAGCACGACCAACTTAGTTCTAGTTTTCCTCCCTTGCTTATTTGCCAATTTCTTTCTCTGTACATGAACAATCTGGCTCTTATCTGTCATGTACTGAAATAGTTGTTCAAATACAGTGTACATATAGCTACAGAATCTCATGCCTCCGAAAGAAACAAATTACCAATGAGAGTGTAATGAGTATATACAATTCTTCTTGTCTTCAGCCTTAGAGTTTCTCATTAACATACCAAAATACCATTTTTCTTAGTTACTTAAGTTAACACTGTACTCTTGTCAGGGATGAATGAGCTGAACCAGGAAGCAGGTACATTGTGTTTGACATCAATGCTGTCCACTGATTTTTTTTAGTTCTCTTCTTTTGGGTACATGGGAGGTTTGTACTTAACTTGCCCTCTGCAGATTGGATAAGAACATGTTATTTGCTTTGCCCAATGAAATGCCAGAGAAGGCGACACATGTTGCTTTCAGGAAGAAGGATTTGATTGTTTGGTGTGAGATTCTTCAGCCAGCCCTCTCTTCCCTTGTCTTGGCATAAGTTGTAATAAAAGTTTGAGCTGACTCATCGCATGGAAGACAGCAGACTAGACAACCATCTAGACTTATAGTGGATTTTACATGAGAATTAAACATTTACTGTTTTAAGCTCTGAGATTTTGTAATTGTTTGTTACTGTGGGTTAAATACGATACTGCCTGACACATAAATAAATATAATAATTAACAATAATAAAATAGAAAAAGTAAATTCCAACATATCCTACAAGGAAAATTAGTAGTTCTTAAAATTATCTGTGTCCACAAATCCATTTGGAGATATAATGAGCACCATCAGCTATCTGTATCCAAATGTAGAAAGGCATACACACACAATAGTTCACATTCCTTTTCATCCAGGTACATGGGCTCTCTGAAGCCTGTCTAGATCACATGGCCCATCTCAAGCAGGTAGCTGATATTCAAATTCACTGATAGCCACCATGTGAGAATGCAGGCTCAAGATTCAAGGCATTAACTTTTGCTATTAATGTTTAGGTTGATTCATGCAGGTGGAGGCCTCTGAGAGGGTTTCTTGGAGGAGGTGCTCTTCAAGCTGAACCATAAAGGAATGGCAAGAGAGTGTGAGAATCAGATTCAGGTGGAGGTCATTTAAGGTTAGGAGAGGTCTTTAATCTCAGAGAAATCTTATTGCATATCCCACCATTTATACTTCTCTATAAATGCAATGCTTACCTTATTAAATCTCTTTTTTCTCTTTTAGGGAGGTAAGAGAGAAACTTAACCCTGATTAGATATGTTGAGCAAGGCTTTGAGGATCTTGAAGGTAGTTGCAAACTCTGATGCCTTCAGTTCCCAGCAGGTTAAATCAGTGAGTGAATTGAGCCAAGTGGGGTACAATAGGGAGTGGTGTGGACAGTGGTGAACTGAAGAGCATATGGGCCAACTCAAATGAGCAGCTGCTATTCATCTTCACTGCCAGCTGCCATGTAGGAATTTGAGTTTCGTGTTCCACAATTCCAATTTGTCAAGGGAAAATGTAAATCCATGGGAACTGTGTGTGTGTATGAACTACTCTGATTTTTCAAAAACAGACAAAACCAGAGGTGGCAATCAGAACCACTGTGTACAAGTCCATAAGTTTTATTTTGGCTGAGGATCCCAGAGTAGATCTAGGTCTACTCAGAGGAAATGATGTCCTTTTATAATTCATACGTATGTGCACAGAGGGCTTTGGAAGCCCTGACTAGGCCATACCCACCTGTAGTCCTCCAATTTGAAGCCCTGGGTTGGAGGCAGCTTGTTTTGTCTGTTCCCAGCTGTCCTTTCTGTAAACAAGTGTGAATAGCTTACAAGTCACACTCAGTTCAAGGCAATCAAGCTCCTAACCTGTATGTAAATCCCTGGTCTCCCCATGGCTGGTATTCAGGCCCACAGTGGGTAAGAAAAGTATTGGTGAGCATTATGAATCTGGTCCTTGGATACTTGTAAATAGGTGCTATGTACCTGGTGCTATTTACCTGTTTTTATGAACTACAGCATTACCTGATTTTCAAGGAGGCTCTGCAGATCTAATCACGGGATTCTTGTAAATCTAAAGGATAGAATGAAAACAAAAGCAGAGTTAAATTATGTGTTATGAACACTTTCTGCACTGCATACATACTACTAGTAATTTGGAGAGCAGCAAGTGCCTAAGTTGTTATTAGAAGCACTAATATGTTTTCCTAGCATGGTTTCATATACTAGTTATTCATTCCATGAACTATTCCTTGATGTAGTTTTCTGTGTTTATTTCCTCCTCTTGAATTGTACAGCTTCCATGGCAACAAAAATGAGTAGAAAAGTGTTTTGGGTTTCCTTACTCAAGCAACACATGTGCATTCTTCCTGCAGGGCCTCTGAGAAATGTAATCAAGCCAAGCTTTCAGAGTGAATGGTGAACCCCGCAACATGCTCTCCTCTATGGGAAAAGAAAAGAATTTTCTGGACTGAAGAGTGTGATTGTGGTTGCAGATCTGCCTCACGGTCTTGTGGGGCCTCAAGATTCCACTCGAGGCAGTGAGTATCAGCTGATTTCTAGCTGGTCACAGTGGATCAAACAAAACATACACTGAGTAGAAATGGGGCCAATGGCTGAGAAATAATTCAGGCATTTCAAGAATGCTCAAGCTGTATTCATGGAGCACATAAGAAAGAAATGTGAAAAAGTAATGTTCCTATTTTAAAGAAATATGTTCTAATATATTTCCTAGTAAGGTTTTTTCTTTTCTTTATTTCTTCTTTTGTTTTGTTTTTCATTATTTTCTTTGGCTGCTATTAGGTTCTGCCTTTGCAATTCCAACACTCCTTCTTCTCCCAATCCCCATGGGAGTTAGTCTGAATTTTAATGTGTCACGAGGGGGCCAAGCTCCAAAAAAGCAAAGGAAATGAAAGGGGGGAAAAAAAGGATCCATTAGAAAGCTAATGAGCTTCCTCAGTTTGTGATTTTTTTTTCCTCTGGCCTTGCACATAATCAGGAGAGTGAAGGAAATTGTGTGTACTGTTCATTGCTGTTAGGAAATCTGTTCTGTGGTATGCAGGTGGAAGGCATTAAAGGATTCATGTGGGTAGTCAGTGTCCAGAATTTAGTGGGCATTCAAAAATTTAGTGGATCTCAACTTTATGTTAAAAGTTATCTGAAGATCTTGGTTTAGTAGGTCTTGGTAGGGACTAGGCCTCTGTAGTTTTTCTGATTTGTTTTGTTTAGTTTTCATGAGACAGAATCTCACTCTGTCACCCAGGCTGGAGTGCAGTGGCTCTCTGCAACCTTGGCTCCCCAGACTCAAGTGATTCTCGTACCTCAGCCTCCTGTGTAGCTGAGACTACAGGTTCACAACATCATACTTGGCTAATTTTTGTATTTTTAGTAGAGACTGGGTTTCACTTTGTTGCCCAGGCTGATCTTGAACTCCTGAGATCAAGCAATCCACTTCCCTGGCTTCACAGATTGCTGGGATTATAGGCATTATTTTTTTTTTAAATGTTCAAAGGCAATTCTAAAATAGCCTAATAAGGAAATGTGTGTTTGTTAAATGGCAAGATAATTGACTTAACGAAGGAGTAAAAGTACAACTAGACTAAGTATTAGATTGAGATAAAAATTTTTAATATCACAGTGTGAGACTGAATTGGAAGAATTTCTTTTCCACTGACATCTTGGCAATTTTGGTTGTGTTAGGTCTTATGGAGTTCAACTAGGTTTGGTGAATGACTAGTCGGGTAGATTGTAGGTGGGTGCATGCTGTACCACCTCTTTTACTCATTTAATAGATATGTCATGTGATTCCCTTGAGCAGCTATAGAAAATACATACACACACGCTCACACACACACACACACACACACCTACAAACTGTCAAATTGTGATGATTAATTATATATGTCAACTTAACTGGGCTATGTGATGCTTAGATAGCTAGTACAACATTATTTTGGGGTGTGTCTCTAAAGATGTTTCAGGAAGAGGTTAGCATTTGGCTCAGCAGACTGAATCCACCCTCATCAGAGTGGTAGGCATCATCAACTTGTTGAGGACCCAAACAGAACAAAAAAATAGAGGAAGGGTTCATTCTCTTTGCATTCTTAACTGGGACCTCTCTCTTCTCCTGCTTTGGGACATTGGGTGGAGCTCCTGGTTCTCTGTCCTTCAGACTCTGGGTCTTAAACTAGTGGCCTCTTCTATCCTCTGTTTCTCCCATCCCTGGTTCTCAGACCTATGGCTACTACACCACTCATAAGAAAATCTGTATATATATTGTCAAACAAAGTAGACTTCAAAACAGCAACTATTACCAGACACAAGAGGGACATTTTGTAATAATAGAGCCAAGTTATTGAGAAGACATGACAATCCTAAATCTACATGCATCTAATAATAGTGCATAAGCTACATACAGTACAAATTGACAGAAGTAAAGGCAGAAATAGATCAATTCACGGAGTTGAGTACCTCAATACTCCTTTCTTAGCAACTGATAGAAAAGTAGACCAAAAACATCAGAAAGGGTACTGATTTGAACAACACTATCAACAACATGACCTAATAGGCATTTATAAAATTCTTATAATCAACAGATGCAGAATACACATTCCTGTCAAGGACACATAAACTATTAACCAGGATAGACCATATGTTTGGCCATAAAACAAGCTCCTCAAAATTTGAAATGTTGAAATCATACAAAATATATTTTCTGGCTGTGATAGAATTAAACTAGGAATCAGTAATAGAAACATATCTACAATGTTTCAGAGACTTGGAAAATAAGCAACATATTACTAAATAAGCTGTGAGTCAAAGAAGAATTTATAAGGAAAATTAGAAAACTGTTGAACTAAATTATAATGGAAACACAGACATAAAAATTTTTAGAGTGCTGTTAAAGTTGTGCAGAGAGAAATCATATCTTTATAGATAAAGACTTAAAAGTAAAACTATAAAAATCGTTGAAGACAACCTAGGCAATATCATTCTGGACATGGAAATGAGCACAGATTTCACGACCAAGACAACAAAAGCAACTGTAACAAAAGAAGAAATTAACAAATGGGGTCTAATTAAACTAAAGAGCTTCTGCACAGCAAAAGAAACTATCAACAGAGTAAACAGACAACCTACAGAATGGGAGAAAATTTTTGCAAGCTATGCATCTGAAAAGGTCTAATATCTATAAATAACTCAAACAAATTTACAAAAAGAAAAAAGAACACTAAAAAGTGGGCAAAGGATATGAACAGACACTTTTCAAAAGAAGGCATACATGTGACCAACAAGCATATGGAAAAAACCTTAACATCACTGATCTTTAGATAAATGCAAACCAAAACCACAATGAGATACCATCTCACACCAATCAGGGTGGCCATTAATAAAAAGTCAAAAAATAACTGATACTGGAGAGGTTGTGGAGAAAAAGGAACACTTACCCACTGTTGGTGAGAGTATAAATTAGTTCAACCATTGTGTAAAGTAGTATGGCGGTTCCTCAAAGAGCTAAATAGAACTATGATTTGACCCAGGAATCCTATTACTGGGTATATACCCAAAGGAATACAAATCATTCTATCAGAAGACACACACATCTGTATGTTCATTGCAGCATTATTCACAATAGCAAAGACAAGGAATCACCTAAATGTTCATCAATGGTAGAATGGATAAAGAAATTTTGATACATATATACCACACAATAGTATGCAGCCATAAAGAAGAATGAGATCTTATCTTTTGCAGGAACATGAATGGAGCTGGAGGCCATTATCCTTAGCAATCTAGTGCAGGAACAGAAAACCAAATTCTGCATGCTCTCACTTATTAGTGGGAGCTAAATGATGAGAAACCATGGATCCATAGAGGGGGATAACACACACTGGGGGCCACAGAAATGTGGAGGTTAGGAGGAGGGAGAGGACCAGAAAAAAATAACTAATGGTACAAAGCTTAATGCCCAGGTGACAAAGTAATTTTTATGACAAACCCCCATGATGTAAGTTTACCTATATCACAAACCTGCACACATACCCCTGAACTTAAAATAAAAATTAAAAAAGAAAATCATAGCTCTAAATACTTACCTGAGAAAAGGAGGAAGATCTAAATTAAATTATATGAGCTTCTACCTTAAGAACCTAGGAAAATTAGAGCAAAGTAAGCCCAAAATAAGCAAAAGAAGAAAATAAATATTAGAATAGAAAAAATAAAGTCTAAATGTTGATTATTTTAGTGAATATTAATAAATTTGATAAATGCCTAACAAAGCTGATTAAGAAACGAGAGAAAATACAAAAACTAACATTAAAAATGAAAGAAGCTATAACCATAGATGCTTTATGTCACCCAATTTGATAACCTAGATGAAATGGAAAATTTTCTTACAAAATACAACTTATCAAAATGTATTTAAAAAAATAAATAATCTGAATATCTTTAAATATTTATTTAAAATTGAAGTCACTATTAAAAGTCTTTTCCCAAAGAAAACTTCTAACTCCAACAGCTTCACTGGTGAAGTCTATTGTATCTTTAAAGAAGAAATACTAATTTTACACACAGTCATTTAGAAAATAGAGGAGAAGGGATTTTCTAACTTGTTTTATAAAGCTAGCATACCAAAACCTGACAAAGATATTACACAAAAAGAAACTACAGGTCATAACCCCTTATTAAGTAGACTCAAAAATTCTTAACATAATATTAGCAATTAGATTAGCAATATATAAAAAGCAAAGTACTTTATGACCTGGGTTCAATTCCAGGAATGCAATGTTGTCTTAACATCCAAAAACCAATATAATTTACTACATTTGCAGAGTAAAAGAGAAAAATCATATAGTGATCTTAAGAGGTGCAGAAAAAGCATTTATTTGACAAAATCCAATACACATTTATGATTAGGAAAAAAGGAAGGAAAATAATATCCGAGCAAATTAGGAATAGTAAAGCACTTCCTTACCTAATATTGTATAGGGATCTCCAAAAGAGAGATCATTCTTAATGGTGAATATTTAAAAAAAAACATCATTTATTAACATGATTTTTAATGGTGAAATATTGAAAACATTGATCCTAAGATCGATAACAGGCAAATATTTCGATTCTGAATCATTTCTCTTCAATATTGTACTGAAGTTTCACAACAAAATAATACCATTTATAGTGACATGATTTTGTATACAAAATAATCTAAAAAATACTAGATCTGATACGTAAATTTAGCAAGGTTTTAGTATAAAGAGCCAATTTACAAAAAGAATTGTACATTTATGTACTAGCAACAATTGAAAAGTTGTAAAATGTCACTCATAACAAAAATGAACAAATATCTAGAAATAAATGTAACAAAAGATGTAAGAAAACTTATCTGCTGCAATCTGTAGAACACTGTTGAAGACAAAACAGACCTAATTAAGTAGAATTTTATCATACTAATGTATTGAAAGACTCAATATTGTAAAGATGTCAAATTTTACAGAAATTGTTTTATAGAGGTAACGTATTTTCAATAAAAATCTCATCATATTTTTGGTAGAAACAGACAAGCTCCTACTAAAATTCACATAGAAATGTAAAGAACCTAATATAGCCAAAGCAGTATTGACAAAGGAAAACAATTGGAAGACTTACACATGATTTTGAGACTTACTATAAAGCTCCAGTAATCGTAACAATGTAGTACTGACGTAAGGATAGACATATAGCTCAATGAAACAAAAAAAAAAGTTTAATAAAAGATCCACATGTATACAGTCAATTGATTTCAAAAACATTTTTAGACTTTAAAAAAAATTCCTTTCCCTTTTTGTAAGAGATGGGGTCTCCCTATGTTGCCTGGGCCAGAGTGCAGTGGCTATTTACAGGTGCAATCACAGTGCACTACAGCTTGGGCTCAAACCATCCTCCTGCCTCCCAAGTAGCTAAGACTACAGGCATGCAGGTAGCCAACTGATTTTTAAAGGAAACACTACAATTCAATGGGAAAAGGAAAATGTCTTCTGCAAATCATGCTGGATAACTGTTTATCTGTATGGGGAAAATTTTTGAATTTCAACTCATAATACACATGCAAATCAACTGGGAATAGATTACAGATCAAAATGCACAAGCTGAAACTATATATAAAGCTCTTAGATGTAAAAATAGGTAAATATGTGACCTGGGCATAAGAAAAAATGTTTAGATGGAATGCGAAATGCAAAACCATAAAAGAAAAAGAATAAACTTGACTTCATCAAAATTTAAAATGTATGGTCCTCTATAGTCACCATTACAGAAAGGAAAAGCTAAACCACAGAATGGGGGAAACATTCACATTACTTTCTACAAAGTGCTCCATATATATCCACAGGAACTCATATACAGAATATACGAAAACATTCCTATAAAAAATAAATAACAAAAGAGAAACAACACAATATAAAATGGGCAAATGACATGGATAATACACAAAAGAGAATATATTAATGATGACTAGGTACATGAATAGATACTCAACACTGTAAGTTTGCTGGGAAATGCAAATTAAAACCACAATAGGCAACTACTATATAGTCACTAAAATATATAAAATTAAAAAATATCAAATGCTAGTGCATGCAGAGCAGCGGGGTTGTTCGTGTATTGTTGGTGGAGGTATACAATTATGCAACCACTTTGAGAATCAGGCAGCATCTTATAAAGTTAAATATAGATTGATTCCTATGATTCAGTAATTCAACTTCTACATACTTACCTAAAAGAAATGGAAGCATATTTCTACAAAATGACTCGTGTGAGCTGCTCATTGCAGCTTTATTCAAAATAGTTAAAAATCCAAAACAACTTGAATGTCCAATGACAAAAAACGGGATACCAGCCTGAACAACACAGCAACACCTCATCTCTAAAAAAAATACAAATATTAGACAAGCATCATAATTGTGCATGTCTGTAGTGTCAGCTAATTGGGAGGCTGAAGTGGGAGGATCACTTAAGCCTAGGAGTTAGAGGCTGCATTGAGCCATGTTTGCACTACTGCACTGCTGCCTGGGCTGATGAGAGACTCTATCTTAAAAAAAAAAAAAAAGAAAATAGATGAACAGATTGTGGTAAATCCATGCGGTGAAATATTATGCAGCACAAAGGAACAAATTACTGATCCACACAACAACATGTATAAATCTCAAAAACATTATGATAAATGAATCAATCAAGATACAAAATATTTTATACTGTATGATTCCATTTAATGTAGATGAAAGGCAGGCAGAATTAATTTCGAGGGACAGAAATGAGAATAGTGGTTGCCTCTGTTGGGAAAAGGGATAAAGTTAGATAGGGCTGAAAAGGGAAGTTTCTAAGGTGATGAATTGATGCTCTACACCTTGATGGAGGTGTCGCTTACATGATTATTCATATGTGCCAAAACTCATAAAAATGTTCACTTAGGATCCGTGCATTGTACTATATGCAAGTACCTCTAAGAAAGTAATATAGGAATATCCATTCTGTGTTAGGCTCTGTGCAAGGCTGGGGGTAGAATGGGGAGCAAACACAGACATGATCCCTACCCTCATGGGGGTCAGAGACAAGAGGAGGAAACAAAAATCAACGAAAAAATTGTCCACTTGGAAATTTGACAAATATTGATGAGTAAAAGTTTTAATCAGGAAGATGGGCATAGTAGGTAAACCCAGATTTGCAGGGTATCACATATCTTCTTCTAAATTATCTTCATTCTCCCCAATTCAGGTGCAGGTAGGGAGTTCCATCTCCATCTACATTGGGGCTGCTTCTCCCTTCCTGGTCACTCAAGACCCAGGGTGCTCTGGTGGCTCCTTGACAGTGCAGTGATGGTCCCCAAAAGAGACAGGCTCATGTCTCTTTTGTCAAATGCAGAAGTGTCCTTGAAGGACAGAGACATACTATTTTGGCCTCATAAAGAATTCTCTAGAGGACTCTTTAGAGGTATTGCTATCACTTCAGGGGACTATGAGCAAAGAGAAAGTCTCCACTGCTTATAGTTTCTTGCTGTCTGCTCCTCCCTTATTCTCCTCCCTGGACACCTAGCATAATCTCTTCAATGGCCTTAAACTGCTTGCAAAGACAAAATGCTTTTGCTTTCTGCTCTGAAAAACTTGATAAGACAGGGAAGAACAGAAAGGCCATGCTGCAGCCCTGAAATCTGAGAAAGAAAGAAATACATATAACAAATGTATTATACAATGCATATAATATGTATACATATAATAAAGTTCATACAATAACAATATTTTAATCAATTATCCTTCCCAGGATCATATATTTAAACAAAGTGGTTTGGTGAGAAAGGCCAGGAAAGAGTTCCCTGAGGAACTGATGACTAAATTAGAGTTTTGGAAAAAGAGATGGAATTAGGTAGGTAAGACAAACGATAAGAAAGGAATGCGTCAAGAAGTAGAACTGCATGTGCAAAGGCCCTGTGGTGAAGGGGAATGTGGTTCATTCAAAGGACCACGAGGAGGCCAGTGGAGCTACTGTGTGGTGAGGAAAATAGAGGGACCTATGACAAGACCAGAGAGACAGGCAGCGGCCAGACTTGTTAAGGCCAAGTCTTTCAATCTTTTCCCTGCATAAATGAGACAGTTAAAGGGTTCCTTCCTTTCCTCCAGCCCTTTTAAAATACGTTTGGCTGGAGTATTTATTAAAGGCATGGCTGATCCTCAATTCTACCACTGCCAGGGCCATTGCTAAAGTCAGGAAGCTCTGACACCACATTCCTGTTGGCCTCATGAATGAAGAAGGGCCGCCGTAGTCAGAGATGGGTGCACCCATGCAAATGGCTAATGTACTCCAGCCCACTCTTAATGCTGTATATTTCAGCAACCTGTGATATGTGATCATTTTCCTGTTTGATTCAAAGTAGTTACGTGAAATGACTGGAGAAATAAAAGTAATTTAGGTTATAAATGAGAATGCTAACCACATGATAGGTAGCTATAAAGGAAGACCAACATTAATGTGCTGTAATTTGCAATTTGAACTTACAGAGGAGTGAATTATGTACTGCAATCATAAGGAAGCAAAAAAGTTATATGAGTACTTAGTGTAGGAATAGCTATTTCTACAATGAGGTTTTTACAATCTGGGTGCATGTCTGTGCATAATTTCCATATGCTTCTCAGATATCATATGTTTTATCTAACAACAGAAAGGGGCTAGCGTCCAGAGGAGGAGAAATATACTATTAAAGTCATTAATTTCAGAGTTCTGGTTGTAGAATGATTGTGAAAGACAATCATTTCTTGGCTTGAATGTGGTCTTGTTCTATAATTCAAAGTGTGAACTTGTGAAAATGTTGAGTGCATCTGTTAAGAGAAGCAAAATGTAGACTGAAACTTTATTTATTTAACCTTATCTTGTCAGTAATAAGGATGGGGAAACTATGAAGAAAGAGTCTTTCTTAAAATAGAAGCTGAAGTGGGAATAAAGTGGGGTAACGTACTTAAAATACTGAATAGAATCTGTTTTGATTTCTGTTTTCTAGCACCTTCAAGTATTTTAGAAGCACAAATTTACATATCAGTCATAAATCAGTCACTTATTCCAAAAGTATTTTTATTAGGCAATAGGTTGAACTTGTTATCATAGTTTGATGACTGTATGTTCCTGAAAGGAACACGGCCAGATGCACTTCTTTAAATATATTCTAGAAGTTTTCCCTAACCCAGAAGGAATGTCCTACTTTTCCAAGCAGTTCCACCTACTGAAGCTTTGTGGAAGTGGGAGAATTCCTACCTAGCTGGAATCACTGGCTGGTGGACACTAATGACCTCAAGGAGTCAGAATATCTGGCCACTCACTAGGCCAGTAGGAAAGGTGTGGGGGCAGAGGCTTGAGTGCTTTCTTCTAATCCTACCAATGACCCTTGCAGGAGAGTAATGGAAGAGACTGTTGGTGTCTAGCTTCTGTTGAGTTCCAAGCCACTGCTTGGAAATCCATTAACTCTGATTAACTCCATTTCTTTGTCAGTAAGTCAATTGCTCCAGACTTTTCACATTTGAACATTGCCCAGCCCAAGATGCTCATCAGATTTCACAGAGGACAGGGGTAAGGCCAAGGGAAAGCACCTTCATAGACACTCTCCTTAAGCTATTATATAAATGGTATCTTGTCTATCCTTCTTTCCATCAAAGATTAACTAACCTTCTCACTTACCTGGTCTCCGTATTCTCGTGTATTTTCCATATATTGTAACTGGCCCAATTGTCCCAAGCATGTCTGCTTCGAGTTTCTTCCTGACCCTCAGAGAAGTCTTACCTTGCAGAAAGCACAAGATCACCTCTGGCTGTTGTTGTCTTTCTCATTTTGTACATTTGCATCTTCTGTTGTCTATTACAACAGGAAGGGAAATACCCACCAGGCTAAGACCTGGGCAGTTTCAGAGATCCTGAGTCATCTCCCCAACTTTTCCTACTGGGAAGATGCTTAGCTGCTCTCTATTAATGGCATTCCCTGCCCTCTGCGAGTTTTTATTTTCATTTAAATTTGTATTTAGTGTTGTGAAAAGATTTTCCATTTCTTTAAAAATACATTAACTTTTAACAAGATCACTTCCTTTGCAGGGACATGGATGGATCTAGAGGGCATTTTCCTTAGCAAACTAATACAGGAACAGAAAACTAAAAACCTCATGTTCTCACTTATAATGGGGAGCTAAATGATGAGAACACACTCACACAGAGGGGAACGACACACACTCGGGACTTTCAGCAGATGGAAGGTGGGAAGAAAGAGAGAATCAGGAAAAACAACTAGTGGATACTAGGCTTAGTGCCTGGTTGATAACATAATCTGTACAACAAAACCCCATGACACAAGTTTACCTATGTAACAAACTTGTGCTTGTACCCCGAACTTAAAATAAAAGTTAAAAAAGTTAACTTTTAAAAACTATGTAACATTTGAGCATTATGGGAAAAATAAGATATTTATTAGCAAAAGATAGAAAATAAAACTTCCCTTTATCCTTCTAGAGATATTGTGTACAGAAATACAGTATCAGCAGTATGGTGTTACAGTTAAGAGCGTGGGCTCTAACTGTGTGGATTTGAAGGCCCTGACCTGCCACTTATGGGCTGTGTGACTTCAGAAATATTAGTAACCTCTCTGTGTCCCAATGGTTTCAACTTTAAAATGAGGTAACAATAGCAGTATCACTGGGGTTGTAAGGATGAATGATAAAACTATACCTGAATGAAGGAAGCCTTTGATAAATGTACTGTTACATCATCTATAAAGAAAAGAGATCATGTTACATATCCAAGTTTACAACTCATGTTTCCACTGAAAATATATTTGAAAACTTCATGCCATTTATTTTATGTCAATAAATGCTTAATCTGCTTACAACATTATACTTTAAGCATACTGTTTTAAATTACTGTATAATATTCCATTGTATAGCTGAGTTTGAACTTATTTAATGTCCAATCGAATGAATTATTTCCAATCTTGTGGTATAAGCAATGCAGCAATGAACATTGTAGTTAGAGCTATATCTTTCTGCCTATCTATGGTTTCTAGAATCAGGGTTTATAGACACGTTTGCCTATCTATTGTTAAATTGCTAAACTGACTTCTGGATTATATTTCCATCAGTAGAATAAGTTGGTTTGTTTGCTTGTTTACATTCATTCCCTCAAGGACCCACAGAAACTTTACCTTCATCATATCCTACATGTCCAATGTCACTAATTTTTCTGTATGCACAGTTTTCTAGTAGATACCATGATAAACACGGATTTTCTATCTAGTAGATAACATGTTAAATACTAATTTTCTAATACTGAATACAGCTAAATTATATAGGATTTGTTAAAGAATGTCCAAGCCAACAGACAAAATGGACTCCCCATGGCTAACTGAAGTGTTCAAAGTTAGAACTAGATGGCTATGGCTGGGTGAGGGAGCGGTCTTATATTCTATGTTCTCAGACAGAGGTTGTAAAAGTATCACAGGACCTCTCTTTCTTTAATCAAATCAAACCAGTTCCTGTTGACAGTGCAGTCAGAGCCCCCTACACCATCAGGCAGTTTGGAAGAAACATTTGACAGAGACTTCTGGTTTGAGGTTTGAAAACCAACCAATCAGAGCTCACCTCAGCTGGCCAATTGGGGTTGAGCTGTATGAAACAATCAGGTATCCACTGTATCGACCAATCAGAACTCAATTGAACCAACCAATCAGAACTAAGCCTGTGTGTTAGGCTGGTCTTGCATTGTACAAAGAAATACCTGAGACTTGGTAACTTATAAAGATAAGAGGTTCAATTGACTTTGATTCTGCAGGTTTTACAGGAAACATGGTGCTGGAATCTGCTCAGCTTCTGAGGAGGCCTCGGGAAGCTTGCAATCATGGTGGAAGGTGAAAGAGGAGCAGGGATCTCACATGGCCAGAAGAGGAAGAAGGGTCGGGAATTGCTGGCTTTTGAATAACCAGATTTAGCAGGAAGTCGCTGACTATCCTGAGGACAGCATCAAGCCATGAGAGATCCACCTCCATGACCCAAACACCTCCCCACACTAGGCCACACCTCCAGTACTGGTTGTTACGACATAAGATTTAGAGGGGACAACATTCAAATTATATCATTTTTATCCTTCATTTGTATAAACAGATCTGATTGGGAACCTAGGCAGGAACTTTTGCTACAAAACCCAAACCCTCTTTGTTCTCTGGAAAGCATGGAATCTTCATTTTATACCCAAGGCTGTGTCTCCCTGGTTTGCAAACTGTTCACTGGAATAAAGTCTCTTTCCATCGAATTCCTTTTCAGATAACTTTTGTTCATAGATACTCTGAATAAAAAGGTTCTAAAATGAGGCTGAACATTAAAATCTCCAGAGAAACCTTTTTAAAATAATACGAATGGTTGAGTCTTGACTCAATGGGTCTGGAGTAGGACATAGGCATTAAAATGATTTTAAAAGCTCTCCAAATGCCTTTAATATGCAGTCTGTGTTGAAGACATTAATGGATTGAATTCCTTTAATTATGGGTGAGATTACCTGAATTCATTATATCTGTTTCTTTACATCTGCTAAAGGTGTCATTTCAATACCACCATTCAGTCATGCCCCTCTTAATGAATAGAAAAAGAACTTACAAAAAATTGGCAGTGTCTAGAAGCACAGGTAAAATATATTCTTGGTATTCACTTTTCTGTTTCAGTTATGCTGTAGACAGTATCCTAACATTAATCTTACTGCTAAGCCATCCATCATTTCTCTTTAATCAGACTTCTCCCTCGAGACACTACATACCTCTTTTCAGGTGATTTCACCAATTGTTGTGTTTCCAAAGTTGAGTGTGATGTAAATGCCATTGGTTCTATTTTGTTGCTTTTGTACGACAACTTCAGCACTGTTTATGTTTGTTGGAAATGTGGATGCTTAATGGGGCTCACTGAACCAGAGACTTGACTCTTGTTATTTCACAAGCGTGGGAAGCCTCTTAAGTAACAACTCTCAATGTAAAACGAGGGAAGGCACTTGATAAAAATGCTTTCTAATGGCATGTTCCCAAGTCTTCATAAGAGTTAATTCAAAAGAGAATACAAAGAACTGATCTCCCTACAAAATGATATTCAGTCATACTCTGCCACTAAAGAAATGAGTGAAATTGACAATGACATCTAGTTTTACCTGCCAGGTTAATAAGGGTGTGAGGTAACAGGTACTCTAACACCTTTCGGTGAAAATGTAAGTTGTTAGTGCTATTTTGAAGAGTAATCTGGCGTTAGTGACTAAAATTGAAAGCGAATATCTCATTTGACATAATATTCTATATTTAGGAATTTACATTATGGATATTCTTATAAACATATACAAAGGCACATGTAAGAGATTGTTCATTGGAACATCGAGTGCAACAATGAAACATTGGTAAAAAACCAACACATTAATCAAGGGGAACTGGCTAGATAAATAAGGTGCTTTCAACCAGCTGTTGGAAACAATATGTTAGGGTGGAGTGTGCAGACATAAAATAATTCCATGATGTGTTATTGAACAAAATAACCAAGTTATAAAATGGTTTCCATGACTGCATTTGTGTAAACTTAAAAATGAAAATATAAGTATGATTTTATATGCTTATAATTATATCTGGAAGGGTATATGAGAAAATGCTAATGATATTTGTCTTTGAAATACAAAGGGTTGGGCAAGAGGAGAGACTTATATTTTACAATTTTATACTATTTTGTACTTTTTGGACATTAAAACTACATTTAGGTATTATTTTAAAAATTATGGCAATTTTGGGATCTGGTGACTCACATCATAAAAAAAGTAAAACAGTCATAGAAAATTCTTTACAGAAATTTTTGAGGGATTGATGAAGACGAATGCCACATTTGATGTTAAGCAGTCTCTAACAGTGTTCCCCTTGAATTAATTGTTCTTCAAAGCATGTTTCAAAAATGATCCTCTTGTGTTTATGCAAAAATTGATTATATTACTCTTCATATCTTTATTTTTTAATGTCCAAAGCATTTCATTAAAAATTGTTACTGCCCACAAAAAAAGCTACCTTCCTGTTGTGTTTAGTCATTCAGGAATTTGGGAAATGGAAGTCAGGATGGGTGGGCGGAGTCTTCTCTCTGATCCTTTATTCTTCTACCTTGGTATATTTTAAGTTTTGGGGAACTATCAAGTAGAGTGGTTTAATGTTAGTAATTCTCATAGTTTTAATTGCAATATGTGTCACAAAAATTCAGATATCTAGAAAAAAAATGTACTTGCAAGTCTTGTTGACTCTTGAAATGTAACATGTCAAAGAAATACCCCAGCCAGGCTATTCATCTCTAATGCCAACCTTGTTCTCCTTTCCTTCTCTCTTCTTCACCTTCTTCCTTCCTATTCCATGACCTCCACATAAGTGTTTCTTAGACCCATGTCTCATTTCCACCCCTGCTACCACTACCGTGGCCTTGCTGTATTAACCTATGCCTGGATTAGATAACTGGAATTTTTGCTGTTTCCCATTAATCCTACTAGAAACTTTTTCTTAAAATGCTATTTTATCCTGGCATCTCTGTTCCTGTATCAATAAAGGCTGCCTATGTGGTTAAATCCACCATCCGAAGCCTGATTTCAAACTTGTCAAAGACCCAAGGAATTGTTTTTATTGAATCCAGAATTCCCATTTGCTGCATTCACACACACAAACACACACACACACACACACACACACACACACACACACACGAGTACACAAAGACATTTCCAAAATCTGTTTACAGAAAGAGACTCAGTTACCTCAAAGACACTACTTGAATCAGAGAAAACTGAAACACCAACAGATGACATGAGTCTCTCCACTTCCCTACCTTTTTTGACTAGAGATGAGATGGCATCAAGAAGATGAGGTCAACTACAGAAATTAAAGTGGTTGTGCTTCACCTATTTTCAAGGTTCTGTGTAACTCTGCTGTCTTGCCATGCAGGCGTATTCTCGATAGGTTCCTTGAGGGGAGTGGCTGTGCTTTGTTTCTTTGGAATCCTCTGGTGCCATACAAACCTCTGAGAACATTTACCCAAACATCAAGTCAGAACCCAGGCCTCGAAGGAGTGTGTCCTGTTACATGGTCATTCAGGTAACTCCAAGGAGGTTGTGTAAACTCGCAAAACTCAGCTCCAGCAGACGTTTTGTTAGCTCATGAGGCTGTGGTCCTTTCTCTATAGAAATCACTCATATGGGGGGCTGCCTTTACAGACCAGACCAGTGTCTCGTTGTTTCATGGGTGTGGCTCCCATCTTTGGAGTCAATCTTCACAGCCATCAGTATTAGGGAAGGCATCATTTTATCATTTTTTAGTCATGGCACACATTAGGTTGGGGTCTGAACAGCTGCTTTGGAGTCCAAGAGCTACTTTCGGTGTTATAAAAGACCAATAGCGGTTGTGTAATGGCTGCAATAGCATCACATTGGCTATTCTGGAGTATGAAATTTGGACAACATTTTTCCTAACATGCAGTTTCTGATGGTAAACTAATCAAAATGGTCTGTGTTAGAGCCTAGTTGGTCTCTACATTCCTTCCACGCTGCCTTGACATTCTTTAATTCAATCCAGGTGGTGCATGAACTTGACAATCTAGGCAAGATACCCTCATTTCTCCTGCCATTTTGTTTCTTCAGAGCCTAAATACAGTTTCATCATTTGGGCAGTGCCCTGTGTATTGGGCAAATATCCTAACCTGATTTTGACAGCAGCATCTACCCATCTCAAATCTTCAGGCCTCTGTATCTGTCGAAACCAACAAGGTTAGACAATGCTTTTCTTTTCTTTTTTTAAGCTGGGATCTGTCAGCAGAATTTTCTGTGTTTGCTTTTATTTCCTGGGTCTCTTCTTTCTGTTTTATATACACATTTTATTGTGTCTTTCCCTGAAGCTATGCATGTTTTGCTTTCTGTCATTTTCCAGATTCAACTTCATCAACACAGTAGCCGTCAAATCCATTTGTTTTTTTTTCTTAAGATGCTAATGTTCATCCACTTATTAAGTATCATTGATGCACTGGTCACTGTAGGATGGGCTGTGCTTCTTATAACCCTCCACATGTTTATTTCTGATAATTTGATAAATTAATACTAGCTAGTAAAGTACAATTAACATTTAGAAATCAAAGGTGTACTGTAAAGAGTGAGTTGTACCTCCCTCACCATAATGATAAGCAAAACCATTTATGTTGTGATGTCTTAACAGTTAGCTGCATGAGTGCTAAATGTTGCTTTTAATTAAACAATAAAGAATGTAACACCCTTTATGGTATCATTATAAATTTTGATGTGGTACACCAATTTGATTCTTTAAAAATTAATTGCCTAGGAGTATGTTTAAGTTGTATTGATTATGTTGGTGCCTTGTGTTGATCTGTGATACTTAACCCAACATTTAAAATATCTTTTTTCCATTATATGTTGTGATGCAAGAATAAAAGCAAAGTACAAAACAAATAGGCACTTGAATTCTAATAGCAATAAGCAATAAATGTCAGGCATCTGGAAATTATGGTTGCAATTTCATCAGAGTACACTTTGTTCTTCTATTATGCCTGCATGAATTTTGCTACAGGCAAAATCTATTACAGATAACAGTTAAGAACCTTTCTAATCTACACAGATAGTCATGGCAAAATGCTAAAAAACTAAATGTTGGAAAATGTAATATTGCAGAGGAAAATTGACACTTGTAGAAAATAATGTGGTCCTATTTAGAACTACAAATGGTAATAATTTCTTTAAGATCATGGTGTGGTGGATGTTTCTGTGATGGGTGACCCAGATGAAGGACATAGCACTGGTAATGAATTCTGTTCTGTTGGCTGATGTGTGTGCATGTAGGTAGATGCTTATCTGTAAATTGAGGGGTGGAGTTTGTGCTTAATGATTGTTACCTGAAATTGTAATAGAAGTTAGATCACACATGAGAAGCCTGGGTTTTTTCCACTGCCATTGGGTACACTGGAGAGGAGTATTTCTAGTCTGGGGGCACTTGACTCCCCTTGGGAGAAAGATTAGTTAGTATTCTCCACTCTTGATGGCACATAGTGACCCTGGATAGTTGTTTGATAAATTTGCTAACTGAGTTTTCAGAAAATTGGCTTCTGGCTATTAACTTGGAGAAATGGTTTTCCTGCATTTAACTCCAGCTTAACCTGCTTCATAGGGATTTCAAAACGTTTGAACTAGGGTTTGAAAATGAGGAATCTGCAATTGACTTTTTTCTCTTCATCCTCTTTATTTTTCACATCCATTCAACATATAAATATATATGTATATATTTAAATTATTAATTCATATACATATATATATACACACACACACATACACATTGTCACATCTGGATTAATAATTTATTACTGTGTTACTAATTACCCCCAAACTTAGCAGCTGAAAAGAACCAATGTTTATTATCTCACAATTTCTATGGGTCAGAGATTTTGGGAGTAGCTTAGATGGATGGTTCTGGCTTGGGGTCTCTCATGAGGTCATATTTAAAATGTCAGCGAGGGCTGCAGTTAACTAAAGACTTGATGTTAATCTGGGGATGGAGAATCCTCTTCAAAAAGATAGCTATTAGCAATAGATCTCAGTTTCTTATAGGTGATGGACAGGAGACTTTCATTTATTACCTTATGGGTCTCTCCACAGGGCTGTTGAGCATCCCCATAACATGACAGCTGGCATCCTGGATGGCAATTGATCTAACAAAGAGGAAAGTAGCCACAGAGCCTATTAAGACTTGTATGATTTGGCTGTGTCCCCACTCAAATCTCATGTTGAATTATAGTTCCCATAACCTCAGGTGTCATGGGGGGGACCTGGTGGAAGAATCGAATCATGGGGGCAGTTACCTCCATGCTGTTCTCGTGATAGTAAGTTCTCATAAGATCTCATGGTTTTATAAGGGATGTTTTCTTTTTGCTCAGCATTTCTCCTTCCCACCATCATATGAAGAAAAACATGTTTGCTTCCTCTTGAGCCATGGTTATAGGTTTCCTGAGGCCTCCTCAGCCACGCAGAACCATGAGTCAATTAAATGTCTTTCCTTTATACATTACCGCATCTCAGGATGTTTTTATAGCAGGGTGAGGATGGAGTAATATAATTAGAGATCTAAATTCTACCTCTTGAAGGGAAAAGTATCACATAATTTTAAAACTGCAATACCACCTAAACAGGGCACACCCGTGTGGGCTCCTAGGGCAGAACTGTTCTCCAGGCCGGCTCAAGTGCTACCTTGTCTGAAAAGACCTCCTCACTTCTCAAATCATATTCATTCCTTTTCTTCTCTCAAATCTGGATAACTTGGCATCTCACCACCTTGGGCATGTTGTCTTTGATTGCTCTAAATTACTATTTCATGTGTATATTTCATTTCTCCTCAATAAAATGTTAAATGTCTCAAACTTCATCTACTCTAGAGGTGATTCCATTTTAGGCAAATTACTGGTGCCTAGCAAATCGACAGGGGAGGCTGTTCGACATGGTGAGTGAGAGCAGGGCTTTAGAGTCAGAGAGTCCTAGGTTCCAATTCTGACTTCATCATTGTAAAATTTTGGAAAGCTATTACACAGGGGCCACTATTAGAATGTAGTGCACAAGCATATTGTAAAGATTTCATGGGTTAATGCATATGAAGAACATAGAAAAGTTTACACAAATTGTAGGTATTATTACTGTATTGTTGTTGCTGTTTATGGCATTTCACCTGTTCCTAAGTCACTCTTTATTGTATGTGTGTGTATATATATATATTCTATTATACATGTTATATGTTAATATATATTATATATATTAATACACAAGATATACATACATATTTTTCCCACTGACTTGGATTCTTGTTCTACCAAGTTCCTGTGTGACATCAAGCAAGTTCTTCTCTTTCTAAGCCTTGGTTTTCCTGATCTGTAAAATTAAGTGGTTGTATCAGATAATTTCTGTGATCTTTTCTCTAACTCATTTTGTCTTATATAGGTATAAATGAAAAGAGAATAAATTGCCTTTAATCTGGGCAAATTCTATAGGACATACTACATTGAACTTTACAGAGAACTTGGGTTAGAAGCTAAGATGCCTGGATTAGGCTTGTTTTTGAAGGAAGATGAAGAGTAATATTTATTGGATACCTATCATGTGCCAGAGTTGCTACATGTGTCATATCACTGAATGCTTACAATTATCCCTTTGTACTTCCTCTCCTCTCTTTATGCCCATCCCAGCCCATCCACCATCCAAGATACTCACTAAAGTTTAAGGTCTCAGGTCACAGGGCATATGGAGCAGTGAGGAGATATGGATTCAGTTCTGATTCCAATCTCAGATCCTTTTGCTGCCCCTGGCCACCTCGGTTTCAGCAGAGTGTGAGTGAACCTCTTTGCAGGTGTCTTTTTTTTTCTTTTTCTTTTTTTTTTTTTAGAGACAGGGTCTCATTCTGTTGCCCAGGCTGGAGTGCAGTAGCTCAATCATAGCTCACTGTACCTTCGAGCTTCTGAGCTCAAGCAATCCTCCTGTCTCAGCCTCCCAAGTGGTTAAAACTATAGGTATACACCACCATATTCAGCTAGGGTGTGAGCTCTTGAGTCAGTGACTTAACCTCGGTTTATCCTTCTGTATATGGAAAAGTCTACTCAGGTAACCCAGAAGAAGCAGCACCAGGGTCATTTGTGTAGCTGAGTACCTCTGGCTGGGTCAAGTTGAAGGGAATGCTCCGAAGTCCCCGTAGTTATTGTCTAAATCTAATAGGCAATTACCAGCTGTTTTACCACTGTGACTTAGTCTTAATGACTCTAAGAAGGTTAAATTATTTGATATGAAGATTTCAGGGCTTCTGCTTGGGTTGTTGAGAGTCTGTTCAGGAAGGATTTTGCTTTCTTGTTTGTTGTTTTTCTGTCATTTGGGTTTTGCTTTTATTTGTTATTATTGTTTGGCCCTGGTTCCTCTAAGGTTGGGAAACGTGGCTTTCTGTGGCAAAGCAGGGAAGTGGGCCCTGTGGGATTTGCCCTCTTGACTGCTCTACCTCTTATTGGCATCCATTCAGATGGTCAGAGGGTCAGAGGGTCCTTCTCAGAGTCCAGGCCATCAGTAAATATCACAGTCTCTCCTCTTCAGGAGGCTATGGGAGGCTCAGCTGGCCAAGTCTGGCCTATCCAGACTCTGAAGTGGGGCTTTGTCAAGGGTGCCTGATGTGTGAAAACAGGTGATTAGGAAGGAGGAAGAGCTAACTGCTTCTCCAGGTATTTATGAGCATGAGGAGATGGGAGGAACAGGGTGGGCCTTGAGCACCACATACCAGGCCAGGCGGTGAGGGGACGAGATGACCACAGGTTGGGAGCAAAGGGGCATAAACATGGAACATATCACAAAGAATGGTGGGATTGACTTCAATGCTCAGGGTGGGCCCTGGTGCTCACAGGTGTCTAGGATGAAACACAGGCATTGGAAAGCAGGAATGTACTAAATCCAATTCCTTAACAGGTGGGCCAAAGGGCATCCCCTCTCTTCCGCTGTCACTCTCTACTTGATATTCATGTCAGCCCTTGTCCTTCCTGAACTGAGGTCTCTTCAAGGTAGGGAGCAACATCTGCCTTCTGAGCCCAGGATTCAGGGACAACAATCCCTTTCTCACTGCTGACCCTATAGGTCATTCGTCAGATGCAGCCAGGACTAAACCCCTCGAATGTCATTCGGGTCACATCACCCCACTGTTTACAACCTTCCTATCAGGTTCTTGGTCTGCATACAAAGAAAATATGAAATATTAGTGTACTAAAAATATTGTAAGTTCTAATTGTGTGTATGTATCTAACTGTAATGCTAGATTTTTGTTCCGAGAAGTCATTCAGGCATCATGTTATTGTAGGTTAAAAGGTATGTAAGGGTAAGACATGTTTTCCTTTAACTAAATGCATGTAGCATCTTGATCTCTTAGAAATTTGTTTCTTCTATTTTATTTTTTGAATATTGCCTCTAGTTTTGGAGAACTTTCTTATTGAAAAGGAAAAACAAACAGGACAAAGGCCGTTT
This sequence comes from Callithrix jacchus, assembly GCF_049354715.1. Lineage (NCBI taxonomy): Eukaryota > Metazoa > Chordata > Mammalia > Primates > Cebidae > Callithrix > Callithrix jacchus. Next base: position 10,128,730 of record NC_133521.1, on the reverse strand, counting down.
TTAAAAACAATCATATATAAAGCTGAAGCCTGCAGCGATTTTCTATCACAGCGAGTAAAATCCAAATCTTACCATGCCGGTATGTTCCTCAGAACCTGACTGCCGCCAACCCCTCTGACCTCATCTCCTTGGTCTCCTCTTATTTCCTCCTCTGCAGATAGATGTGTCTTTCTTTCTGTACCTTCAATATGCCAACTTTTTTCTCTTTTGAGGGCCTTTATACCTGTAGTCCTCTCTGCATGGACAGCTCTGACAAATTTTGGCATGGCTGTCTCCTGGTCATTCTGATCTCAGGTCTGGGTAGTCACATACAGAGGTTTCCCCGATTATCCCACTTTATGTGATCATATAACAGGTATAACCAATGGCAATTGTCTTGTTAATTTATTAGTTTGTAGATCTGTTTCTTTCCCCGAAACATGAACTCGAAGAAAACAGGGGTTGTAGACTGGCCACTCCTTTCAGCATCCCCAGGGCTGGGACAGTGCCTGGTATGAGCAAATAGTCTCTGACGGAATGAAGCAATCTTGGCTTTGCCGCTTGCCACCTGTATGATCCTGGGCAGGCCACTTTATTTGTATGTTACATTAGGTTACAAAATCTGTTACGAAGATGAATACACACACACACACACACACACACACACACACACACACACACACACACATTACCTTTTAGGAAGGTGAATATATACAATGCTTTTCACAGTGCCAGATTTATAGAACATGCTGCACAATTAGAATACATTTTTCCTAAAAGGCCTAAAACAATGTATTTGTCTGTGTGCTCATAAGTGCATACAGTCAGCACTGAATAAACATAGTTGATTGAACAAGATAAGTTTCCTGGATGATTCAATTGCTGAGACAGATCTGCAACATAGGCCTCTTGATTCCCAGGTTAAAGCTTGTTGCATCTTTTGTAATACTCAATGCTAAGAATCCCTGTAGGGTGATTTGGGGGAGATGGGATTTGTGGGGAAGGAGCATTTAAAGAAGTGAATACATACTGGCTTTCTGGAGATGTGTCTAGATGTGGTTTTGCCTCTAAGTAGTTGAGTCACTGAAGAGGCTACATTATGTATCGTGGTCTCTGTTTTCTGATTTGTCAAATGGAGATTGTAAGACCACTTTTTTTTCTCCTTCTTATTAGCAAACTCTAGTTTATTACCTCCTCTTAATCAAAATGGGAGACACAGCTCTGCCCACATATTCCGTATGATCTAGTTGGGGAGCTGTACCATGAACAGAGGTTGCTGAGAACAACACAAGACTCCATCAATGAAGTGAAGTTGGAGTAGAGCAATCTGAGTCCAGAATAGGCTACTCTATGTCATTGGAGGCTGAAATGGCCTAGAATGTTCTGGAAGAGACTTAAATGGACTCGAGGAATTTCACTGGGTGATGGTGAGACTAAGATGGAATGCAATAAAATCCTTAAAACAATCCAAAAAATGGGCTTTACTTCTTTCAGAACCAACTATGCCTCACTCTAGAATAATAGGTCCACTCTACATTCCTATCATGCTTTACACCTTAAAGAAAACCGAAACATGAGCTCTCCTTTCTTTTTCCTCCACTCAGTACAATGTGAGAAAGTGAAACCTTCATAACTTATGTTAGAAAACTGGAGGTCATGTCTAGACTGTTTTTAAGTGGCCTTAGACAAATGACATAAGCCCTTGAAGCCTCATTTTTCTCTTATGTAACATAAGGATATACCCCTGACTTCATAGGATTGCAGTGAGCATTGCATTGTAAAATGTAAAGCTCTATTCTGAATAGCCTATGTTGTATAGAAATATTCCAAGCAATAGCTGATATGCTTCCTAATATATGAAAAATTCCTCAAAGGCAGAATCTATAGTATTTAAGTTTTTCTGATTTGCATTTCATCTTCCATACAGTGTCTGGTTAGATCACTCAGTAAGTATAATTGTTGATTAGTCTTCTGCTGGTCTCCAAATGAATATTTACCATGTCTGCCAAAGTCCAAACTTGAACAATGTTGTTTATTGAGCATTGGTGAGAGTTATGTGGTTTGTATATAAAAGTGAGGATCTGTAGGTTCTCGGCATCTTCAACACTGGATCTTGAAACACTAATTTCCAGAATTCGCCACAACAAATAGGTGCTTCTTAGATGCCAAAACTGATGGCCTGAATCACCAACATTTTGCAATATTTTTAGAGAGCAGTTTTTTTGACCATCTATGTAAAGTATTCCTCTCCCAATTAGCCTCCACAATGCCATCCTCTTCATTGCTTCCATAGCACTTACAATTATGTAAAAGTAGCTTATTTGTTTACTTGTCTAGTTCTCTTCTCCTTTACTGGATTGTCAGGTCAACAAGAGCAGGGCTTTCCGTCATTTTTTTTTTTTTAATTGGAGACCCAGAATAATTCCTGGCACATGATGGTAATCAAGAAACATTTTAATTTAATTAATTAATGAGATAATGCAGCCAATAAATTATAAAAACTAAAAAAAAAAACAAACTTTTTTTTTCTGATCATCCAGCTCTCTTTTATTTCAAGGACAACTTTTCCTAGATGCAAAAGTAAACACACTTCAACATTTCATGTTCATTTGTCTTGGAATAGTCAACCAGCATGGATGAAGTAGAATATCAGTCAGTATCACCTCCATACAAAGAAGTCCACACAGAAGAGCAATCTCAATGACTCAAATGGCATCCCGAACTCTGAAGACATGAAAATGGATTCAGCCTACCTTCTCCTTTGGGATATGGTCAGTTGTAACAGTCTTCATTTAATGGTTCTCTATACAATTATTTAAATATTTTTAAAAATGTATTTATTTATTTTTGTACTAATTTTTTAAGTTAATAGATAATAGTGCATATTTTTGGGTACATGAGATATTTTTATATATGTACTTAAGGTATAATAATCAAGTCAGGATAACTGGGATATTCATTAACTCAAACGTTTTTCTTTGTGTTGGAAATATTGTCATTTTTCTCTTCTAGCTATTTGGAAATATATGATAAATTGTTGCTAACTATAATTTCCCTACTGTACTGTTTAATACTATAACTTATTCTTCCTATTGAACTGTATTTTTAATTTGTCTTTTCAGTAGAAAACATCTTCTCTGTAGCATAACGGCTTGTAAAAGAGTTAACTGTTCTCTCACCGAGGACAAACTGCATGATGCATGCCAAGTTCTCTGCTGCCACAGTTGTTAGGGCTATGAGCTGGAATGTGCAGTGATTAAGCATCACAGAGCTGAGCGCCTCATAGGCTAAGACCCCACCTTCATGCTTCAAATAGGCAGCATGGCAGATAACCCTTGTGACCAATGAAGTCTTTCTTGAAGATTTGTGTTCAGTACTATTAAGCTAATTTTCAGCATGGAGTTAACTTCTATATACAGGTAAAATTCTTCCTTGAATAGAATAATTCAGGGTAACATTCAAAGATGCTCTCTGAATCTTTATTGCAATATCATCTTGAATAACAATGGCCAATCTAAATAACTTTGTTCAGAGGTGCAGATTATGGACTGAAGTTTTGTATTTTTATGTAAATTCCAGGCAAGCCCTTTCTCTCATGTATTTGACATTAATGTAGCTGGGTAATTCTGAGAATCTGGTGATTGTATTTTTAAATGCACAAAGCAAAGTTCCAGTGCAAGTAGGTATTTTTCACCAGTGGGAAGACTGAGGTGTGTTGTAAACATTACAGAAAGAGCAGCATTCTAGCCTAGCCATCATGCTACAGATTTATTCTCCCTGAACCCTGGATCTAAGCTTTGTAGTCGTGCACCCACAATGTCTAGCTTGTCTATTTCCTCAGGCCATATTCAGTATTTCCTCACTTACAATCCATAAAGGTTTGGATGATCACATCTCTGCACACAGTGGTCCCTTGGGCATCACTTTCATTTCTTCTGAATCAGGAGATTTTAGAAGTCCAGAGATACGTATAATCCAACAGGGCCTAAACTCTTTTTTGTTAACTGGGTTCAAGTCAAAACACCTGAGGATCTTTAAAACCATATAGATACTAGGATTCTTACTCTTCACAATTCTTATTTAGGAGGTGGGTGCCAGGTGTGGTAACTTCAGCACTTTGAGAGGCTAAGGGAGGAAGATCATTTAAGGCCAGGAGTTTGAGACCAGTGTGGGCAACATGGCAAGACTCCATCTCTACAAAGAAAAATAAATTAACCTGGTATGGTGGTGCATGCCTGTAGTTCCAGTTACTTGGGAGGCTGAAGCAGGAGGATTGCTTGAGTTCAGGAATTCGAGGCTGCAGTGAACTACGATTGCATTGCAGCTCTCCAGCCCGGAACATAGAATGAGTCTCCAAAACAAAACAAAAAAACCACCAATAAACAAAACAAAACCAAAAAATAATAGAAAGGGTGGATCTGGTCCTGGAATCTGAATTTTTAAAAATATGATGAACAGTATGTGGGGCATCAATTGTCTCTACTTCAACATTCTGATTTTGCAGACAGTAAACTGAGATCCACAAATGGCAGACACACAGCTAGCTAATGACCAAGCACATATGTCCCCAGTCAGTTTTACATCCTGACTTCATCGCATTATTTAATTATGATGACAACATCATAATCAATAACAACTTGCCTGCAACTGCTACTCAGCGGGCACATCTACTGTGTACTTCTTTTGTCCTGCCCTACATGACTTACATGCATGATCTTTCATCTTCCGGAGAGCACTGATAAGAAATGCCTTCTTTGCTTCCCAGAATAACCAGGCCCCACAATACCTCCTTATATAACCAAGTTCCTTTAATGGCATTTCTACGTGTTTTCAGATGAGAGTGTGAATGACTGAGCCAAGAAACTGTTCATCCTTTTCAACCGGGAAACTAACCTAGAGGGTTGCAATTGGTCATGATTTGAAGCAAAAAGACAACAGATGTATTTAAATGGGAGGGAAAAAGACATTTTTAAAAATGCTTAAGCTAAGGGTTGTTCATAAATCTTTGTTCTGGGGTTTCCAAAATTGATCGCTGCAACTTTATTTTCATCAGAAGCTGAAACTCTCTTGGTTACTCTCGAGGGAGTAAATTCATTCTCAGTGGTAAGATAATTTCTAGATCCAATCAAAACAACTCCTTCCCTTCCTCAAAGTTTTCAGCACTTAATAGGGAGATGGGTTATAGACTCAAGAATGGAGCCTGAAAGTCTCCAAGGTATTTTTCTGATCAGGCTTCTGGGAGACACAGGATTCCCGAAACTGGATTTTCTAATAGGGTATTTGGAAGAGGAAGGTTTGGGAACAGCTTTCCTTTCATGTGTGATTAAGAAGGTGTGTGTGTGTGTGTGTGTGTGTGTGTGTGTGTGTGTGTGTAAGACAACATGGCTCTATGTGTGCCTGTGTCATGTGTGGGCACAGACACAGCTGAACCTTCTCACAGGAACACAGGAGGCAACTCTTCCCAGTGGGAGATCAAGCAATCAGATTCTTCCGAGATTTCAAAGTCCTGGGAGTTAGGCTACCTTCTCTCTCTCTGGCTGATTTCTAATTCCTCCAGCAACTCAGTCTCAGTTTACTTGATCTTCTCCGATTCTTACGCTAGTTATATTTTGTCTTATTTGCAATTTAGTATATTTTCTAACATAGAATGTATTTTTAGAGCAGTTTTATGTTTCCAGAAAATTTGAGCAAAAGGTATAAAGAGTTCCCAACACACCGCTTCCCTGTCACCCACATCCCACAACAGAGTGGCCTGTTTGTTAAAATCTATGACCTATGTTGATACATCATTGTCATCCAGAGTCCGTGGGTGACATTTGGAGTCACTCCTGGTGTCAAAAACAATACATTTTTATTATAAGAGTTTTGAAACATTTAAAAACTAAAGAAAATTAAAGGCATATAAAATCCTACATGTAGATTTAACTACTGGTAATATGTTGGTTCTGTAATTCACTCATCTGTGTGTGTACGCGTGTGTGTTCTTTTTCCTCATCAAAACAAGATCACTCGGGAATATCCCTTTATTATTCTTTTCAATTAACATTAGAGCTTGAGTATTTTTGATATTCTTAAATATTCTAGCAAGTGATTTTTCATGACTTTCATAGGTCTACAATGAATATTTGATCATGTTATTTCTACCCAAAAATTATTATAAACACAGATGAGGCCAGGTGCGATGGCTCACACCTGTAATACCAGCACTTTGGGAGGCCGAAGTAAGCAGATCATGAGGTCAGGAGATCGAGACCATCCCGGCTAACACAGTGAAACCCCATCTCTACTAAAAGTATAAAACATTAGCTGGGCATGGTGGCACACACCTGTAGTCCCAGCTACTTGGGAGGCTGAGGCAGGAGAATCGCTTGAACCCTGGAGGTGGAAGTTGCAGTAAGCCAAGATTGTGCCACTGCACTCCAGCCTGGGAGACAGAGCAAAAAATGCTGAAATGAACCTCCTCTGTGCACTTTTTTCTCCCTTGTGATAAATTCTTAGAGGAGGGACTCCAATGTCAAAGGGCCCTCTACCATCAGACTCTATAAGGAGCCAAACAGTCTCCAGAAAGATCCACGTATGTGTAGAGAAAGAAAGTGCTCTTTTATCCATAAACTTACCCCAACTAGATTTTTGAACCTAAAAAAACATCAATTTTAAAAGCAATTAAAAAATCTGGTGTCTCAATTATAATAACTAAGAAAACAAACTCTTTTGCTACATGGATGCAAATATCTAGTGATATAAATAAACCCATTTAATAAGCACTTTCTAATCCTGTCCTAATTGTTGAGGACATTAAACAGATGAGGAAGTAATTCTCTACCCTCAAGAATATTTCCATTAGAGTGGAGATGATGAGTATGCAACTAAGTTCTGTGATGTGCCAAGTTCTTGATATATTGTTAGTGCTCAGTAACCATTTATTGCATACATGCCTTGCTGAAGCGTAGCAGTGAGGAGTGGGATCGCTAAGGAGGAAGCCATTAAATTTCCTAAGGGTGGTCAGGAGAGGCTTTCCAGCGGTGGTGGCTTTCCAGTAGAAGTGACTTGCCATTTATTCATTCTCTGGCTTTATAAGCCCCGAACAGTCTTCTGGTTACATGGTGAAGGTCAAGGCCAACAGAGCTCTTGACCTCATGAAGCTTCTACTCTAGACAGAGAAGAAAGACAGCAAGCCAGGGAACAGCAACAGTAACATGCAATGTTAGGTAATAACAGTGGTGTGAAGTGAAGGGCGGACACTGCATTAGGGTGAAGTCTCTTCCACCTGACTTCCGAGATCAGTAAGGTTTGCCAGGCTGAGATGAGAAAACCATCTTGAGGAGGAATAAGAGCCTGAATGAAGCCACAGGTGTATGGTGTGTGCCATAAAAACAGTAAAAGGCATGGCAAGGCAGAGAGCATCTGGAGTCCAAAGAGAAATCTGATTTGAACACTGGCCCACGGTGCCTCCCATGGGATTTTGAACGAAGCAGGTACGAGGAAGCATTTTACATAGTTATTCTGTATGTTCCCTCCTCCAGCATTGTCTGCAGGTCTAAACACCAAACCGATTGTTGACATGTTTTGAACCTTCTGAAAAGCGTGGCAGCTGTGAGTTCAGTGGCAAGGTTGCCAGGCAAAATATCAGATATGCAGCTAAGCTGGAATTTCAGATAAACATCCAATAGTGTTTTTAGTATAAGTATGTCTCAAAAATTGCATGTGAATTTGAAAGTCCAGTTTAACAGGGTGTTTCGTATTTTTACTTCACTAAAAATGGTAAACTCTATTAGGGAGGTGAGAATACCAGACCCAGATGTCTGTGTCATCTTGCAAGGACTCTGAGATTAGTTGAAAGAACATTACAGAAAAACAATAGTCCTGTTTTGGTTTTATTCCTTCCAGGACTAATTAAATATTTGTTAGATAGTTTCTTTCTTCTGGGGATCCAGGAAGATGATTGTTAATGAATATTTAACTAGAAAAAACAGGGGCTGGATACAGTGGTTCATGTCTGTAATTCAAGCACTTTGGGAGGCCAAGGCAGGTGGATCACTTGAGGTCAGGTGTTTGAGACCACTATGGCCAATATGGCAATACCTGTCTCTACCAAAAATACAAAAAGTAGCCGGACATGGTGGTGTGTGCCTATAATCCCAACTCCTTGGGAGGCTGAGGCAGGAGAATCGCTTAAACCTGGAAGGTGGAGGTAACAGTGAGCCAAGATAGCGCCACTCTACTCCAGCCTGGGCAACAGAGTGAAGCTCTGTCTTAAAAATAAAAATAAAATAAAATAGAATAGAATAAAGAGGAACAACCACACTTGAGATGACTCCTGTAGGAAAAGGCCTCTCATCAGGCTTTCACATTGGGTAGGGTGGGGTACAAACTCCATGTATCAGTTCCTTCAGAATTCAGTGTGGTTGAAGGAGGCTGGTACAGTGACCACGTGTTCAGTTGGCCAAAGACAGTCCTAATTTATAACTGTTGTCCCACAGTGATCATGAACAGTGCCACGTCTCATGCTCAAAAACATTCTTTTGGTTTTCAGTGATAAAGAACATGGCCGTTTCATGATGTGACAAATAAACTCTGAGAAGTGGGCTGGACTTTTTGTAAACTGCGGATGCCACATGACCTCACTGGGCCTCCCTTTCTTTATTTGTGAGTGATGGAGCATTGGAAAAAACTCTAAGCTCCCTTCCCAGCTTTGAGACTCTAATTTTGTGAGTGTCTCTGGACATAGCTAACGGTAAGAGGACATTTGTTCACTTTTAGTTTGAAAATGATGTGAATTCACTTTTGATATATACTGTGTCCGTTCATACTTGCAGGGTTATATTAGTTTCCAAAAATCTTTCAGGAGGGAAATCTTAAAAATTTTTGCTTTGCCCTTGGAATATGGAGACCAAATGCTAGATGGTACCTGAAACAAATACAGTTTCAGTGAATGAAGGATTTCAAGGGACCAAACACAACGTTGGCTAAGGGGAGTCCAACTACATAAACAATGTTTTAGATTTAACAAGATTGTGTAAGTGATACCAGAACATAATGAAATTTCTACCTTTTTACTGCTCTCAGATCTATGATGCTCCCCTAACCCAGGTTTATGTGAATCCTTCCAGATTTTGAAATACAAGTCTGTATTTGCATTCATTTACACACATAGACATACAGTTTTAAAATGAAAAATATGTACTTAACATTTTTAGTACATTGCTATTAATAATTTTCAGCCACCCTTCTCCTTCATTGAAGACAGATACATCTCAGTCTTTTTCTCTCTTTAGCTGTGTGGTATATCAAAGTGTGGATATGTCAAACTATCTGAAATAATCCTTTATTAATAGAGATTTAGGTTGTTTCCAATTATCCGGTCTACATGCATATATATATGTATATTCATGTAGCATACATTTCTAGAAATAGAATAATTCATCTTAACAGTTATTGCTAAATTGTTATTTTAAAAGCCTCTTTTGACTTGCATGCCAAATTGAGGCTGTGTTCCTGGGGCTTGAAGAGAAATTTTGCATGGAGGCAAGGAGTCAAGGTGGTGGTTGGTCCTGAAATTTAGCTTCAAGTAATTATTTTTTTTATTTTCTTCTTAGCAGTGATTCCTTGATCTGTGCAGTTAGATCAAACCTAGACCAAATTAAATCTTACTTATGTAGAAACTTGGCCTCCATGACCTTGTGTTTATCTGGGGAGTGATTTCTTGGTGTAGGCTGCAGTCCAACTGTGAATGACCCTGATGGGAGCAACACTTTTATCCTTCCATCTATAGAAGCTGAATTAGGCTTACTGAGATTAACTGGGACTGAAGAACTTGTTCATCTACTTTAATTATCCTGCCAATGAGAGCTTTTTTCCAGACTGGATTTTGGATCACAAGAAGAATGGAGGCTGAAGAGAGTGATAGCAGAGCTCAGTTAAAGATCTTACAGAAAAGGCGCTCAGAAGGGAAACTCTCACCTAATGTAGTAGATAAGATTTTATTTTATTATTTTTTTTCTAATGGAGAGGCCATGTTAAAAAACAAAACAGGTGCATTTTGTAAACTTTGAGTGATTTCACTCGTTGATGAAATTATTTCTCAAAGAAATCACATGAAAAGACAGGAAGAAGAAAGGTATGATTTTCCTTGCTCTAACGCAAACCAGGTTGTTCTGTACTGAAACTTGCACCCATAAAGCCAAAGTTAACAAAAGGATGAAAGCTGGGAAAATTGAGGGAATAGGAGAGCTGAAGACAAAGACTGGACAAAATGGCTATCGTGCCATCATTGTGTTCTCTGCTGCCCTCTAGTGGTCCTGCGGGGGAGTTGGGTGTAAAAATGTCTGAAGGTCATCCTTACGGAGCTGAATTGTAGGCGAAAAGGGGCATAAGGTATATCCCTTAAAGCAGCCCATCTTGTCAAATAGCCTGTCTAATGATGGGAGAACAAATGTTCTCTCATAGAAACCATCGAAAAGTAGGGCGTACGCTGCAATGAAGCTACGTAATCGTAGAAAAAAAATATGGGAAACAGGGCATTCTTTCTACTTAATTCAGTGCAACATATATATTCAGCACAGATGCTGCGCCACATTCTGTGCCCAGCACTGAAAATGCAGGGAAGAATTTAACATGGCTCCCAGGCTTGGGTGTTCCCAATGTAGAGGGCGGGGCACAAAAGAACAGGTGAGATTGCAAATAGATGTGTAAGAGGCATTTGACAAGACGTTTGCTCTTGATAGTAATTCTTAAGTCAAAATGAGATTATTCATGGAGCATTTTCATTTGTTCTAAAACAGGAAAACATATCCTTGTTCTGGGTAGAGGTGATGGTTCAGGGAATGGATAAAGTTTTCTTTCTTCTCTCTCTTTTGTAAAACACTGAATTTGGGCCGCTGAGATGGCACAACTATGACAGCTCAAAGTTTCAGTCTTGGTTTGAAGATGAAAGTCAAATCATGTACACGAGTTCTTTATTCCTCTGCAAAATAAATTCCTCTGTGAACTGCAGGGAAATAAAAGGCTCTACTGAGGGAGACTGTCACACTGAATGGCAGCAGAGTCAAAGATGGCCACCTGCCCCCCATCTGTGCAGAGCTGCATCCTGAAGGAATCTTTTGTAGGCTCCTCCCCATCATCAATCTTAGGAACTTGCTAAGGAATTCTCTCTTTCAGTTCTTTTGCTAGCAGTTCTGGATTGCATTTATTAAGAATTAATCATCCACTCCTTGCATTAACCAAGAAGCAAGAGAGAGGATGAGGAAGAGGGTGAGATTAAAGGTGAGGGTTCTTTTTCAGTATCTAGAGAAACACTAATGTAGTGTGTGTGTGTGTGTGTGTGTGTATTTAGGGAAGCTACTTGTACCTTAATCTGGAATTTCTTAGAAGACCAATGACTAAATCTCTTTAGCATCCATTCCACTGCCTTCTTGCATTCACATTTTGTTTTTTACAGGCAACCAATCCTCCTCACTCTGTAGAGGTCAAACCACCTCGGAAAGGTAAAGCATAACTGGCCACTCAGAGTTTGACAACCGCTGGCAGGGTGAAAAGTTCAGGGAAGGGTACAAAACCTGGACTGGACCAATCAGGGTAAATGGGACCCCATTTTGGGTGTTCGTGGAAGCTCTTGGGGGAAAAGTGGCAATCTCTCTCTTTTGGGGTTTCTTAGTCCTTTTTTGCACTGCTATAAAGAAATACTGGAAACTGGGTAATTTATAAAGAAAATAAAAAGTTTACCTGCCTCACAGTTCTGCAGGCTGTACAGGAAGTATGGTGTTGGCATCTGCTTGGCTTCTGGTGAGGCCTCAGGAAAGTTACAATCATGGTGGAAGCCAAGAGGAAAAAGCTGGAGGCAGGAGCAAGAGAAAAAGTGGCAGAAGAGGGGCTACAAGCTTTTTAAATAACCAGCTCTTGTGAGAACTTACCACCATAAAAACAACATCAAAAGGATGGTGCTAAACCATTCATGAGAGAGATCTCCATGATCCGGCCATCTCCCACCAGGCTCCACCTGCAACTTTGGGGATTACAATCAGCATGAGATTTTGTGGGGATACAGATTTGAGCCATATCTTGGGGTAATAAAAAAAGATGGGACCCGAGGCGGGTGGATCACGAGGTTGAGAGATCGAGACCAACCTGGTCAACATGGTGAAACCCCGTCTCTACTAAAATACAAAAAATTAGCTGGGCATGGTGGCGCGTGCCTGTAATCCCAGCTACTCGGGAGGCTGAGGCAGGAGAATTGCGTGAACCCAGGAGGCGGAGGTTGCGGTGAGCCGAGATCACGCCATTGCACTCCAGCCTGGGTAACAAGAGCGAAACTCCGTCTCAAAAAAAAAAAAAAAAAAAAAAAAAAGATGGGACATAAGCATAGAGCTGTTGTTATCTTCCCATCATGAAGATAGAAGTTATCTAAGAGTGAGACCACTGTAGAAGAAAAAAACAAATTTGCTGTGATTGTCCTAACGACATGGTTTGAGTTCCCGGATACAGCCATATTTGCAGCTTCATCTATCTAGCCATGAACTTTGCAATTAAGTGAGCCAATATTTTGGCTTCCCCATATGCACTGAATCACCTGAAGGATTTGTTCAAATACCTATTGCTGTGCCCCGCCTCTGTGTTGGTCGAGGGTGGGGCCGGTGAGCTTGCATTTCAAATGCTTTTCCAGGAGATGCCAGTGTTGCTGGTCTGGGAATCACACTTTGAGACCCAGGGGCTTATAATCCTTTTTTGGTTCCCACTACTTGTAATCAAAACTGTCCTGACTGATAACAGAAGATCTTTCTAAATGAGAAAGAATCTCATTCTTTGAAGAATTAATAGATTAAGATAAAAAAGAGCAGGACCTAGTCAAGAAGCACTTAAAAAAATGACATGGCCACAATTCATGGGGACCAATCTGACACTTTCTTCAGGGGGTTTTCCATTCTGCTTCTACTCACACCTGATCCCTTTTTGTGGCTAAAAGCAAGGCTGATGAAATATATGACAAATGAGCAAAAACAGCAGGACTAATACGTGTTTTGTCAAAGACTTAAAATGCATGCATTGAGAAAATGCACATTTTTTTCACTCTGATCCAGTCTGTCAATAAAATGCTTTTCATGAGAAACATCAAAGCCATTTCATCTGCAAATTGCATTTTTGAATCCCTTAATCTACATTGTTGACAAAAATTTCTGTCAAGTGCCTCAAACCATTGTATTAACAAATTTCGTTTTGTCAATCATGATTTAGCCTGCTTGCAAATGCATTTTGTAATATTCCGCTCCATCTTGCAGGAAGAATACCTAACAGTCAATGCCTCAATCTTAATATTGAAAGCAAGTAAAGAGGGAAAGTAAAAGTGGCGTCACAGCCTGCTCATTTAACATGTTGATGAGATGTCCCCGTGAATTTTAACTAAATCCAGCTTGTCTGAAGTCTTCCCCGGGTAGTGCAAGCCACAGTGAGAGTAAGGGCATTACAGCTGGTGAAATCACACAGTGCCGTTCATGCCTTTCTTTTTGGCTTTGTTTCTTCATCACAGCCTTTCTGTCTTCACCTCCAAGACTTCTTGCAGCTGGTTCTGGTAACTTGCATCACCATTCACAAATGTCCCTAATTGCAAATTCAGGAGGATGGCATCTTGTTTCTGGTGTCTTCAGATTCCAGCATGACTTCACTCTAATTATCATGTCACTAAAGTGAAGAATGGTCACTCAAGATTTCCAGAGATGCTGTAAGAGCATCTTGCTGTTTCTGCTCAAGAGGAAGCGATAGTGGGTGATCTCAAGCTTGAGATGTTCCTTTTCTTCTTTGCTTCTTCCTAAATTCTTGGGGAAGGATGACAAGGAGAAGAGAAAATACTGAATCTCCTGACAGCATCTGACATGCTAAACTGCTAAGTGTTTTTAAGTACTTCAAAACAAGAAAGTCATAAGCTGAGGTCATCAGTTCAAGTTATGTGGAACCCCTTGGATAATTTGCAGATGCCGACATATCCTGTAGGGAATTAGACGTCTTCCTGTACTGAAGAGAAGAAGTGTTCATTGGGTTAAATATTAAGCAACTTGAATTCAAGTTTTGATTCCACGTCGTAATAGCTATTTGACCTTGAGAAGTCACTGGACAGGGCCATGCCAGGACATCTCCTCACGTGCACTACCGTGTGAGTGTGACTGTCAAGTGCTATATATATATAGTGTGATTGTCAAGTGCTATATATATGCAAGGCTGCACTAGATATTGTTTCAGAAATGTTACTTTTATTTTTGCCGCCTTAGAGGAGGCTCTGGGTTAATTCCTGTGGTATAAGCCAATGGCAGAGTGGTGGTGAAGTCTGAGAACTTGCTGCAAATCTTTTCAACATTTATCTTGCCTATGGCCTGAAAACCTGCTCTTAGGTGGTCTCTGGAGTATGCCATGTGAAGGAGAAACACCACATGTACACTGTGTAGATAAAGGTTTCTGTGAGGAAGTGCATGTGTATAATCATTAGTTTCTTCCATGACCATCATTAAAAACAGAGCTAGATTTGTCCGATGCAGGAATAGTTACGACCTGACACCTAGAATCCTGTTTTTGAAGAGCAGGTAGCAAGGGCACTAGGTAGGTGGTACATATTAATTTCCTGTATGTCTAAGGGAGATGAGAAGCCACATAGAGGCCTAACATAGTTAGGCCTAACATAGTTTTGCTGTCATCCAGTTCCTTACCAAGGAACAATCATCTTGTATCTGAGACCCTTTTGACCCCAAACTATGCATAGGAACGGTGGTCACTACAAAAGCCCTATGGTGGCCAAGTGTGGGTGGCTATTGACTTTTTTAATGGAACCCTGTGTCCAGAACTGTCTCAAAGCTAGGGAGGTCTTTGTGTTCTCATACATTCCTCCTTGACCCCTTTAAGACCTCTGCAGATTTCTCTTCTCCAGACAAAACAACCTTAGTTTTGGTCCTCACTCTTCCCAAACCCTCCTCATCTCCAGGGCCACCTAAATCCACGCTCCCAGTATGGCAAGTGATATGCCGCTAATGACTTCCTGGAGCTCTCAGCTCCGGTTTTGCTGTCTGCAGCCAAAAGGATCAGTACACAGTTAGGAAGAAACAAATCAATTACAATAAATGACAAACAAACAAACTCCTTTTTCGCAGAAGCCAAAGCTAGTGGAGTGAATTACACAGACAAGATTCTGCTAGCGGGTGGTTTCTGGAGAATTGGCTTCAGGATGGATGTCCGCAGACATTAGGAGAAAGCTGGCCTGGGGCAGACCAAGGGTAGAGTGAAAAATAAGGTGGTAGCCTTTGGCTACAGGTTCTGCACATTCTATTGCACATAATTGATTATTTCCCAGGAAACATTTGCATCAATCTTTGGTTTCTAGAAGCAGAGATAAGCCCCCCAAAATAAACTAATAGTAGTTTATTTTTGGATAATATGCCAAACAGGACTTTTAAATTGCAAATAATGGATAATACCACCTAAATTAGCCTCTGGGGAAAAAAATAAATAAAACACTCCAAACTGGGCACGGTGGCTCACGCCTGTAATCCCAGCACTTCGGGAGGCCGAGGTGGGTGGATCATGAGGTCAAGAGATTGAGACCACCCTGGTCAACATGGTGAAACCCCATCTCTACTAAAAATACAAAAAATTAGCTGGGCATGGTGGCGCGTGCCTGTAATTCCAGCTACTCGGGAGGCTGAGGCAGGAGAATTGCCTGAACCCAGGAAGTGGAGATTGCGGTGAGCCAAGATCACGCCATTGCACTCCAGCCTGAGTAACAAGAGCGAAAGTCTGTCTCAAAAAAAAAAAAAATTAAAATAAATAAATAAATAAAACACTCCTGGCTTACAGACCTTAATCATTTAAGGGTAAATCTTACATTAAGTGCAGCTGGATGTAAGAGCTCATGCTGCCACAAATGTGATTTTTTATTCAGCATTTTCTGACTTAGTTTTCTCTTTGGAGGACTCACTCTTAGACATATTTTTTCTCATAGAAGCAAAGTGCCTGCTTCTGCCAAAGTCACATTCTGCTAGACCCAAAATCACATTCTACTAGTTTCAATTTTGGCAGAAAAGTCTTGGAGACTCTATGCTTAGCATTCCCATAAAAATTCCTAAAATTCACTCTGATTTGGGTGTCTAGGGCCACATGCTCACTCCTGATGCAAAGACCATGTGAGGAGGACTCAGTCCTCTCATCGGCATAAGCGTAGGTTGTATATTCCTCCCAGAAGGGCTTAGGAGAACTGAGACGGGGCAGGTGGGAGGGTCACTGAAAATCAGAACTGATGGCACAAAAAGGGAGTTTGGTCATGGCTTGGGTTTAGAACACAAAGCTGAAAGTAATTAATTACAGGATATTCAATGCTTAGAAAGTGGTTGGAAAGGCTGAGCTCAGACTCCAGGAATGACTTCCAAAAGACTAAACTGACTTAGCTCACATAGGGAATGGCCCCTCTTTATACCCAGAGAACTGGAGAATTGACACACTGCCCACAAAGTGCTGGCTCCTGGTCATACCCTCTTCATGTGATCCAGAAATCAAGAAGCCACCATCAGAACCATTAGTTCCAGAGCCATGACACATCTGCTGAATCCACACCTGCAAAATGGCAGCGTCCATCCTGCCTCATGACACCCACAAAGCTGCCAAATCCCTTCTATGGAACTCTACTAGCCCTACCATAGAACAATCAAATATTGTTGTGTCAACTCTAGCCAGTGGAAGCAGTGGAACCATGGCTTCTCTCTCACTGCCCTCTTCCAGATCTTGTGCATCTGATTGGCCAAACCTAAATGGTATCTTGAGGAAAACAGCAGTCTAAGGAAAATAGCATTTAGCTTTACAGTATCGGTAGCCACTAGAAGGAGGATAAAATGGAAGCTAAATGGTCACTGTCATGGCCGTCATGGAAGGTCACTTAAAATGTCCACCATAGGTAAGATTTAAATTGCACCTGAGGCCTCTCATGGACATTCTCTACACTAAACACTTCTCCCAGAGGAACCCATCTTGCTATGGCAAAGCTGCCCAGACCCATGGAGGGACAAACACACTGCACTGGAGAGAGTCACTCATGGGCCACATGTAAGCTCAGTGAGTGGTCTGCTGTACTCACCTAGCTGGACAAGAAATCCAAACATAGCAACATAGGGGGGAACATGAAGTTCTTATGATGCCTGGCTGGACAGACAGCAGCAAACCATGGAGTAGAGAGCAGGCCAAGAAGGAAAGACTCCAGGCTGCCTTGACTTCACACTCATGGCTGCTACTGGATCTGGTGACCCACGGTAAGGCTATGGATCTGTGTATTTAGAGTTCATAATCCTTCATTCAAACAATGCTTATTTACAGTGTTAGGATAGCCAGTGTTTCTTGTACACATAGCATGGGCCACATCTTTCTATGCCCTTCACAGATACAATTCTATTTAAGCCACACTGCAATTCTGTTCCATAGAGACTAGCATTCATTCATTTATTCAACAAATATTATTGAATGTCCACTATGTAGTAGACCCAGTACTAAGTGCTGATGTACTAGCCATAAACTAAGCACATGCAAGTCTCTTATATCCGAACAGTAACTATTATTGTTCTCATTTGACAGGGGAGGAACTTGAGCTGTGGGAAGGTTGCATCACTCACAAGGTCGTCGGGCCAGTGACTGGTATATTTGAACCTTGGCAGTCTGGCTGCAGAGCCTGTGCTCCCCATCACTCAGCAACACTTCCACTCACTCCCTCATGCTTGCCCTGAGCAGGACCTTATCTCCATTTCACTGATGGGTAAATTGAGGCTCAAAGGCTACCAGATGATGTGGTCAGGCTCATAAGAATAGGAGGAAGCAAAGTTGAAGCTCTGTCGTCCCCATGCCAGCCATAGTGAAGTCTTTTTCCAGTGACATTCTGCCTCCAGGGCTTAGCACGTTATTATCCTTCTTTCCCTGTAGTGCTCTCAGTAATGATGATGATGATGAGATGTGAGGGCTGGCATTCCAGGGCTAACTAGATGCCAGGCTCTGACCTAGTTGCTTTACATGGTTATGTCATTTAATCTTTACTACTTTGTGAAGTTGGTGCAATTATTATTCCCATTGCACAGATGGGAAAAGTGACTCAAAGAGTAATTTTCCCAAGACCACACAGTGAGAAAATGGGAAAGCCCAGGTTTAAATCAGCTCCCCTAATCCAAAGCTATGTGAAATTGCTCCTGACATTAGCAAATCTCTGTCTTTCCCTCATAATCAGAGGAAGGGATTTGGGGGATGGCATATAAAAGCACATTTTTTGCTGCAAGAAGCATGTCATTTTCATCTGTGAAAACAAGTTCAGCATTGTGGTCAAGACTTACCATTTTACCAAAGCCGCATTGGATAAGTGTTCATGTCAGCACATGGGCCAAGGTCAGTTGATAAGAAAAAAGAAACATCCTATGCCAGATTTGCTTTTGTACCCATGCCCTGCAGCTCCTCGCTGTTCGGGTTGAAGCCCACTCTTGCCTTGGCTCATGCCTCTGCTTCTTTGCAGTCATATTTCCAAAGGATATATTTTTATTGGAGCAACAATTTCCATCATAAGTTAAATAATTTGGCAATTTGCCTTTTGCATTGCAGGAAAGAAGCCCTGCCTTACTTATATTAACAGTTTTATGTCAGTCTCAGGAGATTTTCCAGGGTGGTAACCCCTGGAAGTCCAGGCCCGCATCCTTACATCTATTAGAAATGTATTAAGCTAAGACTTCTTGGGAACTGTTGACATTTTTGGGCCAGATAATTTTCAGTTGTGGGGATTGTTCTGTGCATTGTCAATTTTGTGGCATCGTCCTTGGCCTCTTCCCCCTAAATGCCAGTCCTGGTGCCCTAGTTGTGACAAACACAAATGTGTACAGACATGGTCAGATATCCTCCAGTGGTGGGGTGGGGTGGGAAAATTACTTCTATTTGAGAACCATAGGATACAAGCATGAAATTGGGGGTCATAAAGACTTGCATGATGAGCACTGTTCTGGCTGTGTGAACTTGGAGGATAACTGACCCCTTGGAGACTCAAGTGTGCAATGGAAATGACATCAGTACCCATCTCACACAGTTGTTGGAAGGATTAGCTGAGATCAGGTGAGAAATATGCAGTGGTGGAGATTGCTGTGTGTTCCCTGAAATCTTGTCAATCTTATTCCTGGACACAAAGCCACTCTACATCTCCCAGCCTCCCTTGCAGCCAAGTGAGGTCATGTCTCTGGGTTTTAGCTAATGGAATGTGAATGAAAATAATGTGAGCTAGGTCCACAAAAGCCTCTTTTCTATAAGTGAACCTCCATGATTTTTCCCTGCCTGCCAGCCATTGGCAAAGTCTCTGAGGCTACAGGACATGCGTGATCTACAAGAGGGAAGCAACATGTGTTTCTGTTTGGCTGCATGGATCATAACTGCACTCCCCTCCCTTCCCTGCTGACTAGGCATTTTGTGAGCATAAAGTCAGGGTTTTAAATGTTAAACAACTGAAATGTGAGAATTTATTTGTTACAGCAGCTAGCATGACTCTAACTGCTACTTTACAATGTATATAACTATCCATGGTACATAATACTCTAGAGCTTCTGCACAGCAAAAGAAACTATCAATAGAGTGAACTGGCAACCAACAGAATAGGAAAAATTTTTACAATCTACCCATCTGACAAAGGGCGAATATACAGAATATACACAGAAGTTAAACAGATTTACAAGAAAAAAACCAACAACCTCATTAAAAGTGGGCAAAGGGCATGAATAGACACTTTTCAAAAGAAGACATCTATGTGAACAAACATATGAAGAAAAGCTCATCATCCCTGGTCATTAGAGAAATGCAAATAAAAACCACATTGAGATATTACCTCACACCAGTTAGAATGGCAATCATTAAAAAATCAGGAGATAACAGATGCTAGAGAGGATGTGGAGAAAAAGAAATGCTTTTACAATGTTGGTGGGAGTGTAAATTAGTTCAATCATTGTGGAAGACAGTGTGGGGATTCCTCAAGAATCTAGAACTAGAAATACCATTTGACCCAGCAATCTCGTTACTGAGTATATACCTAAAGAATTATAAATCATTCTATTATAAAGACACATGCACACGTGTATTTATTGTGGCACTGTTCACAATAGCAAAGATGTGGAACCAACCCAAATGCACATCAATGATAGACTGGATTAAAAAATGTAGCACATACACAGTGGAATACTATGCAGTCATATAAACGGATGGGTTCATGTCCTTTGCAGGTACATAGATGAAGTTGGAAACCATCATTCTCAGCAACTGACACAAGAACAGAAAACCAAACACTGCATATTCTCACTTATAAGTGGGTATTGAACAATGAGAACACATAGACACAGGGAGGGGACCATCACACACCAGGACCTTGGGGATGGGAGGCTATAGGAGCAATAGCAGAGGTTGGGGAGATTGGGAAGAGATAGCATTAGGAGAAATACCTAATGTAGATGATGGGGTAATGGATGCAGAAAACCACCACCATGGCACATGTATACCTATGTAACAAACCTGCATGTTCTGCACACGTACCCCAGAACTTAAAGTATAATTAAAAAAAATAAAAGGGCAATCTTGTGAGCCAAACAAAGCATCTCAACAACTAGCAGACTTGGCTCCTCTCAGAGCATGGGTCTTGCCCACCTGTAAGTAGAGTCTGTGATAGTCTCCCTCTCCAGCAAGTGTAGTGTTTAAATCCAAGAAAATAGTGTGGTTTAATAGGGCCCTGGGAAGGCTCTTGGATTTCAAAATTTCTTATCAATGTTAGAAATTCATATTTCTATGGGGAACTGTATTTGAATAATGTGCATCAAACAAAGGCAGTGCTTAAAGTTTAAAGTTTAACTGATAAAATGATTATGGAGATAGACCTGGGAGGACTTAGTGGTTGTATTCTTTTTCTGTCCTCTGTCATAATCCTGTGCCTTCCCTAATGTTGAAGATGCTTACAACATGTGTGCTTTGGAAAGACTAAACATTTCACACACTTTCCTTCTATGAACATTTGTTGCACATCAACTATGGAAGGGTGAAAAAGGGCTCTTCAGTGATACTCATATCCTAATCCCTGGAACTTGTGACTATGTTACTTTTCATGGTACAGGGGACTTTGCAGATGTGATTATGTTAAAGATCTGAGATGGGGAAATTACCTTAGATTACTTGGATGGGTTGAATGCAATCACAGAGTTCTTATAAGAGGGAAGTAGGAGAATCAGAGTTAGGTGTGACAACAGAAGCAAAAGGTTGGGGGGATGTGAGTCAAGGATGAAGGTGGCCTCTAGAAGTTGAAAAAGACAAGAAAAGATATTCTTTCCTCCAGCAGGGAACTAGCCCTACCAACACCTTGACTTTAGCCCTGTGATAATTATTTTGGATTTCTGACTTGCAAAACTGTAAGATAATATGCTTGTTATGCAATAATAAACAAATGCAGTTTGGATGTGTCCATGATCTACAATAGGATTATTCTAGTTGTGACAGAAAACCCAGCACCAACTAGCTCTAGTTATGTTTATCAAGGAGTTCAGAGGGTATCATCAAACCTCCCCTCCCACCCATTATTCCTGCTTCACAAATTCTAATTCTCTGTGTTCTGATTCTTTTCATTTTTTATTATTTGTTTAGAAGTGGGTCTCACTATGTTGCCCAGGCTAGTCTTAAACTTCTGGCCTCAAAACATCCTCTCCTCTCAGCCTCCCAATTAGCTGGGACTACAGGCTTCAGCCACCACCTCTTTCGGTTCTGACGTTCTCTCACTCTGCCTTTTTCTCTCTTAACTTCATAAAGAGAAGATAGCAGCTAGCAACTCTAGCAAAAAATAAATACAGTTCATCTAACAACTCTAGAAAAAAATAAGTACAGTGCATTGAGTAGTAAAATGATTTCTTCATCCAGAATTTATAGGACAGATGTTAGAAGTGTTCTGGTTGGCTGGCTTGGGTCACATGTTTGTCCCTGAACCAATCACTGGGACAAAGGGAATCATGTAGTATGATTGGTTAATGACTGACCCCTGAGAACCATATGGACTACAAGATGACTAATATTCAAATGAAGTGTGGATTTTCTTTCCAGAGGAATGAAAAAAAAACATGCAGGATAGATTAACTTCCAATATGACCATCAAAGTCAGGAAAGGTTTTGCATACTGATTATAACAAAAGTTTCAAATGACTGTCTAAAGAAGTCCACCATGTTACCACCTCCACCTCCTTGCCTGTTTTTTCCTATTTTTTTCTTTGAGATGGAATCTCGCTCAGTCAACCAGGCCGGAGTGCAATGGCTCAATCTCAGCTCAGTGCAAACTCCGCCTCCCGGGTTCAAGTGATTCTCCTGCCTTAGCCTCCCAAGCAACTGAGATTACAGATGCTGGCCACCACCCTCAGCTAATTTTTGTATTTATAATAGAGATGAGGTTCCACCAGGTTGGCCAGGCTGGTCTCAAACTCCTGACCTCAGGTGATCCACCCGCCCCGGCCTCCCAAATTGCTGGGATTACAGGCATGAGCCATACTGCCTGGGGCCTGTTTTTTTCTTTAAAAGAATGGCTGCATCCCAATTTCTATCGCCACATCTTTTTTTTTTTTTTTTTTTTTTTTTTTTTTTTTTAAAGGGGGGGGGTTTCTGAAAAGGTTAGTGCTATCTTGGCTTTCCATTTTGCCATTTATCCTATTTTGGACTAAGAACTTCCAAGAACTTCTGGGCAAAGCTCTTAGGGGCCCCTTTGCAAAGACTAACTTGAATGCATGTAATTAATCATTGTAACTATTTAATTTTCTTATGGAGAATGTCAGACTTCCCTAAAGAAGCAGAGCTCCTGAGTTCTGGCAGTATTTCATACCTAGAATTAACTCTCAGCTCCTTTTGCCCTGGCCCCAATCTTTTCTGCACGTTAATATAGCTTATTGGGTTCCTGTGGAGTTGACCACAAGAGCCATCAAGTGAATTTCTTTCCACTGTGGTGCGGGATTAGGATAATGCCAGTGAGAACCTGCTGATTATCTAAAAATGATTCAAGAAGCGTGTGTCTGACTCTATTAATCTTTCCTAATTTGTGCCAGCCTGTTACATTTGAATTCAAGCTTTTTCTCCTTGCCTTGGTATTTAAATGCTCTCTGGTTAAGATCACCCCCCAGCATGTGTGTTTGTGCAGGTGTGGATGTGTGCGTGGCTGGGCACATGGGTAGTCTTTCAGCTACGTTAAGAAGCTGCACTCCTTGGTCCTGGCAGGAGCTTCGGAAGCAGACATGTTGAAATGGAAACGGGATGGGAATATGGAGAAGGTGCTTCTGCAAGACTCAAGGCTTCCTGATTAATGTGCTCTAGATGTACCTGGGCTGGGCTGTGGGAAAGTGTTGCCTGTCTCTGAGTGACACTTGTCCAGTGTTCCCCAGGTGTGTTCCCCACAGTTATCCAGGGTGTGGGGTGAGCTAACTGGTGTCTTGCAGTGAAAGGAGCTCCTAAGTGATCAAAGTCTGGGGAATAGTGCACGAAACAACGGGAAACACGTTTCTTTTTGCAGAACTTCTCAGAACCTTTATTTTTGCTCATCTACACTGTGGATCCCTAGGAAGATCAAATACGTAACGTTTTCCGAACTTATTTTACGAGAAACTAGTTCTGCTTAACAACTTTATTCCCTCATTTACCAGATGTTTATCTGATGGTCACGGCACATGAGGATCTCTGCTGGGCACAGGTGTGCCATTTTGACATGAGCAGACTCAGCCCCACCTGAAATGTCCCAGGGCTGACATTTCAAGGAACTCTCTCAGGGAAATGTGGTCATAGCCCATTGTATTTGCCTCAGAATAATAGGTTTCTGCCTTAATCTTTTTGTTCATAAGAACTGATTTGTGGACTGAAATGAAGCAGTTTGGGAGAGATAATAGCACATATTCTTTAGTGCCACAGAACATAACTATTAGAAAGAAGAGCGTTCTTTCTATCTTTTGTATCTTGTATCTTGTGGGAAATTATAAATGTATACTTGTGATAGGAGTTCAGATAGCTATACTTGGGTCTTTAGGTTTTAAGCTCCTTGAAAGTTGAAATCATGGCCTATTTTCTTTACTTTTTTTGTTTTGTTTTTTCTTCTTTGTTAGGAAGTCAAATCTAATCAGACAATTCTTGGAGTTTATAACCAGATAAGGAAAGGGCAAGAGTGAGGTTGGCTTTAGGTAGTGCAGATCCTGAGAATCAAACACCCTAATGTTACTCTAGCCTCATCCTGTCTTCTGTCTCTCATACACTCTTACGTGTGCACATACACACACATACACACATGTACACACAAAACTCTTCCTCCTCTCTTCATGTGTCACTTCCTTTGCCCCCCTTGCAGTCATTCTTCTCCACCTGCTGGCAGATGTGGCCCTGTGGCAGCCATGAGGTCATAGTCCCATATCTACCTGACCATAGAATGAAAAGAAATTTGATCACAGTCTCTAAAGAGAAAGTCTCAGAGCAGGGCTCTGGCCACGCCATGCTTGTATCCATCTCAGGCCATCCCTGTGAGCACAGGAGGGGATCCACTGCAATGACCTACTGCCCAAGATCATGACCCTGGGACCTACTCTGTTACCAAAAGGGAGATACACATTGGGTGATCAAAAAAACATCCCCTTCAGTTCCACAGGGCTCAGGAGCATTGAGGAGATTGCAAGCATTCAGTAAACAGCTTCTGGATAAATAAAACAATAAGGTGTAGAAAATAAATAGTACCTGGATGTGGGATTATTTGTAATTCAATAATATGTTTCTCCCATTCTATTACAGTATTGGAACATAGTAAACATTAAGCAAAAATTTGCCTAATGAGAGAAAAGTTCTCTGTTTTGGCTTACCATTATATACAGTTTTGTTGTATTTATCTAATTTTCTTTGGAAGTCTCTGATCTTAAGATCTTTATCAAAGTGAATTTTCAGAATATTTTTAGTAAATTTTGGGGGAGTTTCTGCTTATTCTTCCCCAGTAAGATTTCCTCTTTTCATCATCTAGTGCTAAAAGTGCATTCTATTTCTCATTAGCCTCCCTGCTTTCTAAGTATTTGGTTCCTCCCTTCTTGTCCTTATAAAGACAACTGACCTTCACTTTATCACTCCCTTTAATGAGGTTCCACACAGAGATACAGGTCTGCAAGCACTCTCCTAATTGCAGCCCAAGAAACTTCATGTCATTTTATAGGCTTATGCAACACACAGGTAGGGATGGCCAAGTGGTGGCCTAATAGTGATCTTGGGCCGGAGAATTAAAGCTCAGAGTCTGTGGACTCCTCCTCTGTCTCCTCGTATTTCTCTTGACATACAACTCCATAAAATCTCAATTCTAATTGCTGTCTTATTAGGAAAGATGGAACTGAACCCCTGTGTGTAGGGGGCTGCTTAAATATATGGCCTATGTCTCCAGCACAAGAGGCTTTTTGCCTTTTGCTTTTATTTTTAAACTGCAGAGAGGATTAGGTAATGTTGGAGCAGAGAGCAAAAATTTTGTGGGTTAATCCTCATAATAGGTTAATATTTTTTGCACATTCATGACATGCCCCACATTGTATTAGTTCTTCTGCAATTAAGAGTTTATTCAATCCTCAAATCAGCCATTAGTATTGTTTCTTTTTCACAGTGAAAGAAGTTGAGGTTCAGAGACTGGAAAAGTTGCACAGCCCCTCTGTTCTTAGACATCAGAAGCACACATCTTCAACAAGCTCCCCAGAAAATTCTCATGCTCTCCCAAGTTTGTGCAAGTCAAGTTCTGCAGTCAACACTTTGAGACACATATAGTAGTGTGTATTTGGAGGCAGCTGTGACTTAGGGAAATGGGGGCTGGATTTGAACGTCATCGTGTGCAGTATAACTCATTGCTTTCCACAAGACTCAGTTGCTTCATCTGCAAAGTGAGCATCAGGCATCCACTTATCTGGTAGATATGATAACGGGTGAACTGCAATTTGTCAACCGAAGAACAACTCTGTGCAGAAGTTAGTAGTGAGCGTCAACATTGAGGTGGATCTCAAATGGAATTTGTAGAGATCTCAGGACTACCCTGGGAGCCCATGTGTAGGGATTAATCTCAAGATCCACGTGTTCTCTTGTCATTCAGCTCTCTAAGGTAGAAGAAATTCCAAGAGCAGGTAGTGGCATGTCAATGAGTGTTAATGCAATCTCAGCGGCTGCTTCCTGATGGCAAACTTTATGCATCCAGCCATCCTTACCATGGTTAGCTGTAAACTTGCTCTCCTTACCTGCCTTGGATATTCCTCCGTTTCCTTACACACTGCTAACCCATCTCCTTTACCACCCTGTAATAGGAGTGTAGATTACAGAAGGGCAGAGCTAAAAGAGGTTCTTGAAATAATCTAGAGCTAAAAGTTTGTAATTTCCCCAGCATTTCTCAAAGCCTGATACACAAACCACTGGTGGTTACTTGCCATTTGTTTAGGTGGTAAAAACCAAATATTTCGTTTTTTTATTTTACTGATGATGTAGTTGTTTGAATCTTAGAAAAGCACTTTAATTATTTATTTATAGTAAGGATATCAAAATTCCTTTAAATATGTTTGTTAAAAACAATTATAGTACAGAAGTTACATGCAAGCATTGTGATGGGGATTGTATGCCATTGTGATGTATAATATGGCTTAATTCCCTTTTTTCAAAAAGGAAGTAATTGGGCCCCAGAGAGGGAAATGTTTCATCCAGAAATGCACAGACCATGTGCAGAGCTAGGGTTAATATTGGGCCTGGGGCTTTTCTTCCAGGTCTCTGCTCATCAGCTCAGTCAATGTCAGCTCTGGATCTTTAGTCAAATGTGTTAGGGAAGTAACTTAGCTCTTAAAATGTCCTCTCTAAGATCAGCTAAAATATATTTTGAGTAATATCCCTCCATCTTTTACATTGAATTATGTATTTGTTGGTGATCTTTAGTGAGATAAAAGCTAAAGACAGCACCAGCTGGAATTCTACAGCAGTAGTGCTAGGGATGGAGAGACAGGTAATGGATTTGCCCATTGAGGCTGATCTCTCCACTGAGTAGGGACTTAGGATGCTGGCTAGTGCCAGCACCCCCTGTGCATATAAGCCCATGGCTGCTGCATCCCAGGGCCCTCTGTGAGGCTGGGATATGTGTGTGGGCAGCCGAGTAGACAGGCTCTGTCCCTGTGCCCTCTCTGAGTTTTCAGAGTTTATAAATCAGAGTTCCACGTAAAATTCCATTTTAGGGCCGGGCGCGGTGGCTCACGCCTGTAATCCCAGCACTTTGGGAGGCCGAGGCGGGTGGATCACGAGGTCAAGAGATCGAGACCATCCTGGTTGACATGGTGAAACCCCGTCTCTACTAAAAAATATCCAAAAAATTAGCTGGGCATGGTGGCGCGTGCCTGTAATCCCAGCTACTCAGGAGGCTGAGGCAGGAGAATTGCCTGAACCCAGGAGGCGGAGGTTGCGGTGAGCCGAGATTGCGCCATTGCACTCCAGCCTGGGTAACAACAGTGAAACTCCGTCTCAAAAAAAAAAAAAAAAAAATTCCATTTTAATAAGAAATAATGGGGAGGAGGTGTTTCATAGCAAAACCTGGAAAATTACTTTATGGTGGAAAGGGCACTGACTTTGGAGAAAGACAGGTCTGACTACGAATTCTAGCTTTGCCATACATCAGTGGGGTTAACTTACTTTTGTGAACCTGAGTTTCCTCAACATGGGAAACTCCCTTTTTTTCAGAGTCTATTGTGAATATTAAATAAAACAATGTATAAGAAATGACCCAGCATCGTTCTTGGCATGTAGTAGGCACTAGGTAGTTAGGAACTTTTATTCATCATCATCATCATTATCATCACCATCATCATTATTATCCTGTCACCCCTCTTAAGGTCATTTTATTTTAAGAGGATACAAAGCTCTAAGCTAGAATATCATAGTCAATCGGGAATTTTCAGGCATCCATGAACAGGTGGTGTGTGCTGTGGGCAGTGGTGCTGATGAAGGTGGGGTCCAGTTCCTCGTATGCAAAAATGATGTCACTTATTTGTAAGTATGTGGCTTATTTTTCTTACGGACCTCAATCATCAATCATCCCACACCTAACCACAAAATTCAGATATCAAATTCTGGCTGAAAAATCAAAACCTCTAACACAAACAAATCCAGAAACAGCGTTGGATGCACACCCAGACAGTGGCCTGGGGCAAATTTATTAACACAGGGTATATACACAGTTTCTATGGTGGTCATTTTAGGAACCAATTCTCCAGAATGTACTTCCTTCCCATTGCCTCTGCTCTAGGAAAGGGAAAATAAATTTACTCATTCTACTTATGGATCAAGGAGATTATGCATGAGCTTATTTCTTTTTTCACATTAGTTCTTACAGGAGTCAGTATCCTGAGCCTGCAGTGCTGAGGGAGCACTCTGAAGAAACCCCACTTCCACCCTCCCCACTCCATCTTCCCATCCTTCAGTAGAAAAACTCTATTCCGGCCCAATTAGAAACACACAATGACTCATGCTCATGAAGTGTGTTTTGAACTTTAAGTTGCCTCTTCATATTTTTAAATCATTGCATTTAAGTCTAATTCAATAAGATTCTGTATCTCCTTTCAGTTTAATCTGGAGCTGCTTCCACCTACCTGTTGCTAGGACAACCAGCGCCTGCACTGGCTTTTCCTTGTTGTCCAGGCGGAGGCTGTGTTAATTAACTCCCTAAAATTGCAGGCCAGGTAATCAATACCAAATGTATGGACTTGGCCGGAATGTTTTAATTAGATTTACAGTAATTTTATTTGCAGCTTCTTCTGCAATCTGCATAGCAGACAATTGATTTTTATTTCAAATACAGTGGCCAGCTCACTAGCTGGGTCATCCCTTCTCTTAAGTGCTTTTCCCCCATCAGCTGAACCAATGTTCAATGAGGAATAACAGATGAATTGTTAAAATAATAGTTAAAAAAAAAAAGAAACCTTAAAATATCAGGGGGATTGAGCTTCTGACAATAAACCACCCTCTGGCTGGATGTGTTTTGCATGAAATAACTCCAGAAGCCAGGGATCAGTAGGATCCCATGGAAAATATCCAGTGATGATAGGTAGGAAATGCAAAAACCTGTGCCACAGCCTCCTCTGTGTTGCTTAAAATAAAAGATGCAAACAACCACCCTCCACCACTGGTATTCTGGTAAAGACGTGTCCTTAAAGAACTGGGTTGTACTCCACTCAGTGGAACCACTCCCCGCTTTCTTCTTTAAGCATAGTGGTTAAATGTTTGGGCTTCCAAGGGAGGTAAACCTGGGGTCCCCATCCCAGCAATGCCACTGACTAAAGCGTGTCAACATCTCTCTATATCTAAAGGAGAGATTTTAAATCCCAGCACAGATTGCTATGAGATTAAATAAAATCACACACATGATGATATGGATTAGCTCACAAGGTTGAGAGCATGAACTCTGGAGTTCAACAGTCTGAGTTTATGTTTTCACTTGCTGCTGAGGTGACCTTAGGCAAAATACTGAATCTCTCAAGGCTTCAGGCTTCTCCCTTGTAAAATGGGCATACGGCCACTTGTCTCAAAGTTATACAGGAAAACCTCTGAAATATGCCCCTAAAGCACTGGGCCTCAGTTCCTGGCACACCCATTTCCTGGGGTTTTCTTGGGTTTGAAGTTAGGATGATTCTTTAGTCCTGGATAGCTGTACAGTTTCAGCCAAGTGGCTGAGGGTGTAAGAATCAAACTTGTTTCAATTGTTTTGGGTGATGAAAACATATTGAGAGATCTGCGATGATCCCAGGTAGAACTAGAATCTGTCCCAATAGCCACAGTAACACTCTGACAGGGGGCCTCTCCTCTCTTGGGTGTCTCTCCTCCCTCATGGGTGCCTATAGAAGCATCCCCTACCCCACAAAAAGAGTCTTTATTTTCTTGAAGGGTAGGAACCTGAGCTGAATTCCCTGCCATTTTCTTTGTTTGTCTGGCATTCCCACTTTCCCCAGTGAGAATTATCTTGGGTGGTTTTCTTCCTCTGAGAAATGGGGAGCTCCTATTGGACAAACTCCCTTTCAACCACATCAAAATCTGCTGAGTTTCCTTATGCACTTCCCTTTGAGGATGACCCTGTTGTAATCTCTTATGCCAGAATCAGGGAAAGAGGCTGTTTCTCATGGCTTAATCTACCAAAACAGCCCAATCTAACCAAAACACAGCCTTGGCAGGGTGCCTGGATCCAACAGTGGCACTAAGACTTCTATGCCTTCAATAGAGGCAACTTTTATTTGCAGATAAATTCTACTAGTTGAAATACCCAGTAGGAACTCACTTGATATCATTGAAAGAAGAAGAAATGGAACCTTTTAGGAAGACAAGCATGATTTCCTATGGTTCCTTTAAGATGGTGGAAAGGCGGCCAACCATACCTCTGCTAGAAGTTTTTCAAGAGTCATTTTCTGAGAAGGGTGATGATGAATTTAACTAAAGGGACTGTTGGCCAGAGGAGCTTGCAATGGCCATTAGCGAATGAGTGAAATTTTCTTATGGTGAACACCTGGATGAAAATACTTTCTCTCTAACCACATCTTATGTCCCAAATAAACAAAAACTTGGTGAGAATATATTAATTCTCATTCAAAGACAACAGTAGAATATTGCATTGGAAGAGCTTCAGCTAATAGAAAAAAATGTGTCCCTTGGTGAAAATATAGTCGTCATGCTGGAATTTGATGATATTTCCCTTGACAATAAAATTAATCTCTTTTATTTTAGTTGCTTAAGATGATATCCTGATTAGAGACACTGTGTCTATGGAGATAGTTTTTCTAATTTATCTGAGTCCAGTTATAGAACTAACCCTAATTCATTGTTACTTGGGAAAAGCTGACCCTTGAAAACTGGCTTATTCTCTAGTTACGTTTTCCTGATAAATACCCTTTTCTCACTCACTCTTTCTTCACATTCATCATGAAATTAGACCCAGAAAAGCACATTAGGCAGAAACTGAAATCTACAAAGGAGCAGTTAGGATTGAATGATGTAGGACCCAGTTGCCCAACATTTTCTGAAGAGATGAAGACCTGCGAAGAGCCAGCTAAGCCCAGCTGGGGAACTCTGCTCCCTCCAGGTAGCCCCCAGAAAAATGTTAGTGTTGGAATTCTTTGATCCCCTTTTCCCCCATCTTAAAAGACCTGGATCAGGGCTTGGTGAATTTTTGGAATAGTGGGGAGCTTACAATTGGCTTAAAAACATTAACAAAGCTGAAAGCAAAACAGTAAAACAGGACTTTTTGGTTCTTGGTCTTGTTATTGCCTGTGAGCAAATTGCCTTTTCATTTACAGATATTATTTTATGTTATAATTATGAGCTTGCCTTTCTCCTCTAACATTTATTCTTCTTTTTCCAACTGCCAAGGCACAAGAGTTGTATGCGTTTACCAAGTTTGTGTTCTGTCCTAAAGACTAGATTGAGTTTGACTATAGACGCTCTAGCTATGATTTCTCAAATGCAATACTGATTTGGAAGAGTTTGCTATGGGCTGAGTATTCTTTATCTTTACAAATTAGAGAAAAATTGAAGTACAGATAATAAAATGACACAGTAAACACATATATAGCACATGCAATGTATATGGCACATTTCTAAGTCTTTATGTATAAAGTCTCATTTAATTCTTACGACAGGCCTTTGAGGAGAGTACAACTATCATCCCATTTTTATTCTAAATTTAAGAAACGTGCCCCAACACCATGGTTGTTAAGAGGAAGAGCCCAGATTCAAACTCAGGCAGTCTGGTTTTAGAATCTGGACCTGTTTTATCTCATCATTCCTGACTTTTGAACTATCCTGTGGTTCTTTGTCCAGTGGGATTTTTCTTCCTAATTTGACGTGTGTTGTTCATCCATTCATTAACTTGTTCATTCCTTCTTTCACACATTCAAAATATTTGCTTGTCATCCAGTATGTTCAGACTCTATACTGGATACCAGACTGCAATAATGACCAGATGGCCACAGGCCCTGTCCTCAAGGAGCATAGAGTCTAGCATAGAGTCTAGAAGAACAAGTAATTTTATGATTAACTGGTTGTTTTAAATTTCTATTCGTATTTAATACCATTGCATTTACTTACTGCTTTGAAATGAAAGAATGTGAATAGATGCACAGAGAATGCATGAAAGGGAGGCAAGAATTAGGCAGGGAGGAAAAAACTATGTAAGAACAGAGAATCTTGGAATTACTTGTTTCCTGAAAGTGGGGTTGAGTTTCTAGCTCTAATCTGTCATGGAGCAAAATGTCTGGACTGACCCTCTGGTCTGGATAAATATAGCCAGCTCCTTATCTTCAGCCTAAGTTGGGGAGTATTCTGAAGGTGATGCAGCAGGTCCCTTTGTTCCTGTGGTTTGTGGGTGGTGTCTTTTTAGCTTAGGGAGCAGGTAGAAAAGGCAGCTTCTGAACCCAGAAGAAGTCACAGCAAGTTCACTGAATCAAAGCTTCATTTTCTTGTCTTCTGAGAAGAGTGAGCATCTTAGGGATGTGTGTTAAATTGTTAGCTGTGTTTGATAAAGAAAACAGCTTGGTTTTATGATCCAGGGGCCCTGTAAGCAATAGGACATGCAGCCCTCATCAGGGCCTTTTCTGTGTGCAATGTCAGCAGTAGGGGACTGGGAAATCTTTCTCTTGCCCACTCAGATCTGGGACCCCATGGAAGATAAAAAGGCTCAACCCAGAATCACTCAGTCTCAGGAATGGCGGGATCCTCTTAGGTGGTGACTTCTAACCATGGACTTCCAAATCTGACTACTTATCCAAAAGCACTTTAAAGCATTTGTTTTATATATGCTCTGTATTACTCACATTTCTCCAGAGAAACAGAACCAATAGAATATCTGTAACTATATCCACATGTACGGATGTATAGATAGGTAATTATAAGAAGAGATTTTTATTATGGCAATTGGCTCACATAATTATGATGGCCAAGAAGCTAGAGAGCCAAGAAAGCTGGTGGTATAATTCAGTCTGAGTCCAAAGGCTTGAGAACCAGGAGCTTCAATATCCAAGGGCAAGTGAAGATGGATGTTCCAACTTAAAGAGAAAGAGACAGAAAATTCTCCCTTCTTTTTGTACTCTCCAGGCTTTCAATGGATTGGATGGTGCCCATCAACATAGGGTGTGGGCGAATCTTTTTACTTAGTCCACTGACTCAAATGCCAATCACTTCCAGACACACCCTACAGACACATCTGGAAATAATGTCGTTTTTTTTTTGAGATGGAGTCTTGCTCTGTTGCCCAGGCTGGAGTGCAGTGGCGCAATCTTGGCTCACTGCAACCTCCAACCGCCCAGGCTCAGGCAGTTCTCTGCCTCAGTCTTCCGAGTAGCTGGGATTACAGGCACACACCACCACACCTAGCTAATTTTTGTATTTTTAGTAGGGACAGGTTTCACTATCTTGGCCAGGCTGGTTTTGAACTCCTGGCCTTGTGATCTACCCGCCTTAGCCTCCCAAATTGCTGGGATTGCAGGTATGAGCCACTGTGCCTGGCCTGGAAATAATGTTTTATCAGCTATCTGAGCATTTCATATATATCTACATATGTGCATATAAATATCTTGAAATCCAACAATTCAGATTTAGAAGACTTACGTAGGATGGGGACAGGAATTTACAATCTGATAATTCAAAACTGGCATCCAGAATAATGCTTCTTCCCTGTG
This sequence comes from Callithrix jacchus, assembly GCF_049354715.1. Taxonomy (NCBI): domain Eukaryota; kingdom Metazoa; phylum Chordata; class Mammalia; order Primates; family Cebidae; genus Callithrix; species Callithrix jacchus. The sequence continues at coordinate 10,095,035 of NC_133521.1, read as the reverse complement.
GGACCTTGTGAAAATGTAGGTTCTGCTTCCCCAGATCTGGGATGGGGTCCTAGATTCTGCATCTCTAATAAGGTACAGCTGATGCTCTTGGTCCAAACATCATTTTTGTAGTTGAAGGAATTAAAACAGCTTTCCAACCAGTCAAATTTTCAATCTAGATTTGGATTCTTCTGGATATATAGAGCTCTCGGCCACGTGATGTATTTCCTATCATTTGAGATAATTTTCAACTATTAGCAAGATCTTTCTTTATGGAGCCAAGATCTCTATGTTGATAACTTCTGGAAGGCACTCTTATGAAGTGGTTAAGAGTGAGTTCTGGAGATAGATGACCCAGTATAGATTTTGGCTATGATTTTTGTTAGCTTTGTGACTGAGCAAATACATTGCCTTCCTATGTCTATAAATTAGGGCAATAATAGTGCCTATCTCATGGGATCACTGTGATTTCTTAACAACATTAATCCATGCTCTTAATCCAATAAAATCAGAATAATGTTTGACACTGAATAAACACTTACAAGCATTTTGCTATTGGTTCAGTAGTAGAATCATTTTGACATCAGTTCTGTTTCATTTCCTGGTCTGAGGCATTAATAGATCAGGTAGAAACTCATAAAATATCTCTAAGGCAATTTACTCTTTCAAGCACTCTGCCAAGCTTTGCAACTTTCACACCCCTGGTGGTTGTGTGTTGACAAACATCTGTGCAATCTGATCTGCCTAATTTTACTTTGTATAGACAGAAATTAAATAGACATGACTACATGGTATAATTAGCATTTACCATGCTAGTATCCTGCCTCTCAAATTTTATTATATATGCTTATCAACCAGGGGTCTGGTTAACATGTAGATTCCGTTACCATACATCTGAGGCATGAGCTGAGATTCCCAGCTGATGCACATGCTGCTGGTCCTGGACAACAATTTGAGCAGCAAGTGTGCATGGGCAGAGTGCACATTTGCTCAGACTTGCATTTGAATTTTAGCTTCATTGTTTCCAGTAGTCTAGGGGGACCTTGGGAAAATTAGCTTCCAGTGCAGTGGTTCCAATCCTTGGCTGCGCCTGGGATACTTTAAAACTCTGATATCCTGGTTGCACCTCAGATTAATTAAATCAGAATATCTAGAGGTAGTATCAAAGCGTTAGTCGTTTTAAAAGCTATTTAGGTGATTTCAATGTGCATCCAAGACTTCTGAGAACCTTTGTCTCAGCACAGTTGTTTTCGATCTTTAGCATTCATTAGAATAGCCTAAAAGACTTGTTAAAACACAAATTGCCAGGTCACAGCACCAGAGTTTGTGATTCCGTAGGTCTGGTGTTGGGCCTGAACACGGATGTTTTTAATAAGTTCTCAGGTGTGGCTAATGCTGCTGGTCCAGGGACCTCACTTTGAGAACCATTGTTCAAAGGACCTGAATTCTCATCATGAAAGTGGATGTAAGTATTATACATCTTTCATGTCCCGTTGGAGGATCAATGAAATAAAATGCTTAGTAGGATATTCAGCACATGGTCGACAATTAGGAAGTGGTGGTTTCTTTCCATTATTGCTGATACTAGTGTCATGTCTTTGCTGAGGTTAATGGGTTAACTATACTTAGAAGGTTTACCTATAACATTGGCTAGGTTATTTTCACTTAACACCTTTGTTTCTAAATTTCCTACTTGAAGAATCACTTTCAAGTGTGGCTAAAGTAGTACCATCAGCTCTCAGAAGGTTTTAATTTGTATTCTGATCACAATGATCTACTTGGGACCAGCCTTGTTTGAGTTTTCCAGCCCATCTGTATACACAGCTAGTGGTTACTCTAGTGCCTGCTTGTACACAATCCACCTGGTCATCTGATAAACTTATCACTTTGGAAAAAAGAACCCTGCAGGTTGCGCTTTCTTTGTGGCAGAACTGTAGCCCCCAGGACTTCATGATGTGCAAGCTGCAGATGGGCTGGTAGATGAGAAGGGGAGGGGGTGGTTGGATCCCCTCCTGAGGCTTGATGCTCTGTTATAAACTCTTTTCCTCCACTGCAACCCTGGTATGTGCAGTAACTTCATTGTGATATTTCTGCTCTTGAATATTGTGTTTCCACACAGCTCCTTTCCAGGAAGAATGGTTCCCAGGTGGTATTCTCTGGCCTGAAGGCTACTACTTCATTATCATCTTTGTTAACCTGAGAATACCGCCCTTTGGGTTCTGCAAAGGAACACATCATTATCACTAAATTCACTATGTCAAAAAATGACTCCTTGCTGGGCTTTGGAGCTTCATTGGTGAACTGCAGCTATTGATCTTGCTTCCAGCATTGTGAATAATGCAGACAATATGGTTTCTGGGTGCCTTCTCTGAAAACTGCCCAGATTTTGGACTTGAGCTTGATGCAAACTGCATTATAAACATGCCAACCTTGTGCTGACAGCACTGAAAGCACTTTGGGATAAACATTTGTGTTTGCTAAAAATGTCTCTAAAGAATTGGAAGCATTTCATCAAAAGATTTATCTGTGCATTTCTGGGGGTGTTTAAAAGCTTTCCATGACCCAAAAGCAGTGGTTACTGAGTGACTCATTCATCAGCTTCTGGTACATTTCTAACCTCAAGATTCAAAACGGAAAATTGAAATTAAAAGATTAATTCTTATTAAAAATTGACAAATGTCCTTTCTGACAGATAGAGGAGTTTAATTGACAGGATGTTTGCTATAGATAGGAGGTTTTGGCTTATATATGTCTATTTTCCTGCCTCTTTAGGTTTCTTAGCAAATCTAGGTTTGGGGATCAGATGTGTTGCTTAAGAAAAGATTGTAATTATCACTAAGCAATTTCTGGGTTAATTAGGCCTGTCGATAATTCAGAGGGTCATTGGAGCAACAATGAGACAGGTTTAGAGCCAAGGCTTGTTGCTGTTTTGTGAAACGGTCTAAAATAAATCTCTCTTAGGTCAATAACTCTGGCTTGGGTAATGTTCTCTTTTGGAGTGGAGTTTAGACAGCTGGACCTAGTAAAAGCTTTGTGTTTAGTAGAATTCACTGGTCACAGGACATTAAATTCTTCACCAATCTAGAGTAGAACCTAGGCTAGAAGAAGGAGATCCATTAAGGAGAGATTAATGTTGCACGTCTATTTGAAAAGTCAGTCTGTATCTATGTGATGGGCACAATGTTGTGGGCACATTTTATAAATGATCTTTTAATGGAGATGATAAAGCGCTGAATAGAACATATATATCAGTATTGATTTTTTGATACATACGAAGAAGATGCTTTTATCCCCTAATAGTAGCAGAAACAGTAGCAATCATATTAATAGAGATTCTTAGGTATTGTGTACCTCCTATGTGCCAAGTATTTTTCCTTTGTGATCTCTAATCTCAGAATGACTTATAAAGGTAGGGATTTAAAAAAATTCATTACATTCTTTAAGTTACTTAAAAATATACAATTAAGTGGTTATTGACTATAGTCACTCTATTGTGCTATCAAATAGTAGGTCCTATTCATTCTTTTTAATTTTTTGTACCTATTAACCATCCCCATTTTACCTCCAGACCTCTCACTACCTTTCCCAGCTTCTGGTACCATCCATCTTCTTCCTGTGTTCATGAGTTCTATTGATTTGATTTTTAGATGCCACAAATATGTGAGAACATGCAATGTTTCTCTTTCTGTGCCTGGCTCATTTCACTTAACATAATGATCTCTAGTTCCAGCCATGTTGTTGCAAATGACTGGATCTCTCTTTTTTATGACTGAATAAGTACTCCGTTGAGTTTATGTACCACATTTTCTTCATCTTTCTTTATCTATCCATCTGTTGATGAAAGTAGAGATTATTAACTCCAGTTTGTGGTTGAGGAAACTGAGACACAAAGAAGTTTAAATGAATTGTACAAGGTTACCTAGCTGATAAGCAGCAGAGCTGGAAATTTAACTCGAGACCATGTGGCTTAAAACACCTCTTACTTAGGAGGCAAATAGTTCGAGAAGAAAATGATCCCCAGAAGTGTTTGAAACGTTAGACGTGAAAATACAGTTCCAACAGGCCCTTTTGGAATCTAGTTCCAACATCATATGGCTGGGGAGACAGAACAGGAATTTCAATTCTAGTTTGTTTTATCTGAAGGGTAGAATAATCCTTCCTGAATTTCTTTTATTGTGAATGCCTCATATTTGAATACTATAACTAGATTCTATGATACAGGAATATGTTGATATGCTCACCCTCTTTTTTGGTTGTATTTTGTATCTATCTATCAATCAATCTATCTTATATCTATCATTTATCTATCATATTAGCATATAAAAATAGATATAGAGAAAAATGTTCTTTATATTTTAACGAACATTTGTTAGATCAAGTTGAAGCCTCCTATATCCACTTCTACTATTTCATTCCCCTTCCCTTTCTCCATAGAGGTAAACATTATCCTGAAATTTTATATGTACAGTCTGTTTTTCTACTTGTACTACCCTTATTACATACATAATATATTTGTAAAAACAAACATAATTTTAGTTATTTCCAAATGTATATAAGTGGAACCATACTGCATGCATTATTCTGTGACTTTTTTTATCTTTTAAGATGAATAAATCTGATATTAGACCATCCTTCAATTCTAGAATAATGTATTATTTTTAAGTAGGATTATTATTTTAAAAAATAGACTGTGTAATTCACTTTGTTAGCCTCTTATTGGGAGTTTGACTTCAGATTGGTTTATTATTTATTTTTTCTGATGGACTACTTGCTTATGCCTTATTATTTTACTGACTTATAAAAGGGGAATTTTACCTCTGAAAAGACAACACTATGAGCTCTGTGAAACTGCTTCCCAGCAAAACAAGTATAAACTGACTTTATTTTTCAAAAAGGAACCATTTAAAGTCTGAAAATTTTCCTAGGTGCATATAGCAAACCAAAAAAAAATTTATTCAAGAAAATCTAGAAAAACTCCATCTGAAAAGCAAAAATTTGTGGTATTTGAACCACGACCCAGTTCCTCTCTCCCCTTTCAGCTCAGCATGATCAAAACTTCACTAAAGGCAGGTTCATTCAAGAACAGAGTACTCCTTATTCCCAAAGCTTGAAAGGTAGGTTTTCCTGGGAGGAGCAATCCCTGGTATTTCTTATCCTTCCCAGCTATGTGTTGCAGCAGCTAAATTTCAGGTGAGTGCGTCAGAGGCTTGAGAGCTTCTTTATTCCACCAAGCCCCTACTTACAGGGTTGAGGCTCTTTCTTAGGCATGGCATGCTGAGAATGCTAGGTCCCCATCCCTGTCACTCCACTTCATTCATAGGTTGGAGGCTCCACACCAGGAAAGTCAAGCTGAGAAGACCCTAGGCTACTGGACCTATTCAGTGTCCTGATATGAAATTAGAACTGTTATTTAGAGAGAAGCAAGACACTAACTCCATTCCTAGCTTTGGAGTTGGTGGCTCAGAGGTTTTGTCCAGGAAGGGAGGCAGAAATTAAGAGCTTCAAAGTCCTCTCCAATGGAACTGACTTTGAAATGGAGTTGGGGGAAGTTCAAGATTAAATATGTTGTTATCAAAATCAGTGGAAGTTTGAGAGGTGGGCGCAAGCTAAATACTATGCTAGTTACTTTACCAGAGAAATAAAGAAGGGGACAGTTAAGAAGGGCTTTCTTTGTGTCAACTTCAAACTTCAAACACTTGTCTCAAAAACTACCCATGCTAAGGGACCCATATTTAATTGTGGATTCAATTATGTCCCAGAACAATTTATGTTCCAGGGCATTGTTGAAAATGGTAGAACAATAATCTGGCCATTAGTTCTAGGTATGATCATGAAGCCAAACTTCTGGATATAATCATAGAGAAAGATAGTCAAAAGAGCCTTGCCCAAAACATTGTCTTTCCAGGGTGACTGTGGACATACTCAAAGCTGTGCTCCCTGAGAAACAACTTCAGAGCCTGAATACTACAGAAGAGATGGTGGGGAATGGACTTCACTGAAATAGTTGAGTCACTCAGCAAAATGACAAGTAAATAACAAAAACAAACCCCAGAAGTGAGGCACCCATATCCAGAATTGCAAAAATATATATCAAAAATGTCCCATTTTCAAAACATATTATGAGCCATTCAAAGAAATAGAAAAATATGATGCATAAACTAGAAAGAAATCAGAGAACAGAAACTGCCAGTAAAGGTACCAGATGTCAAATTTAAGAGAAACACTTCAAAGTAGCCATGGTCAAAGAACTAAAGGAAACAATGGTTCAAGAAATAAGATAGTACAATGACAATGTATTGTAAAATAGAGAATATTGATGAAGAAATAGAAATGTTTAAATGGAGCTAAATGCAAATTCTGTAGTTAGAAAGTACAATAGCTGAAGTTTAAAAATTCACTAGAGAAGCTCAACAGTATATTTGAAATGGCATAAGAAAGAATCAATGAACTTGAAGATAGGTCAACAGAAATTATACAATCTGAAGAAAGTACAGGGAAAAACAAAGAAAAATAAACAGAGATCAGAGAAATGTGGCAAGGCACTAGGCACATCAACAAATGTATAGGATTATCAAAGGACAGAAGAAAAGGCATTAGAAAAAATATTTGAAGAATTAATAGCTGAAAATTTCCCTAGATTTATGAAAGACTTTAATCTACACATCCAAAAAGCTCAACAAGCTTCAGGTACAATAATTGTAAAGAGATAGACACAGGCCCATCATAGTATAAACATTGGAAGACAAAGACCAAAATATAATCTTGAAAGCAGCAATAGAAAAATGATTTATTTACAAAGGGTTTAAGAAGTTTAGATGACATACTCAAACAGCTTAAAGAAAACACACACACACACACACACACACACACACACACACACCCGTCAATCAAGAATTTTATATTCAATAAAACTATATGTTTAAAAAAACATGAAAACAAAAATGAAATAAAAATACTCATAATATTTATCAGACTATTGTAAAAATATATACCATTCCTTATCTTACTATATAGGGGTAAATAAAAACAAAGAATTCATTTCTGGCTGAATCACCATACAAGAAATGCTAAAGGAATTTCTTCCAAATGAAAGCAAGGGACCCTGGGGCAATAATTCCATTCCACAAGAGGAAACAGAGAGCACTGGTGAAAGTAACTGTGTAATTATAAAAGACAGAGTAAATTCATATATTTTCACTTTTTTCTTTTAACTGATATGAAAAATCATACAGAACAGTATGTATATAATGCTATGCTGGCCAATAACATATAGTTGTATAAGTGCCAATAACAGTGTAGAGGAGGTGGGTGGGGGAAAACCTGTGCTGAAATAAGTAAATCATATCAGATGATAGCTCAAATCAACAGGGAAAAATGAAGAGAATCAGAAGTTGTAAATAAAAATTTAACAAACTTTTTAAAATAAAGAGAATGAGGAATTGTAAATTAAAATTTGACATAACAAATTTGCTCTCATTCTTGTCCCAGTTTATTTAAGAGATAACATAAAATACGGTTATTATAATAGTGTATTATTGGGTTTATAACATTTATATATGCAACATATACAACAAAAATAGTACATAAAGGAAAATAACAAACCAAACTATATTTAAATATTTTTTATATTTTTATATCTCATTGGAACTAAGTTCATATAAGTCTGAAGTAATTTCTCCTAAGTTCATGTGTATGATAAACCCTAGATAAATGATCAAGGATATATCTAAACAAAATAGTAAACAAAAAAATTAAAGAAATTGTTACCCTGGTGATCCCAGCACTTTGGGTGGCTGAGGCTGGTGGATCACGAGGTCAAGAGATGAAGACCATCCTGGTCAACATAGTGAAACCCCATCTCTACTAAAAATACAAAAAATGAGCTGGGCATGGTGGCATGTGCCTGTAATCCCAGCTACTCAGGAGGCTGAGGCAGGAGAATTGCCTGAACCCAAGAGGCGGAGGCAGCAGTGATCACGCCATTGCACTCCAGCCTGGGTAACAAGAGCAAAACTCCGTCTCAAAAAAAAAAAAAAAGAAATTGTTACACTGGAAAACATTCACTTAATATAAAAAAAAGTGGATTCGACTCAAGATGGTGCTGTGAGAACAACCCAGGATTGGAGCTTGCGTTCTGTCCGCGGAGAGGTGAGTCTGTGCTGCATTTCCAGACTGATCTTTGTTGCCCACAGAACGGAGAAATTCCCAAGTGAAGAGGAGACGCAGGACGCCAGGCAGAACCTCCGCCTGGCGAAGCCGGCAGCCGGGGTGGTGGCGGCTGGCCCTGCCCAGCGCTCCCCACAGGGAGCGCTTGTCCGGGTGCCCTGTTGAACCGGCAACTGGAGACGCGAGAGGGCTGGACTTGAGACTGAGCTAGACTTGGACAGTGGGCCAGCCCAGGGGATTGCAGAGACAGAGTGTTAGGGGTGGCCTAGTGGGACGAACAAAACCGTGATTTCAAACAAGCCCCGTGCAGACGGCCCGAGACGCTCTGTGGGGGAGGGGCATCCACCATTACCGAGGCAACCTGTCCCTACTGAGATACACGCCCACTGCTGATGCAGCCTGCTGTTGCCGAGGCAACCCGTCCCTACTGAGATACACGCCCATTGCTGACACAGCCAGCCGTTGCCGAGGCAACCCGTCCCTACTGAGATACATGCCCACTGCTGACGCAGCCTGCCATTGCCGAGGCAACCCGCTACAACAGAGAGACTCCGCCGGAGGGCGTGGAGGAGAACACAGCAGAACAGCGGAGCCAGGGCGAGCCTCACGACAGCAGGGCGGAGCCTCGGCAGGCAAACAGTGGCTAGTCTGCGTCCTAGCTGGGCAGGACCTCAACGGACATCCAAAAATAAAGCCCAAACCCCTCAACACAGAGCATTTGAGAAAAAAAAAGGTTTCTTTTTAATGAGCTCTGTTGCAGCAGAATCAAACATAGCAGCCTAACAGCCCTGAATGAACAACAGAGCTCACAGCTCAGCAATTAAGCCCCTATAAAGTACAAACTGTCTCCTCAAGCAGCTCCCTGACCCCTCTATATCCAAAAGACTGACATTAGGCAGGCATCATCCTGGGACAAAGATAGCAGAAAAAGAAACTGGTAGCATCCCTTGCTGTGCCACAGCAGCTAGAGGTGCACCCCAGACAAGCAGGGTCTGGAGCGAACCTCAGCAGTCATACAGCGAAGGGGCTAGACTGGTAGAAGTAAAACCAAGCAACAGAAATACTTCATCATCAACATTCTGGGTGTCCACTCAGAGACCCAATCAAAAAGTCAGCAACTACGCAGACGACCAGCGGACAAATCCACAAAGATGGGAAGAAACCAGCGCAAAAAGGAGGAAAACACCCGAAACCAGAACACCTCACCTCCTAGAAAGGACCAAAACTCCTCCCCAACAAGGGAACAAAGCTGGATGGAGAATGACTGTGACGAAATGACGGAATTAGACTACAGAAGATGGAAAATGAGAAACTTTTGTGAACTAAAAGATCATGTACTAAATCAATGCAAAGAAACTAAGAACCTTGAAGAAAGATTTGAAAAAAGATTCGAGGAAATGATAACAAGAATGGATAACTTAGAGAGGAATATGAATGAATTAAAGGAGCTGAGAAACACAATACGAGAACTTCGCGAAGCATGCACAAGTTTCAATAGCCGAATCGACCAAGCAGAAGAAAGAATATCTGAAGTCGAAGACCAACTCAATGAAATAAAACGAGAAACCAAGATTAGAGAAAAAAGCGCAAAAAGGAACGAACAAAGTCTCCAAGAAATGTGGGACTATGTGAAAAGACCTAACCTACGTTTGATAGGTGTACCAGAAGGGGACGAAGAGAATGAATCCAAGCTGGAAAATACTCTTCAGGACATCATCCAGGAAAACTTCCCCCACCTAGCAAGACAGGCCAACACTCAATTGCAGGAAATACAGAGAACACCACAAAGATATTCCGCAAGAAGAGCAACCCCAAGGCACATAATCGTTAGATTCAACAGGGTTGAAATAAAGGAGAGAATACTAAGGGCAGCCAGAGAGAAAGGTCGGGTCACCCACAAAGGGAAGCCCATCAGACTCACAGCAGATCTCTCAGCAGAAACACTACAAGCCAGAAGAGAGTGGGGGCCAATATTCAACATTCTTAAAGAAAAGAACTTTCAACCCAGAATTTCATATCCAGCCAAACTGAGCTTCAGAAGTGAAGGAAGAATAAAATCCTTTGCGAACAAGCAAGTACTCAGAGATTTTGTCACCACCAGGCCTGCTTTACAAGAGCTCCTAAAAGAGGCACTACACATAGAAAGGATCAACCAGTACCAGCCATTCCAAAATCACACTGAATGCTAAAGAACATCAACATAATGAAGAATCTACAACAACTAACAGGCAAAACAGCCACTTAGCATCAAAATGGCAGTATCAAATTCACACATAACAATATTAACCCTAAATGTAAATGGACTAAATGCACCAATCAAAAGACACAGACTGGCAAATTGGATAAAAATCCAAAACCCATCAGTGTGCTGTATCCAGGAAACCCATCTCACATGCAAGGATACACAAAGGCTCAAAATAAAGGAATGGAGGAAGATTTACCAAGCAAACGGAAAGCAAAAAAAAGCAGGAGTTGCAATTCTCATCTCTGATAAAATAGACTTTAAAGCAACAAAGATCAAAAGAGACAAAGAAGGCCATTACATAATGGTAAAAGGATCGATACAAAAAGAAGAGCTAACGATCCTAAACATATATGGACCCAATGCAGGAGCACCCAGATACATAAGGCAAGCTCTTAATGACTTACAAAAGGACTTAGACTCCCACACAATAATAGTGGGAGACTTTAACACTCCACTGTCAATACTAGACAGATCAAGCAGACAGAAAATCAACAAGGATATCCAGGGCTTGAACTCAGACCTGGAACAAGCAAACCTGATAGATATTTACAGAACTCTCCACCCCAAATCCACAGAATACACATTCTTCTCAGCACCACATCACACCTACTCTAAAATTGACCACATAATTGGAAGTAAAGCACTGCTCAACAAATGCAAAACAACTGAAGTCATTACAAACAGCCTCTCAGACCATAGTGCAATCAAGTTAGAACTCAGAATTCAGAAACCAACCCAGAACCGCACAGCTTCATGGAAACTGAACAACTGGCTCTTGAATGTTGACTGGGTAAACAATGAAATGAAGGCAGAAATAAAGAAGTTCTTCGAAACCAATGAGAACGAAGACACAACGTGCCAGAACCTCTGGGACACATTTAAAGCAGTCTCTAGAGGAAAGTATATAGTAATAAGTGCCCATATGAGGGGAATGGAGAGATCCAAAATTGACACCCTATCGTCAAAATTGAAAGAGCTAGAGGAGCAAGATCAAAAAAACTCAAAACCCAGCAGAAGACAAGAAATAACTAAGATCAGAGCTGAGCTGAAGGAGATTGAGACACGAAAAACCCTTCAAAAAATCAATAAATCCAAGAGCTTGTTTTTTGAAAAGATCAACAAAATAGACAGACCACTAGCCAGATTGATTAAAAATAAAAGAGAGAACAACGAAATAGATGCAATAAAAAATGATAAAGGGGAAATCACCACAGATTCTACAGAAATTCAGACCATCATCAGAGAATATTACAAACAACTCTATGCACATAAACTAGTAAACCTGGGAGAAATGGATAAATTCCTGGACTCCTGTGTCCTCCCAAGCCTAAACCAGGAGGAAGCTGAAACTATGAATAGACCAATAACAAGGTCAGAAGTCAAGGCAGCAATTAAGAGCCTACCACACAAAAAAAGCCCAGGTCCAGACGGGTTCACAGCCGAATTCTACCAGACACATAAGGAGGAGTTGGTACCATTCCTTCTAAAACTATTTCAAACAATCCAAAAAGAGGGAATCCTTCCCAAATCATTTTATGAGACCAACATCATTCTGATACCAAAACCCGGCAGAGACCCAACAAGAAAAGAAAACTTCAGGCCAATATACATGATGAACATAGATGCAAAAATCTTCAATAAAATATTGGCAAGCCGATTGCAACAGCAAATCAAAAACCTTATTCATCATGATCAAGTACGATTCATTCCGGGGATGCAAGGCTGGTTCAACATACGCAAGTCTATCAACGTAATTCACCACATAAACAGAACCAAAACCAAAAACCACATGATTATCTCAATTGATGCAGAGAAGGCATTTGACAAAATTCAACAGCCCTTTATGCTAAAAACCCTCAATAAACTCGGTATCGATGGAACGTATCTCAAAGTAATAAAAGCTATTTATGACAAACCAACAGCCAATATCATACTGAATGGGCAAACACTGGAAGCATTCCCTTTGAAATCTGGCACTAGACAAGGATGCCCTCTCTCACCACTCCTATTCAATATAGTACTGGAAGTTCTAGCCAGAGCAATCAGGCAAGAAAAAGAAATAAAGGGTATTCAAATAGGAAAGGTGGAAGCCAAATTGTCTCTATTTGCAGACGACATGATAGTATACCTAGAAGACCCCATTACCTCAGCCCAAAAACTCCTGAAACTGATAAGCAACTTCAGCAAAGTCTCAGGATATAAAATCAATGTGCAAAAATCACAAGCATTCGTCTACACCAATAACAGACTTAAAGAGAGCCAAATCAAGAACAAACTGCCATTCGCAATTGCTACAAAAAGAATAAAATACCTTGGAATACAACTCACAAGGAACGTAAGAGACCTCTTCAAGGAGAACTACAAACCACTGCTCAATGAAATCAGAGAGGACACAAACAGATGAAGAAACATTCCATGTTCATGGTTAGGAAGAATTAATATAGTGAAAATGGCTATACTGCCCAAAGTAATTTACAGAATCAATGCTATCCCCATCAAGCTACCATTGACTTTCTTCACAGAACTGGAAAAAACCACCATGAACTTCATATGGAACCAAAAGAGAGCCCGCATAGCCAAGTCAATTGTAAGCAAAAAGAACACAGCGGGGGGCATCACACTACCGGATTTCAAACTATACTACAAGGCTACAGTAATCAAAACAGCATGGTACTGGTACCAAAACAGAGATATAGACCAATGGAACAAAACAGAGGCACCGGAGGCAACACAACATACATACAACTATACAATCTTTGATAAACCTGACAAAAACAAGTAATGGGGAAAGGATTCCATGTTTAACAAATGGTGTTGGGAAAACTGGCTAGCCATGTGCAGAAAGCAGAAACTGGACCCCTTCCTGACACCTTACACTAAAATTAACTCCAGGTGGATTAAAGACTTAAACATAAGACCTGGCACCATAAAAACCCTAGAAGGAAATCTAGGCAAAACTATCCAGGACATAGGAGTAGGCAAGGACTTCATGACCAAAACACCAAAAGCATTGGCAACAAAAGCCAAAATAGACAAATGGGACCTAATGAAACTCCACAGCTTCTGCACGGCAAAAGAAACAGTCACTAGAGTGGATCGGCAACCAACAGTATGGGAAAAAATTTTCGCAGTCTACCCATCTGACAAAGGGCTGATATCCAGAATTTACAAAGAACTCAAACAGATTTACAGGAAAAAAACAAACAAGCCCATTCAAAAGTGGGCAAAGGATATGAACAGATACTTTACGAAAGAAGACATATATGAGGCCAACAATCACATGAAAAAATGCTCATCGTCACTGGTCATCAGAGAGATGCAAATCAAAACCACATTGAGATACCATCTCACGCCAGTTAGAATGGCGATCATTAAAAAATCTGGAGACAACAGATGCTGGAGAGGATGTGGAGAAAAAGGAACACTTTTACACTGTTGGTGGGAGTGTAAATTAGTTCAACCATTGTGGAAGACAGTGTGGCGATTCCTCAAGGCCTTAGAAATAGAAATTCCATTTGACCCAGCAATCCGATTACTGGGTATATATTAAAAAGACTATAAATCGTTCTACTATAAGGACACATGTACACGAATGTTCATTGCAGCACTGTTTACAATAGCAAAGACCTGGAATCAACCCAAATGCCCATTGATAATAGACTGGATTGGAAAAATGTGGCACATATACACCATGGAATATTATGCAGCAATCAGAACTGATGAGTTTGTGTCGTTTGTAGGGACATGGATGAATCTGGAGAACATCATCCTCAGCAAACTGACACAAGAACAGAAAATGAAACACCGCATATTCTCACTCATAGGTGGATGATGAAAAATGAGAACACATGGACACAGAAAGGGGAGTACTAAACACTGGGGTCTATTGGGGGCAAAAGGGGAGGGCCAGTGGGAGGGGGTGGTGGGGCGGGATAGCCTGGGGAGAAATGCCAAATGTGGGTGAAGGGGAGAAGAAAAGCAAAGCACACTGCCATGTGTGTACCTACGCAACTGTCTTGCATGCTCTGCTCATGTACCCCAAAACCTATAATCCAATAAAAAATTAAAAAAAAAAGCCATACAGATGAAGTAGAGGGTTCGAAGAACCATGAGACATACTGAAACAAAAACTGAAATGGCAGACCATAAAAATAATACATTAATGTGAGTGGATCAAACCACTGAATTATGGTGCAGAGATTGCCAGACGAGAAAAAAAAACAAAAAACACCAAGATCAAATTGTATGCTGTCTACAGGAAACACATACTAAATTCAGTGAGACAAATATAAATAAAAGGAGGGAGAGAAATAAGCAAACAACATAAGAAAGCTGGAGTGATTATACTAATATCAGACAAAAGATTTTTTCAGCAATGTTACTAGAGAAAAAGAGAGACATCTTATAATAAACGATAAAAGGGGCAATTTTAGTAAGGAAGATATAACAATTATGGACATATAAATTCCTAAAAACTGCCCCAGGACATATGAAGGAAAAATTGAGGGCGGAAATAGACATTTCAAGTGTAATAATTAGATATATCCATAGTCTACTTTCAGTAAAAGTACAACTATACAGAAGATGAACAATGATATAGAAGACTTAAACAACATGATAACCCAACTAGTCATAACAGGGTTTGCAGAATACTACATCCAACAACAATAGAGTGCATATTCTTCTAAAGCACGCAAGGAGTAGTCTCCAGGTTAAACTATAGTCTAGACCATAAAACAAGCCTCAATAAGTGTAAAATAATATAAATTATATACAGTTATGTTCCCCAACCACATGAAATTAAATTAAAAATCAATATTAGACATTTTAGAAATTCATAGATATGTAGAAACTAAACAACACACTTCTAAATAACCAATGGGTTACATATAAAAATACAAGGGAAATTATAAAGTATATTAAAATGAGTGAAATTGAAAGCAATACCATAACAAAACTTATGAAGTACAGCTAAAGCAATACATAGAAGACAATTTATAGTTGTAAATGTGCACATTAAAAGGAGGAAGAAACCTAACTGATAACCTATCTACCTGAAGACACTGAAAGAAAGATGAGCAAAGCAAGCAGAAATTAATAGAATATTAATTCCATTCTCAGGACTAAAAAGTAGAAAAATAATAAATAAAATACATGAAACAAAACAAAATATAATTTTTTTTAATCAACAGAAATGTGAGATCTTTTTTATTTTAAATTTTTTTATTGCATTTTAGGTTGTGAAATCTTTAGCTGGATTAACCAAGATAAAAAAAGAGTGGAATTAAATCACTGCATTCAGGGACAAAAGAGGGGACACTACTACCAACTTATAAAAAAAGATTATAAGGGAATATGATAAACAATTGTATGTCAATCAATTATATAAATTGAATAAAATAGAAAATTCCTTGAAAGGAAACTGGCTCATAAAGAAACATAAAATCTGTAGTTCTATAACAAGTAAAAATACTTAATTAGAAATATATAAACCACTCACAAAGAGAAGCCCAGATGCAGATAGCATCACTAGTGAATTCTACCAAATATTAATATTTAAATAATTAAAAACAAGTTATTTAGAAAGTATTCCAAAAAATTTGAAGTAGGGGGAACACTTTTGACCTTATTCTATATTACTGTGATACCATAGCCAGAAAAACAAACCACAGAAAAAATAATTATATTTTATGGTTTAGATTACAAAAATTCTTAACAAAGTACAAGCAGATTATATCCAACAACATATAAAAAAGAATTATACACCATGACCAAGTGGGATTTAGTCAGGAGTAAAATATTGACTTAATATCTGAAAAGCAATTAATGTAATATACACGTCAATAGAATAGAAGACAAAAAAACCCTATGATGATCTCAATAGCTGCAGAGAAAACATTAGACAAAATCCAATACCCTCTTATAATAAAAGCATTCAACGAAGAATAGAAGGGAACTTCCTCAATCTGATAATGGACATCTATGAAAAATTCACAACTAACATCATACTTGGAGTTACAGTCTGCTACAGCAAGAAGGTGGCTACCTGCAGTCCTGGATGAGAATTTCACATGGTGAAGCAGGGAGGGGGCTCTACTTTTGTTAGATCAGGGCCCCATCCTGACGCCCTCATTTAACTTTTGTTACTTCCTTACCCCAAATAAAGTCATACTAGGAGCTAGGGCTTCAACATTTTTTTTTTTAAAGAGGGCACACAAATATTCAATTCACAACAAAGGGTGTTCAGATTGTGAAGAAATAAGTAAAACTGTATGTATTCACAGGTGACATAATCTCACATCTAAGGCATCCACTAAGAAACTATTAGGACTAATATATGAGTTCAGCAAGGTAATAGGAAACAAGATCAATGTACAAAAATAAATTCAGTTCCTACATATTTATAATAAACAATCCAAAAATAAAATTAAGGGAAAAAATCCACATATTATAGTGTCACAATGAATTAAATACTTAGGAATAAAATTGAACAAAAAGAAGTCCAAAACTTATATTCTGAAAACCATAAAATATTGCAGAAACTAAATAAATAAATGGAACGACATCTCATGTACATGGATTAGAAACAATATTGTGAAGATGGCAATGCTTTCCAAATTGTTTACAGATTAAGTGCAATCTCTATCAAAATCCCAGCTGGTTTCTCTTCAGTAATGGACACACTGATCCTAAAATTCAGATGAAGATGAAAGAGACCCTGGATAGCCAAAATAATCTTGAAAAAGACCAGTGTTATAGACTCGCACCTCCTGATTTTAGAACTTACTACAGAATCATAGTAATCAATATGCTATGATATTTTCATAAGGATAGATACATATATCAATGGAATAAAATTGAGAGTCCAGAAATAAATCTTCACATTTACAGTCAATTGACTCTTCTATGGGATACAAAACTGTTCCACTGGTGGTGATGTAGAATTAGGGGGAAATAGTCTTTCTAACAAATGGTTCTGAGATAGCTGGATATCTACATGCAAAAGGATAAATTTGGATTCCTGCTTCACATCATATACAAAAATTTATTGGAAATAAATCAAAGATATAAATATAAAAACTAAAAAAATCAAAAACTAGGGTTAAATCTTCTCAACTTGAATTAGGCAATAGTTTTTTAGTTATGACACCAATAGCACAAGCAGCAGAAGAAAAAACAGGTAAATGGACTTCAATCAAAACTGTGATTTAGAAGACACTTTGGAGAAAGAAATAAGACAACCCACAAAATGGCAGAAAATACTTAAAATCTTATATGTGATACAGTATATGTACAGGACATGTTTGGTATATAAATGATATTTTAACAAATTACCAAAAGTAAATAAATAAATAAAAAGAAAAAATTAATTAGGATAGCTTTACCTCCTTATTGCTAGTTTCTGATACTAGTTTCAGGAATTGCCCGTCTCCTTGAGTTTATTTTGGTTATTTTTTCCCCTCTTTGAAGATATCTATTTCACATAAGTTTTAAAAACCGACATACAGTGGATTATGTTTATTTATTTATTTTAAGATCTTGTCACTAAATCTATTTTCCAATAAAAGTAGTCAGGGCTTCATGAAGAAATGGCCACTTGCCTAGTTGAGGTCAGCAGACTATTACATGAACTTAAAGCATCTTGTGGTACCAGTAAATTTAAAAGTGCTAAAATACTGATAGAAGCATGTTTGAAACACACAGAAACTCATCTAAGAATTCTCAATAGCCATATCTGGAGTAATTTAGGCAACTAAATAATGACAGTATTTCATGATAATTCACTGAATAAAACAAGTATCTATGAGTCTATATTGATAGGAACAAGTGATTGATTGACTGATTGATTAAATAAGTGGAGAAGAAGGGACAGGTTTTCCTTAGGAAATACTTCATTTATTAAACTAATAAATTTCAATTAATAAACTAATAGGTAAAAATGAATGATGCAACAGAAAATCGCCATTTGACAAACATCACAGCAATAATTCCTGCAGAGAGAAATAATAGATGCTCAAATTATTGGGAGAAATTATTATGCTAATCAAGATATTTGCATCATTTCAGTGTATTTCCTCTTCAAGATATTCATTAATTATAAAGGAAAACAGTTAATTTTACAATACAGAAACCATCTGAACCAAATGACGATAGTTAACATCATCAGTAATGAGGCATATTGACATCATGACATCACTTCTGCGGTATTATTGCCAAAAATGCATAACTTGAATTTGATACTGAGGAAACATTAGGTAAACTCTAATTAAGAAGTATTCTACAGGGGCCGGGCGCGGTGGCTCATGCCTGTAATCCCAGCACTTTGGGAGGCCGAGGCGCGTGGATCACGAGGTCAAGAGATCGAGACCATCCTGGTCAACATGGTGAAACCCCGTCTCTACTAAAAAATACAAAAAATTAGCTGGGCATGGTGGCGCGTGCCTGTAATCCCAGCTACTCAGGAGGCTGAGGCTGGAGAATTGCCTGAACCCAGGAGGCGGAGGTTGCCGTGAGCAGAGATCGCGCCATTGCACTCCAGCCTGGTTAACAAGAGCAAAACTCCGTCCCAAAAAACAAAAACAAAAACAAAATACAAAAAAAAAAAAAAAAAAACAAGAAATATTCTACAAAGTAACTTGCCAGTACTCTTCTAAAATATCAGTCATAAAAGAAAAAGAACTGTGGAACTGTCTCAGAATGAAAGAAACTAAGGAGACATGACAGCTAAATGCAGTGTGTGAACTTGGATTAGATCCTGATCCTGCTAAAGGCCATTTGCCGGGCAATTGGTAAAACTCAGGTTAAGTTTATAAATAAGTTAATGATATCCTACAAAGGTTTTGTTTTTGGTCTTTGTACTATGTTAACATTTGACATGAAAAACAGGTAAGGAAACTTATATGAGGGTTATATTAGAACCCTGCAAAAAATTTTAATTTTTTTAATAATTCTGAAGTTCTTATAAAATGAGAAGTTAAAACGTTTTTTAAAATTTAAAAATCGATTGTATGTGCTGATAGTTTTTTTTTCAATGTTACTGCAAGTAGCCTTTCCCTTTCATTTAATCAATCTTATTATTTGTTTATTAACTTACTTACTTACTTAGAAACTGGGTCTCCCTTTATTGCCCAGGCAGGAATGCAGTGGTATGATCATAGCTTATTGCTGCCCAGAATTCCTAGACTCAAAGGATCTTCCCGCCTCAGTCTCCCAAGTAGCTGGAGTTACAGGCACATGCCTAGATAATTTTTAAATTTTTTGTACAGGTAGGGTCTTGCCATTTTACCCAGGCTGGTCTCGACCTCCTGGGCTCAAGTGATTCTCCCACAGTATTGGGATTATAGGCATGAGTCACTGTGCCTGGCCAAGTTTTTTTGTTTTTGTTTTTGTTTTGTTGTCATTTAATTTAAGCATTCACCGCAACAGTTTTAGCTCTTATTCTTGTTATGTTTGTATTCCTCTTGACTGTTATTCTTCCATTAATTACAGTTCTTATTACTTATTAATTCAATTATTAATTTTATTAAGTATTTATCTTTATTGTTTTATTATTATTAATGTACTTCCTTTGGGTTTACTTTTAGTTCCTTTTGTAGTCTGCTTAGTAAATTAATTACTGTATTAATTTTCTAGGGTTGCCATAATAAAGTACCCACAAACTGGATGGCTTAAAAAAAAACAGAAATGCATTCTCTCCTGGTTCTGGAGGCAAGAAGTCCAAAATCAAGGAATTGGCAGGGCCATACTCCCTCTGAAACCTCTAGGAAAGGATCCTTCCTTGCTTCTTCCAATTTCTAGTATACCTAGGTGTTCCCTGGCTTGTGGCAGTGTAACTGTAATTTCTACTTCATTCTTCACATGGCCTTCTTATGTTTCTATTTGGGTCTCTTACTTTCTTATAAGGACAGCAGTCATATTGTCCTTATAAAGACAGGGCCCAGGCTACTCCAGTATGACCTCGTCTTAACTTGATTACATGCCCAAAGCCTCTAATTCCAAATGAGGTCACATTCACATGTACCGGGAATTAGAATTTAAACATACCTTCTCGGGAGAGGGGATTCAATTACTTGCTTTTGTTTTTCTTATTTTTTAACATATGCATTTAAAGGCTATACTTTTGTTTCTAAGTAGTATTTGACTGCATTCAAGAATTTTAAAAATAGACTTTTACTAATATATAACATGAAGAGCAAAGTGTACAAGTACAATGCTCTATGTATTTTCAGTAATTGAACACGCCTGTGTAGCAATACCCTGACTGTACAATTTTTCCTGTATCTTAGCAGCCCCCCCTTTCAACACCCCTCTAGTGACTACCCACCCAAGAAAAATTACTGTATTGACTTGTAAAATTATTAATTTGTTTGGCCCATTTTTAAAATCTTTAGATAAATGGGATCATAGATCATGTAGTATCTGGCTATTTTGTTAAACATTTTGTGAGACTCATTTGTATTGCTGGATGGTGTTGTAAATTTTTCATTCTTATCACAGTCTAGGATTCTACTGTTTATCCATTCTCCTGTTGACAGGCATTTGATTAGTTTCCAGTTTTGGGATAATAGTTGCCATGAATATTCTTGTACATGTCTTTTAACGATCATATGTGTGCATATCTGTTGCAAATGACTTGGGAGAATTACTTGGTCACAGAGTATGCGAATGTTCATCTGTAGTCAATACTGTCATAGAGTTTTCCAAAATTATTGCATCATTTAACTTTCCCACTAGCGGTTTATAAAAGTTCAAGTCAATTCTTGCCAACAGTTGGCACTTTCTTTTTTCTTTCAAGCATTCTGGATGTGTGGTGGTATCTAGTTGTGGTTTTAATTTGCATTTCTCTGATGACCAATGAAGTAGAACTCTTGCTTTCATAAGTTTATTGAACATTTAGGTATTTATTATATTTTGTGAAAAGCCTAGTCAAATGTTTTGCTTCTTTTTCTATTGTTTTGTTTGCCTTTTTCTTTTGTATTTGTAGGAGTTACTTATATGTTGTTTTTATAAGTCTTTTGCTGTATGTATGTATTATACATCTCATAAGCATTTTTTACATATAATGTTTATAAATCTTTTGTTTTAAATATTCTATAATTACAACGCAATTTCTTTAATCCATGACTGATTTAGGTTGTACATTTTAGTTTCATGTATGTATGTTTAATATACACTTCTGTGTTTAACATATATTTAATATAGTATATATGTGTAAATATAGCAATAATTTTAAATACATACAAATATATCTTTATTGCATATAAATATATACAAACATATTTTTTCATATATATATATATATATATATATATATATATATATACATATATATTTATTTAAAGATAGGGAAAGAAATAAAGTTAGGTATCTTAAGAGTAAACATCAAAAGGCCTGATATGCAAACTGTAAGTCATAGCATCCAAACCGGCAGAGAAACTCAAATGAATAAACATAATTATGTAAATACATACATTTATAAACAAATAAATATATTTTTAACATCAAATGGTCCAAATATACTTAAAAATGCATATACCTATTTGTTGGTTAAAATTTCTATCTCTAGATAGGATAGACATGTCTATAAATTTATAAATTGAAGTGTCCCTCTAAAGAGAGTCAGTTCAAGTAGAAACTATGTCACTGATAATAAAGCTTATTGATTGTGTTATTCATATATTTCATATCTTTGCTTTGGTTATTTTCTTGATGGTTTTTAAAGGAAGTTTGTTAAAATCTTACATGCAATAACATTAAGCCATGTTTTGTTTTATATTTTTAAGATGCGTATGTTCAATGCATATCATTTTCATATCTTCTTGCTGGTTAATTCTCTTTCATTATGCAATGCCTCGTTTTATCATTGTTAGTATCTCTTGCTTTAAATCCTATTTTATTGTGACATTAATATCACTATATCAGTTTGAATGTTGTATATAATCGTTTTTCTTTTATCATCTTTTTATTCTCAACTTTTCTGTATTATTTTTGTTTACTTCTGCCTCTCTAAGCAGAAAACAGTTGGATTTTGTTTGTTCAATTTGGTATTCCTTGAATCAATATATTGATTTTTTTTTTCTATTTCTGCTATCTTTGGTTTTTCGTTTCTTATGTTCTTTCTTAGATTTTTCTTTTTTTATTTCTCATGACTCCTGTAGACTGACAGAATTCTGTTTATTCGTTTTGGTTTTCTGTGCTGGTTTGGATGCTATGATTTATGGTTTGCATGTCAGGCCTTTCAGTGATTACCCTTACATTTATAACACAACACTTAAATGCCTAACTTTCTTTCCTTCTTTCTCTTTGTCTTATCTTAGCTTTCGTTTAATCAAGTAATTCAATGATGTAGTTTCAAAATTAATAGATTTGTGAGGTTCATAATGAAAAGTAACACTCTCCTGATCTGGTCTTTTTTAAATTTTGAATTAATTGTTTTGGACACTTCATAGACCATTTTAATAATCCATAGTTATTATCACTCTAAAAGAAGCAACAGTGTCCTTTCATTGTGTGCAAAGAGGAATTTAAAACACAGTAGATGTGAACCCCAAGACACTTTACCCTCATTCCCCAAATATTTGGGGCCCTAGGACAGTTGGAGGTGAGGTGACAACTCTCAGAAATCTAGAATCAAAGTAAACGTAGTGGTATCGTCTGAAGAGAATGTTCCATAGCTCAGAATGTAGTCAGGAAATGCACAAGACGAAGGGAAGTTTCCGAGTTTGATGGCCAGGTAGAGGCCCTATCTCGGTTTCTGAATGTCTTTCAAAGTGAGCTACCCTTAGTGAGGCATTGTGCTCTACAACATAACTCTGCCTAAAGTATGGTGTCTTGATAGCTAGCTTTCATACTTGAAACAAAAAGTCATGATGAAGGCAAAATGGGTTGGGAAAATTTGTGAAAACTGAGTAAGAAGCAGAAAAGTCAGATACGGTAATTTCATTTAAGAAATGAAGTGGCTTTCTTAAATTAGAGAACTTCCTGAGCTGGCTAGTTAATGAATTTCACATAGAGTAAAGAGACATAAATTTATTTTTATTCTCACTCAAAACTCTGCCACATTGCATCTAAACTGATTGCATTTTCTCTAAATGGCTGGAGGTGGTAAACTATGGATAGTCAATAATTTCTGAGCATTTTCATCTTTACAGTACACATTCTAATGAGTTTATGTCTTCATTCTTAATTACTCCAGCAATATATATTATATGATCCCATGTGAAAAGGCATATTTAATTAATATTGCCTCTTAAAGCTTTGTGAGGAAACATTTCCTTGATTTGTCATATAAATTTATAGGTTCCATCATGGATATCACTCATGCAATAAGTGCCTCGGGAAATGGTGCTAAGCAAAGCCACTCAGCAATCTGGTAGCAAACAGGAAGCAAGGCAACAGCTTTATTTTCGATGTAAAACCCTGGGTGGAACGCAGAGAATCGATGTAGATCATCTCAAGTGTTATCAAATTTATGACAGGTTCTCTTAGCCAGTGGAATGAAGGAGAGTAGACATCATTGAGACTATTCTTCAAGTGCACTGAGGGAGAAAAAAATGAACACAGCAGGCTGAGATCATCTCTTAAGATTTTAGTTATATATCTTTTAAGTTTTAAAAAAATATCTTTTAAGGTTTTGGTTTTTTTTCTCACGGTGGAAAACTTGACAATTGGGAAACAGTTTAAATAGCAGAAAAAACCTAACACCCTGAGATAATCACTATTGTGTTATGTAATTTCCCTCTGGCCTTTTTTTTTTCTTTTACTTTTAGCATGGTTGATGATCATGTATATTGTCTCTCTGTATTTGAAACAGGTTTATTCCAGGACTTCTGCAGATATAAAAAGCCTGGGATGCTCAACTCCCTTATAAAAAATGGCATAGTACAGTTGGCCTTCTGTATCCAAGGGTTCCACATCTGTTGGTTGAAACTACAAATACAGAACCACAGAGAAAGAGGACCAACTGTATATAAAATTTGTACAGGATCTTCAATTTCACTTCACAACATAATAACATTCTCAAATACCACTTTTTAATTTAAATATTACTTAAATATACCTTAAGTTCATTATTCATTTTCTTAACAACATCCACTTTTCTGGGAAAGAGCTAATGATGGTTTTGTAAACGCTCATCAAATAATTATTAGCTGACTAATATTTTCTTCATCTCTATCTCTAAAATGGGATTGTGAAGCATAACATCCCTTTTTCTTTCTATTGAAGAGTGGATACACATCTAAATATCCGAAAAAGTCATCAGCATTTTGTCATGGTGGAGGGCTTTACACAAGACAAATTTGGGATCCAGAAGGGGAGACTGAAGGTTAATAGTAGATTGAGCTTCATACATTTTAATTACTGACAAACCCAAATTAGATTCCCAGATAAAATAACATCAGATTTTAACCAGGGCCAGGAGGTCAGAGGTGCCAGGGCCCTGCCAACTATACCAGCCATCAATGCTGTAATTGATTAAAGCATGGCAAGGTAATATTTTTCTAAGAGTGTCACAGCATTTCTTCTTATTAGGTGCTACATTTGCTTGCTGCTGTGAAACACGGCAAAATAATTGAATTACTGGTGATCAGAGGGAAAATAACTCCTACCAGGGAGACAATGCCCCAGTATTTCAAAGGGAAAATATTCAAAATGCTTCTTTCATAGCCTGAAAATTCTCCGTCTTATTGTTATCCTTAGCTCACTCTCTAACTCATCTCCGCTTTCCTAACAAGCAGAAAGGAGTCAGATTTCTCCGGGGTGTGAACTGAGAAATATTTGAATTTCTGGGTAGAGCAGAAGCTGGTATATTTCCCTGGAGGCCTTTAGAGATGGAATATCTATATAGATATTTGTATGGAACATTAGAGTGAGGTCAAGAATTTATAGGTTTTCCAACATTACAATGGATGCTATAGAGATAGAGAAGGAACTCTAAATCAGAGACTGTTGGTTTTAGGATCACATTTCCTGGCTGTGTCAGTCATTTAACTCTAGCAGGCTTCAATTTCTTCATCTTTAAAAATAAGGAAGTTGAATTATGAATTCAAGAGCCCCTTCTTGCTTCAGTTTGCTTTGAGAAGATGCTCTATCTCCTCAAGTTGTCAGCAGAGACAGCAAAAGATCTTATACATTAAATCCAAAAAATGGGATCACAGAACATGCACAATTGCCTATAGATATGGAGGAATCAGAAATCAAAAAAGCTTGACAGCTGGTGGAGGGTGAAGGGTTGGTGGTCAAGGACTGGTAGGAGTGGCTGAAAATTGATTTGCTTATTGCCTGCTTACCACCCCATCTCCGGAATGAGAGATTCGTGAGAAATTGTCTGTCCTGTTCCCAGCTATATCCTCAGTGCCTAGAATTGTTCCTGCAACACAAAGGTGTCATATTTGTTTAAGAAATGCACTTATTGGAGAGATGAATAATAAATAAATAGGTTTGCTCAGTAGTAGAAATTTGCAGTGTGAGGTTCATTGTTCATCCATTTGTTATATATAATGAGGTAAGTCATTCTTGGCAAAGTACCATCACCTTTTTAAATTGCTTTCATGCTTAGGGACTGGGATGGGATTGGGTCTACAGGATGGGTCATTATTAACTAGAGCCATTTTCTTTATTGATTGGAGGGGCACTGGATTGACTTTCAAAGATACCATTCAGGAACTAAAAAGACTGGGAAGAGGCTGAGCATGGTGGCTCATGCCTGTAAACCCAGCATTTTGGGAGGTTGAGGTGGGCAGATAACTGGAGGCCAGGAGTTTGAAACCAAGCTGGCCAACATGATGAAACCCCATCTCCACTAAAAATACAAAATTTAGCTGGGCATGGTGGTGCATGCCTATAATCCCAGCTACTTGGGAGGCTGAGGCAGGAGAATTCCTTGAACCCAGGAGGTGGAGGTTGCGGTGAGCTGAGATCATGCCACTGCACTGCAACCTAGGTGACAGTGCAAGACTCTGTCTCAAAAAAAAAAAAAAAATACTGGGAAGACTAGATTGGTTTTACTCTACATTTTGAGAGTGTTCACCTAAGTAAGTACTAAATCTTAATATTCACACATCTATCTATGTACCCTCTAAAAAGAAACACTTATTTTAAGATCGGGGTACATATGCCGATTTGTTGTATAGGTAAATTTTTGTCATGGAGGTTTGTTGTAAAGATGATTTTATCACTCAGGTATTAAGCCTAGTACCCATTAGTTATTTTTCCTGATCCTCTCCCTCCTCCCACCTACCATTCTCTGATAGAAGCCAGTGTATGTTGTTCCCCTTTATGTGTCCCTGTGTTCTCATTTAACTCCCTCTTATAAGTGATAATATGTGCTATTTGGTTTTCTGTTCCTGCTGTTAGTTTGCTAAGGATGATAGCCTCCAACTCCACCCATGTCTCTGCACATGGTAGGATCTCATTCTTTTTTAAGGCTGCATAGTATTCCATGATGTATATGTACAACATTTTCTTTATCCAGTAGTCTATTGTTGATGGGCATTTAGTTTTATTCCATGTCTTTGCTATTGTGAATAATGGTGCAATAAACATGTGTGCATGCATCTTTATAATAGAATGATTCCTTTGGCTATATACCCAGTAATGGAATTGCTGGGTCAAATGGTATTTTCATCTTTAGATTTTTGAGTAATCACCACTGTCTTCCACAATGGTTCAACTAATTTGCACTCCCACCAACAGTGTATAAGCATTAGTTTTTCTCTACAACCTCAGCAGCATCTGTTATTTTTTGACTTTTTATTAATAGACATTCTGACTGATGTAAAATGGCATCTTATTGTGGTTTTGATTTGCATTTCTCTAATGATCAGTGATATTGAGCTTTTTTTCATATGATTGTTGACTGCATGTATGTCTTCTTTAGAAAAAATGTCTGTTCATGTCCTTTGCTCCCTTTCTAATGGGGTTGTTTTTTTTCTCATAAATTTGTTTCAGTTCCTTATAGTTGCTGGATATTAGACCATTGAAAACTAGATGCATAGTTTGCAAAAATTTTTTCCCATTCTGTAGATTGTCTGTCTACTCTGTTGCTAGTTTCTTTTGCTGTAAAAAAGCTCTTTAATTAGATCTCATTTGTCAATTTTTGCTTTGGTTGCAATTGTTTCTGGTATCTTCATTATGAAATCTTTCCTCATGCAATGTCCTGAATGGTATCACCTAGGTTGCTTCCAGAGTTTTTATAGTTTGGGATTTTACTTGTAAGTCTTTAATCCATCTTGAGTTAATTTTTGTGTGATGTAAGGAAGGCGTCCAGTTTTCATTTTCTAGATATGGCTAGCCATTCATCCTAGTATTTGTTGAATAGTGAATCCTTTCCCCATTTATGCACTTTTTTTTAACTGACTTTATTTTTTAGAACAGTTTTAGATACACAAAAAAATGAGAAGATAATACAGAGAGTTTTCATATAGCCAAACCCATTTTCCTTATTATTTACATTTTATTAGTATGGTACATTTGTTATAATTAATGAACCAATGTTGATGCATTATTATTATTAATAAAGTTCATTCTTTATTTATATTTTCTTAGTTTTACCTTATGCCCTTTATCTATTTCAGCGTTTTCTATAGAATAACACGTGATATTTAGTTGTCTTGTTTCTTTAGGCTGTGACACTTCCTCAGATTTTTCCGATGTTAGATGATCTGGACAATTTTGAGTATTGTTCGAGCATTTTGCAGGATGTACCTCTACTGGAATTTGATGTTTTTCTCAGGATTACAATGGAGTTATGAGTTGTGCAAAAGAAGACCACATCTTCACCATATCATAGCAAGGGTACATACTATTAACAGGACTTATCACTACTGATGGTCCTTAATCACCAGGCTAAGGTAGTATTGATCAGATTTCACTACTGAAAGTACTCATTTCTTCCCTTCCTTATTGCACTCTTGGAAGAAATTTATTACGCACCACTTACACTTAACAAATGGGGAGTTATGCTCTATTTTTTTTGAAGGTAGAGTAACTACATAAATTATTTGGAATTCTTCTAAACAGGAGACTTCTCTCTTTTCCCCCACTTATTTATGTGCTCAATCATTTATTTATATCAGAATAGACATACAGATATTTATATTATGCTTTTGGTTATAACTCAATATTACTCAATTTTGTTGCCCAAATTGCTCTCGCAGTGGCTGTCGGGAGCCCTTGGCTGCTGTGATCCTTTAACATGCCCTCATCAATGTGGGTTTTTTTTTTGTTTTGGGGGTGTTTATTTTGGCACTTTCTTACTTTTTACTACTGTAAGATGCTTCCAGGTTCATTTTGAATGTCTTCTGCTCCAGTCCTAGAAGTCAGTCACTTTTCCAAAGATATGTATCTTTAAAAATCTACTTTTTCTTTTTTGAGAATGTTTTAGTTCTTATTTCCAGTTTTAGCTGTGCTTGAAAACTTTTATTGTTAAATTCTTTATATGTCAGTCCAGAGGTGGAAGTATTAGGAGAAAGTTTTCAGTTTCTATTGCTAAAGAGTTTAGAAACTGAATTGCAATTTCTCCTCTGAGGCTCCTATATCAGCAGTGTCAAATGTGGTAGCTTGTTAACAAGAAAGCTACTACCCAGAGAGAACTTAGAAATGCTGATTACAGTCAGATCATTTATTTATAAATGTATAAATTCATTTCACATTTTAACATGGGGCAAAGCATGCCTTGCCCCTTTAACTGTGGAGATTACTGAGCTTGGTGGAACAAATGGCATGCTCTCCAGGTGACATATCTGACTTGCTCATCAACTTCCCTCCTCCCCAAGGACCCCAACCTCTCCTGAATTCACAGATGTGTGCTTTATATTATTTTTAAGAATGATTTCCCATGAAAGGCAGAATACATGAGTTGTTCCTTGTTAAGTAATAGATGTGGACATGCACAAAAGACAGATAACCTTAACCCTGGGCATGTTCTTGAACTGGTTTATGGAATTTTAAGAATATTTTTGAAGATTGTTATTTTTAATAAACATTTTTATTTATTTACTTTTAAAGAGTGGTAAAATATAACACACACCCTTTTTAAAATCACTCTAAGTCTAGGGCTTGTGAAGAAAGTCTTTCTCTTGGTCATCCATAGATACTGAAAGAGCAAATATCATTTCCCAAGGACCCTCCGGGGTGTCCTGTCTGGCTAGGGAGCAATTTCTTTTGGCCTCAGGGAAAATTATACATTTAAGTGCAGGAAAAAGAGAGGCCACCTCTGGCAGCTGCCTCTCGCTTCTGGAGACATAGATTAGTATTCTTTTTGGAGGCTGGAACTACATCTCAATGGCATCACTAGAGGAAACACAAATATTCTCTCATCCCCCATCCCCAAGGAAGCAAGTGAATTATTCAAGGTGAACTTAATTAACAATGCCTCTATCTGTCACAGGATCCTAAACAAGACTGGCAATTTAAACAGTAGGGACAGCAGTATTTTAGCTACTTTTTAAAAATGTGCAAGGTGAAGTAGGAACAAGCAACAGGGAACAGGGAACTTTATTTTTGGTTTCTATTAAGATTTCAAATTGACTCATTGGTAACTGTCACAAGCATGTTTTTAATTTCATGGATACCTTGAAAAAACTTTAAATGTGTGTGCATGTGTCCCTCTCAAGACTGAATCTTTGGGAAACAAAGAAAAGAGTGTGTTTGCTTGTTTTTTTTTATTAGAGATAAATTATTCAAAATGCCAGAAGGGCCCAGGTGCAGTGGTTCACATAATCCCAACACCTTGGGAGGCTGACGCAAGAGGAGGATTGCTTGAGTCCAAGAGTTAGAGACCAGCCTGGAGAACAGAGTGAGACCCTGCCTTTACAAAAAAAAAAAAATTATTGTTGGGCATGGTGGTGTATGCCTGTAGTCCCAGGTACTTGGGAGGCTGAGGTGAGTGGATTGCTTGAGCTTGGGAAGTTGAGGGTGCAGTGAGCCATCATCGCATCACCACACTCCAGCCTGGATGACAGAGTGAGACCCTGTCTTAAAAAACAAACAATAAACAGAAATCCATTGACATGGGTTGATTGAGTTTTGGGAGCTCCAAGTCCACCCTAACTGCAGTACAGTAGTCTCCACTTATTTGCACCGAATATTCATGGGGTAACCTCAGTGGATGCCTGAAACTGCCCTTGCTGAACAAACCCTATATATACTATGTTATTTTATGATTTAATAACTGAGGAGGCTACTATGTGACTAATGGCTGAGTAGTGAATATATATGGTGTGGATAAGCTGTCTCACTTCTTGGGCACCACAGAGCTGGATCGTGTGAAATTTCATTACACTACTCAAAAGGATACACAATTTAAACTTATGAATTATTTTTTTCTGAGACTTTCTATTTAATATTTTTGCACTACTGGTAACTGAAACTGTGGAAAGCAAAACCATGAATGGAGGCAGGGTGAAACATTTGTACTTATTTTTTCAAATAAGTATTTCCATCTCTATCAGTCCTTTGACATAAACTCAAAAGTTCCTCTCTAGCTACAAAGTGACATGCCATTACTATTAAAATTTCTAGCCACAGTTTGATATATTAAACCTAGCTTGGTCAATTCAGTTCTATCCAAGTTGTGAAATAATTACTAGCTATAACTTTGGTTCAGGTGAGTTCAACATTTCCTTTGAATTTCTTCTTCTTTTCATAGGGTTTCCAAATTAACCATCAATCAGGGGAAATTCCTGTTGACAGCTGCTTTCTCAACTTTCTACTGTAGAGCCCAAGTTTACAGGCTTGGGTTTGGTTGGGTGGATCAGAGAAGATGAGAGGTAGAGGTCTCTCAGCATCCCCACTAAGTGACCTCACGGGCTGATACAGAATAAGGACTCTAATTGCAGAGCTATTAAACTGAAAGG
Organism: Callithrix jacchus; assembly: GCF_049354715.1. Classification (NCBI taxonomy): domain Eukaryota; kingdom Metazoa; phylum Chordata; class Mammalia; order Primates; family Cebidae; genus Callithrix; species Callithrix jacchus. The sequence continues at coordinate 10,063,787 of NC_133521.1, read as the reverse complement.
CCTTCTTTTAACTTGCCCATTTCCAGGTAGAGCTTGAAAGATATCCACATTAAAGTTTACTACGGATGAAATGTACATAATGGTGCAAGGCAAAATGTGTGACAGTCTCTTGGCAGGATTCATCAATCATTCCAGACCTTTTTTCAGTGGGGATAAAGGGCTCAGTGTGACTCGAGTAAGGGTTTATATTCCAGGAATCTTGGTTTAGTAGAAATATATCCTCTGAGTTATTTTTTATTAATAGCTCTTTGGGGAGAATAGGTTGTAAGAAAATTCTCCTTTCTTGGACTATGGATTTATTACTAAAAGCCCATATCAAGTCTCTTGATCCATTAAGTGCTGTGTGTTACTATACATCATAGGTGACTATCTTTGGGGAAGCAATGACATAGTACATAAGACTGACAATACTTTGTGGATGGAAGCCACTCAGTACACTTTACTGATCTCTTCTCCTCCTCTGCTTTTTTTAACCAAGAATGATCAGGTACAAATATGTATAATGCAGTTAAATATTTGGCCAACTGATATTTATTAATATACTTGCTAATGTTTTAGCAATTTTCAAAGATTAAAGAACAATAAAATATTCATGCTTTTAAAATATTAAAAGTTTTCAGTACTCGTTTTTATGAACTAAAAATACTTAATATTGGCTGAGTTCTCAGTGTGTGCTAAACACCATATTAACTGTTTCAGGTGCACTTTTTTGTCACTCATCGTTCTTTAGTTTTCTCTGAGGTAGTTGCCAATATGGGCTTTAGTTTCATGAGTTGACAGTTGCGGCTCAGAGAGGTTAAGTAATTTAGCCAAAGATCACACAGATATTCAGTGATGGGGCCGAGATCTGAACTAATGCAGGTTGCCTGCATTTTCATCTGCTACTCTAAACTGTCTGCCAAATAATATAAATTGCTCTGTAGTTTAAGCCAGTTTATTTCTAATATTCCAGATGCCACTGGCTTTGGCTTCAACACACCAGAATGGGAAACTCTCTGAGTCTCAAGATAGTCCTTTGTTTTAGAGAATCATTTTCCTTTATTATCTAAAATCTCTCTTTTCGTAGCTTTTATCCACTGCTTCTGGTTTTGTGTTTAGACCTAGATATATGAAAGCGTATTAGGAACTACAGAGATAATTCTATCCTATGTGATTATTATTTTGAAGAAAATGATTATTCTATGAACCAGGTTTCAAACACATGTCAGGCTAAGTCCAAGCTAGACATGCTGTGTCCTTGCCATGATGGCTCTGGAAAAATCTCTAGGAAAAGACATCAACAGATTATCAACAACAACAACAAAAAATTGACCTAGAAAAGGTCAAGTATCATGGGCCTAACTATCGTTGAGTTAGTAAAATTTCCTTGTAAAAAGAAATTCTCAGAATGCAGCATGTCAGGCATAGTTTGACCAGTTTAAACTAAGACTTCTAAATCTGTTCTTGTAGAGACTGTATCTCTATCCACATAGCTTTAAGACATAGTTATAAGTTTTGTGGGATAGCCACATTATTCTTGATACTGGTGTCTGAAATCAGTTAGTGCTCTTTTTTCTTTCATTTGAACTGATATTAATCTGGGTACCTGCCATTTGTATTTTCCACCCCTCTATTATTTCTGGATGTCTGAAGAAACTTTTATAATTATTTCAATTTTCTGAGTGTTTGTATTCTAGATTGTCTTGTGGTTATCATTCTATCTATGCACGTAGACCGTGTTTGATACATAAAACGACACCTCAAAATTAATAGTGTTATGAATAGTTGCATGTTCACTGAAATTATAGATAATTTGCATGGTTTACCAGCTTCTTGTTTATTGGAATATGGCAAGTGCAAAAAAATTTAATGTGAATTCCTTAGAAGTTCTGTTTTGCTATCAAAAAACCTTTTACTTCCTTCTTGGTACAATAATAGCAGTTAAACTGTCCAGATATGCAACCATTTTAACTGGGAAAAGAATAGTGAAACAATATGAGTTTGGGTGTGTGATGAGGCAGTCTCATGTGTGAGTGTTATTGAAAAAGGTTTCTCACTGGTAGTTTTTCATGCAAATGAGAACAGGCTAATCACTTTACATACATTATCCCATTTGGTCTTCACAGCAAACCTATAATAATCATTAACATTTATTATGTGTTTGACACAAGTCAGGCACTATTTTAAGTACCTTATCTGTGTTATCTCATTGAATTATCACTATATCTCTAGAGGGTGTATTAGGCATACTTTCTAAACCTGGCTAAGGTGGCTTAAACTGGTGAAAGTACTCATTGATTTATAGGAAATCCTGAGGCAGATCGTATTAGTCTACTGCTATAAAAAATAGTAAAGACTGTGTAATTTATGAAGGAAAAACGTTTAATTGACTCACGGTTCCACACAGCTGAGGAGGCCTCAGGAAACTTACAATCACAATTGAAGGTGAAGGAGAAGGAAGGACCTTTTTCACAAGGTGGCAGGAAAGAGAGAGCACAGGAGAAACTGTCGTTTATAAAACCATCAGATCTCATGAGAATTCACTCACTGTTATGAGAACAGCATGGGGGAGAACACCTCATGATCCAGTCACCTCCCATCAGGTCCTTCCCTTGACTCATGGGGATTACAGTTGGAGATGACTTTTGGGTTGGGACATAAAGCCAAACCACGTTACAGGTTTTACTGGAGCTCAGTGATATCTTAAAGAATTCAGTCTCCTTTGATGCTTTCTTTCTGCCACCTTCAGGGGGTTATCAGTATATGGAAGGTTGGCCTCGACAGGCCTAAGCACCGTGTTTTTTATAGAACAGCACCCAAGCAAGACACAAAAGAGACATAGTGTCCTTTTCTATAAACTGTTCTCTCAATTTCAGGAAGGAAAATCCTTTTTACACTTGATTTCAGGCAAAAGGACTAGAAGCAGTAGGTAGAAAAATCCTTTCTAGATGTTTCCAGCAAACTTCCTTTCTGAACCAATCAGGTAGAACTGGGTCATGCCATCATCCACACCTTTCAGGGAAGTTAGGAAACTGAGCACCTGGAAGAGGAAAGTTGCATTGCCTTGATTCGCTTAATAGAGTGGTTCTTTAAACTATTTGGTCTAAGGAGATGTTATCACCCTTAAAAATTATTGAGGACTCCAGAGAGCTTTGTTTATTTGTGAGATCTCAATTGATACTGAGATTAAAACATAAATTTTTAAAATAATCATTTATTAAAATAACAAAAGTGTCTGTTAGCATTAAAATGTCTTTTCTAAAAAATAACTATTTCTCAAAAGAAAAAAATAGCAAAAAGAGTGGTATTGCTTTATATTTTGCATATCTCTTTAATGTCTGGCTTAATAGAAGACACCTGGATACTCCTGTCTGCTTCTGTATTCAATTTGTGGTCATATTTTGATTTGGTTGAAGTATATAAAGAAACTTCAGCCTCAGGATATCGTAATAACTTTTTCAGGTAATTGTAGATATTCTTCTTTGATACTATACCCAAACTCACTCAGCAAGTGGTAGTTGCTATAGGTTAACTGCAACATGGAATTTGAAACCATAGCTATAAATGTTTGAGCACTTTGTTCCATTAGATTCCATTGGTCTCTTTTCCATTCAAAGGAGTCTTTTATCCACATACGATTTTGTAACATCATGTATTGGTAACTTGAAAACTTTTTTTTTAACTTATGCATATCTTCTAAATATTTTTATATTTCACTATGTGATACAAAAATCATTTCATAAGTATCACGTGAAATGTCAACACAAAAGTCTTTGCATGTCGAGAAGTTGGATATAGGCTGACAATGATGGGTACAAGTTCTTTAAAATTCTAATTTTCATTTGAAAGCCTATATCCTATTGTTGACAACAAAAAATATCAGTTGTTTTCCTTGAAGTGTGAGGTTCATACTATCTGTCAAATACCTAAGTCTGAATCACCATGATTTGTCAGTGGGTCTTTTAAGAATAAATGATGTTCCATGATAAAAGTGGCTAGTTCTGCTCATAACTCAAACAATTGCACAAGTTGCCTTTTCTTAAAACAACCATAGATTTTTTTTTCATGCCTAGAAGTACTTCATGCATACTTCTAATTTCATCACACATAAAACATTTAAAAGATGTACATTCGAGGGTCCAGATTTAATAAAAATAATTTACTAATACTTTTTCTTGCTTTTCACCAATGACCTTTTTTTCATGATGGTGATGGAGTTCACAACGGGGCTATTGATGCAGTTTGGTGGCCCTGCCTTGATTTATTCTTAAGGCCCAAGCAGTTTTGCCCATCATTGCTCTTGCACCACAGAGAAAAGGGTAAGTAATGCATTAGTATTCTTAAGAAAATAGTTTGTTTCTTGCAGACTTCCTGAAAGGATATCAAGGACTCCCCAAGGGTCCGTGGATCACATGTCAAAAACTCTTGTCTTAGACCTTTAATAATTTATCTCCTAACGTTGGACAAGAAGCTGCCCAACCCAAATAATGTTCTATTAGCAAGGACAGGAGAAGAATATCTGTTTTATAGATACCTATTTCATGCAAGACAAGTCTGAGTTCTGAGACAGCAGGTGTGAGACTCAGATCAAGGGATGCCTGGCTCTTTAGCAGTGACTTTAAATTACTCCCTAGTTTTGTCTCCCAAACGTGACTGCTGCTTCTTTGTCCATAAACATAGTCTCTGATCCATCACTCCACACCCTTGTTCTAGAATTCGTGTCTTCCACAGTCTTTACAGGATACTCTCTTATCTTCTGTCCATCCACTCAACTCATTCATTCTCCAGTTGTATGTCCCCCATTGCTGTTCAGTGTTTCCATTCACAGAGGAAGACTGCTTCTCCGTCCTTGTTTGTTGAAAACCTACCTAGATCAAATGCCATGACCTTCATGATGACTTGTCAATTACTCTGTTCATCTATCCATCTTTTGTGATCTCTTATTATTAGAACATCAATTGAATATTGCTTGTGTTACATATAATTTTATCCATACCTGTTTCTCCTGTCAAATATCAATTTCATTCAGGGTACAGCCCACAGCTTTCCTCGCCTTTATGTATTATGCTGTTCCTAGCACATGTCCTGGGTCTTCACAGATGCTCACAACTGTTTGTTGGGGGAAGTTTCATCTACAGAGTTCTGATATACAGAAGATAGAAGACACTGCTGAATACCTGAATGACTTATCATTTCATTGGCTAGATGAGGGGAAAATTAGGATTGGTTTTGATACATATTCATCACTAATTTGACATATGTTTGTCTTCTGGGAGTTGGTGCATAATCAAATGTAAGCAGAGAACCATAAATGCAGCCTCTTTGATTTTATATATATATATATATATATTTGTTTTATTTAATGTGGCATGTTTCCTTCAAATCAACATGCATGATGAAATGAGAGATCATTTTGGATGTAATTCTTGCCTGACTCAGTCTTTGAGGTGGTTGATATGAAAATTTGGCACAGGTGTGCAATTCTTCTGCTAATTTAAACTACTTTATCAAACTCAATGCCTGATGCAAATGAATAACCCTGAATTTAATTTTGTTCCAAGTTGCTAAAATGAAAGTGCATTAAAAATGAAGCTCTATCCAGATTATTTCTCCTAAAAGTCTGATGAACTTGGGCAAGTAACTTGAAAACCTCTAATGACATAATGGCAAATTGGAGGAGGCAGAGTTTGCATCATCATGACTCTAAAGAGCATTTAGCAATACAACTGCAAGGAGGGCTCCTTGCTCTGGACTGTTACACAGGGCCTCTGGGGAAGGAGGGAACAACTGAGATGGAGGGAGTGGTAAACTAGTTTTTAGTTGAGTTTACTGAGGTATAATTTACATATGGTAGAAGTCATCCCTTTCAAGGTCCACTTCTACGAGCTTTGAAAAACACTTACAACTTTGTGCCACCAAAATTAAAAAATAGAATTGTCTCATCACCCCAAAATGCCTTTTCTTCTTTCTTTATACTTAACCCCTCTCCAAACCCCAGCCCTGGGTACCCATTGATCTGTTTTCTGTCCTGTAATTTTGTCTTTTCCAGAGTGTCATACAGATGAGAACATTAAGTGTATAGCTTTATGTTTCTGGCTTCTTTCACTTGATGTCCTTCATTTGGATTTTATCTGTGTTGAAGCAGGAATTAGGAGTTTATTCCTTTTTACTGCTGTGTGGCAATACCATTGTAGGGATATACCACAGTTTGTTTCCATTAATCAGCTGAAGAATATTTGTTTTCAGTTTGGGGTTATTATGAAGAAAGCCACTATAAACATTTGTGTACAGGTCTTTGAGTTAATGTTAAGTTTTCATTTAACTTAAGTGAATATCCAGGGATGGACTGTTGAGTCATATGGTGATATGGCTTGGCTGTGTCCCCACCCAAATCTCTTCTTGAATTGTAGCTCCTAGAATTCCCATGTGTTGTGGGAGGAAACCCAGTGGGGGATAATTAAATCACCATACTGTTCTTGTGGTGGTGAATAAGTCTTGTGAGATGTGATGGTTTTGTAAGAGGAAACTCCTTTTGCTGGGCTCTCATTCTCTCTCTTGCCTGCTGCCATGTAAGATGTACCTTTCACCTTCTGCCATGATTGTAAGGCTTCCCCAGCCTTGTGAAACTGTAAGTCCATTAAACCTCTTTCTCTTTATACATTATTCAGTCTTGGGTATGTCATCATTAGCAGTGTGAAAATGAACAAATACATATGATATGTTTAGGTTATGGTGTTTTAAAATACATAAGGGAAATTGTTAATTCTTATAAAAATGTTATTTCTTAAAATAAAATTATGTCTATTTATGGTTTTTGAGTTGAACAGAGTCATGGATGACTGAAAACAATAGATGATCATGTTATTGTCGTTCGGTTTGAGTAGACTTTATGTGGTAGTTTTGCAACATACTTATCTTCCTAATTATATTTTGTCCAAGCTGATGTTTAAATTAGTTGGGATTCTCTGGAAACCTCCCATATAGCAGCCAAGCAGAAGGCCACAGGCCAGGAAGAGGGCAACTGACTGAGGATATCAGTGTGGCCGCAGATAATTTGCAAAGTGGACAGCAAACAGGCAGAAAGCCCAATGATGCCTACTGTGCTCCTAAAACTAGAATGGCAATTGCCCTATTTTAGTTGCACAGAACATCGATTCTTTTTTTCTCAGAGTACAATATGAGTCACAGCTGTCCTCATTTCTTAAAATGAAAATATGAAATTCAATGATTTCCAAAATTCCTATTCAAACTTCGACCTCATCCTTCTCTACCCTTTGCTGGTTGCTAGGGGAGACTTAGGTGTGTGAAAAATGATGTTTGTCCAGAGACTAACATCAGATAATCTGTCATTGTGAGCTAAAGGGAGTGGGCAGCAGTGTGAGTGTTTTAAGAACATGAGAAGGAAAAACTCATGTAGGATAGGACAATCAGGAAAAGTGCCATGGAAGGGATAGGAAATTGAAGGTGAGTGACATCAAAGTGGTCCCCACCAATGTTGGGACTTCCTTGCTTCTGTTATGTTCCACAGTGGCTAACATACCCCTGAACTTAGCAGATGTTTACCAAAACATAATGAACCAGAATAATCAATGCTGTAAGTTCCAGCCTAAAAGCTGGCAGGCTTGAGACACAAGAAGAGCTGATGTTTCAGTCTGAGTCAAGTTAACATGTAAAATTAACCATCATACCAGTCATTTATATTCTCTTAAGTATGCATCTCAGAAAAAGTTTTGCACATGTGCAAGAATATTCAAAGTAGCATAACCCATAGTACTAAAAATCCAGAAATGAAACATATGTTCATCATCAGTGGAAAGGATGAATAAATTGTGCTGCAGTTGTTCAATGAAAATGAAATTAAGTAAAGTGTGTATATACATTTCAGCAGGGTGAATATCTACAATACCATGTTTGGCATAAAAAAAAGAAAGAAGAATACATACTGTTTTTATAAAGTTCATTTATTGGCGGTTCAAAATAAGATGCAATTAAACAACATATTTCTAGGACAAATTACATATATGGAAAAACTTTAAGAAAAGCAAACGATATATCCAAAATTCAGGATACCGGTTGCCTTTGGGGAGAGAGAAAGGACATATGATTAAAAGGAACACACGAGAAGCCTCTAAGGCACTGGCAGCATTTTATTTCTTCAGCGGGGTAGTTCGTACATGATGGTTCTTTTATTATCTTTCTTTAAATCATACATATATATACTCACATCTTATAATAAAAATTTAACCATTTTCTGAAATAGGTAATAAAACTTTTGAATTGCCTATGGCCCTATTGTCTAACATACTGAGCTAGAGTCTCTTATTTCACAGACCTTCCAAGTCTAGGCTGGAAACTTCCAGCAATAGGAGTGATATCTAGCCCTAGCTTCATGGAAGCCAGTGGCATTTCTTATAAGCCTGCCCTTTCTCAAGTGCTTTATATGTTGAATTGAAAACTATCTTTTGGCGCCTTTGCCCACTGGTGGTAGTGCTACCAAATAGGTCATGTGTCATTTCTAATTTCTCTTTCAGTTGAACCTATTCTTGAGTATTTGAAAATATCTTCATGTGTCTTTACCTTGCACGTAAGCTTTCCTTACCAAGTCTCCTTGGTAATCATGCCCAGTTCCTCGATCTCAAGACCACATATGGAATGGCTCATGTATTCTTTATCCTGATCCTCTCTTCCAATGCCTACTAGTTATTTTTCAAAAAGTTTATAGTCAAGTTGGTGGAAGTGATCTGAAGACAAGAAATAAAAGTAAGTGCCAAAGTCTGACACGAACAAGACATGCTGGAGGGATCTGGAAGGAGATGAATCCGTTTTGCTTAAAGATTGGGTAAGTATTCTATTATTTGGTTATTTGTGTCACAGTTTAAAATTTTAATTTGGGTTTTTATCTAATGAGGAATAAGACTGCAAACCAAAGAGAGGTTAAGATTTATGATAAAATTTAGCTTTGATATTGCAAAATAAGGCCTGCTCTTTAGAATTCATGAAAATGGTTAACATTATCTAAACATTAATATTAATAGCATGATAGGCAAGAACTTGCTTATCCAAACCTTTAAAGATAATAGCTTTCTCTCTCTGTCCTTTCCTTCCTCTCTCTCTCTTTTCGTATTGTACTGGTATATGCTCAGTATGTATTTATTGTTTATGAAATAATATTTTAGAACTTTGACATGTTTCAATTAGACCCCATTGGAAAGGATTCCCAGGCCCTTTCCTCATCACTTACTAGCTATTATTCTGTTCCTTGGTTTCCTTATCTGTAACACTGTAATGATTCTGTACTTATTCCATAGGGTGGTAATTAGAATGGGATGCAATGACAATTTTAAAGAGCTTAGACCTGGGCCTGGAAAAAAGTAGACTCCCCATGACTGCAAATGAGCTTTGCTATTATCTCCCTCCTATCCTTAAGGGTTTCACAGCCCAGGATTCCACAATGCTACAGTTCCAGGTATCTTCTTGATTATTCTTTGGGGTCTTTTGCTTTTTCTCAAGGACTCCCTTCTTTGCAAAACAAGCTCAGATGCTTAAGGTAGTCACAGTCTTTTTCCAAACTGAAAGTTGAAAAGGATAGCTCACAAACCCCATTCAGTTTGGCTGGCGAAGAAATAATCATAATTATTTTGAAAGTTGGGATTTTACATAAAATCCAGAATTCTAGCATCTCTTTAAAAACTGCAGTTTCTACCAGTGCTGAGACTGCATTTACTTAGGGCACCAATTGGCTGGAGCTGAGCAATGGCTGCCCATTTTCCCCAGGGTGTGCAGTCTTCCTTCTCCACCATCTTCAGGCTGATCATTTCCCTGACATCTGCACAGTCGGCCCAGGTGTCAAATGAATCTACAGTCCTTCCCCTTCCTGATTGAAAAGGCCTTTATTGAGAACATGAGCTTGGGTTCTGCTATCACAGGTTTTCACTTTGGATTTTTGCAGAAGCTTTTAATCTCTTCTCACTTGTTAGAGAAACTTTTTTTTTTTTTTTTCCTGCAGCAGGTTTCTCTTTGTACTCTCCAAGAACAGCTTGCTGGCTTGCAAAAAAGAAGCTGATATCTTTGGGGAGCCGTCAGAAAGAGCAGATGCAGCCCCAGCATGGCACTCCTGATCCCTGCAAGTGGCACCGTAACACTTTATTTGTGGAGGAGGAGAGAGAATGTATATTCTCCCCACATCTCTATTTGCATTTTATTAGGCACCCAGTAGGATGGTTTGTAAATCGCCATCTTCACTCACAGATCTGTCTCTCAGCCCCCAACCAGAGGGCAAAACACAAAGATACTAAAAACAGGATGGTGTTAAAAGGAATCAGAAAATGCACCTCATAGCTGTGACTTTTTCATCTGCTTCAAAAAGTGACTTTTGTTTATAAGACTTCTGGGGGAAATAATTGGTTTCTATTGAGATACACGGAGGTAGTGTAAGGCTGTTAAGAAAGGCTGTTTCAGGGAAGTGAGGCAGAGAGATTAGGGTTCTTCATTTACTACTTCCATTTGCTGGTCACTTCTTCTGGCCATGACCTACCACTTGTTCTGGCATGACTTCATGCTTTTCCTCAGTTACCTTATATCCTATTTCATAGAGTTTTCTTGGATGCAGTAGAGTAAAGCATGGAACTTCCCTGGCCATCTCCATATGCCCATCCCTTTTCCTTCATCTTTGCAACTTCCATTGTTCAGTGTTCCTATATTGAATTTTGACCCAGTGAGCAGCAAGAAGACTGTACTTTCCAAAGAGCTTTGATTTACTTGTTAAGCTCAGTTGATACTATCATTTTAATTATTCTAGAGAAATCTTGCTCTTGAAATAAGGAAAAATGAACTTCATTTTCCCCCAGAATTTTATTAACTGAAAGAAGGGAAACTAATGCATGGAATTATGATTCCCTTCCATCTGGGATATGTCCTGAGTCTTTTGAAACAGGAAAGAAAAACCAAGTTGTGTTCGGCTGAGTTTGTCTTAAACATACATTATGGAAAGTGGATATGCTATGTATGTGACATCTCGCCTGGTGTCAGAACAGCCTGGTTCTTGGCCATTCTGCAGTTAGTTCAGGCTGCCTTCAATACAATTTGAATTTCAAAAGGAAAGCTGCCAGCGCAGCACTAAGGAGATAGAGAGGTAGAATTGAAGTTTGGGGTCAAAATTAGATAATTTATTATCTTTTTCTTAAATATCAAACTTCGTTACAAAGCCAAACCATCTTATTTTCTCAGGTATATTGGGGCTAAATTTGCTCTAGCTCTTTCTCTCTCTTTTCAGGATTTTGAGAAGAGATTGGTGTGAATAGCTTCCCATCTCTCCCCTGCTGGGTGCTGAAAGTAGAACTTCCAGATCCCTGGAAGGTTGAAGTCAGTCATCTCTGAGAGTCTCTCCCAGGCCAATGGCTCAGTGAAGCTCCACAGGTTCACTATGTGGTTGGTGAGCTTCGTATCTCGTCTCTGTGGGTTTCTTATGATGCCTGTTACCATAGAGAAAGACCACCTCCCTTGCAGTTATTTGCTTCCTCTACTGGAATTCCTTAACACTATGTAAAGAGCTTCATTTCAGCACTTAATACATTTCAGTGCAATTACCTATACATCTGTTGATGTATCTCTTGCCTACAACTTTCCAGAAGAGAAAGATCAAGTCTCACCCATCTTTTTATTCCTGATACTTAGCATCATGACAAGTATATATTAGGGGTCAAGTCTGATACTGTGTTGAATGAAATAGAATGAATAAATGTGGTGCCCAATGCAGCCAAAGGTACGGAATAGGGTGAGGTGTGGAGACTCACACTGTAATCCCGGCACTTTGGTAGAATAAGGCAGGCAGATCGCATGAGCTCAGGCATTTGAGACTGGCCTGGGTAACATGGTGAAACCCTGTCTTTAACAAAAAAATAAAATAAAACTACGAAAATTATCTGGGTGTGGTGGTGCACACCTGTAGTCCTAGCTACTTAGGAGGCTGATGTGGGAGGATAGCTTGAGCTCGGGAGGTCAAGACTGCAGTGAGCCATGATCATGCCACTAGACTTCAGCTTGGGGGACAGAGCAAGACCCTGTCTCCAAAAAAAAGTGGTTATAAAATATCTTCTTATTCTTTCATATCTCTACCATAAGAAAAATTTGGGATAAATAGAGAAAGGCTATTGGGAGGAAAAAAACCCAGTCTTATATCAACTGTTTGGTTCAGTTTTGCCACTGGGGAGCGGATAGTGGGAGAGGAAGTTTCATGAAAGGGACAGGGTCCAATGCATAAGGGAACTTGCAAACAACAGTAACAAGGATGATGACAACACATTGGATTTTGTTGGTTTGTTTTGGTTGAATCATGGTCTCCGGAAAAACTGCCATTCCCCCTCATTTACCCCATTCTTTCTCTAGTTAAGGTTATGGGGCCAGGGAGCTTTACCTTTGCCATCAGTGTTACCCCTTTGATGCCCAGATTTTACCCTCTTTACCCTTGACACTACAAGGAGAGCTGTCCACATGAAATTGTGTACATGGGGAAAGAGACTCAACAAAATCTCAGATTTTTTTCTGCCTCTGGCAGAAACAACTAGCCGCTAGCAAGAGGAAGTCTTCCCTGGAAGCTGGGGTAAGCAAGACACGAGGAGCCTCGAAGGCAGAGGTTCTGGACTGAGCAGTGATCACTGGGCTGACATTGGGGATCTTCTAGGCTGCACACTCAGCTCCCAGAGTGAATGTTCCTGGCAGGGCCCAATGCTGAAATGATCCATGTTTCTATGGCCCTATTTGTTGACCCTCTTCTTCTAGATCCCACTGATCTCTCTTCCCTCATCTTTTCCCTTTCTGTCCAAGCTCTGTCTTCCACCCAGGGAAATCTTTGACTATTGAAGGTGATAAAAAAAAATCCTTGTTATTATTCATGATGTTTCTTCCAAATATTTTTAAATGCTTTTTAGACTTTCTAAAACTTTCTAAGGATTATGCCTTTGGAAAACAAAACAAGGAATACTGCCTTCATGTCTCTGTTTTCTTCTTAGTGTCACTTCCGTTTTCTAGCACGATGTATGAAAGTGTCTTAGTTGCTTAATGAGAGTGGAGATAGAAGAACATGAAAAACCAGCAAGAGAGTTAAACTTTCAAAAATACTGTCTTGCCAAATTTCCTATGCTGTGGATCTTAAAGTATCCTATAGACAATGAGAAGTGATAGGAGTTTGAGCAATGTAGCAACAAAAATCAAAGTTGACCTTGATGACTTGATGTCTATTTGGAAGTCTTTGTTTGTCAAGTCATATGTTTTGTGAGCCTACTTTTCCCAATATTTTACTAGGATTTATGGGGGTTATGTAAAATAAAACATAAGACCTATGTCTTTAAAGTGCCTCAAAAACTTAGGGGAATAAAATTGTATCCATAAATAACAGAAACTCAGTTAACTGCATATGTAAACTAGTCCTCTGGATGGCACAACATGGACCATAAGTAGATAGGGGGTCTATGGAGGAATGAGCCAGAGGCATGTGGAAAGGCTTTGTGGAGAGGTGGTATTTGAGTTGAGTCTCAAAGGATTGACGAGTAGAAATTTGACTGTCAAGAGGAGTGGAGGGAAACTGCAAAATGGAGGAGAATGCTATTACGACAGGCTCATGTTATTTTCCCTCCACAGCGTTTCCCCTTACGCCTTCCCAACAGACCCCAGCATTTGTTTAGGGACGACATGGCTCTGGGAAACCTGATTCCACATCTAGTTCTAGAAGCACATCCTTCCGTCTAGGCTAAGCCATTCCATCCCCCAGGTCCTTGTGATTAATTTGGGCTAGAACTTTTGCTTAAATGGTAGGATAAAAGTCTTTCTCTAATCAGTGTCATGTGCAGCTGTGAGGCCAAGAGACTGCTGCATGAGAGAAGCCATCTTTGTAATGATGCCAATAAACAGAGTAGGCTATAGTCAAGAGATTCAGAGAAAATAGTTTAAGAGATTGCTGGATCAAGCCATATTTGAAGCTTACTACTAGCTGAACTTGTCACTTGTATGATAACAACTAAGGCCTTTCTGAACTGGGTTTTCTGTTCCTGGCATTAAAACATATTAACAAAGAGAGGTGTTCGAAGTATGTTGGCCTGTGATTAGAGGTAATGAGTAGATTCTTTGGAAAGGAGATTTAAAATTGTGGAAAGAAGGAATGATGAGAGGCTGAGACTGGTTAGTCAGAGTGAGACCAGATTCCGAAGGATTTTGAATGCTAGACTGATGCAAATATATGTGGATAGACATTGATGCCATTGCTGGATGATAGGAAAAAGTTACTAAACCTTTTATAAAGATATAAGAATGAGACGGGTCACTAATACTCAGAACCAGAAATCATGTAATGAGCCTGGGGAAGACTCTCGTCTTAGTTACCAGTTTCTCTTTTCCCCAGAAGAAGGACCCATAGGGGCCAATTAATACCTCCCCAAGCCTTTACTTTGCCAGATATCTTTACACCAGGCTTCTGGAACTGCTCCCATAAAGTTTAAAAGTTGGTATGTATAAGTTTATGAGTTTCCTTGTAAAATGCATTTGTTATATTGCTTCTGCTTGAAATAAAATGTGTTTCCCAAGTTATAAATATGAAGTTTAGAAAAGAGCATATTTTTTGGTAGAAATTTATTCCCTGTGACACATTTTGAAGTTTGTTTTCCATTTTTCTTTATCTCTGCTCCTTCAGAACGGTGTTTGTTTTTGCCATTATGCAAGATTTGCAGCCAAACACTCTTATCATGTTTTTATATTCTTCCTTAATCAGATAAGAAAATCACTCTAAGCTTTATCTAGAAATTTCCATAGTCAGAATAGTTTTAAATAAATTCAAATAACACTGTAAAGGTGACTAAACCTCAATAGATGTGAACGCTATTGTCCATAGAAAACACACACTACAAACAGGTAATGGATGGCGGAATTTCACGTGACATTCCAAGCTCAAAGACTATGTAAGATTTACATTTTTTTCAAGCTGCGTTACTTAATAAGAAAGAATACCTTGCACTTTATGATTTATTTCACAACAGTCAAATTTTTTTTTCTACTTTACGTTGCTCATGTTTATGGGGAACTGTGTGATTTCCAAGCACCTGAAACCACAGACTGCTAAATACTACACCTCCAATGGGAAGCACTTTAAAGCAGTTTGGCTCTGGGTGCCACATACAGGTGCCAGTGATCTCTGGGGGTTTTGGGCTGATGATCTGAGCACTCAGTTTATCTGGCCAGTTGCAGTTCAGTTTCCAGGGGGCAAAATCAAGGATCAAAGTTGAGTTGTCTGACTCCTTTTGTTTTCTTTTCAATAGAGTTCCTTAATGCAGTATTTGTGTAAGAAAACACCAGTGATTTTTCTTTTAAAAATGGGAAGAGTGAGGGACTAGTTAAACCCAATAAACAGGATTCTCACTTAAAAATCTGATCAGGATATGCATGTGGAAAGCTAATCCACAATCCATCCAATCATTTAGTCACTGATAATAACACATGTTGAGGGCTTAGTTTGTTCCAGGAACTGAGCCGTCTGTGCTGTTTCTAGCAGAGCCTGAGAATACTAAATTGGCCAGCAATCAAATTCTCAATTAGACCAGAGTATGTGGATCCTCTCAAAGGGAGAAACACTGGAGCAGAAATCAACAGATTTGTTATCAGATAAAATGATTCTATGGGGGATAGCTTCTCCTTGTCTACTACAGTATTTTCCAGCTGGTATATCATGCAATACAAGTATGTTAAAAAAAAAAAAAAGTATTTCAATGGTAGATGAGAGCCTCTTTTTTGTCCTTCCATATTCTGTTAACTTAAACTGATAAGCTTGTTTTACATTAGTAGGTTTTTACTTAATTAATGCAGCATTCTTCAAAATGTATGTCTTATAATGTTACTCCTACAAGATAGTCCAATTAAAATATTGCTGTGGGATCCATTAATTGTGAGACACCCTACAAGTTATATGCCCTTCTTGGAGTCATTATTTTCATACTAACGGCTCTGAGAGATCCTGTAATACGGAAATTATACTGTCTCAGATTCTTTCTAACTTGATCATACAATAATTTTATGTCATCAGTGGTTATGTTTTCCCTTCTTCCTATCTAGAAAAGTCAACACTACTGAGCACTAAAGAAAGACAGGTAGCTGGCAGTCTCAGTGGTCCTGATGCAAAGGCAGTTTACACAGGGTACCAGGAGAACAAGAGTCTATTATTTGCTAACCCATGTCTTCTGTTCAGCATGGATACCATTCAAAGAATCAAGGCAATGTGGACCTGAAACTACATGATTTATAATCAGCAATGACCCAACCAGAGATGGCCGGAAAGGCAATGGGTACAAGAGAAGGTCTCTACCATATGAGATTTACAAATTCATAAAACACAAGGCAACATTTCTGGCTTTGTTCTATTCCTCTATTCTACCAACCTTCTTGACCAGTATCTCTTTGGGGCCCATCTACGATGCTGGCTAGCCTGATGCCATGTTAGACTTCCAGCAGGGAGTCACCTTTCTTTGATTACACATATATGTACACACACACACACACACACACACACACACACACACCATGTATACACAGACTTTTGATTCCTTATCATCTTTTAACCCGTTACTAACAATGGCAATTTTGCTATAAAATGTTGTTTTAGTAACAGGATTATCATCTCCAAGCATTTATTACATACTTTTGTATAAAAGGCTTGAAAGGCACAGGTAAGTGCAAATGTGATTTCTGCCCTCATCGAATTAGTTAGAAAGAATTTCTTCCTCTTCAATTTTTAGAAACAGTTGAGAAGAATTTGTAAATTCTATACAGCACATTGAATATATCATCCCATTTGCAACGAACCTATCCAGTTCTGTTTTTATCTTTGTTGGGGGACTTTTTATTATTAATTCAGCCTGGTTATTCATTGTTGGTATGTTATGGTTTTCTATTTATTCCTGGCTGTCTTGCAAGGTTATATGTGTCAAGAAAATGGTCAGTTTCCTCTAGGTTTTCTAATTTGTTTGAGTATAGTTGTTCATAGTAATATCTAATGATCCTTCGTAGTACTGTGCTATCAGGTTCAATGTCTCCTTTTTGGTTTCTGGTTATATTCATTTGAATCATCTTTTTTTCTTTGTACAGCGAATGATTTGTCAATTATGTTTATCTTTTCAAAAACAATTTTTTGTCTTCTTGCTCTTTTTTTCTCTTTGTTTTGTTTAGTTCTGTTCTGGTTTCTACTATTTATTTTCTTCTACTAATTTGGGGTTTGAATTTTTCTTGATTTTCCAGTTTCTTAAGGTACATTGTTAGGTTGTTTATTTGAAATCTTTCTACTTTTCTGACATAGACATTTATTGCTATTAACTTCTCTTTTATTACTGCCTTTGTATCCCATGGGTTTTGTTGTATTGTGTTTCTATTTTCATTCATTTCAAGGAATTTTTTTAAATTCGCCTTAATTTCTTCATTGACACAATTGTTTAGAAGTATGCTATTTAATTTCTATGTATTTGTACAGCTTCCAGAGTACCTCTTATTATTGACTTCTAGTTTTTTTTCCATTGTGGTCTGAGAAGATACTTGATACCATTTTAATTTTTAAACATTTTTTGAGGTTTGTTTTGTGACTTACCATATGATCTATCCTGGAGAATACTCCACATGTTGAGGGGAATAATGTGTATTCTATAGCTTTGGAAAAAATGTTCTATAAATGTTAGGTTCATTTGGTCTATAGTGCAGTTTAAATCTGATATTTCTTTGTTGATTTCTGTTTGGATGATCTTTCCAATGCTGACAGTGATATGTTAAAGTCCCCAACTATTATTGTATTGGAATTAATCTTTCTGTTTAGCTCTAACAATGTTTGCTTTATATATCTAGGTGTGCCAGGGTTGAGTGCACATATATGTTTAATTGTTATGTTCTCTTGCTGAATCGAACTCTTTATCATTATATAATGGCCTTATTCCCCTCTTTTTATGTTTTTGTCTTAAAGTCTATTTTGTCAGGTAAAAGTATTGGTATTCCTTCATGCTTTTTGTTTTCCATTCCATGAAATACCTTTTTCTATCTTTTCACTTTTCAGTCTATATATCTCTTTAAGGTGAACTGAGTTTTTTTCTATGCAGTATATATTTGGATCTTTTCTTTGTAAAATTGACTAAACCAATCTGTATTTTTTTTTAATTGGAGAATTCAAACTGCTTAAATTCAAGGTTATTTTTGATAGGTGAAGACTTACTCCTATCATCTTGTTGATTTCTGATTGTTTCATATGCCCTTTGTTCTTTTCTTCCTCTCTTACTGTTTATCTTTGTGATTTGGATTTCTGTAGTGATAACATTTGATTTCTCTTTGTTTTTTGTATGTCTGTTCTGCCAGTGAGCTTTACACATTCATGTATTTTTATGATGTTAGATATTGTTTTTTAACTTCCAGATCTAGGACTCTTTTAAGCACTTCTTGTAGGACTGGTCTAGTAGTGACAAATCCTTCAGTTTTTGCTTATCTGGGAAATATTTTCTTTCTCCTTCACTTCTGAAGGATAGTTTTGCTGGGTATAGTACTCTGGGCTGAAATATTTTTTTCTTTCAGCACTTTGAATATATCATTTCATTCACTCCTGGCCTGTAAGGTTTCTGCTGAGAAATCTACTATTAGTCTGATGGAACTTTTCTTATATATAAGAAAAGTTTTTTTTTTTTTTTTTGGACAGTGTGATTATGTGTCTCAGAGAGGACCTTTTTGAGTTGTATGTATTTGGAATTGTTGGCCTTCTTGTATCTAAATGTCTATATCTCTTTGAACACAATAGGAAGTTTTCAGCTATCCTTTTATTAAATAAATTTTCTGGGCCTTTCCAGTCTTTTCTCCTTCTGAAATTCTTAACATTTCAACATGTGTTTGCTTGATGGTGGCCCATATGTTACATAGGCTTTCTTCATTCTTTTTTATTCTTTCTTTTTCTTTCCTCTTTTTCGTCTGACTAGATTATTTCAATGACCATCTTTAAATTTAGAAAGTCTTTCTTCTGCTTGATCTAGACTACTGTTTAAGCTCTTAATTTTATTATTTATTTTATTGATTGAATACTTTATTGTCATTATTTCTATTTGATTCTTATTTATATCTATCTCTGTTGAATTTCTCAGTCAGATTATGAATTTTTATCTTATTTCTTTGTATTGTCTAATATGTTCTCTTGTATCCCACTGAGTTTCTTTAAGATCATCATTTTGAATTTCTTTTCAGGCATTTAATAGATTTTTCTCTTCTTTGGAGTCTTTCACTGGAGAGTTTTTGTGTTTCATTGTTTTTTGTATTTCTTTTGGTCTTGCATTAGTATCTACATATTTGGTAGAAAGGTTATTTCTTCCAATTTTATGGAGTAGCTTTTGTTGCAAAAGTCATTTTACTATAGATCTATCATAGCATCTGTTGGGTAGGGTACTTTTGGCTTTCATTTTGGGTGAGCATTGTAGTGTAGTCTCCATATAATTTCTTTGACTGTAATCAATGTAGGCAACGTCTATCACTTTCTCAGTAGGTTAGGCTGTGGTCATTTGTGGAGGCTGTGGTGAGGTTCTTCTGGGGATTGGGGCCCCAGGGGGGCTGGCCCTCTGACCCCTAGGTGGTACATGAGGGCACCAGCTGAGGTGGTAGTCTGCCCTGGGTGGGCTGCTTCTCCAACCCTTGGGTAGTATGCACAGGACTCATGGTGGTGGCAGTAGCCCTGCAAGAGCCAATTCTCAGGCCCCCAGAAGGCACACACAGAATGTGGTGGCCATAGTGGTTGAAGCAAGCCAGGTTTTGGGTTTGGGTCAGCACACCTGGGTGCATGGTGGCCCCACCATTGGAGGGGTGAGGGTGGCTGTCAGTGGCAACATCCCTGGCAGACTAATTTCAGGCTTCAGGGAATGCCCACTTGGGGTCTTTTTTATTCTGGGGGCAGCTTCTTTAATGTGCAGAACTGTCTGTTCCCTGGGGTGCTGTGTGGGCTCAACTGTCAAAGATGTAGCTGCTTCATTAGGTTCAGCTGGTGTCACTTGGGGAGATGTTGATGAGGCACCAGTGATTTGGAGATGCTGGGATTATTGGGCCCCAGGGCAGGATGTAGTCTGGTGTTGGCTCTTCTCTCAAAATGATGTCATGCTGCAGCAGCCTGGACCTCAGGGAGTGAGTGGAACCCAGGGTGAACTTCCTCTAAGGGACAAAGTAGTTGTGTGAATACCAGGCAGCTTCCTGTACTAGAGGCCTCTGAGTCTCAGGGCCTATGGAGGCTGAGGGGCTTTATTGTAGCTAGGATTACAGATGTCTATAGTAGGAATATGAACTTTTGGGGGTATCTCACCTTTTCTTTGCAATGAGGAATCCTTCCTGCCTCTGAGCCAAATCTGGCTTGCTTCTTCACCTCTCTTTCTATGCTGTTATTTCAGGTTTCTGTACATCTAGAGTCTCAGTCACTTCTCTGCTGAACTTCAGTCTTCTCAAGGATAGGATTAATAATGACATAATGTCAAAGCTGAGAATTCCTGGGGCATCATCATCTTGATTATGTCTTTTCCTGTCTTCCCCCTCCAGAAGGTCCTGGGAGGGTACCTAGATCCACAGTGCAAAGGACACTGGCAACAAATCTCTTAATTTAACAGGTATACAGAAATGTATTCCCTTTTCTAGGTCATCACAGTCTAGTATGAGAGAGAACAAAGCAAATGATAAAGGCTATGACAAAGAGAGGTACTGGTTATTATGAGAACACAAAGGAGGGTATTCAGCTTGAGCTGGGAGGTGGGAAGATCAAAGGAAGGGGTCAGACTTGAATGATAAAAAGAGCTCTATTGACCTTTGCAAAGCACAGGGAAATTCTGTGCAAAGGTACAGATGAAGGAGGGTTGCTGTAGTACCAGGTGACCCAAACTTGAGCTTAGGATGCATTGAGGGAGGGTAGCACTGGAAGGCAGGCAGGAGCTGGATGCCAAAGCCCTTTTTATGACATGTTAAGGGGGTGGTATTTGTCTGGGGGTCAGAAGATCTAGGTTCCACTTCTAGTCTGCCAGGCACTGGTTATGTAATTCTTGTCATCACTTTCTTTGGGCCTTGGTTTTCTCATTTATAACCAGAGAGGATTAACCCCTTTGAGATGTCTTCAAGTTTTAAGCTGTCTATGATCTTTGTGTAAGAATTTGTAATGAATTGTGATTCTTTTTTGCCTTGCTCCTGTTCCTGGTCTGCTTTTGTCAGAGACTGGCCAGGTCAGTTCTCAACATATTCACAAACAGAAGTTTTCTACCTCATCCTGCTAGGAAAAGTCTTCTTTTATGCCTTTGGCCTTTGTGTTAGAGTGAAACAAAGAGCTCTTGCAATGTCAGACTGAAGTAATTATTATTCAACCTTTTCCCTCATCCGTGCTGTGTGGGCTTTTTCATATTCATATGACTTTTCTGTTTTCATTGGACCAAATACAATGAATTTAATGCACTTTTTATTAAATTCTGTTTCTTACAACTAGAAAGAAGTTTTTCTTCTATCCACGTTGTGAGTTTGTACATGTTAGTAACATTTAGTAAATGTTCGAGCTCTTAAAATACATTTAGTGGCCTTTTTTCCATTTATTTTGTTATGCCTTAACTTGGTATAAATATTTTTGAGAAGTAAAAAAATTGATAAACTGGAACAATATAATTAATACCTGGGCTTTTGCCATCCAGAATTAAATGCTGTTTTTATTTTAGATTTGCCTCTGATTGAATTTAAACATTTTAATAAAATCATTTCAGATGAATATAGAATTTTATTTTATTATTATCAAAGCCTGTTCTCCAAACCTCCTCCCATGTGCTTTATCTTCAAATGTAAAATGCATCCATTTAACAAATCTATTCAAACTACAGACATGCACAATAAATAGACCCACAAGTTAAATTTCTATTTTTGGAGGTTTTAAAGTTTTTATAATGTATACCAAGAAATGCGATTGAAAATTAAACTTCTATAGGAAAAATTAGATAAACAGTGATTAAGGAAATGAAGAAAGGTCAATGAAGGAAAAAGAAACAGTGGGGAAATGGTTAAGTGGCCATTGTATCGTTCTGGTGGACATGGCTCCTGGCCGTGGATTACTTTTAATTGACTTCTCCTATTCTAAAGTCAATTTTGCCTTGTATCTGTCAACATGGGCTATAGAGACATTTGTCTTTTCTTTATCTTCAATTCTGTGCCCAAATAGTCTTCCCATTATAGGGACACTGCTCAATGGGTGAGATACAGCTTTGCTTTCCTTATGAAAACTAAGATAAAAGAGTTTCTTTGTTTCCATCCTCTGAGAACTAGGGAAGGATGGATTCAAATGAACTTGTTCATAGTTTGAATCTTGAAACAGCAATGCAGACTCAGGGACAGTTGATAAATTATTCATGATTTGGTTTGCAAGAATAATAAAGTTTCCTGATTTCTCCAATTTATTTTCAACACTATAAGTTTGTTTTAAGTACTTTTATAGATATTACCTCTCCTAATCCTCATAACTTTATGCATTAAGTACTCATACATTATCCACTTTACATATGAGAAAGCTGGTGAGATTTTAAGCAATTTGTTCAAGTTAACTAGAAAATCTTGTTCCCAAATGAAGCCCCAGGCATCTTGGCCTATTACCTTGGGCATCCCCGTCCAGAATCCAGAACAATCATACAGACCAAACTGTTCTTATAGTATAAACTAAGTCATGCCTCCTTACGGCCAGCCTTTCTTGGTTCCTGGCCAAAGTTATAGCTGAGCCCTCTAGTCTCGCACTGATTAATTAAATTGATTAAAAATAAATTAACAAATTTCTTGTTTTCCTTAAATTAGCTCAAGTTTGATTTTATTACTTGCGATCAGAAATTCTGGTTGGTACATAGCTTCTGCTTCCAGCTGCTCAATGATATAATTAATCCTTATTCATTTCTAATAAACTGCTTAAAATATCATACTAAGTACTAAACTTGATATTACAGGTTAGATTTTCATTCTTTTCAAGTTATGACTTCTAGATATCCTCTTTCTGAGTTCAACCTTAATTTTAAAAAGAAAGTCATCCTGGTCAGCATGGTGAAACCCCGTCTCTACTAAAAAAAACCAAAAAATTAGCTGGGCATGGTGGCATGTGCCTGTAATCCCAGCTACTCAGGAGGCTGAGGCAGGAGAATTGCCTGAACCCAGGAGGTGGAGGTTGCAGTGAGCCAAGATTGCACCATTGCACTCCAGCCTGGGTAACAAGAGTGAAACTCCATCTCAAAAAAAAAAAAGAAAGTCAATATTATTTCCCTCTTATTTTGACAAACAACTTAATTAGTTAATGTGGTTGGGCAAATAATGGTCTGTTAAGATATTTAGGACCTAATCTCTGGAACTCATGAATGTTAATTTATATGGCAAAATGGACTTCACAAACATGATTAAGTTATGAATCTTGAGTTGGGAAGATCTATTCTGGATTACTTAGATGGTCCCTAAATGTAGCTAAACTGTCTATATAAAAAAGAGGCGGAAGGAGATTTGACTTCAGAAGAAAACCAAGCAATGTGATGAGAGAAACAAGGATTAGAATGATATGCTGTGAAGACAGAGGAAAGAACCACAGACTAAGGAATACAGGAGGTCACTAGAAGCTAAAAAAGACAAGGACTTGGACTCTCCCCTTAGAGCCTCCAGGAAGAACCAGCCTTGTTAATAATTTGGTTTTATTACTGTCAAACACATGACCTCCAGAACTCTTATTTGTGTTTTTTGAAGCCACTAAGCTTGTAGTAATTTGTTAAAGTGGCAACAGAAAGCTAATTGTTGATGGAATGAGATCATCATTTTGTAGACTTATGCCTAGTATAGAAAACTGAGCATATTTCAATTCTATTATGTTTTTAGCCTAGGAAGGCTTGATGACAACTCACGCACATGCTTTGTAAGATGTTCAGACAGTTACTGGAAAAACTGTGTCATGACTTCTGTTGTAAAGAAGGAATAGCACTTTTATGGTCAATGGATTTTTTTTTTAAGGAGAGTGATAGAAAGCACCAACTGGTATAAGCTTGATTAATTGTCAAAATTCACACCTCAAATTGTCTTGTGGGTTTTTTTTCCATGAAGTGTCATTACCAATGTTCCTGCCACCAGTTTTTCTAGTGTCGAGAGTCACTGAATATTGATGGCAGCGGCAGCAGGAAATAAGTTTGGCTGGAGTGCCAATGTAATGTGACCTACATCTAAAGAAAAATCCCAGGGAAAATGTCTGCCTAAAATAAAGCTCCTTTTTTGTTCTAAGTGCTATTTGTCCTTTAGGGAAGGGAAGAGTCAATTAATCACTGACGCTGAGTCCTTTGAAAGATTACAAGGCTTGTAGAGTATGTTGCTGTGAAAGTGATACCCCTTGAAGATACTATACACTAGATAAGGTTTTATAAATTTAAATTTTAAAAGTTATACATATTTTAAATGACATGGGGCTTTTTGCTGGGAGGGATAAATGATGAGCCCTGTGATTCTTGTCATAAGTGTGTGTGTCTGTGTGCATGTGCACATGTGTTGGGGATGGGGGAATGGGTGGAATAAATGAATACCTGTTAGAATTTCTTTGAATTATGTCTCAATATATTGCTATTATTAATAAAATTATGGTTGGTGCACCAAGCAGAATACATTTGAAATAAATAGCTTCTAAACTGATATTACAGAGATTTCCAATATCAACTTGTTTCTATTTCACTGTGTGTAGATAATAGAAGGGATACGTGTCTAAAGGTCATTCCTTATGCTGTAGTTATACGTCTTACAATGCCTGACTGATGTTTTTAAAAGAGTGGCTGAATACTTTTACCATCCAGGATGGATGTTTTCTCACATGCTGACAAACACACATCTATCTAGATAATGGAACTGATTCTTTTTTCTTTTTTAATGTGTGTTTGCTCACATAAATACAACACATAGAGCAGTCAGCTGTGACTCATGAATAAATCGTGAAGATGCATAAGAAGGCACAGCATTCAAATTTGATTTTCGATTAAGGGCAGAAAGAGAGAAAAAGACAGACAGAGAGAGAGAGAGAGAGAGCGAGAGAGAGAGAGAGAGAGAGAGGAGAGAGATCATATCATCCATGGGAAAGAATGCTATTTTATTAAACTCCTTTGGTCTTACTGGGGAGGTAAGGTTATACATCATGATAGAAAAGTGACATGTCTTAGATTCAACCATTGTTTATAGATGCCAAACATTTTGTGTTTGTTGTTCTTAATGATTCTGTCATTACCATCACAGCATCATGATCTCTGCCATTTAGCTAAAGGGAAGGCCATTTTGCTAGGTCAGTTTTATGAATGACCTACCATCGAGCACCTAAGATGTGCTTAAGTTTGCATCTGGTGGATTAAAGAAAAATGTCAGCTTCCTTCCACAAGTTACTGGGGAGTTAGAAGAATAGAGTGAAAAAAGTATAATTCTCAATTAATGTCAGCAAAATGTAGCACACCTACTTGTCACTTCCTTGTTTAGTATTCATGGTAGACATTGCTAATTGCTCAGATAATTTGATAATTCAATAAAGAACACACCTACTGTAGATCAATGTCTGTCCTTCTAGAGGAGGATTCAAGCCAGTAGGAGGAGAACTGCTCATGATGCATGCCATTTTATATCTTGGAAATGTTTGCATCTTTGGATCAATTAGGATTTAATTTCAGTAAATAAAGAAAAAGCTCTCCCTGCCAAGCCAGTTTGTTACAGTCCTAAACTCAACTGCCTCACAAATCTTCCTAGAAAACAAAAAACTGGGAAACACAATCATGCACCTGTTTGGTACTCAGATGAGGTATATGTGACTTTTCAACCCAGAAAAATCAACATCTTTTTGTTAAGCCACTATAGCTTTTATTGGGGACAAGACTTGTCGTTGAAATATCTCTCCATTTGGCTTAATACCCCTTCTGCCTGGTAATTAGGCAGGTCTCCTGAAAATGAACATTTTGGAAATGACATGTGCAGAAAAATAGTGTATTCAGAGCATCGTAGTATTTTCTGGTTTAGATGCTAAGTGCTTACGCAGTCTTGACTACAGACGCAAAATGGCATTGAAATCTTTTCTGCAAAGGTGAGTATGCTTACATAGTTAGCCCTCAAGTCAAAGCATGGCAATCACATTTAAAATGACTCTGTGAATCCAGGCACATAGGTGCATGCCTATAGCCCCAGCTACTTTGGAGACTGACCAGGAAGATTGCTGAAGCCCAGGAGTTCCAGGCTATAGTGAGCTATGATCATGCCTAGGAATACCCACTGTATTCAATCCTGGGCAATGTAGTGAGACTCCATTTCTTAAAAAAAAATAGGCCTGGGATTCAAGATGGCACGGTAAGAACAACTCAGGATCGCAGCTCTCAGTGAATGCGCACAGGGTGAGTCAAAGCCGCATTTCCAGATGGATCTTTGTTGCCCACAGAACGGGGAAATTCCCATGTGTAGGAGATACACAGGATGCAAGTGCAGCTGTTTTGGCTCTTGCGGCCACTTCGACCAGTGCGGCAGCGCAGCGGCACTTCGCAACACTCTGCACAAAACACACTGGTCCGGGTCCCCTGCTAAACTAGCAATCTGAGATTTGGGAGGGCAGATTAGCATATCCATCTGATTAAACGGGACTTGGACAGTGAGCCAGACCAGGAGATTCCTGGGAAGTGGCATTTGAGCCAGCGCAGTGGGTAGCTGCACGGGTAATCACACAGATCCTGGTGCCCTAACAGCAGGCGACCGAAACACCTGTGAGAGAGGCATCCATTCAACTTAAAAAAAAAAAAAAGGCGCTTTGAGGCAGGGAGCCAGGTGAGCAGGCTCGGTGGGTTTCACCCCAAGAGGGACAAACAAAATGGCAATTCAAAACGCTCTGGGTGAAGAGTTTCACTGCGGGCACAGCTGAACCTGGGATGGTGCAGCTCGGTGGGGGAGGGGTGTCCGCCATTACCGAGGCAATCTGCCCCTACTGAGGTACACTCCCATTGCTGACACAGCCTGCCATTGCCGAGGCAACCCACCATAACAGAGAGACTCTGCAGTAGTGCAGAGCCCATGGCAGAGCCCGTGGCTGCAGGGTAGAGCCTGCAGCAACAGGGAGGACCCGACATCAGCAGGGCAGAGCCTCAGCAGGCAAATAGTGACTAGATTGCCTCCTAGCTGGGCAGGATAGTGCAACGGACAGTCATAAAGAAAGCCCCAACTCCCTGAGACAAAGCATCTGAGGAAAAAAAGGGGTTTTAAGAGTTCTGCTGCAGCAGACATAAATGTAGCAGCCTAACAGCCCTGAATGAATAAGGGAGCTCACAGCTCAACACTTGAGCTCCTATAAAGTACAGACTGTCTCCTCTAGCAGCTCCCTGACCCCTGTATATCCAGAGTCACCTCAAAAAGGACTGATCAGACTGACATTAGGCAGGCATCCTTCTGGGACACAGATAGCAGAAGAAGAAACTGGTAGCATCTCTCACTGTTCTGCAGCTGCTACAGGTGTACCCCAGACAAGCAGGGCCTGGAGTAGACCTCAGCAGTCGTACAGCAGAGGGGCTAGACTGGTAGAAGGAAAACCAAGTAATAGAAATACCTCATCATCAACAATCTGGGCGTCCACTCAGAGACCCAATCGAAAAGTCAGCAACTACTCAGATGATAGGTGGATAAATCCACAAAGATGGGAAGAAACCAGTGCAAAAAGGAGGAAAACACCCAAAACCAGAACACCTTGCCTCCTACAAAGGACCAAAACTCCTCACCAGCAAGGGAACAAAGCTGGACGGAGAATGACTGTGACAAAATGACGGAATCAGACTTCAAAAGGTGGGTAATGAGAAACTTTTGTGAGCTAAAAGAACATGTTCTAAATCAATGCAAAGAAACTAAGAACCTGGAAAAAAGATTTGAAAAAAGATTCGAGGAAATGATAACAAGAATGGATAACTTAGGAATATGAATGAATTGAAGGAGCTGAAAAACACAACACAAGAACTTCGCGAAGCATGCACAAGTTTCAACATACGAATTGACCAAGCAGAAGAAAGAATATCAGAAGTCGAAGATCAACTCAATGAAATTAAATGAGAAACCAAGATGAGAAAAAAACGCAAAAAGGAATGAAAAAAGTCTCCAAGAAATGTGGGACTATGTGTACCAAGGGGACGAAGAGAACGAATTCAAGCTGGAAAATACTCTTCAGAATATTATCCAGGAAAATTTCCCCCACCTAGCAAGGCAGGCCAACACTCAAATCCAGGAAATACAGAGAACACCACAAAGATATTCCACAAGAAGAGCAACCACAAGGCACATAATCGTCAGATTCACCAGGGTTGAAATGAAGGAGAAAATACTAAGGGCAGCCAGAGAGAAAGGTCAGGTCACCCACAAAGGGAAGCCCATCAGACTCACAGCAGATCTCTCGGCAGAAACTCTACAAGCCAGAAGAGAGTGGGGGCCAGTATTCAACAACCTTAAAGAAAAGAACTTTCAACCCAGAATTACATATTCAGCCAAACTGAGCTTCAGAAGTGAAGGAAAAATAAAATCCTTTGCAAACAAGCAAGTACTCAGAGATTTTGGCACCACCAGGCCTGCTTTACAAGAGCTCCTTAAAGAGGCACTGCACATAGGAACAACCAGTACCAGCCATTCAAAAAACACACTAAATGCTAAACAGCATCAACAAAATGCAGAATCTACATCAACTAACAGGCAAAACAGCCAGCTAGCATCAAAATGGCAGTATCAAATTCACACATTACAATATTAACCCTAAATGTAAATGGGCTAAATGCACCAATCAAAAGACACAGACCGGCAAATTGGATAAAAATCCAAAACCCATCAGTGTGCTGTATCCAGGAAACCCATCTCACATGCAAGGATACACAAAGGCTCAAAATAAAGGGATGGAGGAAGATTTACCAAGCAAATGGAGAGCAAAAAAAAAGCAGAAGTTGCAATTCTCATCTCTGATAAAATAGACTTTAAAGCAACAAAGATCAAAAGAGACAAAGAAGGCCATTACATAATGGTAAAAGGATCGATACAACAAGAAGAGCTAACGATCCTAAATATATATGGACCCAATACAGCAGCACCCAGATATATAAGGCAAGTTCTTAATGACTTACAAAGAGACTTAGACTCCCACACAATAATAGTGGGAGACTTTAACACTCCACTGTCAATATTAGACAGATCAACCAGACAGAAAATTAACAAGGATACCCAGGGCTTGAACTCAGACCTAGAACAAGCAAACCTGATAGACATTTACAGAACTCTCCACCCCAAATCCACAGAATGTACTTTTTTCTCAGCACCACATCACACCTACTCTAAGATTGACCACATAATTGGAAGTAAAGCACTCCACAGCAAATGCAAAACAATGGAAATCGTAACAAACAGCCTCTCAGACCATAGTGCAATCAAGTTAGAACTCAGAATTCAGAAACCAACCCAGAACCACACAGCTTCATAAAAACTGAACAACTGGCTCTTGAATGTTGACTGGATAAACAATGAAATGAAGGCAGAAATAAAGGAAGTTCTTTGAAACCAACCAGAATGAAGACACAACATACCAGAATCTCTGGGACACATTTAAAGCAGTCTCTAGAGGAAAATATATAGCAATAGGTGCCCATATGAGAAGAGTGGAGAGATCCAAAATTGACACCCTATCGTCAAAATTGAAAGAGCTAGAGGAGCAAGATCAAAAAAACTCAAAACACAGCAGAAGACAAGAAATAACTAAGATCAGAGCAGAACTGAAGGAGATAGAGACACGAAAAACCCTTCAAAAATCAATAAATCCAAGAGCTGGTTTTTTGAAAAGATCAACAAAATAGACCACTAGCCAGACTGATGAAAAGAGAGAACAACCAAATAGACACAATAAAAAATGATAAAGGGGAAATCACCACAGTTTCCACAGAAATTCAAACCATCATAAGAGAATATTACAAACAACTCTGTGCACATAAACTAGTAAACCTGGAAGAAATGGATAAATTCCTGTACACCTGTGTCCTCCCAAGCCTAAACCAGGAGGAAGTCAAAACTATGAATAGACCAATAACAAGGTCTGAAGTCGAGGCAGCAATTAAGAGCCTACCACACTAAAAAAGCCCAGATCCAGATGGGATCACAGCCAAATTCTACCAGACACACAAAGAGGAGCTGGTACCATTCCTTCTGAAACTATTTCAAATAATCCAAAAAGAGGGAATCCTTCCCAAATCATTTTGTGAAACCAACATCATCCTGTTACCAAAACCCAGCAGAGACCCAACAAGAAAACAAAACTTCAGACTAATATCCATGATGAACATAGATGCAAAAATTTTCAATAAAATATTGGCAAGCTAATTGCAACAGCAAATCAAAAAAATTATCCATCATGATCAAGTAGGATTCATCCCGGGGATGCAAGGCTGGTTCAACACACGCAAGTCTATAAACGTAATTCACCACATAAACAGAACCAAAACCAAAAACCACATGATTATCTCAATTGACGCAGAGAAGGC
Source organism: Callithrix jacchus (assembly GCF_049354715.1). Taxonomy (NCBI): domain Eukaryota; kingdom Metazoa; phylum Chordata; class Mammalia; order Primates; family Cebidae; genus Callithrix; species Callithrix jacchus. Next base: position 10,033,254 of record NC_133521.1, on the reverse strand, counting down.
ATTTGACAAAATTCAACAGCCCTTTATGCTAAAAACCCTCAACAAACTCGGTATCGATGGAACGTATCTCAAAGTAATAAAACCTATTTATGACAAATCAACAGGCAATATCCTACTGAATGGGCAAAAACTGGAAGCATTCCCTTTGAAATCTGGCACTAGACAAGGATGCCCTCTTTCACCACTAATATTCAATATAGTACTGGAAGTTCTAGCCACAGCAATCAGGCAAGAAAAAGAAATAAAGGGTATTCAAATAGGAAAGGTGGAAGCCAAATTGTCACTATTTGCAGACGACCTGATAGTATACCTAGAAGACCCCATCGCCTCAGCCCAAAAACTCCTGAAACTGATAAGCAACTTCAGCAAAGTCTCAGGATATAAAATCAATGTGCAAAAATCACAAGCATTCGTCTACACCAATAACAGACTTAAAGAGAGCCAAATCAAGAACAAACTGCCATTCACAATTGCTACAAAAAGAATAAAATACCTAGGAATACAACTCACAAGGAACGTAAGGGACCTCTTCAAGGAAAACTACAAACCACTGCTTAACAAAATAAGAGAGGACACAAACAGATGGAGGAACATTCCATGCTCCTGGTTAGGAAGAATCAATATCGTAAAAATGGCTATACTGCCCAAAGTAATTTACAGGATCAACGCTATCCCCATCAAGCTACCATTGACTTTCTTCACAGAACTGGAAAAAACCACCATGAACTTCATATGGAACCAAAAGAGAGCCCGCATAGCCAAGTCAATTCTAAGCAAAAAGAACACAGCAGGGACATCACACTACCGAATTTCAAACTATACTACAAGGCTACAATAATCAAAACAGCATGGTACTTGTACCAAAACAGAGATATAGATGAATGGAACAAAACAGAGGCATTGGAGGCAACACAACATATCGACACCCATACAATCTTTGATAAACCTGACAAAAACAAGCAATGGGGAAATGATTCCCTGTTTAATAAATGGTGTTTGGAAAACTGGCTAGCCATGTGCAGAAAGCAGAAACTGGACCCCTTCCTGACACCTTACACGAAAATTAACTCCAAATGGATTAAAGACTTAAACACAAGACCTGGCACCATAAAAACCCTAGAAGAAAATCTAGGCAAAACCATTCAGGACATAGGAGTAGGCAAGGACTTCATGAACAAAACACCAAAAGCATTGGCAACAAAAGCCAAAATAGACAAATGGAACCTAATGAAACTCCACAGCTTCTGCACGGCAAAAGAAACCGTCACTAGAGTTAATCGGCAACCAACAGAATGGGAAAAAAATTTTGCAGTCTACCCATCTCACAAAGGCTGATATCCAGAATTTACAAAGAACTCAAACAGATTTACAGGAAAAAAACAAACAAGCCCATTCAAAAATGGGCAAAGGATATGAACAGACACTTTACAAAAGAAGAAATACATGAGGCCAAAAAACATATGAAAAAATGCTCGTCATCACTGGTCATTAGAGAGATGCAAATCAAAACCACATTGAGATACCATCTTATGCCAGTTAGAATGGCGGTCATTAAAAAATCTGGAGACAGCAGATGTTGGAGAGGATGTGGAGAAATAGTAACACTTTTACACTATTGGTGGGAGTGTAAACTAGTTCATCCATTGTGGAAGACAGTGTGGCGATTCCTCAAGGCCTTAGAAATAGAAATTCCAATTGACCCAGCAATCCCATTACTGAGTATATATCCAAAGGACTATAAATCATTCTACTATAAGGACACATGCACACGAATGTTCATTGCAGCACCGTTTACAATAGCAAAGACCTGGAACCAACCCAAATGCCCATCGATGATAGACTGGATGGGGTAAATGTGGCACATATACACCATGGAATATTATGCAGCAATCAAAAATGATGAGTTCGTGTTGTTTGTAGGGACATGGATGAATCTGGAGAACATCATTCTCAGCAAACTGACACAAGAACAGAAAATGAAATACCGCATATTCTCATTCATAGGTGGGTGATGAAAAATGAGAACACATAGACACAGGGAAGGGAGTACCAAACACTGGGGTCTATTGCGGGGAAGATGGGAGGGACAGTGGGTGGGGGGAGCTGGGGAGGGATAGCCTGGGGAGAAATGCCAAATGTGGGTGAAGGGGAGGAAGGCAGTAAAACACACTGCCATGTGTGTACCTATGCAAATGTCTTGCATGTTCTGCACATGTACCCCAAAACCTAAAATACAATTAAAAAAATAAAAAGGATTCTGTGAAATAAAAATTTCATTTGATTTTTTTCTAGTGGAGTTGGAGTTGAGGAACAGGAGATATAGATAGGGAGACAAAAGAAGAGTGTATTCATTTAAAATAACAAAAACTAATGTCTTTCAATGTATACTCTCTTTCAAATAGAGATAATAAAACTTGTTTCATCTTATAGAGTTGTTTTGAAGTAAATATTGGGGAAGAGACTTAAAGTTCATTGAGAAGTATTGAAGTTCATTGAAGGGTAATGTTCTTTTTTTTTTTTTTAAGATGAGGATGCAAGTCAGCTATAAATTTTTCCACTGTACTCCAGCCTCCATCTCAGGCTGGAGATGAGAATGCAAATTAGCTATAATTGTTTTTTTTTTTTCTTAAGATGAGGTTGGAAGTGAGCTATAATTGTTCCACAGCAGTCCAAACTCCAGCCCAGACTGGAGATGAGGATGCAAGTAAGCTATAGTTGTTCCATGCACTCCATATGGTGGAATAATTATAGCTCACTTGCATCCTAAGTCCTCCTGTCTGCAGGTAGCTGGGACTACAAGTGTGTGCCACCATGCTCAGGTAATTTATTTTAATGTTTTGTAGAGATGGGATCTCCCATTGCTGCCCAGGCTGGTCTCAAACTTCTGGCTTCAAGTGATCCTCCCACCTTGGCTTCCCAAATGGCTGGGATTACAGGCAGGAGCTACTGTGCCCCACCAGTGGATGTTCTGATATTCCCTTCACTTCTAACTTAAAATAACATAGGTAATGTGTTTGCAGTAGCAGAAAGTGGAATGGACTTCAAGTTAGTAGGAACAATGTTTCTCAAACTTTTTCTCAGTATTCCACTCAAAAAAAGTGCCATATGGAGTTAAAGGTTGTAAATAGGCCTCCATAAATGAATAAAGCAACACGTCCAGGAGCTCTGCTCCCCTCAAGTCAGCCAGTTCTCCTTGAGGAATCAGCTTCTTGGTACGCCTGTCACCAGAGGTGGCTTGACTGAGGTGCCCATGAAGTTCACACTGCAGGAGCCCTTAAGTTCCTGTTAGAGGAACATGAGTTCCCTCTAAGGTCCTGCATTTAATTTTGCATCTATAGTTTTTGATTCATTTTTTTTAAAAGAGTCCCCAGATTGCAAACGCTTCCAATGCCACATTACTGGTTTCCACCTCTGTTTAAAACTCACGTGTGGTACACTTGCTGGGAAGTTCGCACCTGTGGTGTGTGTTCATGCTGGGCCCTATACTAGCAACTCATTCAATAGCCACTAGGGGCATCTGGAGGACAAGGTGGTTGAACTTCTCTACGTATGAAAATTTAGCCCTTGGCTGTCTAAAATAAATAAATAAAGAAATACCTTGATTCATTAATATATGTGTGCTGCACTGAGCACTAACAATATCTATGTGGCCTTCTAAAACACTAAAATCATACCCTTTGGGGCAAGGGTTTGAGAAACAGAATAATTAGGCACTAGTTTTTAATCTCTTCTTACAAATGTTCTTACTGCATTCTATCAAGAGTTAGTGCAATAAACCCTGTATTTTAACTCCTCCTTACAGAGATGATGGCAATTAAATGCAGGCTCCCAATCTATAATGCCTCTGTTAGATCTTCCAAGCCTAGAAGTGTCTCTAATATAATAGGAATCTGGACCTATCACAGGCCTCATTTCCAGATGCCGGTTGATATGATGCGATAAGGGACTCAGGTCTTCTTTCTTTCTATTCATTTATTCCAAAAGCAATTTTACTTTACACATAAAATACAAAGTAGATAGAATTTGTCTTTGGGGTTGTTCTACTTTTCTTCTCAAGGCCCCCTTACCTCTCTAACATCTACTTTGTTCAATTTGTTTTCAAAGACTCATGGAATATCAGAGTTAGAGGGAAACTTAGAATTCTTAGAGCTCAACACTTAGCTGATTCTCCAGTGATATCTACAGCATCCTCACATGTGCCACCACGACCGACTAATTTTTGTATTTTTAGTAGAGATGGGGTTTCACCATGTTGGCCAGGCTGGTCTCAAATTCCTAACCTCAGGTGACCCACCCACCTTGACCTCCCAAAGTGCTGGGATTACAGGTGTGAGCTACTGTGCCTGGACATCAAGTCACTTTCAATAGTTGCACAGCATTCCATTGGAAAGATGAGCCAACACATATTTTACCAGGTTTCTACTAGTAAGCAGCTCTTTTTAGTATCTTTATTTCTTTCTTCTTCTTCTTCTTCTTCTTTTTTTTTTTTTTTGAGACACAGTCTCGCTCTGTTACACAAGCTGGAGTGCAGTGGTGCAGTCTCGGCTCAATGCAATCTCTGCCACCTGGGTTCAAGCAATTCTCCTGCCTCAGCCTCCTGAGTAGCCATTGGCTACCTAAATAGACCCAGGGAGGGAGAGTACACTGCCTCCACCCATTTGATTTTGCTCTAATTGGAGGACTCTTCTTCCTTACATTTGGCTGGAACCATTTTCCTTACATGTGAGTTTGAGCATCCTACTTTTCTGTTCAGTGATTACATAATTATCCTCTTTGTACTTTGGCAGGATTTCTACAAAGATACCAACTGATGATTAAGCTCTTATTTCTACAAGGCCTATTCTCCACGAACAAGAAACTTTAGAAAAAAATGTAAAAATATACAATCCCCATAAGAACCCCAAAGAATAATTAATACCAATGAATCTCCAATGCACAAGATAGAAGGAGGAGCCTGTCCCTTGCCTATTAATTGCGACCTCATGCCTTTTTTTTTTTTTCTTTTTTGGTCTCAGTAGCACCATGGACAGCCTCAGGATCAAATCCTCAACTAGAATTGACAAATTTTACTATGAGTGGGACCTGAACAAGACATGACTTCTCTGGAAGTCTCCTATTTTCTCATCTGCAAAATAAAGGGGTTCATCTCAGTTTCAAAATGTTCTCCCACAACCAAGTACCATGGTTTGGGTGCCTCAGTTATCACCTGACAGAGTACTTACTGAGATATCCAGGTTCTAGAATTCAAGCCATCACCAGCTCAATACATGTAGAACACTGATTTTTTATACTTAAGTAAATTTAACCTTCAAAAACCATTTTCTATATTACAGTAAGTTGGAAAGTTTAAAATCACATCACTGTGTAGATAGTAATTTTTTTTCTAGTAAGTACTTATTAAGGCATTTCAGTCTCTGTTGATATTGGGTTATTGCATATCATAAGAGAGCTGTCAGAGAGTTATGTGTGAATGGAATCATATGAATTACAGTAGTTTACCTCTAAACAGTCTACTGCTATATTCAGATAGAACTTAGAGGTCTTTCTTTGCGTGTCACCTGTGTTAATGCAGTAAAGATTAAAAACTATGCACATGGGGTCAGCACAAATATTTGTAATTAATTTTGATTTACAGTACACTAAATAATACATCGGGTTAAAATTTTAGCAGTTTATGTGAATAGTCATTAATGTGTTCCTTTTCTATTGCCTTATTCAGTTTTAGAAGTATATTAAATGAGTTTTGATGTTCTAAAAAGCAGATTAAAGGCATGTGCAGCCCAGATAAAGCCCAGTGAATGTGATTATTTAGCAGCAATGCAGATTGTTCTTACAGCCTTCTCTCTCAGTCCATTGTGATACTCTGTATTTCCAGAGATGAAAAGAACTCTGGAAACAATTAATTTCTGTGAATAGAATTAATCCATTAGGACAGAGACAGACCCTGGGAACCATGCATTATGGTGGAAAAGGAGAATGGTGAAGGTACATCTCGGGTCACATACTTTCCAAAGTGATAGAAAGGATGATGTGTAACTTCATATGTGAGTGGACAGAGCCGAATATGAGATAATATTTTCAATGACATATCAATATATAAAGTGACACTATGTGACATTATAGGGATTTTACTCTATCTAGAATATAAACATTCTCCCTATCACCAATAACTGATTATGGCATGCCTATAATTGGTGATTTGGTTCTTGGTGTGTGGAAAGGTGCAGGTTGTATATATATCACAATAGCTAGCCAGATGCTGGATACATTTTAGGTGCAATTAATTGTTGTATGAATTGAGTGAATAAGCATGAAGTAATTATGTGGTACTCTAAATCTATTATTTTAGATCAAACCAGAATCACAGATCTTCACTCTATTGCCCTGCTTTCCATTACTTTGCCTTAATTAATGCTTGTTCTCTCACAAACGTGGAATTTTTGTTTTCTGCTTAACCAAGATACAGCCATTTATTGTAGTCTTTTCATTCATTTTTGTTCATTTCAGAGACTTTCTTCTGTTTAGGTGTTTTGGTTGGTTCATGGGTAATACCTCTTTCCCCTCAATTCTCTTGAAGCCCTTGGCATGTCTAATGATGTGGCACATAGCTGACCATAGTCAGTATTTTCAGTACTGAGTTTAGCAAAACTGGCTTGTTAAGAATAGTGAACAGGATGTAATGGAAATAAAATTTCTAGTTCTTACAAAGATGCTACGACAAAAATATATAACAACCAGCAGAAATTTTGAAGAAAATCAGTTTGTATAGGACTATTACCTAAGAAAGCTGCTCAAATGTCAATCAAGGTCGTCCAAGAGGCCAAAACACGTTCCTTAACATGAGAACATGGCTCCATGCCACATTTTCACTCCAGCAGAATGGGCTCACTGGACTTCACTGTGGAACCCGCAGGAGTAGTGTTGTGAAATATCACCCTATGGGACCTAAAAATGGGCCAAGGAAAATCTAGGTAGAATTTAAAAAGGGAAAACAGAAAGAAGAATGTTTGGTTTCATAAGGACTATGAAAGTCTCAGTGAGTGTATGAAAATATCTAGTATACCATCTTCTTCATGAGCCCATGAGTTGTTTCATGTTGCTTGGCCCTCTCCCTTTCTCTCTCTCTGCATCTTTGTGAGAGATGCTTCTGAGAATGCAAAATAGGGGTGCTTGTGAGCTGAACAGAGACTGTAGATGGAGACAAACTGCTCTTCTATTCCTTGGAGTCACCAATGAGAAGGCAGACCCTTGAAGAGAGGGTGTCGGGAGGATGTGGTCAATACTATCTCATATGATTTATTAAGTGTGTGCATATAACGAAAAAATGTGGTATAATAACTGCTCCTTATTGCATGTTTTCTGTGTTTCAGAGAGACTTCCAGAAGGTAAAACCTTACTTGAAGAAAAATCTTTATTTTAGGCAAGAGGAGACTGAGGTTCTCATAGTTGATGTACAGCAGAGACAGGATCTGTCCTTTAATCAGTATTGGATTTGTATTACATCTGTTCTTAAATCTGCCTTAAATCTGTCCTTAGATCTGTCCCACTCCAAGGCCTCTTTGCCTCCATCCTACATTGCCTTACCAAACATGGAGTTCTTGGGGACAAGGGCCTATTTTGCATCTTGACGTCTGAACACCAACACATTCTACAGTTGATTAAAACAGTAGCAGAAGGACTGTTCTTCTCTTCAACCCTCTGCCCTTGTATTACAAAGTATTTCAAAAAAGAGACAAGTATAAGGAAAAAATGAGACTCACCAATCTACAAAATCAGTGGTTCTTAACCAAGGTGATTCTGTCCACCTCGACTAAAGGACATTTTGGCAATGTTTAGAGATAGTTTCAATGGTCGTGACATGGAGAGGTGCCGCTTGGCATCCAGTGGGTAGAGACCAGGAATGTTGCTAAATATCCTACCATGCACAGAGCTTTCCTCCATGACAAAAATTATTTGGTCCAAAATGTCAATGGTGCAAAGGTCGAGAAACCAAATAAAGAGTTCAGCAAACCAAACATTTTTAAAGCCCTTTTCATAGTCGTCCTTGATTTTTCTCTTCTCCCTAAAGCAGGCAGCCTTGGGCATGCTTTATGTATATACTATTAATGTATTTACTATTAACATAAGTATCTATAAATAATACAATGAATTGCTTTCATATCATCTGTACATATCCTTCCCTGACTCATTTTTTTACTTAAAATTAGGTTTTTAAGGTTTATGTTTTAAAAATATTTTTGTTTTAAAAAGATTTATCAGTTTTTATAAATTTAACCCTAGTTTATTATTTAAATATTTGAAGTGTATTTATTATATGAACACAACACGATTTATTTATCCACTCACCTTTTGATAGACATTTAAATTATATCTGATTTTTTCTTTACTGTGGTGATTCAATAAGCATCCTTGTATGTGAGTATACACTGGACTTTCTCCAGGGCTCACTGAGAAAAGTCAAATCTCTGGGTTATAGCAATATACATCCCCACCAACAGTGAATATGAGTTTTCATAACCTTACAACTTCTCCAGGGCATGATATGATCTAATATAATTTTTGTGAGAAATTTCTTCTTTTACATTGCAGAGTCTTCTGGGAGTTCTTAACACTTAATCTTAAAGGATTATCAGATTCCTTTAAAATGTTATGTGAATAGTCATTAATATGTCTCATTTCTATTGCTTTCTATTCATGTTTAGAAGCAAATTAAATGAATTAAAGTCAGTGACTTTTTTCAACAACCTGTATTGCCTCTTAATCCAGCTACCATCTAAGTGTTTATTCCTGAGGTTGAACTTTCAAGCTCAAGTCAAAAATTCAGAGGTCACCATAACTCTTCTTCTACCTTTGGCCATCCTTGGACACCACAGAATTAACCTTTTGGTTCCATGCACTTCTTTTTACCACCACTGCTAAACTCTTGGTTTGAACTCATAATTTTTCACAGAATTTCAGCAACAACATGCTAACTGATTTTCTTGTCCTCAGTACTACCTGTCTCTAATCTGTTTTCCACCCATAGATAAGATTAATCTTTCTAAAACACAAAAAAGGACTGGGTGTCATGGCTCACACCTATAATCCCAGCATTTTGAGAGGCTGAGGCAGGTGGATCACTTGAGATCAGGAGTTTGAGACCAGCCTGGCCAATATGGTGAAACTCCATCTCTACTAAAAACACAAAAATCAGCTGGGCCTGGTGGCACATGCCTGTAACCCCAGCTACTCTGGAGGCAGAGCCAGGAGAATCACTTGAACTTGGAAGTCAGAAGTTGCAGTGAGCTGAGATCATGCCATTACACTTCATCCTGGGTGACAGAGCAAGACTCTGTCTCAAAAATAATAAATAAATAAATAAAACTCAAAAACTGTTTACTGGCTCTTCCCAATGTAGTTCACACACTTTAACTTGACCTGGCTTGCCTCTATAGCCTGTTGCCTGAAACCATCAATAGTCCAGAATCCTATCTAGAGCACTACATTTTCCCCTATTCAATAATGGGCAATTAGAGCATACAAAGTGGATACACTAAACAAAGGAATGATTCACGTTCTGAATAAAACAAAATGGGATGGTGTGAGACTTCATCATGCTACGTAGAATGGTGCACAATTTAAAATTTGTAAATTGCTTATTTCTGGAACTTTCCATTTAGTATTTTCAGACCACAGTTGACCCCAGGTAACTGAGATCACTGAGAGCAAACTCATGGATGAGGAGGATGGCTCTACTAGCATTCCCTGCAGTGCCAAGCTTCCCATGTCTCTGGTCTGTGCATGCTAGTCTACATGCTGCAATGTCCTTGACAAACTCTGCTCAGCTACTTCTACTCATTCTCCAGGTCTCCTAAAGGATTAGGACATCTTCCCTCACCACCCTCACAAGTGTGAATGCCCCTCTTTGTACTGCCCTGACACTGAGTTATACTGCACTAGTCACGTTTCATTGTTGTTTGTCTCTTTCCATATCTGGTTTCATTACTAGGAATTCAAGGTCTTGAAAACAATGTTTGTATTTTATTTGTCTCCACATATCTTATTTTCAGCACAGAATAGGTGTTCATTAAATGGATGAGAAGTAATTGTAACAGCTTCCTTGACTATGGAATGTCTCCCAGACCCTCAAATCATAGGCCTACACTTGGGTGAAATCTGGGTCCAGAGACCTTACATCCCCTTCTTCAAAATCTCATGTGAGAGAACTGAAGATCTCCTCTGTTTTCTCTGCAGGACTTATGTAAGACCCAACCTGCCATGTTGACTTGTTCCAAATTTCCTACATATCTTAAACTTACCATATTGTGGAATGTGTTCTTTCTAAAGCATTTTCATTAGTTTTTAAAGCTCACATGCATCGTAAAGAAAATGTAAACCACATGTTTGACATTCATTTACACTTAACTACTTTTTTCCTATAAAAAAGAAAAATGTAAATTGATGTTCAAATGCCTTTGGGTTTTTTAATAAATGCAACTTTCAAGTCATTTTTCTTTCCATGGAATTATTACAAAGGAAAATGCCTTTGAACAATAGAAGGTCATGGATCAATCCCAAACTCTAAATAAGTGGTATTTTAGTGGGTTTTAAACTTGGTTAAAGTTCTTATCCCAGAGCACTGAACCGCAAAGCTCAGTTATATTTGTTCTCTTCATCTGTCAAGGGCAAAAACAGAGGGTATTGACGTTTTATTTATCTTTGAGACTTTAAAGTATAATTTGTTCAAAGAAAGGGTTCTGTACTTTGAACATCTGGGTTCTAGCCTTGACTCATGCTAGAAACAGGAATTATATCTGCATTAGCCTGTTCATACACTGTTATAAAGAACTACCCGAGACTGGGTGATTTATAAAGAAAAGAGTTTTAACTGTCATATGATTCTACAGGCTGTACAGGAAGCATGGCTGGGGAAGACTTAGGAAACTTTCAATCATGGCAGAAGGTGAAAAGGAAGGAAGCATGTTTTCTCATGGCCAGAGCAAGAGGAAGAGAGGGAGGAGGGAGGTGCTACACACTTTTAAACAACTAGATCTCATGAGAACTCACTCACTGTCACAAAAACAGCAAGGGGGAAGTCTACCCTCATGATCCAATCACCTCCCACCAGGCCCCTCCTCCAATATTATGGATTACAATTTGACATGAGATTTGGGCGAGGACACAAATCCAAACCATACCAACATCCCTACTCTACTTACTTCATAACCTTGGTGGGAGAATCAAGTGGCATGGAGATGAAAGTAAATGGTTACAGTAAAGAGGACTTCTCATGGTCTGAAAGTGGGAGAGTGATTAACACAACGCTTTTAGAGGGAATAACTACAGAAGTTTTTACAAAATGTATATTCCATCACCAAATTATATATATATATATTATACTCAAGATTTTAAATATCAAAAAGATATAATTTAAATGAACATATATGAGAACTAGTAAAATTAATGAAATATTAAATGATTGTTAAAAGTCATATACATGTATAGGTATATGTATGAAAATATAATACTTTTTTGGATAAGATATATAGGAAATATACAAGTGATTAACTTTGGGGACAGAGCTTGGGGAAAGCTTTTACTTTTCATCTTGTGCTATCCTACTCTTGGATTTTCATGCCTTCATGTCATGCCATGTACATGGATGGGCAATAGGCTTATGGGAGGTTTTTCTTTTGTCTTTACATTCTCCTCTAAACACACATTCAACACACACACACACAAACACAAATATGGAAATATGTTCAAAGAAAGATGGAAGTATACGGTCTAATAGAAGAGAAGATACTAGAGGAGTTTCTGCCCTTACCCTAGTAATAAAGGGCACAAGCTCCAGAGCAGAAAACTTTGGGTTTGCATCCTGGCCAAGCCCCCATTCTGCTTCTATCACCTGGGGAAAATTACTTGAACTCTCCAAACTTCAGGTTTGCTACATAAAATTGAGGGCAAGAACCTACCTTTTAAGCCTATTATGAAAGTTAAATTATAAAATAAATAGCGAATAAAAATAATGCATAATAAATAATGCATAAAGGCACATACAGCTTGCAACATAGCAAACCCTCATGATGTTATGTTTATAGCTATTGTTTTTGTTATCACTATTAATATAATTAGTATTACAATTAAGATAGCTAACACTTTTAAATCTCTTTCTTCATAAAGAAGACTTTCAAGGGGATTTAGTCCCTCAGCCTTGTTCAGGGCTAGTTTTAGGCAAAAGAAATGTGACGATGCTCCCAGTATGGCTTAGCTGTTATAGCTGAAAGGCTCAGGCAGTTCAGGGTAACCAAGTTCATATGCTGAAGCAACAGATTTTATTTGAAACATTCCCCATCTACCTTCTATGGCCCTGAGTGTCAGCCCATGTTGTGTAGAACTCTCAGCTGAGACATGGCTTCTTAACCAGCTCACAACATTTAGCTTTTCCATTCTTATAATAAGCTCCAGGGCCAGGTTTGGACTCCAGAATCCCTGGTCTTCAGATTAGTATCCTTCAGTGGACCCATGGTTTAATGCCTCCCCAGAATAGAATTTTCTAGAGTTTGGAAAAGTTAAAGTGCACTCCTGACCCAAAACCATTTCTTGACTCTGAAAAGAAATTGTTCCTGGAAGTGCTTCAGGGGAAAGCTTTGGAGGAGCAGCTTTCCATTTTGCCTTGAATTGCAAACTCACATTAAAAAACATTAAGGATAATAAACTGGAAATTCAATTACCAGGCTTGAAGCCAGAACGCCGCACACTCGATTTGGATTTGCATCTTAACTTATAGCTTGTTCTTGCCAATATTACTTGCAATTCAGACCTTTGCTCATGGTATAATAAGCACTTCATGAACAGATGATTTCTCCCCAAATGCTTTTTGATGGACCTGCCCAAATGTCAATTTGGGTATGAGTTTAAATTAGGAAGAAATTTAAAATATTTCTCTCTCTTATTTATAAGTTTTTATTTTTGCACTTTGGGAATCCAGAGAACTACAGGACAAGAGTTTCAAATTCTAACAGTGTTGAATGTCTCCTCTTGGATACCAATCAGGGTTTCTATTGGACCTACATTCTAATGGGTTTAGCAACTCTCATGTGAAGATGTTAGTCACTTTCCCTAATGAAGATGATTCCTAATATGAGGATTGGATAAAGAGTAAGTGGATATGTGATAGCCCTGCCAAAGAAACCAACTGAGTATACATTTTTGTTAAAATAAATGTTAGTTGAACCCTCAGAGATAGAGGGTAGAATGATGGTTACCAGAGGCTGGGAAGGAGAGCAGGGAGAGAGGGAAAAGTAGGAATGGCTAATGGGTGCAGAAACATAGATAGAACGAATAAGACCTAGTATCCGATAGCACAACAAGGTGGCTACAGTCAACAATTTCTTGCATATTTTAACATAACAGAAAGAGTATAATGGGAACATTTGTAACCCAAACAAATAATAAATGATTGAGGTAATGGATACCCATTTACTCTGATATAATTATTACATACTGTATGCCTGTATCAAAATATCTTATGTACCCCATAAATAGATACATCTACTATGTACCCATAAAAATGAAAAAGATAAAAATCTAAGTAAAAAAAAAAAAGACAAAAAAAGAATATAAAATTTTGTCTGGCTTTGAATGTTTCATTAACTCAGGTATCCAGTTGCGAGTGTCCATGAATATGGATAAATAACTCGAAAGGTAAATCTTCTCAATCCCTGAAGCATAATATGTCTTAGCCCTGAAGGGCGCAGGCAGTACTTCCTAGGTGTAAGCTGCAGCTCTGTCACTTAGCAACAGTGTCAATATAGACAAGTTGCTTAAACTTTTGTGCCTCAGTTCTCTCATCTATGAAATTGGTGTGCAGATGAAAGAGCTTCTTTTACAGGGTTGTGTAATGATTAAAAACTTAATCATGGGTGTAAAGTTCTTAGAATAGTGCTTGGCACGAGTAAGCACTCAGTAAATATTAATTTTTATTGTTATCAGATGGGACTGGTAAAAGTTTTCAAGAATAATTACATGATTCTGCTTGGGATAGAGAAAACAGTGGTTTCTCTTTGGATGCCTTCCAGGAATTTTGGCTTCTCTCTAGAGCGGTGAATCTCAATCTTGGATGCATATTGGTATCACCTGGTGTCAAAGTATAATTTTCACAAGTTGAGAGCTTGATTCTCATATAAATGTATAGTGAGTAGTTGCCAAAGAGCTATTTAATTCATTTAAGGAGGGATCCAGCAGGATAAGTTTCAACTGGTTCAAAGAGAACTAGAAAGACCAAGTAGACATAGATCCTGAAAGAATGCTGGAATAAGATTTCTAGGTGAGTTACAAAATTGATTAATGTTCTATGGAGAAGAAAACCCTGTAATCTTGGAATTAGACAGAAATTATTTGCATCTCAGCTAGTGAAAAAAGTATTTGCATTGTTAGTGTACCAGAATCTATTGCATTGCATGTATCAGACTTTTCCAATAGTTGTCCAACTTCAGCACATGTCAGAGTCACTCAAGAACTTGTTAGAATTACAGAAACACAAGCTCTATTCTGTTTGAATAAGCTTGGGCCTCTGTTTGCTCTACTAGGCAACATCTGCTTTTACGGAGTTGTGTAATATCCTAAGTAAATATCCTAGTAAGTAGTAAAATAAATGAAGGTATATTTCCATAAAGAATTAGGTAGTCTTTGGGTAGGCATGTTAAACAATCTTTCATCATGACAGTGAATGGCTGTGTAGTCATCTCTTAACTTGTCTCTATGGTTTTTGATTTTTTTTCTCAATACTGAGTTGCAATTTAAAAAACTACTATGGCTAGGTACCATACCCAGTTTCTGACTAATTGATCTTAAATGTGACTTAGGAATCAAGGTCATAAAATTTCCCCAGATGATTCTAATATGCTGTCAAGGTTGGCAGCCTCTGGTCTTTAAGTTTGCCCCATTTCCTGACTGCATTCTCCATTGGACTCAGTGTCAAGAACATAATATGTACTCAATAGCACGTATTAAAGACTTAATAAATTAAATCAGTACAGACCAATTTGGAATGACTTGAGTTGCAGTAGGCACAGATTTATTCAGCCAATCTTCAATAGAAGTGGACGCCTCCATAGGATGGTTATCCCCTCCTCTGTTTCAGGAAGACAGCAGAGACTTCCCCAGTTAACATTCTTTTATTTCTGGTACACCACTCAAACCACTGTACCCAGTGTACAGGTCTCTTGGATGTGGCTAGACTATCTCTTCCTTCTCATCTGTTCTAGACATTCTTTTTTTCAGACAAACACAAATCTTATTTTTTTTCCTGGAACATAATGGAAATATTAATCATTTACAAAAGTCTTAAAAGGGCACTGTCTTCACAGCAAATAAAGTAGTATTTTTAATAATACTTTAAAGTATTATTAAAAATACTACTTTATTTGCTTCTGTTTTAGCCTCACAACCTCAAAGGCTGTCATCATCACCCAATATTTTGCCACTTCAGGATTCTCACATCTTCCCCACAAGGTGCAGCTTTCTGTATGGTGTTGCTGTAGGAAGTCAATAAGGTAAGTAGTTTAGGAAATGGACCCCTCATCCCTCATTCCCTTATGAAGATCCATCCTTAAGGAGCCATTAGTCTTTTCCTTTGGTTGTCTTTATTTCATTCTTCTCCTCCTCTTTGCTATTGTTTGGTCATTCCATCAGCAGGAATGAAAATTATCTTCACTACTGTCACCAGAATTCTTTTGCTGGGAGGAAGCTGCTTGATGTAGGAAAATAGCACCCCTAAGTTCTTGGTTTCAAAATAAAGCTCTGAGGGCATGGGAGTGCCTAGGACTTTGGCAAAGACAAGATAATGGCTGAGCTGCATCAAAGAAAGTAGCTGCATCAAAGAGAGGTATTTGTTTCACTCCTGAGAGGGAGGACAAACGACAAGGAGGAGCAGAGAAGAGACATGGTGATGGTGGAAATCCGGGCGCAGCACGAGGCTGGAGAGCTGGATAAAGGCTCTGGTGGCAGAGAGGCTAGGAGACTTGTGAGAACAGGCTAACTTTGCTCACAGCTCTTGGAATTGTTGTGGCATGAGTCCCACCTCTTTGCAACCCCACTCCCCACCTCTTCAGTAAAGTCTATTTCTCACATATATGTCTAAGGTGAATATGTGGCCTATGTAAATTATAAAAAGTCACATAGAATTTTATGAATGGATGAAGGTAACAGAGTCAACATACATGGAAATTATAGCCAACGCCAGGAGGAAACTGTACATATGGAAACCCAGGAGAGGATTTTGGATGTACTGAGGTACTAGAATGGAGTTCAAGGCAGTTCTATGTAGGTTTACACTGAATTCACCCTTTCCACAATGGAAGGATAAAGAGTAAATAGATCGCTACTAGATACTGTGCAGGATTCCAAGACCACACAGAGACACCTCATCAAAGAACTAACAAGTTAGTGGAGATGAGAGACATCTACAATGAGCTAAATCTTAACACCAGGAAGACTGTATCTTATAAAATACAGAGGAAGAATAAATTCAAAGTAAAAAAGATCTCTTCCAATTAGGAAGACTGTGAAAGTCATGTGGGAAAATGGCTCCCAAGCTGAATTTGGAAAACTAAACAGCGCTTAGATATGGGGATGGGAGAATAATAATAACCACCACCACCATCATCATCATCACACCTATGTATAGATGGGAAAATGCACATACGTAACCACCACCCCGATTAAGATATACAAAATATTTATCGCTTTAGTTTCCATATGTCCCTATCCAAGTGACACCCCGTGATCCTTCACTCCAGACAAATACTCTGATTTCTGTCACCATGAATCGGATTTGTACATAATGCTGGCTGTTCACTTGCATTATCATATTTGATACTCATAAAAGCCCTTTGATGTAAGTAAAATGACTGTCTCCATTATACAGATGAGAGGCCAGGCTTGATTTAGTAAATAATTTGCTCCAAATCACATAGCTAGAATTTGGCAAAACTGGAACTTGAACCCAAAGCTAATTTTAAAGCCCAGACTCTTACCTAATTCACAGAGAGAATAACATAAGCAAGATGAATGGAACTGTATAATATATATGGATAGTAGTGAGAAATCTGGTTACAGTATAAGTTATATGAAGAAAGTAAAGTTTAGCTAAAATGTTCTAGTCTTCTATGGGTCTCTCTTCCATCCAGAAGTACTGTGTGTATCTGTAATCCTTCCACTTATAGCTCTGATCCTTAAACCTGCAGGCTTCAGTCACCTTGTAGATGATAAAAATGATGTCAAAGAGTGTTCTATTTATGAGGCACAGGATAACTCCCAGGTGGCCCCATTAAATAATAAGTGTTGATTTCATAGTATTTGCTGTTATTTATACATATGCATGTACACATTTGTACAGAAATAAACGCACATTGTACACATGGGCATCTGTGCTTAAGTATGCAGCCAAGTGTCAGCACATTGTCAGATTTAAATTAGCTGCCTGACTCTATTAATAGCCCTGGTTTTCCAGTTTCTGAAATTAAAGATCCCAGAACAGCTGGGCTAAAATCTGAAACAGAATGGAAGAATACAACCCTGTAAGCAGTAGTAGTCTGTCGATAACTGCTAAATAAAGTTTGTTGCTTCATAGGTTTGTGCAGATGCCTATAAAACAACCCTTGAAATGCTAAGTGCTTTTTAAAAACAGCATAATCTTGAACCAGGGAAAGGGGTTGATTATGGCTTATCAATCATTTTGAAAACCTCGCTGACATCCCATTAAAATTTGAAAGCAGGGCTGAATCCAGGAGCAGATAGTGTCCATGCAGGCCACATGGCTTCATGAAAGGGCAGTGAGAAGCTTTCTACCCACTTATCAAAGTTTCTTTCCTGACAGTTTATTATTTCTGGAATCCCAACATTAAACATTTGGACTTTTAAAATGCAATGCTGTCTTAGTGCATTCTGTGTTGCTATAAAAGAATACTTGAGGCTGGATAATTTTTTTTTTTGAGATGGAGGAGGTGAAGTGCAGTGGTGTAATCTCGGCTCACTGCCACCTCCTCCTCCTGGGTTCAAGTGATTCTCCTGCCTCAGCCTCCCAAGTAGCTGGGATTATAGGAACCCGCCCAGCTAATTTTTTGTATTTTTAGTAGAGACAGGTTTCACCATGTTGGCTAGGCTGGTCTCAAACTCCTGACCTTGTGATTCACCTGCCTCAACCTCCCAAAGTGCTGGAATTACAGGAGTGAGCCACCATGCTTGACCCAAGGCTGGGTAATTTACAAAGAAAATGGTTCTGCATGGCTGTATTAGAAGCAAGACACCAGCATATGCTTCTGGTGAGGACCTTGGGAAGCTTCCAATCATCGTAGAGGGGGAAGAGAAGCCACGTGTGTCACATGGTGAGAGAGGGTGGAAGAGAGAGAGGAAGGGGATGCCATGCCCTTATAAACACCCAGCTCTCTCAGGAAATAATGGAGTAAGAATTCACTCATTATCACAGGGCCCACACCAAGTCATTAATGAGGGATCCACTCCCACGGCCCAGACACCTCCCATTAGGTCCCACCTCCAACACTGGGGATCAAATTTCAACGTGATATTTGGAGGGGACAAACATCCAAACCATAACACAATTCAATCCAATATCCCTTCTACACTTGATTCCTTGGCTCCCTAAGTGCTATGTGCTCCTGCCTCACTGCTCCGTGAATGTGTAGTACATGCTGTTTGCTCTGCCATTTAGTTCATGCTGTTGACTAACTCCATAAGTCCTTCCTTCTTTTGCTGGACAAAATGCTAGTCACTGTTCAAAGCTCATCTCAAATCACCCATCCCATGACATCTTCAAGATACTCCTCCACTGTCTCCCTACCTGCCCAGGCAGAATAAATCACATCCGCCCTGATTTTCCCTTAGAACTGTGTTCTTGAACTATGATCACAAGTGTTACATCTTTTCATGGCGTACGTCTCTTGCTAGAGTGAGAGAACATTTTAGCTAAACTTTACTTTCTTCATATACCTTATACTGTAACCAAATTACTCATATCTACTATGGCCTTAACGTGTGACCCTGGGGCTGGAATATTGGTTTTACCTGGGAGATAGAATATCAGAATTTCAGGTGCTTCCTCAGATCTTCTACATCACAAACTCATTTTACTAATATCCCAAGGTGGATTCACATAGACACTAACATTTGAGAGAGCCACCCTAGAGGACAGAGAACATGGCTTAGTGAACCTGTACTCACTCATAGCACCAAGCAGGCTATGTATTCATATACAAACAGATGCAAGGAGCCACATGCCAGACACTGTATTAAGATCCAATGACTTAAAATGACCAGGACATGAAGCATGTAAGTTAGAGTACTTGTAAGTGCAGTTAGAGGTTAGAATTCCACAGATGAAGTAAGAAAAGGCCAAGTCAATTGAAAGCCTTGTAAAGGCTTTATGAGTCCAAGAAACACAAAACTGGAAATTATTCAATAGTTTCCTTTACTGTGGGACATCTCAGAGCACTTGAATACATTCGTGTCTTGTGACTCTACAATGTGTATCATGCCTCAAACTTAATTAATCATAAAAAAATATTTATACTTTTACTTATTTACTTACTTATGCATGGCCAATCTTGTGGGATTGCTTTTCAAAACATACTTTGGAAATCACTAGTCCACTTCCACATGTTTGGATTTTATTTTATTTGGCCTGGTGACAGTATTTGTAATGTCTTCCATAGTGAATGAACTATTGAACACCTAACTTTCTTCTCAACCAAATTGTAAGCTCTTGAAGAAGAAAGAGAATCTTACACTTATCTGTTTTTCTACTCCAGCTTTCACATTGCTACTCAATCAGAATTTGCTGAAGGTTATCCTGTGTCTGCCTTGCAACCAAGCAAAGCATGAAGGCAGGGTGGATTCTTGACTGAGAACAAGCTCCGTGGGGTTTAACATAGTAAGGACTTTTAACATAGTAAGGAAGACACTTGAATGCGGGCTGTAATCCTGGCTCAGGTCCTAGCTGTGTTGATTTTGAACTGGTCACCTACCTTCTCTAGGTACTAACATTCATTTCATGCGTCAAGCATAGCTACTGTGTGACCATGTCCTGTGGTGTCAGAATCTGCAAGTTTATGGGTCTTCAATGGATATGAGGCAGGCTGATGGCTCATGCATGTACTCCCAGCACTTTGGGAGGCTGAGGCAGGCAGATCGAGCGAGGTCAGGAGTTCGAGACCAACCTGGCCAACATGGTGAAAACCCTTCTCTACAAAAAAATTCAAAAATTAGCCAGGTGTAGTGGTGGGTGCCTATAATCTCAGTTACTCAGAAGGCTGAGGCAGGGAGAATTGCTTGAACCTGGGAGGCGGAAGTTGCAATGAGCCAAGATCATGCCATTA
This sequence comes from Callithrix jacchus, assembly GCF_049354715.1. Taxonomy (NCBI): domain Eukaryota; kingdom Metazoa; phylum Chordata; class Mammalia; order Primates; family Cebidae; genus Callithrix; species Callithrix jacchus. The sequence goes on along the minus strand of NC_133521.1, from coordinate 10,012,879 downwards.
TACCCCAGCCTGGGCTACAGAGTGAGACTCAGTCTCAAACAAACAAACAAACAGCAATAACAACAACAACAACAAAAACAAAGAAACCAGATATGAGATACAAGTAGCGACATTAGAATTGAATTTTAGGGAAAATTCTTTACTCTGCTTTTCTGAAAATAGCTTTTGAAAATTAGAAGCAATCGATATTTTAGGATGATTTGTATGAGAGCCATTCCAGAGGCTATAAGATGCACACAAAATCTTCTAGAGAGAGATTTTTTCAGGCCTGACATTCTTTAATCTGTAAAATGGGAATAATAACATTGGTTTCCCTTTGTCATTATTCATTTGGAACTTTAATAAATCTGATAAGATTTAGCCTTACTAATTTTAAAAGCAGCTACTAAAATATAAAATTAGACTATAATCTCAACAACAAAATGTTGAATATGCACTGAATTCTAAAATATTATTAACACAGGACTAAAAAATAATACATACGCTTATTTAACATGGGTCTTCCAAACTACTCAAAGCACTTCACCCTGGCTACCTGAAATATTAATATCCTCATTTATGGATGGAGGAACAGAAGTACAGATTGGGGGTAGCTTAGTCAAAAACCACGGATGTGCTTTTCTGAGCTGGGTATTGTCCCTGGGTCTCATGTTTCCCAGTCTGGCCTTTTACTCTCCAAGAGGTATGCAAAGAATGTTCATTTTGACCTTCAGCCTGGTTGATAAAAGCTGTCTTCCCCTGAAATATGTGTATGTGCAGGGTGAGTTGCATATTTATATGATTTCCTGAAACCTGCAGATAAACAATGATAATTGGAAATGGCTGGTGTGCATTGGCAGAGTTGAAATACTGTAGCACTTATTGTAAGTACGAATGCTTCTCATGATAAGCAGCCTTCACTTACCCGAAATTGAGGCCCATGATTAACTGGCAATTGGCTGATATTAATTATGAAGCATGCCCTATAAATCTCTCTGCCGATGGGACCCCGGGCAGGTCTGAGACCAGCCTAGATCTGCAGGGGGACTGAGTTGGGAACGCGCAGGAGAGCCTGGTACCCTCCCTCTCAGTCCATATCTGTTTCCCAGTTCCTGGCAGCCCCAATTGCATGTATTTCAAGCTCCATTCCCATCTCAGTGAGGTTTTGTCCAACGTGATTGTATCTTCGCCTGTCAGGGCCCATCCACCAACCTTGCTGTTTTATCTCCCTTATGGCCTCCAACATCGGAGGACTTGTAGAGCCTTATGATGTGCTAAACATTAATATTCACTAACTTGCTCCAGGGAGCTACGCTTCGCCGAGCGCATTTTCACCTGAAAGGAGTTGTTTAATATAAACATTTGGTTAATATTCTGTACATTTGAAAGTATTTTATCAGCATTGGTGTAGGCCCAAAAGTCATTTAAATTCAATGGGAACTGATTATGCACCCAGAATCAGTCCTTTCCAAAAGGGTATGTTTCCCCCCTAATATAATGTATATATTATCAAACTCACTTACACGGCTGATGGGAACACTTTGTGGACAAACCTGCAGCCCTGCATTTCTTCTGACTGAGTATTCATCATCTCTGATGCTAGTGTTAAATGGGGAAAATATTATACAATATTGCTTTAAAAGCTGTCTAAATATAATTATCAACATCCCTGGAGTGATAATTATCATAACAAGAGTTCATCAGAGGAAACACAAGGTTTGATGAGGATCCTCTACTCTCGAGTTACTGCCCCTTCACAGAAAAAGAATACAGTAATGTTTCTCTCCTTCTTTACCCGTCTAAACAACCTTAGCTCTCTGAACTGTCTTTTGGTCAATTTTTCTTACATGTATCTCTGTTACACTCATTAGCGAAAAGAATTGTTCGGTAGACAAACAAGCAGCTCCAATAAGGGTTGGGATAGGTAAATGGAAACTACATTCCTATGTGTCTACTGAGATTTACTGGAATTACATTCCAAATTTTTGGTAAAGTTTTCACAAAAGAAATTGTTTCTTTCTACTTAAGTTCCCTGTTGGATACTGATTTTTCTTTCAACTTTTTTTTAAACTGGGAAATATAACTTACTGGAGAATAAATTGAAATATATATATGTGTGTGTATATGTGTGTATATATATGTATATAATAAACACATATATATATATTTCAATTTTTATATATATATATATACCTATACACACACATATATGTATTTCTTCTTCAAGAGCTTACAAGGTGGTTGAGAAGAACCGTTAGATGTTCAATACTTCATTCATTATGGCAGACAATACAGATACTGTCACCAGGACAAACAAAATGAAATCTAGACATATATTTATATGTACACATAACAAATAAAAACCTACATGGCCACTACTTGACTACTTTTTGATAGCAACTCTCTCCCTAGCCTATCAAGTTTACTATATTCTTAAGTGTAACTGGAGTTTGTTCATTTTCAATGATGATAAATGAATTTTGGGATGAATTGTCAATAATATTGACAGGCACTTGGGAAATTTCTGTTTGGGGCTATTACAAGCTATGGTTCTGGGAGCATCCTCATTGGTGTATATACACAATTGTAGGCATATCTTGGAGTATAACTGTTAGGCAATAATTTTTGCGTTTCTTTTATTTTATTGGATAATGCCCAACTCTTTTCCAAAGTGGCGGCAGCAGCTTTTATTCCTCCCAGCAGCATATGAGAGTTCTAGGTGCCTCACATCTTCATTAATACTTGATATTGCTGAAATTTTAAATTTGAAAGAATCTGGTGAGTGCATAATGGTATCCTATTCTAGTTTTAATTTGCATTTCTCTGGATATGGACGAGATAAAACACATTTTTGATCTGTTGAAAGATGGATATGGATATTGAGATATGTTGAGATATGGATGTGGATGAAATTGAACACATTTTGACTGTTGGGAATTCTTTGGTGACATGTCTCTTCAAGCCCTTTGCCCATATGTGGAGTGGGCTGTCTGGTTGATTTGGTGATTTGATAAAAGAATGACAGCCCTGTTATTGTGTACATGTACAAAGTACACAGCATTGCCATCTGCAACTTTTAGACAATTTAACCGTGATAAAGACAAAACCATGAATAGTGTACATTGCCTAGCTTAAGTCTGCTGGTTTGGATATTCTTATATATTTCCATAGTGAAAAAAATAGGGATTACTGAAGACTACCATTAAGTCATATCTCAACATCAAAAGTCCTTTGCTTGTCGTTGGAAGGGCTCTGACTCCTTCAAGGACCATTTAGATTGCTGTAGCAGGGATTTAATAATGCATACCATAGAGTTCCAGATAAAAATAAATTTCTCTATCAGTGAATAGCCAACTTACTCACAGGACCTTGGAAGAATACCAAAAAGTAATCTCTTGGATACAAAAACACTCATTAGTCCTCTGACAGTGGGAACACTGGTGTCCTAATTGGCAACATAACCACATACATGACAGTCACAATGAGTCAGATCATGAAACACTAAGCCCAGAATTATTTATGGGGAGAGAGAGTTGGGCAAGTATATGCCCAACTCACCCTCTGAGATGCTGCTTCAAATGGTCCAGACACCACAGAATTCTAGAACTCTTTCAGGATTTATCTCTTACAAGTAAAGACTTCTTGATTCTAGCGGTGATCTTGGAAGCCACACATTCATTCCCTCTCTGTGTCTCAAGTTCTAGTCTCTAAGAAAGGTCATTGGTGGTTCCAGTTGCCTGATCCTCCCCAAAGAATGTGTCTCTTCTTGACTACGAATCTTTTAAAAATCACTTCATAGGCCATGTTTTAACTTACAGAGGACTGTACTTGGGTTAGATGCTGATTGGAATACTGGAGTAGTGGTTTCCATGTAAAAATCCTTTGCAAATATGTTTGAATAGAAGACATGGCTATGGCATGTGTTCACTGTCAGGCCCAGAACAGAGGTTCATAGGATAACTTGCTGCTAATAGGACCCTTGGAATAGGTGGGGCTGCACAGCTCCTTCTGCTCTCTTCTCTTTTTGTGATGGAATCAGTTGACTTGAAGCTGAACATATGGCAACTGTTGTCATATTACAGAAACCATTCCCTCTGCCATGGCAACCAGTGAATCAATGCACACTAAGGGCTTGGGCTTACTCAATTAACACACAATGGTGTAATGTACAGGCATTTTGTTTGTTGTTTTTTAGAAACATTTAGAATAGCTGTAGATAATTAATATGTTTCTTTAAACACATTTCTCAAGTATTTCTGTTAAGAGATGCTTGGAATTTATGTATCTTGTTTCACTTCATTTCTGAAGCAATTTCTTAATGAAAACACATTTTATTTCCAAATTTCAGGGATATTATTCATCCCTGAATTCACTGGATTCAATTCTGTTTTCTCCCAAAGATCTTTGAAATTAATTCACCAATATATTGTTGCTAAATTTGATAGCCAAGACATGGCACAGGGATTAGAAGAACTGCCCTGATGCATCTCATAGCTATAGACTAAATAATTTGGCTCGGGAGTGATGAGGATATCAGACACATGCATTCTGCTTAGTATTTTAAGGATACATGTTTAGTTTTGCTCCCAGGTTCATCTTGGTGCATTCTTTCCTTGCTCAGTTCCGAAGGAAAATTGCATCCTATTTTCTATACAAAAGTAGTTCCATTACATAAAGGGTTGGAGGGGGAAGAAATAAAAGGGGGAAAATTTCTATGAGAAAGCATTGCCAGGGGCTGTTTCTTCAGGCTTTACATAATCTCATTCCAAGAAAAACGAAGCCAAAGTGTTGAAAGGAGCAATAACTGGGACTAGGAGGCATAAAAGTCTGGTATCCACTTCTGTCTTACTTTCATTGTCCCCAGCCCCTCAGACAGAACTGGGTAGAACAGGCTGTGATGCAAAAGGCCTTTCTGGATGAAATCCATGTTTCTTTAACCCTCAGCAGTGTGCTGTTTTCTCTGTGTCATGCTCACCCATTAGCATTTTAATCTAGCTTCATATGGCACTACTGTGCAGATGGAATTGCTTTCTTGCCTTTGTTTGTTGTATGGGTGACAAACATGATGGCATTTTCATGATTGGGAAAATGCCATGAAGTTGTAAAAATGAGGTGACTTCTTCTTGCCAAACCCCAAGGAATGGGAAAGCAGAAATGGCTCCAATAAAGACTGCAAATGTTCCCAATATTAAAATGCTAAGGAGACTTTCTCTGACCAAAATGAGAAGGTCTGGTGGAGCCTAGAGACTCAGACATAATCCTGAATTTCTCTGTCTTCTAAATGGGATGTGGCTTATCCGACTCTCCAGGAAGTCATTCAATCAATCCTTTCTTTAATATGGACATCTCCTTTCTGTGGCTTCTAAGAAGCACTGGAAAATAAGATACATATTTACATATTGCTTTGGTGGCATAATGGTGAGTCGATAGGCTGTTCACTCTTACAAAACTGTTTTCAAACATTGAAGGGTTTTTGTTTTATGACTTCATCACTCCTTGAGGTCTGTACATTCTAACTTACATTTACCTGGTATTTCCCAAGAAATTGCATATGGATTGGGTCTGTAAGTAAACAATCTTCCAATAGGAGACTTTAAGTAGAAAAAAAATGACAGTTTTGGGGATGGGAAGCAAAGAAAGTATTGATAAAAAGACTCAAACTCTGTCAAATATTTTTAGACATTTATTCTGAGCCAAATATGACTGACCATGGCCTGTGACAGCCCTCAGGAGGTCCTGAGAACATGTGCCCAAGGTGGTCAGGGTACAGCTTGGTTTTATATGTTTTAGGGAGCCATGAGATGTCAATCAGATACATTTAAGAAATACATTGGTTTTGTTCAGAAAGGCGGGACAACTCAAAGTGGGGGCTTCTAAGCTATAGATAAATTTAAACATTTTCTGGTTGATAATTGGTTGAGTTTATTTGAAGATCTGAGATCAAAGGAAACGTTGAGGTTAAGATAAAGGATTGTGGAGATCAATTTTTATTGTGCAGAGGAAGCTCTCAGATAGCAGACTTCAGAGACAGCAGGTTGTAAAACGTTTCTTATTGGACCTAAAAGGGTGCTGCCTCTTAGTTGATTGTCTCCTGGATCTGGAAAGGAAGGAAAGAAAACAAAGGGGAGAGGGGATTCTCTACAGAATGTGGATTTTTCCCACAAGAGACTTTGCAGGGCAATTTCAAGGTGTGGCAAGGAAATATATTTTGGGGTAAAACATTTTGATCTTCTTCCTTGTTATGCCAGAGTCATATTGGAAAGTAAATTACAATATACAGGGTTAAATAAAACCCATCTAATGAGAATTTACAGTTTGTAGGGCATGACTCCCTAAACCCCTTAGATAGAAATTTGAGCAAGATAAAAAAAAAATCAGAGCTTAGTCTTCAAAATGATCTTATAAAGGCTGTCTCTTTTCTATACAGTTTATTTTCCTGAGCACTTGGTATCTTGTTTTGATATTTGTTGAGATGCCTTCAGGTGATGTGTACAGTCCTGTTCAACACACCTCCAGTCACCATCCAGAGTTCATGAAAGGCGTAGCTAATCAGCACCACTCTTTCTTGCTGAACCACAACACAGTCTCAGAATATTTTTCAGGGACATTGCATGCAGTCTCTACCAATTGATCAGGGTTGCAATGCAAGATGAAATAACCTGCCCTCCGGGTCTGGGCTCAGCCAGTGATGTGGTTCCTCTTCTTAGGATGAGTGGCCAGATATAGAAGACAACCTTAGTAGGGAAAATATAAATATTCAACTTCTTCTGCAGCTCCCTCCTCCTTCTGCTTCTAGTAAAGCATTACAGATACAGCAGGGACACCTTTGACAGGCAAACATAGTTTCTTCTGTCTCATTCCAGGTTACCTTCTCCCTTGTGTTCCTGTGCTTTCTCTTAGCATTCCTCAAGGATTTGGATTGCTTTCTCATGGTGCATCCTCTAATCCCTAATGGAGTTCTGGGTCTGCAGGCATGGTAGGCAGAATTCTAAGATGGTCTCAACAATTCTTGCCCCACTAGTATTCACATTCTTTACTCTCATAATTAGGTTGCCTACTGTGACAAAAGTGAAGGGATTCTGGAGATGTAATTAAGGTTCCAAAGAAGTTGATTTTGATTAAATCACAAGAAAGATTATTATGGAGGGCCTGATCTAATCAGGTGAGTTGTTCAAAGGCCTGGACCTTTATAAAGAAAGAAACAGAAATTCTGCTTGTCTTGAAGGATTAAATAGTCAAGTACTAAGCTATCTGTGCAAAGGGCCAAATGGCAAGGACCTGAGAGCAGCCTCTAGCTGCTGAAAGCAGTCCCTGGCCAACAGCTAGCAAGAAAATGGGACCCTCATTCATACAGTCACAAGAAAATAAATTCTTCCAACAATCTGCAGGAGCTTGGTGGTGGACATTTATGTGGTTCGTCTCCAGATGATAATGTAAATGACCAATGTCTTGTTTTCAGCTTTGTGGGTGTCCAGCTAAAACATGTCAGACTCCTGACCCACAAAACCTGAGAGGTAATGAATTTATGGTGTTAAGCCACTGAGTTTGTAGCCTTTCATTATGTAGTAATAGAAAATAAAGGCATGATCTACTTTACCCTTTCTACTGCCTCTCAAAATCAGCAAATGGTTTCTTTTGAGCGTCTTACTGTTTTTTCCTATAGGAAAATTAGCATAAGAACAACAACTGGCTGGGCACTGTGGCTCAAGCCTGGAATCCCAGCACTTTGGGAGGGCGAGGCGGGTGGATCACGAGGTCAAGAGATCGAGACCATCCTGTTGTCAACATGGTGAAACCCCATCTCTACTAAAAATACAAAAAAAAAAAAAAAAAAAAAAAACTAGCTGGGCATGGTGGCACATGCCTGTAATCCCAGCTACTCAGGAGACTGAGGCAGGAGAATTGCCTGAACCCAGGAGGCAGAGGTTGTGGTGAGCTGAGATCGCGCCATTGCACCCCAGCATGGGTAACAAGAGTGAAACTCCGTCTCAAAAAAAAAAAAAAAAAAAAAGAAGAACAACCAGTGATAATATTGAAGGAATTAAAGAAATTTCACAAGTTCTTATGTCACAATAGTTATTTCTAGTTCATATGAAGACCTAGAGATGGAATCATCCCTCTCACTCTTCTTCAATTACCCTGGGGCAGACACTGCTTGTCCAAAGATGGAATGGGTGGAATCTCTGCCTTAGGAAATACCCAGTGGTGATGTAAGGTGCGCCTTGTCTTAGAGAAAGTCTTAACAGCACCCAAGCCCTCCTTGGTGAATTCTCTTTTCTGCAAGTGTTAAAGTGATTTACCCTGCCTTTAACTCCACTCCCTGCTATTTTTCATGTACACCTTATCTCCCTCATAAAGGGGCACTGCTTTCTTCAAGCCATTTAGTAAGAAATGAACATTATTAATCATTTACATTTTGAAAAGTTGCAGATAAGGGTCTGTTTTTTTCATGTGTCATTCATTGCTTGGGGTAGCCAAGTTTACCATATATACCTATCACAGAATTTCTTACAATGGATAAAATGGATCCTCTCTCTTTTTTTGGAAAGGTCTTTTTGAGTCATTTTTATTTGGGACTTCTGTTAACTTATGCTGTAAACTGGGGAGTGATAATATAATAATTTTACCTACTTCATAATGTTTTGTGAAGATTCAATGAGGAAATACGTGATAAGTTCCTGGCACCATAAAGCACATGCTTAATAAATCTTAGCCATTATCATGATGATTATATTCAATATCTAGCATGCTTCCAGCAGTGTGCAAGACCTTCAAGAGGGAAAGCAAAAATTATTTTGTACCAGCTGCATATGTCACAATAGAGACCTTTAGGTTCAACCTCACAATGCCCCTGTCATTCAGCAGTGGGTGGGGCTTGGAGACAGACTATGAATTGGGGCACCTGAGCTTGCAGAATCCAGACAACCAAACTCCATCAATCAAGAGAAACTTAATCCAGGGAGGTAGGGTAGGGAGTTGAGATCAGGAGGGGTAGTTTACAAAGATCTCTATTTTGCATTTTTTCTAGACTACTGGAGAAATAAGGGAACAGAGTGAATGAGTATAAAATTTCAGAATCATGAAAGTTTAATCTGAGAGTCCTAGTTGATTATGAAGACCATGAGATATTGATATTGGGCACTTAAAATATGCCAAATTGGAAAGAATTATGGGCTTTGTCAGAGTTTCTTCTCTTCCTAGGCATGTAGAAGGGCCTATGTATATCATTAGGCTGCCAGTTCTATATATATACATGTGGGTACACACATGTGCAATATACCATAGGCAGCATAGCTGATCACGGACCTTAAGGTATGTTGCTTTGTCCTTTCTATCAGTTCACAAATTATACGTAGGCAAGACCTTATAGACCTTCAATTTTCAGTTTTCTGCTGTTTGGACTGTATAATCTTTTGTGTTTTACATTTTTAGCCCTTTGAAAAAATGTCATCCTTTTCCCAGGGTTCTTCTGCTCACTGGGTCAGAAGCATCCAATTTCCTGTCATCAGTTGCTGTTCAGCCATGTTAATACTAAAAGTATAAGAATATCATAATCCCAGAGTGATATAAAGACCTTTCCAAGGAAGATGAGATACCCGGAGGCTGTGAAGGAGAAGTCTGAAGGATTTGACCACGTTAAAATGAAAAGCTTCGGTTAGCGAAACACCAGAAACAAATTCAAAAGATAAAATACTCTCTGGAGAAGCCCATTCTCTCAACACATCTGACAGTTCACAAAGAGCAACTGCAGTCCAGCTTAAAAAATGAAGAAAATGGTAGGAAAATAGGCAATGTGCACTGACACAATATATAAGAAGAAACAGGAATGCCCAATTAACCAACAAAAGCCTGCTCAATGCTAACAAGTGAAGATAAAAGCTTAGTAAAGATGAAAATTTATTGAAGATAAAAATGGATACTCTGGCCATATATAAAAGCATTGTTGGTAAGAGAGTGGGGTAATTGACATGCTCCTGGGACATAGTAGGCATTCAAACAACTTCTAATGAGTGAATACACTGGGGGTATCCACCAGGAATAGCAAAAAAGCCCACCAATGCCTGAGTTTGTGGTCCAGAGTTTGAGCAGTGGTCTAACAAGGCAGAGGCTCTCCCTGTGTCACGGGCTCCACCTCTTCAGCAAAGAAGCATGCCTTATTTTGGTAACTCATCCAAATAACAGAACTTTTTTTTTTAATAATCTTATAGCATTTATTTGGTTAAGTCTGAGGCAGAACGTTTTTCTCCTTTGTAGTATCTTTGTTTTGTTTTGTTTTAATTCTTGAAGTTTATTACCAAATTACATCTTGCTGATTTTTCAGGATATGGATAGGCCTTCCTATTCTCAATTAAGTCTTTCTTTCCTTTAATTCAAGAATCTTTTAATCGTGTCTTAATTTATTTTTCTGTCATCCCTCCCCACGCCATAAGCTTCCAGTCACCGTACATGTTGGAGCTCTCTTTACTGTGGCATAGATCTCTAATGTCATATCTTTAGTCATTATTTCGTGTCAGAGATTTCTGTTCTTCCAGGGACATCTGGCAGTGCCTAGAGACACCCTACTGGCACCTCTGGACATGCTAGTGGCTTCTAATGGGTAGAGGCTAAAGATGTTGCTAGACATCCTGCAATGCCCAGGACAGCCACTGCCACAACAAAGAATTATTCAGGCCAAAAATGTCCATAGTGCTAAGGAAGAGAAACCCTGTCCTAGGGTCAAGGCTGGATACTGATAAGACTAATTTCAAGTGATTTCAAATGATTGTGGGGAAAATACCCAGAACTTGACAGGAGCCATATGTAGATACTTCCTCCTGTAAATCATATTTCCCTAATGCTAATGCTGGAGCATTTGGAAGTATGTGTATAAATATTTGAAGCATAAAACCAGAGAGATGCCCTTATGTTTTTAGCTTCTAGTTTTAAATAATAGATACTACAATAAACCTTGATTATCTGACGTGCTCTGGGTTTGCGCTTTTTGTGTGGGTTACATTTTCTAGTTAGTGAACATTTAACCACGAAATATATTTGTTTCAACCTTTGTTTTTCAAAAAGATAGAATTTTCTAACTGAGGTGCTTGTAATGTCCCTGGATCATGAAGTAAGTTGAAAACCCTTAAATCCTGTATAAATGAAGGAGGGGAGAGTATTATGGTTATAAACACAGTTTTTTCTAGGTATCAGATTGAGCTAAAATGCTAACTGACACAATGTTAGAATTTCTGAAAGTGATTTTAGAAATAAAAGTCAACATCTAACAGTTAATAAACATCTGTCTAAAATTTTAATAAGCCTTTCAGTCACATGTTCAACACTCTTACCCTGATTAAGAAACTCTATAAGACTAATGAACTGATCTGTATTCACTTTATCTCCTTTTTTTCATAAATGCACATATTTGAGTAGTTACTGTTCTAATTGTTTGCAAATTCATTTGCATGATTTCCTTCAATATTTCATAGAACCTACAAAATTAATTACTTGATCTCATAAGAATAAGCACCCTGTCTCCTCCCTTTCTGTATTAAGGCTAATTTAAGGGGAGGAATGTAATTTAATAGAATATCATTGTTTACTCACATTACATAATGAGATCTCAGTAGGAAAGGATGCTGAATGCTACCTTTGAGAGTCAATTAGTACCTTGGGGCAAAAATATGATAGTTTAACCATGTAGTCATTAAGACTTCCCAGATAATAGCTTTCAAATGGTCAAAGCCGTAGTTTCTAGAGCTCCTCTCAACTCTTCTAAAATGCTAAAAAGCAGGTTCAGAGGAGGTTGAGCAAAGATTACAAGAGCCAGAAGTCTCCATCATCATCACTGCACTGGTTTGTCTGGGTGGCATAATTTGCAAATCTCACTGATAACCTACGCTTGATATAATGATGTGATAAGTTAAAACAGAACAAGAAAAATTATTCTCTCATCTATGTTTCTTTTTCAGAGCCATTTCTTGATATTCCCTCAATATTCTCTTCATAAAGAGTTGAAATAAAACAGTAGGACGAACCCTGAAAACTGACACAGAGTTTGTTTGATGCAAGCTTTGATTAACATTTTATATTTTTGGTTTCATTCTTTTTCTTAGTTGTTCTTTACATTAACCAGAGCAATCTTAAGTATAATATGCACATTCATTCAGAGATTTTTTTTTTAAGTTTAACAATGACTGTCTTTTCTTATAAGCACTGTTAGTTTTAGAGGTTACTCAATCCACTGTGTCTTTGGGTGTTGCACCACTATTTATTCAAAGTTACCCTTTTGCTTACACATACCCATGTATTAAAGAGAATTAAGTTGATTCACAAAGATGCCATAACAACCACAAAACTATATTATGTTCATTTTTTTAATACTGCCTGAAATCTTGAAGGCAATCAAAATAGCAGGTAATGCAAAGAATCTGTTGAGCATTACTGGACACTTTTGCAGTTGAAGACACTGTAGTCACCAAGTAACTTGTTCAGTGTCTGCTGTGTCCTCGGCACTGAGTTGGATACTGCAAAAACATTACCTGATGAGTTTTATCTCAGAAACATTTGCCCTATTCAGAGCTCAGCTCTTAAGGAAATTTCTCCAACTAAAAATAGTCAAAGGACATGAGTTGAATCGTTGATCAAATCTTTGATCATCCCAAATAATGAAACTGCTCCTCTGGCTCTGACTGGAGACTCATTTACTCATACTTTGCCCATGTGTTTCACAATCATGATTTTCTGATTTCCCAGTTAATGATGCTTTAGGAGCAGTGAGTTGGAAGGTGATAGAAGATTCTAATTAGTGGCTGGCACAGAGGCTCACACCTGTACTACCAAAACTTTGGAAGGCTTGAAAAGGTGGATCACTTGAGCTTAGGAGTTTTAGGCCTGCCTGGACAACATGGTGAAACTCCTCTCCACTAAAAATACAAAATTAGCTGGGCATGGTGGCATGTGCCTATAATCCCAGCTACTCAGGAGGCTGAGGCAGGAGAATCACTTGAATACAGGAGGTGGAGGTTGCAGTGAACCGAGATCACACCAGAGGGAAGGAAAAAAAAAAGAAGGAAGATTCCCATTGGAGGCACAGTAATGGCTGAGAGCCTCTGGAATACGAGGAGAAATTTGAAAAACAAATAAAATACAATACACATCAGACTATGAGGGCATTAAGTACAAGGATACCCAGTAAAAGGGATGGTATAATAATAAATGGCAAAAACGTGTTTAACATACCATGTTTAAAAAGACAGAGACATATGAGATATACCATAAATGGGCTTCTTGCCAAAGTATTTACACTCTTAAAAATGCTTGGACCTAAGAAAGAAAACCATCAGTTATCTGGAAGACTCAGCCACTCTGGTGAATTGATTTTTCTGTATAGCAGAGGTTTTAGCATTGTTGATGAAGCACAGCTAAGAGTAAACTGCAGGATGTCATTAAATGCTGCGTTGTCTGCCACCCCTTTCCATAGTTTCTAAGAAAAAGTAAGTGATTGAAAGCTCTAATGGTGAAAGAAAATTTAGGAGTCTGTGCTAAGTCTTGAAGCTAAACTAGAATTTGAATAGGTAGTGGGTTTTCACACTGATTAAATATGAAGCAATTTTTTGACTCTTTATTCTCATCTTATCTCTGGATAGTAATCCAAGGAAATGGACCACTTGGGAGTAAAGATTCTGAAAGCATCTGACACAAAATCTTTCATCTTCACTATTTTTCTCAACCTCCTTCCATCTCTCTTCCTCAATCCATCCTGAGTCAGGTTATACTGCTCCAGCGTGACGTGAAGAGCGGAGTAAGGCAGTAGAATCCACGTTCTAGGTTTAAATTCTGAAGCTTACCAACTGGTACCTTTGAACAAGCTGTTGAGCCTGCGTTCCTGCAGATGACACTGGCACTCACAAATGATGATCCCACTGATCACGAATCATCAGGACAATGCAGGTGATGAGTATTTTCCAAACCATAAAATCCTTTAAGAAATATTTTAAATGTTAGTTTTCCATTGAGTGATGAGATTCTTCAGGATTCTTCTTTTCTTTCTCCCCATACCTAGGACCTCAGGAGCCTGATTCTGGGCACAAACTGCCCTTTGGGACTTCCAATTACTTAGCAGCAATACCAATTCTGTGATTATTATTGTATTTAGTTTAAATTTCAGCAAGAAGAACAAGCAGGTGAAAAACCTCCTTTTCTTTCCAGCGTTTGCTACAGGAAAGTATAAAAAACGGCTATTTGGTTGATCAAGTGAAATGTACTAGGAAATTATAAATGCATAAATGGCAAGAATGAGAGAGGGAATAGTTACGACTCCAAGTCAGTCTGTCTGGAGTTTTGGGGAGATAGAGTGATTGATGAATGTCTGTTCAAGCCATCATGATCTGTTAGATTCAAGTCCACAAGCTGGAAATTCTTATTAATCAAATGAGTGGGGGCAGAGTGGCCACTCATACAAGATGAGCTTATTCTCATCCAAACCAGCCTGGCTACCACTCCATTTACTAGGAGCAAGGCCTGCTGTGTCTCACTCAGTCCTGTACTCTGCTTGGGTTTTCCTCCTGATGAGAAAGAACTCATTGTTCCAATTGATTTGAGAGTGAATTCTACTTTGTGTCCCTGGGGAAACCTGCAAATGCCCAGAGCTCATCTTGTCCTCTCTCATCACCATCCAGCCTCATCTCCTTGAACCCCTCCTCCCATTGGAGCCAGAATGATCGATTTAAAATGCAAATCTAACTACTACTCCTGTTATTTTCCAAGTCTTCCAGAATAAATTCCAAATTTCTTAGCATGGACTACAAAACCCTCTGTGACCTGGTTCCCTGCCCTGCCCATGTCTGACTAGAAATTGATGATCTAACAATCCCAGAGTACTTACCATCCATGAGGCCCTTCTCTTACCAAGACATTGTTTACACCTCCATGCCTTTGTGCTGTTCTCTTTATTAGAACTTCCTTCTATAATCTGTTTTCCTTGCTATTCTTTCTCATTCTTCAAGATTTAACTTATATTTGTTTTTCCAACAAACCTTTTTTGTAACTCCAGAGTGGGAGCTGTGGGAGGTTGTGCTTTGTCTTTGCACATAGCTCTCTGCTTATAATGGTACATTGAAATGATCTGATTATGTGTTCTTTTTCCCATTAGAAATATGTGCTTTACAAAGACAAAGACTGAATTTTGTCTATCTTCAAGCACTTCGCAGTAAACTTGTCAGTCTACTCAGTAAGTGTGTGTCAAACTGAATCATTGTGTTTCTAGAAACTTCTGACCATGTGGTCCATTCATTGATTCATGAGTGGAGGTCTACTTTGATTACCAGGCAAAGGGGAGAACTGGAGTACTTACCAAGCAAATAGAGATTCGCTGGTGGCTGTCTACATATTCAACTGAATAAAAGTCCCTATATTTCTAAAGTCATTTTAACATCTCCCACTTTGCCTGCATCATAATAGGCATTATGAGCATCCACTAATGACCAGGCAGATCACCTGCCCTCAAAATGTATGTTTTCTAGATAAACAAAGCTAACTCTAGGTGCTGCACGAAAAGTCACAGCCTTGCTGTTTCAGTGAAGATACATACCAAATGCTCTTGAAGGAATCAGTAAAGACTATAGGGTAAGAGACACTGCAAATGCCATTGGAAAATGGCTAAGATTTTGAAAAATAGCGATAGGGAAGAGGTAAGCCGAAAATGGGAGATGATGCCTTCTAGCCAGAGGACTCTCACAGGCAAAGAGATAGAAAAGCCCTGAGCACAGTTAGGTAACATGAGCACTCCTGATAATTCAGTCTGACCCTAATGTAACTCATCTTCCATTCATTATCCCCACCTCCAGGCTCCAGCCACCTTAATTCCTTTCTCTGGCCTAGTGGTTCACAAAAGAATGAACAACAGAATTATCGCTGGGCCACAGATTGCTGGGCCCCATTTCTAGATTACAGATTCAGTAGTTCGAGTGATGCTATGATCTGGGGCCAGGTTTGAGAACCACTGCAGACTTCCCTTTTGACACCATCATGCTGAAGACCTGAAGGCATCATCCCCACTCTCACCTCAGACACTGTAGGAGATGAATTTCAGAACTCCCCCAGAGCCTTGGGCACTTTGCATCTGAAGGAACAACTGTCTCAGAAAAATCACAGCCAATCGTCCATTGGCAAAGCGGCCACCACCATTTCAGTTGCGGAGCAAGGCAGTGTTTTCCCGTCATCCTGGCAAACGAAAGACTAACTTAGACCATCTGGTTCTGTAACACCCTCCTACACCACTGCTTAAAAGCAGCTGAACATATTTTCTCTTACATTTTGTCAATAAAATATTGCTCCCCCAGGCTGTCGGCTTGCCACATTTGCAGCCCTTAAGCAAAGTGGGAGCAGTTAGTGGTGGCACCAAGAGGACAGCCATGGGGTAGAGCCCCTCAGCCTTTTGCTGTTGACGCTCCACAACCCTCTTAGGGGCAGAACCTTAAACTGATTCCTCAAAATAGTTTTTAAAATCACCACCAAATATATATGAAGACTTTTGCTGGCTCCTCTGCCCTTTCTGTCCTGTTAATTTTGCTTGGCTTTAAGAGAGTGAAGAATGAACGCCTAGCATTTCCAATGGCCAGGTAGAGTGTGTACACATTTATTAAGATTAATTAAAAAGTAACAAATTGTAAAGTAATAACATTAACAACCAGTAGAAAAAGTGTAGACATTTTGACAGTCTTTTTGAATTTCATTAAAAGATGGTAGTGACAAAACCCCCAGAGACTATTTCTACTTTACTAAAGAAATAGGTCACAGATTCAATTACAGTCACTGAAGCATGGACTCAATCTATCATGGCAAATTAAGTACATTTTAGCAACCTACTTTCCTTTAAAAATTTTATAGACACTTTCAGTGGAAGAAGAAAGACTATAGAAAAAAAAAGAAATTGCAAAACCAAGTCCCACCCTACTCCCCCCTAGGCTTTGAGTAAGCATTTGGCTTATTTGCTTTGGGTATAAGACAGAAAATCATTAAGAAATACTCAGCATGCTCACAATTATTACTCTTCACTCTTTCATGGTTTAATGATGCAGATTTGGAATTGGGAGTGGGAAATGGCTCCAAATTAGAATCGCTAAGTCTTCAAAGTGGGGCTTTGTTCTCCAGGCGGGGACCCACCCCCCTGCTTTTAAAACAAGACTATTTGTACTCTACAGCTTTTATGATTTTTTTTTTTCCTTTCAGTCTCGGCAGACCCATTGAGCTCATTTCTGGAAAGATAAATAAATAAATAAGACTTGTATGGCCTGTGACATTTGGTTTAGCCAAGTGCTAATATGGGGACGAGGAAACACCATTTTGCCCATAGCAAAACTAGTTTCACGTTGACAACTGACGTCTATGAAGGGCCTCTTGCCCAGTAGCAAGCAGGGAACATCTTTGGGCCACCAGCCTCACTCAGTAACTGCAGAGCATGAAGGACTGAGATCCTTATGTGTGCCCTTTGACAAGTAAGAACCTGGGGACAGCTGCGGCCTTCAAAACCCAGGCTTGGAGCTCAAGTGTAGGTATTTCTCCTAAACAGCAGGGCCACCAAAGCTCCTACTCAGATCAGTGCTTAATCCACTGCAGCCCTGCCTTTTCTCTTACAACTCTGATGGGTCTTTTCCCAATGCCTCTGTGTAATGGGCACAAAGAAGTAAGCAACTGCGTATGCTCCCCAGAGAAGTATGATGGTGCTACATGCATCTCTAAATTGTCTTGCTATTGCCCAATTAAAGCAGAACCTCTCATTTGGCAGGCTGAAGGCTAAATTTACTGATAGAATGTCAGTATAACTGACGGGTAGAACTAAAATTTTTTTATTATTATGATACTTTAAGTTCTGGGGTACATGTGCAGAACATGCAGGTTTGTTACACAGGTATAAATGTGCCTTGGTCACTTGCTGCATCCATCTCCCTGTCATCTACCTTAGGTATTTCTCCTAATGTTATTCCTCCCCAATACCCCTACCCCCTGCTATTCCTCCCCTAGCCTCCCACTCCCTGACATGCCCCAGTGTGTGATGTTTCTCTCCCTGTGTTCATGTATTCTCATTGTTCAACACCCACTTATGAGTGAGAACATGCAGTGTTTGATTTTCTGTTCTTGTGTCAGTTTGCTGCAAATGGTAGTTTCCAGCTTCATCGATGTCCCTGCAAAGGATATGAACTCACCCTTTTTTATGGCTGCATAGTATTCCATGGTGTATATGTGCCACATTTTCAGTTTATTGTGGCACTGTTTATAATAGCAATAACTTGGAACCAACCAATATGGCCATCAAAGATAGACTGGATCGATTTTTAATTTTCATTGCAAAATTGCAACTCCCTTAGAGATTAGGTTTCACAGCAACTAGTACTCCTCAAAATATTATAGATCCAGAGATAGTCACAGCCTACTTGCTTGGTAGTATCTCTCTATACAGATAGATAGATACATAGACAGATTGATTGATTGATTTTAGAGATAGAGAGAGATAGAGATAGAGATAGAGATAGAGACAGAGATAGAACTGAGTCAGGAGCTACCAGGTCTTCTTACAGTACCAGCTCTTTGCAACTACAGAGTTGGTATGTCCACCTGTGTGCTATGGAACTCCCATCTGTGAAACTATTCCTGAAAAGGGAGAACAATGAATTTGAGGAAGACTCATGAGACCAGAAAGGCTAAAGACTGGCAGCAAGCTGAAGCTGTAGGTTCTCCATATAAAGATGGTGAACTCACATGGGCACTCATGTGCAGTAGCTATACTTGTCTTGAATAGACGAGGGGACAAAAAAAAGATGTGTATTTAAGTGGTTTCCTAGCTTCCCACTTAGTTTAAGATGGTGTGCTACGTACATTTCCTCTATTTATCCTTCAGTTAACTTGATATAGTAGCAAAGTCTATTGGATCCTCTGAGTCTGAACCTGTACTAGCTGTTGTCCTTCCTTGCGCCCCTCCAAAAAAAACCCTAAATATACCTAAATATATTTATAAATATATAATATATTCAGTAATGCTTAGCATATAATAATTTTATATGCTAAGTATTATTTTATAGTGTATTTGCATTCTGTCCACTGAGATGGTCACACTGTGAAGGGCTCCTGGGAACTGAGACCAGAGAGGAGTTGCTTCCATCTAAAGTTCAGTAGCCAAGTGTAGGAAATGCCTTCAGGATTTAAAGCAAGTTTCTGTCCTCAAGCGTTCTGGTTTAGCTCTTCCAGAGTGGGCCAAGTTTCGGTAGCTGTTTTTTAAGCTTTGTCTGGTGATTCTAATGCATAGCATGGTGTGGTATCAGGGATTTCAATTTTCTTCCTCTTTCTGTATTTGCGGAATTTGTATAATTTGAAGTCACTTTCAGTTTGACTCCCCCATGCTGCTCTCTCCTGCTCTTTGGGGAACAGTCAACTTCCGAGACCAACCTTGTTTCTGGAGAAGCATTCTTCCCACATGGGAAGGATGGGGCTGAGCCTGGCTAGTCTCTGCTCAGGGCCTTTGACTATGCCTGAACACACGTTTGCTAAAACTGACAAAGCAAGACAGGAGGTGGGGCCGGCCAGAAGGACAAGTGCTTTGCTTTGCAGCCTTCGAAATGATTTTAAACTCCTGAGTTCAATGCTGATTAAGATGGATATTTGAGATCATTGCTGGGCAGTATGAAGCCAGGGGAGAAAACCTCTGTAAATACATAAGAGACAATTCAAGACTCTGGATAAAATTCACCTCCTTTTGTTTGAGTTTTTTGTTTGTTTGTTTTTTGTTTTGAGGTGGAGTCTTGCTTTATTGCCCAGGCTGGAGTGCAGTGGCGTGATCTTGGCTCACTACAACTTCTGCCTCCCAGGTTCAAGTGATTCTACTGTCTCAGCTTCCCAAGTAGCTGGGCGAACAGGCGGGTGCCACCACGCCTGGCTAATTTTTTGTATTTTTAGTAGAGATGGTGTTTCACCGTGTTAGCCAAGATTGTCTTGATGTCCTGACCTCGTGATCCACCCGCCTCAGCCTCCCAAAGTGCTGGGATTACAGGCGTGAGCCATGGTACCTGGCTTGTTTGAATTTTAAAAGGTAGAATCAGATGGTGCACTAGGCTTGGTGTCCTTGGGAGATGGTCTAGCTTAATGGTTAGGATTACAGAAACATAAGCTAATTTGCCTGTGTTGAATACTCACCCTGCCACTTGCTAAGTCATTTGGGGCAGGATACTTAATTCTCATGTGCCTCACCCTCCTCATCAGCAAGATGGGGACAATAATCAATTCTGAGGATTAAATGACTTAATGCATGTAAATTGCTTAGTCCAGTGCTTGACATAGATGATGCACTAAAGAAATGCAGCCACTGTTCTATGTATTATCAGCGGCATTATCTAGGAGAACTAATTGCTGGATAACTCACGCTGTGTCTTCAGTTACATTTTCTTTTCCTAGCTTAAATCATGGAATAAAAGATATATTTTCAGAAAAAAGATATGACATCCACCCCTGGTGGATCATTGGTGAGGCAATATAGGAAAGTGGGTTTGGAACTGGAAGCCTTGTACCTTTGAGCTACCTGTGGGTGGCTTTGGGTTAAGTCCTTGGCATTGTTTCAATCCAGGTTTCATTAAGTTTAAACGTAGAAATTTTTTATTTTCATTGGGTCGTAATATTTTCACTAGGCCTTATGAAAAATTCTTCATACTGATGTCACACTTTACAGAGAACTTATAAATCATTGCATTCAAGCCTCATGGTAACAGGTTGAAAAAGATACTACTGTCCCCAATTTACAAATGAAGAAATGGAAGGCGAGACTTTTCCCAAGGCCACCAACCTAACCAGTAAGGCAAGTACTTAAGGCTACCATGCTCAGCAATGTTTCTAATAGACTGTAAGTGCATCGTTTTAGATAAATGGCATATGGAAACATGCCTAGGAAATTATAGCGTGCAATGTAAGTGGCATGTTTTGCCATTATTTGGGGACTTTCCCTTTGATATCATGTAAAGAGAAAGGTAGTACAGAAATAGCAAGCCTTAGGTTTTACAGCCAGTTACTCCTCATTCATTAGCAGTGAAGCTGGAGCCCAGTGACTGAATTCCTATACCCGGTGCTGACTTAGCATAGACATCACACTATTGATACCTTTTATCATTTACCCCTCTTTTCTTTGCTGATTTTCACTTCAGAGTGAAACACTGCTGACCTATGAAACAGTGATCCTTGTCCACGTGGAAATTAATTAGCTGAAAATTGTCTGGAAGATAGAATAGTGACTAAGAGTTTGGAAAGTAGAAGGAAGTTCCCTAGGAAGTAGACTAACCAGAGATTCTTTGGTTGAGTTATTTCCTTCCATCTGAGTCTCATTCTGTCTTCCTCTGCTGCTGCTCCCTGAGAAGCTCGAATATCTCTTGATGAACTTGGCATAATAACCATGCACAGCTGGACAGCAATATGGCTTGAGAAGGAGTGTACTCACAGCCCATGATGTTAGATGAGCTTCAATTTGTTCAAACTACTTGCTGTGTCAGTCTGACTCCAGGCGTCAGTGTGAAAAATGAGAAATTTAGTTACCTATATAGATAGTAATAACAACAGTCATACCCTGAAATTTTATAATATTTTTGAAGTTACTACGCACACACGTTTCAGGCAACTGTTACCACAGTTTGGTGAAATAGGTAGGTTTATTCTTCTTATTACAGAGTAAACAGATCTCAGACTTGGGGGATTTTTTGACTGGTCCTGTTTTATAGGGGCAAACTCATGTCTTTACTTACCCTACCTTTTTTTGTGGACAGCAATCTTTTGCCTATCCAGGACAACCACTACCAGGACAAACTATTCTTTTCTTTTGTAAAAATGGACCCTCTCTTTTCAGGGGAGCACCTACATTTCCAACTACAAATATTTGTTTACTGCTACAGTGTATTTATCAGACCTTACACCCTGGACACGATTAATTAGTAAAGGGTTGGACATCCAACCCCAATCTTTCTAGAATTTTTCAAATTGTAAGTAGGAGATAGACGTTTACAGCCGTGGAAGCTTAGACAGCTGTGTTTTTCACTATGTTGAGAAAGCTGGTTTGTATGGGAAGAATGAAGCCAGCAAACAGAAAAGCGGAGTTGGGAAAGAGAGAATCTTGGTGGCATTGAAGCCCCTGGTCCCAACTGTTCCTAAGACTATGTCCATTGAAAAAATAATCCTTCTCTTCTTTTTCCTAGACTTGGGTTTATGTCACTTTTAATCAAAAGAGTTCTAATCAATGGATTCTCATATTCCCAAATGAATTAAGTGACTCTAATCTTAAAAACCATTTTAATTCATGTCAAAAAAACCGACTCAGGTATGCATGTTTGTCCTAGCTCAGTAGTTGCTTATTTAACTCTTCCACACAGTTGTGAACATCACTAAATGTGATATGGAAAATTGAACAAGGTTGCTAATTAATTAAGCAGATCAAACATAGAGTCTCGCTATAGAGACTGGCTCATATATGGACAAGTGTTCACTCTGCCCCCTACCAAATCTGCATCATTTAAAATCACAAGGATCATTAGCTTTAACTTCACATAAGCAAGATAGTTAATACATTCCTGAACAGATTTTAGTGAGATCTTATTTCTCTGCTTCTCTGATCAAGAATATACATCCTGAAGGGCACAGGAGAATCTTTGATTGGTTTACAACCCAGAATATGGAGACAGATTGCTTGACTGAAAATCTCAGTCTGATATTTCCTCTCTGCAAAACTTTGGCCAAGTTTCTTTGTGCCTCATTTATCCCACTTGTAAAATGAGAAATAATAGAGCTACTTCTTATTGTTATACATAGGCCAAATGAGTCAATATCTGTAAAATATCTAGAATATTGTTTAAGACTTAACACATGCTACAGAAATATAAGCTATTAACATTATTCTATGAATTTTTATTTTGTAATTATTATAAATATATCAGTTCAAGTTATGCTTTCAAATTTCAAGAGGAAAAGCATGATGTCTAAATGGACAATCATTTTAGCATTTCTCATAAGTTAAAAGATATTAAAAAGCAGAGTTAATGGATGACTTTAAGTGGTTCTGGGTTAAAAAAAAACACTCATGACACTACAGAGTAACAAAGGAATGTTAGAGGAAGAGAGATGTTGATGAGGAATTCCTGAAATTTCCATGTTTAAGAAAATGATATTTCTAAAGGCTAGGAATTAAGTGTGTAACTATAAATTTCTAGATGATTTCATTTTAGCTTGAGCTGTGCTGAAAGCAAAGGCTAGCAACTTGGAGATGGAAGCTAACATGTGTTTGCACCTCAAGCACCAGAAAAAATGCCTGAAGAACAGCAGTTCTATTTTATGTTATGTATGAAAAAGATTTCTTTTTGGCATTTAGGTTGTTGTTATAGAATACGAGTGCCAGAGGTCATTAATGGAGATGACGTGGTAAGACTGGCATCTTAACTCTCAGGCAACTCACTCAATTAACTTTTTCAGTTCTAGAAAAAAAAAGGGGAATTTTAAAATATTGTTTCTTCTTGTGCACTCACTATCCTTAAGGCAGAGCTACCCGATGGTATCTGCTGGAACTTTACAAATGGCATCACAGTGAAAATTAGAAGGGTTTGTAAGAGTTTTTTTCTCTCAAATTCAGCTCCATTAAGTGATGACAG
Source organism: Callithrix jacchus (assembly GCF_049354715.1). Lineage (NCBI taxonomy): Eukaryota > Metazoa > Chordata > Mammalia > Primates > Cebidae > Callithrix > Callithrix jacchus. Next base: position 9,989,258 of record NC_133521.1, on the reverse strand, counting down.
GCATTGTATTTCAGAACCTTTAGCTCTTTAACAAAGTGTGGCAACATTTTCAACTTTTATTAGAGAGTTTTTAATAGTTTCTTGTGCAAATGAGGCCAGTTAACTAATCCTGAACACAGGCATATGGATCCGTGTATACTATTTAGGTTGTGTAAAAACTTTAGGGAGTACTATGTGGAGTGTGTTAGGCGAACATCTGAGAGATTTGATATTGATGAAGTGGGAAAATTGGGGATTGGTGCGAATGAGGTATATATAATTGACATCCACTCATTTAGTTATGATGTAGAACCTGATTTTTGGAAGATGTGTCTTTTTTTTTTCCTCTACATCATCTTAAAAACGATATATAAAATTCCCAGCAACATAATTCTTACATTTGTAAGCATTTACATTAACAAAGCCTTTTATGGACATTCTTGTCTTTACTTGTCACAAAACCCTGTGAGATAGGGAGGTCCTACCACTCCAAACTTTTGTAGTAGTAATGAAGAAAAAGGGGCTTGAAAAAATTAGTGTTTGAGGAGACAGAATGCTCTTGGAGGTTTTATTGGATAGTACTTCTTGAAGACGTCTATGTAAAGGATCTAGCAAGTGTTCAACCTAAGTGGATGCTTTTGTTCTTGTGTTTTTTTCCCACCTCTTAACATTTCCCTGCTCTAAATGTCTGAATTCTCCAGGGTTACTGAGTAATCCTCTGCTTTTTAGGCACCAGGTGTCACTCATGTAATACCTATGAATTTAGTTTTTAAGTTTTCTAAATCTAATGCCTAAGGCCTTTCTCAGAACATTTTACAATGGTTAATTGCTTTTAAAAAATAATTGTATATCAGCCAGGATAGACCTAGGACTCTCATACATTTTTATATATTAAAAGAGAGAACGTTTTATAATTTGGTAAACTCCAAAAAATGTAGGTATATTTATGATTTCCCATTTTCTCCTCCCTCTTAGCAAGGAGGGTTTGAGTACAATTGGCTTCAGTGTAGGGATTCTGATTTGGTTAAGACAATAAGCCATGCCTATCTTCCCAGCTGAGATTGGTTTAAGGATAGACCCTTAACTATGAGAGGGTGAGTCACAGGTGAGGGAACTTCAGGAAGAGGCACTCTTTTCTCCAGAATAATGTGGTTCAGTGGGACCCTATGAGACTGAACCTGCTTAGATTATTTTGTTACCACAAGGAAATTGCCTGGTTGAACTAAAACTATCAGGTGAAATTAGCTGTTCTCAAGGACTCGATCCATGATGACATCTTTTAGCAACCAGGACTTCTGGATTTTTCTACTGTGGGAGCCAATCCATTCCTTTTATTGTTTAAGCCAGTTTGGCTGGGTTTCCTACCTTATACCATGTGTATTTGGCCCTCATAAAGGCACATGCTAACTCCCTTCTCTAATTTCTCTCTTTTCCCCATCTCTGCCATGAGCTGTGAGAAAGGGAACCCGAGGCCACGTTCATGCCTATCTCCAGGTTTTACCTGCTGTTCCTATGTAAGTAAATAAATATGCCATATTGACACTTGAATAAGTAAATATCCCATGTTGTATATTTGTGAAAGAGTGATGATAAAAGTATTATTTAGACTACAGTTTGTTGGGAAAATCAAATGAGATAATGATCATAAAAATGCCACACCAATATTAATTGTATTTCTAACCAGTGCTAATTTAATCTAGAAATTGTTGTCAGGCCCGTTTCCCCTAATTTCTTTCCAGAGATAAATTTATAATAATCTGGTAATAGATCTATAACCAGGAAGAAGCAAGAAGGGTTATGTGCAAATAGGTCATAGGTAGAATAAAAAAACTATAATGTCATAATTATTTTATGTAGGGCCTAATTTAATGCATTGTGGAATATTCCACTAAATAAAATCATCTTGCAGACTGTAAGCAGCAGACTAAGATATAAGAACTAGAATTTGTACACTGTGATTGATTATATTACAAGAATTTAGTTCAAAGTAGGCATCATTATATCTCATCTAGAATTTCCTTCCAATGTGAGGAGATGTTTCTGCATGGTAAATTTGCTCAATTTTGCAGCAGCTGTTTCTGAGCCAGAGACCCTTGCAACTCCCTGGGGCTGGAATGTTGGTGGTTCTGGAAGCTGGGCAGCACCCCTTTGACTCCAGTATAGAGTGAGCATGTGTCCTCGGCTTTCCCCGTTGGTCTAACTGTTGTCTACCCCAGGCCTACTGTTTTCAGGAAATGCTATACAGTCTTGCATAAACAAGTTCAAAACCAGCTCCATTTTTCTGGTCTGACTGAATCGGGCTGTTTAACACGGAAAAGACATTTGCGAGTACTCCTTTGTAGTTAAATTCATTCCACTTGCCCCATCTTGTGGAAGAAAGGAAAACAGCCAGATTCTTTCCCGCTTTGGGTATTTGCCCTAGAAGAGAAAATTCAACCCATTTATCTCTCTCTTTGTCTATAATCTCTTCTCTTTCACACGATATATTCCAAATACATTATTCTGAAGAAAGGCCAGTATTTCTCACATATTTACAACCTGATCTCCTTTCTTTACTGATAGGAGACCAGGATGTGGTGGTTGCCTTCAGAAGCGCTAGACAGAAATTCATTGCTGCAAGAGAGAACGCAAGCTCTGCAACCAGAATGTAGACCCAAGTCAGAATCCATTTGTGCAGGTTAATCTCTTAACCTGCTGAGTTATTCTCAGAATCCTGGAACAATACTGATCACTATATTTCCAGGTCTTTGAGATATTCTCCTCTTCTTAAGCCAGCCTACCTTGTATTTACTCACTGGTACATGGAGGTCTATTCAGAGGAAGAGTAGATGAAATCAATTCATGTATCTGATCATTCACCAAATTGCTTAATTTTCCATTCAGTCACCGTTTTAACTTTTTTTTAAACTTAACATTTATTTGATCTTCTGTATGCCATGTACCATGCTAGGTACTAGGGAGACAGTAATGGGCAAAACAGCCACATTATCTACCTTTGTGGAATTGGCACTTTTATTGGAGTTGGGTACACAGATATTAATTAAACAATCAGACACAAATATAATTGAAAATTGTGACAAGTCTTGGGAGGGACATCAAAGGGTACTGGGAGACCATAAAAGAAAGACCTGATGTGTGCAGCCTAACGTTTCAGGAAAAAGGGACATTTAAGCTGAGATCGGAAGGAGCAGACACTAAAGAAGAGACAAGGGCTTGTGGCAAGGGCATTACAGGCAGAGCCTGTGAGCTGGGAAGAATTCGGTGGCTGCAGTGGAGAGAAAGGAGAAGGAGTGGCTCCCAAGAAAGCTATAGAAGCAGTCAGGAACCAGATTATGCTGGGCTTTGAAGACATGTTAGGAGTTTGGCTGTCTGATCACGTGGCTTGCAAATGAAAGCACTGTTCTTTCATCACACAAGGCCAATTTACTCTGATCTTCCTTTGCTCTGGCTCACAGCAGTTGTGACAAAGGAGCCAAATTGGTGCTTTCTGGGTGTCGCTATCAGCTTCTGGGCCAGCAAAACATGATAGGTTGCACCATTTATCCTGTGCCCACCCATTCCAACCTTTGAATCACAACTGCATCTTTATAAGTTGCTGTGTAATTTCTCAAATTACAGTTTCTTTGTGGAGGACCTCTAAAGTTTACCTAGCACCTAGGGGTGTTTGTGGGTACAAATGACTGTTGATCCTGTCTCTAAGCAACAAGGAACAGCTTGCCTCTGCAAGCAGCCAGCCCGAAAGCTGCACAACACTGACATCTGCTGTTTGTATGCAGTTTGAGATTGTACCAGGTCAGAAAGAGGCTCCTGAGAGTAGTCCATGTTATAAAATACAGCAAAACTAAATGTTTGAAAATGGGCAAACACACCACACACACACACACGCACACACGCACGCATGCACACACATGCACAGCTCCTCTACAGTCTTTGGTCTTGAACTTCTGGTTTTTCAATAATATACAAGAATAGAAGGCTAATTTCAACATGATGTTTTCTTACTGTCAATATTTGTCAATTGGACAAGGTGTTCACATGATGGAAGATGAAGTTTCTGCCTAGCTTTGGAGGAAAAACAATTGACAAAAACCTAGATCAATGTTTTCACTTAGCAAATATTAATGCAAGGCATAGAAATAAATGAAAAATGGTGTCAACTTTAATCATGAAAGCAGTTTCATAATAGTGATTTTTGTGGATGACATATAATATTTGCATAGTAATTACCATTTCTAAAGCATTTTAAGATGTCTTTTCACATTTCTTCAGTCATTCAACCATTCATTCACTATATAATGAGTGCCCACTTTATGTGAGTGATTAGTCTAGGCTGCAAGGATTCTCTTGGTTTTGTCAGGGTAATTAAGAAAGAGTAAAGTGTAACACTTAACCAAATATGCATTGGATTCACACTTCGCTGCTCTAAGCATCCATGTCCATGTGTGTTAAATGGCCAGTGATAATAACAATGCCTATCGCATCGAAATGTGAAGATTAAGTGAAAAAAAAATAAATGTGAAACATTCACTACAATGCTTAGTACGTCACAAGGTACATAATTATGAACGATGACTTTAGGTATGCCAGAAATGGTTTTATTCTCAATTTTTAATGTAGGACACAAAGGATTTTCAGCTTGACAATGTTTCATGATGAGAAAGTAAAAAATGGGTATGCAGTTTATGAGTTTATGACTGGGATGTCATGAGGATTAATGGAAAAAGGTAGGTTGAAAAGACTGGAAAGGAGGACGGGGGCCGGGCGCGGTGGCTCACACCTGTAATCTCAGCACTTAGGGAGGCCGAGGCGGGTGGATCACGAGGTCAAGAGATTGAGACCATCCTGGTCAACATGGTGAAACCCTGTCTCTACTAAAAAACACAAAAATTAGCTGGGCATGGTGGTGCATGCCTGTAGTCTCAGCTACTTGGGAGGCTGAGGCAGGAGAATTGCTTGAACCCAGGAGACGGAGGTTGTGGTGAGCTGAGATTGCGCCGTTGCACTCCAGCCTGGGTAACAAGAGCGTCTCAAAAAAAAAAAGAAAAGAAAAAGAAAGGAGGACTGGTTCTATTGTCAAGGAACTCTGGTGTCTAAGATGTTTTGGCTTCGTTGTGTAGAGAGATTTTAAGGGAACGCTATTCTCAGAGTAGTGCTTTAGGAATATAGGTTATTAGGGTTAAATGACAGGAAGGAACAGTGACAGAAAGCAGAACCATCAGTTAGGAAGTTCTTAAATGGCCCTGGTCTGAATTGATTGGGCCTTGGGACAGACCAGAAATGATGGTGGGATGTAGAGTAGTAGGTCGATGAGGATATTACGGAGAATGAATCTAGGTGAGATGCTGGCTGTTCCGGTTTTATTGGCCGTTTCATGGGATGGCTACACTGTTGCCGTTGAGATCTCACTTCTTAGAAACACAGAAGAAAATAATTTTTTCCCCTTTTTTCTGGTTTGCTGTTTATATTGTATCGAGATCAAATTCTACCCCAGAAAATTCAGTGTGTCCCAGCAACTCGTTTATATAGCAATCAGTGTGTGTTCCCTTGGCAGGAAACTGCCAGTGGCCATCAGAACAATCACACATTCTTCCATGTGAAAAAGGCAGCCAGGACAAACTTTGAAAATTTGATATGATTGGACATATGTCTGGATCTTCTGGATTTAGATATCTGAAGAAAAAACTCTCTAAAAAGTGTTTCTAGAAAGTAAAGAGAATTAGATCTCTAAATGCAGCGAAAGTGAAGAGAAAACAAAGTAAGAAATGGAAACTATTAACCAGCACATGTAATAAATACATATAAAACTATATGATCTATAGCAAATACATGTTCTTTTTTATTATGAAAACATTTGTTGATATTTATCATATTACCATAAAGAAAACCTTAAGAAATCCTAATGCATACAAACCTTAGAACAACTCAAACCCAAGGTTACACATTATTTACAAAAGTATGTAGCTTCATTGTGGATATTTTGGTTATTAAACAAGAAAACTATAAAAAATGAAATAAATTAACTATTTAACTTATGAAACTAAAGATAACACCAAAATAACATCATTAGATAACTAATGATGATGAAAGCTGAATTTAATGAATTAGAAAACAAAGTGCAATAAATAACCAAAACCTTCTTCAGAGCATCAACACTATCCCCTCTTCCCTGAAAGTCTGACAAAGAAGAGACTAGAACAAAGAGAACTACAACTTTAAAAGAAAACAGAAGCTATAAATATAAGTGTTAAGAGTTTGGAAAAGCTAGAAGAAATATTACACGAATTAAACCTGTGAAATAAATATACTGAAGGGAAAGTGAATTGGAATTAGTACCAACTCAAAATGTTATAATATTTTTAGAGTATAATTGTCATGTTGATTATTGTGGCTGTGGTGTAATAGGAAGTAAATGATATTTGCAGTCTTAATGTTTGCGTAATCTTGAGAAAACTTTTTTCAGGCTCTGTTTGCTCTTTCATGCTATCTACAGAGTTATTATGAGAACTCAGAGTCACTCACAATTTGACAGTACTTAGAAGAAGGGCTTTAGGCTGACCTGCAGGGTTTGAAACCTGGCTGTGGTCCTTGCTTGCTATGTCATTTTTGAGAATTTCTCTCCTGCTTACCCTGCCTTCCTTTCCCCACTCCATTTCTTTTCTTCCCTTTTCATGCAAATTTTGACAGGAAATACACTCATATGTGTTAAAACCAAATAAATTCATTATAAAATTTCAGCGACATGTCTTTGTCTTAACTTTATCATATATCTGCCTAGTTCCCCCTGTGACCCCCACCCCTGTGACATGCACTCATAGGTACCCACCTTAATTAGTTTATTTTTTTTTTCTTGAGACGGACTTTTGCTCTTTCTGCCCAGGCTGAAGTACAATTGCACGATCTTGGCTCACTGCAACCTCCGCCTACCGGGTTCAAGCTATTCTCCTGCCCCAGCCTCCCAAGTAACTGGGATTACAGGCATGCACCACCAAGCCTGGCTAATTTTGTATTTTTAGTAGAGATAGGGTTTCTCCATGTTGGTTAGGCTGGTCTCAAACTCTTGACCTCAGGTGATCCACCCACCTCGACCTCCCAAAGAGCTGGGATTACAGGTGTGAGCCACTGCACCTGGCCTGTTAGTTTCTTATGTATATTCCAGACTTACGAAATTCAAGACAAAAAAATGGAAACTTACATTTTACTTAAAAGGTGGCATTTTACATACATTATGTTGCACTTTTCTTTTTTTCCTTAAAAATTTATCCTGAAGACCATTCTCTATGTACACATAGAAGGCTCCTTTATTGTTTTTACTTTTTCCGGTGGTATGGTATGTCTATAAGAATATACTATAATTTATTTAACCTATTTATGAACACAATATTGTTCCTAGTCTTTTCTATTACAAACAGCAGGGAGGTAAATGCCCTTATACATAAGTAATTTTACATATTTTCAAGTATCCATAGGAAAATATCTTAGAAGTGAGATTTTTGAGTTAAAGGATTTATTCATTTGTACTTGGCAGATATGGGTAGTATTTTTACCTTCTCTTAGCTGTAGTTTCCCCATTTATAATTTAGGGATAATGACAAACATACCTCATGAAGTGGTTTTGAGGATCTAATGATGTATCATGTAAAGCACTTAGCATTAAACACATTTTAACTTCTATTAATATCACTATTAGATTATATAATGTCATAAATTACAAAGTGCTAAGCATAGCACTTTAAATATAGAATATTAATGTTATCAAATTCTGTAAGTGCTAACTTGGGGATAGCACATGCAATAATATTTTAATAACTCACCTAATGAGCAGGTAGGAGTTCTTTGCAGTTAGTGTATTTATATATTAGTTTTGCTACTAATTTGTTAAAATGTTCTTTTCCTTTAAACTATGTTAAACACTTTCCCAATTATCCAAATTATGACAAACTGAGTAACAGTTAACTGCTCGAATGGCAAGTTACCCTTCTCTATTAAAATAACTTAAGCAGCATTTTAGCTAAAACGGCCCAAGTTGAAAGTTGTCCAATGGTGTTAAAGGAAAGAATTTAACTGAATATGTTATGAATAATTTTTTTTTTTTAAGATAGAGTTTCGCTCTGTGGCCTAGGCTGGAGGACAGTGGCGCAATCTCAGCTCACCGCAACCACCGTGTCCTGGGTTCAAGCGATTCTCTTGCCTCAGCCTGCCGGATAGCTGTGACTACAGGCGCGTGCCACCTCACCTGGTTAATTTTTGTATTTTTAGTAGAGATGGGGCTCCACAGTGTTACCCAGCATAGTCATGATCTCCAGACCCTGTGATTCACCCACATCAGCCTCCCTAAGTGCTAGAAATACAGGCGTGAGCCACTGTGCCCAGCTATTGGACAATTTTTACATGCATTTGAGGGGCTGGAAGAAATGTACCCTATTCTAAAGAAGACAAATATTCCAACTGGCAAAAAAGCCCAACTCAAAGAATTTAACTCACTCATAACTAAGATTTCTATGAAATATTTGGAAAATTGCTAGAATTCATATGAGCTGTATACCTTACACATTTTAACATCTTTATTCTGTAGGAAGTTTCTATTATATATTCATTATTGTTATATGCATGCAAAGGTTAATATTTGCCCTTTGCTATTTATATGCAGGATAATTTTAGAGGCCACAAGTTAAATAAAATCACACAAAATCAAAATAATATATGTCTAGCTGTAATTAGCACTTTACAAAACTTTCAATTTGGAGACTGAATTTGAATGTCATAAAAAGAAATTATGGCATTCTGAAATATACTATATCAGGACTTAAGAGGTCTCTTTGATATTCAGTTCTGATTGCAAAGAAAGGAAATTAACAATATTGGTAGAGTATGAGGGCATCTTTTGGAGCTCAAGGGCGAGACTCACAGTTGGTTTTCATGAGAGACTGTAAATGGTTTAGTTAGTTCATAGCTCTATTCTACAGATTTGGTGGGTCCTGCTCTCTGCTGCCTTAACCAACTTTTTTTAATCTAATGGGTTTTAACTGGATTGTACTTTGATATAATTGCTACTTCCAAAAGGGTAGCTTCCTAGTTACCTTGAGCTTCTTCTAAAATTTCCAGGAAAAGACTTTTAAAAATTCAGGACAAAACAGAATTGTACAGTGAAAAGAATATTGGACCAGGTAGTAGTCAGTAATCCAGAAGTCTAGCCTATCTCAACCATGCTCTTGCTGTGTGAGTAAGAAGAAACCATATAAGTACTCTTTTATTCTTCTTGGTTCTGCCACATTTGCAAGAACATTCATTCCCCAAATCTATCTCAAATATGCCCGTGCTCTCTCTTCCTAGTACTGGAAGCTTAGATTTGTGTATTGCAATTGCAGCTCATTTCCTCTCTCTAGCCTGAGCTCACTGCTGGAACAGTATAGTCAATAGACAGAATAATAAAATTCAAGCATGTATGCATTTTTAATCCAAATAATAAGCTTTATGATGATACCTTGGATAGAAATGTGTAATATAACAGGAGGAAGATGGTAGGTGGTGAGTTGGAACATTCACTCTTACACATATTGAAGTCAGATTTCTTATGTAAAACCTAGTTGACTTTTCTAAGACTCAGCCAGGAGGTCTTGGCTACAGCTATAGATTTGGAAATCAACAGAATGAAAGTGGTGGTAAATCCACAGGAGTGAATCAAATACCCAGGGAAAGTATATACTGAGAGGAGAAAATTCAAGCGAATAATTTGGTAAGTGTGTTATACATTCCATCCCCTCCCTGCCTCACCAGGACCCCCTCAAAAAGCTTCAGTCAAACAAACAAAAACAGAGCATAGGACCATTGTTTCCATGCAGTTAGTGTATTCTGGGAAGCGTTCTCAAAGAACAAGAGTATGGCATTGTTGGAGTGGAAGGAAAGGAGGAAAAGCTAAGTAAAGGTGATTGGCAAGCTGTTCACTGTTGTGAGTAACTGGAGTGGATTCCTTAGAGATCCACAGAGGAGCCATGAGGAGTGCACCCCAGAGGGGAGGTGTATCTTCCCAGCAGCTTCTGTCCCCCACTGGATAAGGGTGGCCCTGTGGGGTGTCAACTCCCTCATACTTTAAGGTTTTCTAAAGTCAGAATGACTCTGCAAGTTTCCTGCAGACATCCTATACAATGATGGCAGAGGAGCCTTGGACTTCTCTTTCATTTGTCCATTCATTCTCGTCATTGTTTTTCATTGAATATATGCTTATTTTAAATGTCTGGCCAGACACTAGAAAGTGGTTAAAGTTTTCTTTGATATCCAATAAGGATGGGTCAACACAGGCATGGAGTAATCAGGAGGAGGTGGAAGAGGCAGAGAGCATCACATCTGTGGTCATTAACCCAACTTTTATAGCCACATATACGCTGAATCTCCTTTCCATTTAACCATCCACTCTTAATTACTTTCAGCTATTCCTGTTGAGGTCGGAGGAGGGGGTTGGAGGGGTGAATTTTAAAAGGGTTTTGGCTATTACCAGCTGTTTTCTAGGAGTGATTAACAAGTCTCTTCCATTTTTGTTATAGTTTGCCTCTGTGTTCCCTGGACACCACCATTCCAGTGCAAGATTTCCGGGGTTGAATTCATGTAAGTAAAAAGAATATGTGCTGCAACTCACTGGAGTAGCTATTATTTATTGGCGTTTTGCTATGTGTTAGGCTATTGTTACTCTTGTTGTAAGTGCCTTACTTGGAACATTTCATTTACGTCTTTTTTTTTTTTTTTTTTTTTGAGATGGAGTTTCGTTCTTGTTACCCAGGCTGGAGTGCAATGGCGCGATCTCGGCTCACTGCAACCTCCGCCTCCTGGGTTCAGCCAATTCTCCTGCCTCAGCCTCCTGAGTATCTGGGATTACAGGCACGCACCACCATGCCCAGCTAATTTTTTGTATTTTTAGTAGAGATGGGGTTTCACCATGTTGACCAGGACGGTCTCGATCTCTTGACCTCGTGATCCACCCGCCTTGGACTCCCAAAGTGCTGGGATTACAGGCGTGAGCCACCGCACTGGCCCCATTTACTTCTTTACAGTAAACCCATGAAGAAGGTCAATTTGCTGAACCTGCCCACAGCCTCTGTAAGGATATGCAGGATAAACTTCATGCTCAACCCTTCACCAGAAAAGATTTGATCAAGGTCCAGATTATCTGTCCCAGTAAATTGAACTAGGGGAATTAGAGGCAATTCTCATAGAAGGAGAGTCAGGGCAGCAAAGCCTGTAGATTCAGGTCAGTGGCTGGTGGCAAGGTCAGGCCATTTTTAAGAAAGGGCTGGTGGGTGAGAGAGGAGACCAAGGAGCAGAAATGGGAGAGGCCACCCTGAGAGATGGAGGGAGATTCTTCTATTACTGAGAATCTTCATGTCTTTAAAACCTGTATTTCCCTATGGCTTTTGTGTTCCAAATGGTTCTTTTGCATACGTTCCGTCTTTCATTGGAGCTAGCTTGAGAGACATTCTGTTCTTTCCAGCCTTGATTAGAACCCAAGCCTGTACTATTGGAACTCCAACAGCATTCATAAATGTTTAATCTATATTGTCAGCAGAGAGATATCTTTGTCTAATGGTAAAGGCTAATAGTTAGAGATAAGGTGATGTCCTTTAGTTACACTACTACCATTTATTTACCATGTGTCTTTGGGCAAAAACACCCTTTGGGTCTCAGTTTCCTGATCTGTAAAGCAGGGATAATATTGCTTGCCGTATCTCTTTCATACAAAGAGGATACATAAAACTAATACAAATTAAAGTGACTTAAAAGTTTATAAAACAATATATAAATGCAAATCATCATTATTGTATTTGGCCAAAATAAAAATATATCCATCTTATAGCCTTTCACAGTCATAACAGTTCTAAGAGCTGATCTAACACTTCAGTTTCAGCAAAAGTTCTCAGAAGTGCTCTGACTGGCATGGGACCAAGAGGCCACATGCAGGTTTGTACATTTTTGCAACCTTATGCCTTGTCTCTCAAACTAGATGTTAAGGTCACCAAGGGCAGAAACTCTATATGTATGTGTGTTTGTTTCCTTCTCAGAATCAAGCACAATGCAGATGCTTATAAATATGTGTTGAGGGAATATTTGGATAAAAAAAGATGGGTAGGTGTTATTGTAGGAAACTTTATCATCCATGGAAATTCAAGGTGAATTTAATTTCTCTGGTTATTATTCTTATTCTAAGGAAACAGTAGAAAAAACAGTCTGAGTAGGTGTACCTGCCATATGCATGCATATGTATTTCATAGATGCTTTTTCACTGAAGCAATGCAAATAAAATCAGTATTACTAATCCTTCCAGCTGGGTGAGAGATTATCTTAAAGTCTGAACATTCATATGTTCACTGGTATGAATACTTTTAGGATACCCTGCACAAGACTGCTCAGTAGAAAAAATTTTCAAGAGCCTTCTTGGACGGAAGGTGTTCACTTTATTGAGATTTCAATATTTGGAAAGTTATAAACGTAATGTTATATGAGTCAAACAAACAGAAATCTTAACACAAAAGTGCCCCAAATCTTCATCTGTCCCTTAATGAAAATGGATAAATTGTGCAGACATGAGTTTTCTGTCACTAGAGATGTTTGAGCTGTGGCTGAACAATTATCTAGCAGAGATAGTTAATGCTTGGGGGAGGAGCAGAAGATGGTCTTGATTCCAACTGAAGGTCAAGACCATCTTAGATTCTGCAATCAGATCGCATTTACTAGAGACTTACTATAATACTTGTTGGAAATAATGCTGAGCCTGGAAGAAGTCTGTAATCTAGAAGAGAGTCAGCAAACTATGGTTATGGGTCCCATCTGGCCTCTCAGCTGATTTTGCAAATGAAGTTTTATTAGAATGCAACCGTGCCCATTCATTTAGTTATTGTCTAGGGCTGCTTTTGCTCTACAGCAGCAGAATTGATTAGTTATGACAGAGACATTTGATCTGCAAAGCCTGAAATATTTACTATCCGACCCTTTATAGAAAAAGTTCGCCAATTTCTATAAGAAGTAGATGGCAAAGTTTACTATATACTTCTCAGAGAGTGCATCCTTATCTACTGGGGTTATAAGGTAGATTTGAACCTCTGTATGTATTTATTTTTATTACATTTATTTTTAATAAAATTTATTTTTAACTTTAATTCCATGCACTAATTTCTTCATTTCTAGGGTGGGGATATTATGATACTTTATCTTAGCCAAAAAGCACAGAAGCAGTGATAGAGTGATGATATTATTAATACTTCACTGAGCGGTTGTGAAGATTAAAAGTGAATATTTTGCACACTGTGAACCTGAACTCCTAACCACTACACTGAACTGCGCTGGAACCGTATAGAAGGAGATGGGAGTGGATGAGGGCCAGGGATGTCAGGGAAGTTTTGTCATGGAGGGTGTGACTAGAATCATATTTTTGAAGAGAGGGTGAGCACTGAGATGGTAGTGAAGATACTGTTATCGCAGTTACAGGGAGGCCGGCTAAGCTGATCTCTGATCTTCCCAGCAAGGAAGTCCTCACCCATTGCCCAACATCTCTGCCATGTTTCAAAAGGCCAGAGAGAATTTTGCCTGCTAATTATTCACTTGACCCAGAGAAGTAAGTCCTCTGTAATTTCAATCTGTGCTTTCTATTACTAAGATAAACTAGTAATGATTTGCCAATAAGATGCAATTACAGTGCCTGCTGAGGTCAATATTCAATCAGTGGTTCCATTCTGAGTGCTGCTTTGATCAGTTGGTCAAAAAATTTTCTTTCTTTAGATGCTTTGTAAACTATGATTGATTGGGAGGTTTAGGGGTTTCAGATTGGAATGTGGTTTCATTTTTAATCCAACTTGTGAGCCGCAGTTCAAACTCTGGTCAAATGTGATAGTCTTTCTTGGGAAGCTCCTGCCCACTCTGAGACCAGAGTGGGTACTTCTTCCTATCCCTCCCACCATCTCCTCCTCTTCCTCCAATACAGGTCAGACTCTAAAGAATAGCAAATAAAGTAGACTATTCTGAAGGTTTTATAGAAAGATCAGCAGGTCATGTTGATCACTCTCCAGCAAAATCAACATTTTTTTTGTTTTTCAATTATTTTTTAGTTTCTCCTTATCTGCTTCGTTGTTTTTTTCTCCTTTCTCTTTTCCCCATACAGCCTTTTAGACTTTTCTGTATACATTAGAATGATTCAATGTCTCCTTCACTTTGGAAATCTTACTCTGAATAACAAAGTCCTTGTGCATAACTGAACAAGGCCATTGACTGTTCCTCAGACACACTTTTGGAAGCACCAGCCCAGATCACCACACCAGGAAATCTGCTGGTTTATAGGAATATACCAAACTTGAAGAAGAATAAATCTAAGTAACATTTTGGTACTTCATCCCAGAAATCCAAAATAATGGTACCTCATTGCATCTTGGTATTCTACTGGGTCATAATTAAAGTAGAATGCCTGATAGTTTGTGGGCTCTGCTTTATCTCACTCCCTCCTCTGATATGCCTAACTTATCTGAAAGTCTAATTTTAGTTCAAGGGGAGAATTTCATCTTTGTTTTGATATGGATTCACATTTACTTAGAATTTATAATCAGAGGCTTCAAGTAGCTGGTGGTAGCTCTTCTGCGTAGCTCAGATTGTATTACTTTATGTATAAAATTTAAATCTTTAATCCTTCTGGATTTTACTTTGATAATGTGGCAACATATCTTAAATTTAAGATACATCCATAGCTCTTGGCACAGAAATCTTTCTTACAGGAATCTCCTCTAATGAAACAAAGGCTGGACTTTAATAAACAATAGTGTTTATCACATTATTTGTCAAAGCAAAAACAAAACAAAGCACACGGATGTTCATTAATGAGGGAGACACTGAATAAAATCTGGAATAATCCTCTTATGGAAAATTAAATGTTTCCTAAAATGGATAAGTTAAGTCTCTGTTGACCCAGGGGACTGTTGATAATGTGTTAACATGTGAGAAAGGCATAAAATGACAATAACAACTCCAAACGCCTTATATCAATGTTTATTTTTTAAATGTAAAAAGATGTGGCTGGGTGCAGTGGCTCACACCTGTAATCCCAGCACTTTGGGAAGCTGAGGCGGGCAGATTACTTGAGGTTAGGAGTTTAAGACCAGCCTGGCCAACATGGTGAAACCCGGTCCCCACTAAAAACACAAAAATTATTCAGGCATGGTGGCAGGCACCTGTAATCCTAGCTACTAGGGAGGCTGAGGCAGGAGAATCCCTTGAACCCAGGGGGCAGAAGTTGCAGTGAGCCGAGATCATGTCACTGCACTCCAGCCTGGGTAACAGAGTAAAAGTCTCTCTCAAAAAAAAAAAAAAAAGGTATAACTAGAAAGACACCAGACTGGTATATTATTTACTATTGTGGGGGATAGAAGTATGATTAACATTTTCTTTACATGGTTTTATATTATTTCACTAGTTTCAAGGATTGTGGTAGACACATGCCAGTTTTGTAACTTGACAAAAGATTTCATCTGACAAAAAGATTTTTAAAAATAAAACAAGTAGACAAGTAAAACTGTTATTTCTCTATTTGAAAACTGTGGTGTTAAATATTTTGGGAGCTGCACACACGTAAAGAGAACAGTATATTGTAGTGTTCTGCTCATAGTCAATTTGGGCGACAGCTGGTGAGATAAAGGCCCCCTTGCACTCATTTCCCTGGTGGCTCACCTTTCACTTACCCACTGAGGGTTAAGATAGATAGCTCTAACCAAACAGTTTCATAGCAAATTAGATATAGTTAGAGGCATTGCCTTAATAACAGGAATATGCTACATATTAAATAGGCATCTTGGAAAGCATGAGTTCATTTTTAGAATCTATTAATAATCAATGTTAATCTATTATCTTCAGGTAAGTAATCACTTATACACATGTTCTCTTATTTAATCCTCAAAACAGAGGCTCAGAGGGAGTGCCTAACTTGCCCAAGGTCACATTGTTGGTGAGTGACAGAATCAGGACCACAGTCACTCTTTTTAGATGAACAACCTAAAGTATTTTAACACAGAGTTAAAGAAATAATCACTGACTGAATTAATGATTCTACCAACTAGACCCAGTGGACAACTAGCTTAACCAATATCTACCCCATATAAGCCAAGGAGACTTCTTTTATCTGAGACTTCTCAGATAAACTAATAGGAAGTCCAACTGTTAGTTGAACTTAGTCAATCATGGAACTCTGTTGAAGACCATTTCAGGGGAATAGGTTCCAAACCACATGCTTTGGGAAAAGCTGCTCCAGCTAGAGTCAGACTCTTGTACCAACTACTCTCTTCCTCCCTCTCTCCTTCAATTCTAGAGACCTTGCTTAGCTCCTGTAACAGGAAGCACTTAAATAGAGCTTCTTGTTCTCTTTTGGGTGCGCAAGTTATTAATCAACTTTAGTTGTAAAGAAATGAGCATTGCCAACTGTCCTTTGTGCTTGCGATCTGGTGTTCTTTTGTCAAAAAGCACTGAGGCCTATTGTTCTAACCCTTATCATGTTCACATTGAATTCTTGATGACAAAATGTATTTGTTGTCTTCCATCCAGATTTTAAGTTCTGTCACTGGGGTTTTGGGCAGTTGCCATTCTGAGGAGGAGCTGAAGAGCACTGCTCTGCCAAAGGTATGCTTGAACAAGGCAGCTAAACATGGCCAGACCTGTCTGGTTGCATGGTTTGAGCACACATGCAAATCATGGTTGTTGTAGAAATTGTTTACTGCCTCAATGTTAATTTTCTCCCTATAGAAAAAGAAGCTGGGAGATGAATCACTGAGTGGTTACCCAGAACAGAGAATGTTGTCTGCATTCATCTATCTTCCATTCAATCTCCCTTCAGAAAGACTATTATGGGTGAGCTTCACTCTTTTGACTGCAAGTATCACCAGTGACAGCTTTGCAAGTGGCCTTAACAGGTTGTCAGGAAACTAATCGATGTAGCTTTTCACAAAGGAATCGGCTTGATCAATATCACCACGGAAGCCCAG
Source organism: Callithrix jacchus (assembly GCF_049354715.1). Classification (NCBI taxonomy): domain Eukaryota; kingdom Metazoa; phylum Chordata; class Mammalia; order Primates; family Cebidae; genus Callithrix; species Callithrix jacchus. Next base: position 9,972,282 of record NC_133521.1, on the reverse strand, counting down.
ACCTAACAAACAGATCACATCAGAGTTTTCATGATCAATAGAAGTTACACAGACAGTAAATTATTGGGTATATTTCAATGAACGTATTCTAAATGCTTCCTGCTGATAGCTCTTTCTCTGGGAGCTACAGCAATATACCAAAAGTGATAGAAGAGACAGTGTGTGCCCTGTCAGACAGACCCCTAGGGACATGTTCTCAACATGGAACATACATACACAATTAGTTGAGAAGATATAACTCTGGTTTTGAAGGAAAACTGGTTCTAATATTTGTCACCCTACCACCAAGTAGATAATAAATTCTTGATGATTGGGATTATTTTGGTATCCCAGTATCATGGATATAGGCATGTAATAGGCATATTAGTTATACTCTTGATGAACTGACCATTATTCCCAACACTTCTCAGAAACTATTGCTACTTCTATGTCATCCCTGCCATTTTCACCCTCTGCCTTTTCCCCCACTATCCTTGGGGAAACCCCCATTCTAAATGTAAACTTTCCTAATGCATAGTCTGGAAGCATGACATTAGGAAATGCTGAAATCTCTGGAAATAAAATTTAAGGCATAGCTGTGCCATAATAATATATTGAGACATTACCCAACTTTTCTCTTCCTGGTATTTATGTCTCTATCAGGTATCTTGCTTCATAAAAAAATGGTGCAACAACTTTGTGGCTTAAGTAACTGTAATTTGGTTTGCTCATAATCCTGTGAGTAAGCATTATATGCTGGGCTCAGAAATGGGTTTTCCTGCTGGTCTTGCGTGGAGTGGCTCATGGGTCTTCAGTGATTTTGTGGCTTAATTGGGTTGAAGTTCAAGATGACCTCACCCCATGCCAGGCAGTTGGTGCTGGTCATCAGCTGAGTTTCTCTCTTTGTGCATTCTCTCTTCTCCAGGAAGACTAGCTTGGCTTCTTTCACATCATGGCACTGCATGCCAAGAGAAAGAAAGTGAAAGCGGAAAGGACTTTGGAGGTTTAGCCTTGAGAATCACACGATATCAATTCCTCTACATTCTGTTGGTCACAGTAAAACACAGAGTCAGCCCAGATTCAAAAGGGGTTGAGAAATAGATTCTACCTCTTGTTGGGGGAGCAGCAAAGTCACATTCCAAAGGGACAGGATAAAGGGATGGAAGGGTTTATTGTGGCCCTCTTCACAAAACGTATCTACCACAATTTTCCTGTATTGTCCCCCTATCCAACCTAAACTCATCATCTCACTTCATTTGAGAAGCTAGGTTTTCTCTGCTTCAAAAGGATCCATAGAAGAGAAGAAATGAAAGAGTGGAAAGCAGAGAAGAAAAGTAAGTGTCTTCCAGGTTTTTGTTTTAAAGGACTAAACCTTTAGGATGTGGGAGAAACAATGCAAAGACAAAAATGTCAGGAAGAAGTGTACTGCGTCAGCTTCTCCATAGATTAGGTAAAATTTCCTTGGTCTGGGAATGGAGATGAGGATCAGGGAGGACAGAGATGGGAGGATATGGATAACTCAAGGAGGGGCCTGAAACAGGCTTGCAGAGATGACATGCTCCAATATCATGGAAGAAGCAAAATAAATCTCACAATATTAAGCATGTCTCAAGTAGCCTGAGAGACACCCATCCTGAAGGAGGCATGAGTCAAAGGGAAAATCAAGACCTACGTGGAACAGTGGCCGAAAAGTGGAAGGTGGCTGGTGTCTCAAAGGATTCCTGCATGAACAGAAAACACAGGACTAGATGCCTCTCTTTCCTCTTAATTCCATGCTCTCAATAGCTTCAAACGACTTACTCCCAGTCAACCCCTCAAATCTTCCCTAGGTTAAGGAGAAGAGGAAGAGTCAAGATGATGGAAATTATATTCCCACTGCCTGAGTGAGTCTGGGGTTGAATGTCTGCATATTTTGGAGAATTTTATGATCAGATCTCTTGAAGCTGTGCTGTCAGAGCAAGCATGATCTCAGTCAAATTCTGGGTAAACACCACTAAGGAGAACTCCTTTTTGAAGGGAACTCTTGGTCTTCTGAGAACTAAGAATGAGTGATATTCTTTTTTTCTTCCCATTTAAGTGAAGAAAAGACCCATAATTTGGGTCCCAGAACCCAAACATAAATTTTCCCTGCACATGATGATGAAGCAGAGAGTTTATCTTGTGACATCTGATCCCACAGTTCAGTTCAATATACTTTGTCCATACTCAACATTCTTAAATTAATAAAAATATATTTTTGAGCACCTATTATGGGCCACGTGCTGTGGAAGATACAATGGTGAGCAAAAAGAGACTTTGTCCTTGCCCTTTTGGAGCTTAGAAGGTCCAAGAAATACCCCTCAATGGAATCTCTTTATAGGTTACATAGTTGAGGAGACAGATATATATGATCCTAAGTGATTCTGTGCAACTCCTGGGAAGGAGGCAACATGGATGGCATCTTTAAAACTCTCCTGACAGTGATCTTCCCTGGGACAAGCCAGATCAAACTGACTCAGCTCTGGCAAATATTTTCTATATATAGCCAAAAAGAAAACCAGTAATTACTGTGACTTACCATGGTTAAACACTGTGCTATAGGATTTACCTATATAATATCCCTTAGTCTCTTCAACATATCTGACTTTGCAGTGTCTTCCAATTCTGTGCCCCTTCTGCAAGAGTCCACTTGGAAATTACTCAATGTAATGAACATTTCTTTTCTTCCTTTCATCTTAGAATAAACAAACACAACTTTCCTACTTGTTAACATTTCTTAATGTATTGTCTCCTAGGCGTGATAAAAGCTCATCTGATAAACTAAGACGATGTCACAATAGATAGTTATGACCCCATGATGAAAATAATTATGCTTTTATACTCTGTAGGAAATTAAGGCATGAATACCATTAATAATAATCCAAGAACAGAAACAAGAATATTACAGAGATTTGGGAATTTAGTATCAATTTATCAGTATATTTGTATGACCCCTGTTTAGCCATATCCCAAGTAAGATGAGAAATTATAACTTTACTTTCTTCTTTAGCTTTGAGAGAAACCTAGCAGTTGGCTGGAGAAAAAGTATACACCAGCATTTATGAATGAGCACACAGCTCTCTCTCATTGATCATTTCTCCTCTAGCATCCTCTGAGAGACATACATATATACTTCTGGGGACAAAAATCTTTCCTCTGACAGTGAACAATCTGTAGTTACATCCGGTTAAGCCTAGCCAGACTCAAAGATTGGTCAGACGTCAGATAAGAGCTTGGAGGGCAACTTGAAATTTCTCAGGGATGTAAAATATCCTTTAGATCTCAAACAACTCAAAAAAAAAAACAAAAGGAAAAAAAATCCATTAATCTGTTTGCCTGCCATCAGAAAAGCAACCTTTGAAAGTTTACAATAGTTTGATTTTTTTCAAATAGTAAATCAAGAAAAGAAGTCCTTGAAAGCGCCAGTTTAAAAATTTGTTTGCCATTAACCTGAGGGTGAGCCCCTGGGGAGGGGGGAGGTTTCTGCTGCTGAAATTCTTTGGGTTTTTATATCTATTGGCATTGGACAACTAAATGAAGTTAATGGCTAACACCGAGGTTGGCAATGAGAAAGCAATGCTCTTATGAGGGTTTAGTTCCACACTGAAACATGCTGAAACCGTTTCAAGGTGTCAACAACATTTGAATATTTCTAGGACATTAATTACCTTGAAATATTGATAAGCTGAACTCCTCTACCTGCATATCATATGGAAGAATTCTGTTCTGAAAGAAATCAAGGCCTATGTCTATTGATTGGCTGACTGGCCAGAATCAAGGCTACTGCTGAATCTCAGGCTGCAAAGGCTTCTAGTGACACATGCATAGGTTTGAATTCCAGCTTCACCTCTTTCTTTTTTGATATTTAAAAAATTACTTACTCTTTTTTGATATTTAAAAAATTACTTACCCTTTCTGATCCAGTTTGTTTTGCTCTGGAAGGTGAAAAAAATAATAACGATCACTTCATAAAATGGTTGTGAGAATCAGATTGCCTTCCTTAAATGGAGTAATATCAGAAAATGGTGAAATATAAGTTTTCTCTGTCATCTTCATACAGAAAGATTTTTGGCAACAATTCATGGACAAGAGCGCATTTGTGGGTGTATAGAAGTCCGGTGGAAAAGTTTAGCACACTATTAAAGCAACAAACTTCAAGAATAGATATATTAAAGAACATAAGAAGAAGAGTTTTGCTTTATCTGTATCACCTCTCTCTCAAGGCGGCACAGATGACTGTGAAGAGAGACTCCCTTGGCCTGCTGTTTTTCCCAGGGAGAAAAGTTACAATGCAGTGAGTAAGAATCTAGCTTTTTCAGCTCTGCAGGACACTGCCCCCAAAGACCATTTATTTCTTGTCCTGCCCAGAATACTGAAGGGACTGGCATGGCAGAGTGATTTAGAGAGGTTAGCAATAGGAAAGAGAGGCTGGTTCTCAATGCAGCCAGGACTCAGAAGTCAACAAAGGTCTGTGGATCACAAACTCCATGAGGAAGCTTCTGCACAAGTCTCTTGGAATGTCTTGCTGGCCAACGCCATCAACTGGCCCACAAAGACTCCCAATGCTCCATGTGTCTCACACATGGCTTCCCCTGTGGCCAGCTCACTGAATGCACCCCTACAGATAGCAAGCATGAGCTTTTTCAGATAGCTTGTTAAAGCAATCTTGTGCATAAATAACAAAGCTGGAGTCATCACACATCCTGATTTCAAATTATATTACAAACCTATAGTAATCAAAATACTATAAAACTGGCATGACAAAGGAAACCAGACCAATAGAACAAAATAGAGAACCTAAAAATAAGCCCAGGCATATATAATCAATTAATCTTTGAGAAAGCACCAAAGATACACAGTGGGAAAACAATAGTCTGTACAATGTTGTTGGGAAAACTAGACATTCACATGCAGAACAATGGAATTGGACCATTATCTGATATCACAAACAAAATTCAACTCCAAATAAATCAAAGACTTAAATGTAAGATTCTTAGAAGAAAATATAGGGGAAATCTCCTTGATATTGGTCTTGGCAATGACATTTTTTGTATATGACACAAAAATCAAAAGAAACAAAAACAAGAGGGACTCAATAAAATTAAAAAGTTACTGCACAGCAAAGGAAGCAATAAGCAAAATGAAATGGTAACCTATGTAATGGATGAAAATATTTGCAAACCATATATCCAATAAGAATTAATATTCAAAATATATAAGAGATTCAAGCAATTAAATAGCAAAATTACAGATACCTCAATTTAAAAATGAGAAAGAACCTGGAGAGGCATTTTTCTTAAGAGGACATACAGATGACTAATAGGTATATGAAAAGGTGCTCAGCATCACTAATCATCAGGGAAATTTGAATTAAAATCTTACTGAGACATCATCTCATACCTGTTAGGATAACTATTATCAAAAAGTCAAAAGATAGCGAGTAATTTAGGATGTGAAGGAAAAGGAGCCCTTGTGTACTGTTGGTGGGAATGTAAATTAGTACAATCATCATGGAAAACAAGATGGAGGATTCTCAGAAAACTAAAAATAGAACACTATATAATCCAGCAATAATTTATTTGTGTCTGGGTATATATCCAAAGGAATTGAAATCAGTATGTAAAAGAGGCATTTGCACTTCCATGTTCATTGCAGCTTTATTCACAATAACTAAGATATGGAAGCAACCTAGGTATCTCTCATTGGAAAAGCAGATAAAGAAAATGCATAATTACTCATTTGAAAAGGAATGAAACTGGCTTCAAAGGAATGAAATCTTGCCATTTGCAACATGATGAAGCTGGAGGACATTATGCTAAATGAGATGCATGATCTCACATGTTGAGTTAAAAAAAAAAAAGAACTCATAGGAAGAGAGTAGCATGGTAGTTACCAAGGGCAAAGGAGTGGGAAAAATGAGGAAATGCTGTTTAAAGGGTACAAATTTTCAGTTACGAGATGAAAAAGTTTTAGATACCTAATGCACAGAAGATGGCTGTAATTAATAATATATGCCTATTGTATACTGGAGATTTGCTAAGAGAGTAGATATTAAGTGTTTTTACTATAAAAAAAGATAACCAAGTGGGATTGTGAGATGGTGGGCATGCTAATGAGCTTGTTTTTGCAATCATTACATAATGCATACGTATATCTAAACATTATATTGTACACCTTAAATACACACAATTTTATTTGTCAATGAAACCTCAATAAAGCTAGAAAAAATCCAAAGCCTTAAATAAAGAAGTAAACTTTCACATTTATAGTCAATTGATTTTTGACCAGGGTACCAAGATAATTTAAAATAGTATTTTCAGTAAATGGTGCTAGGAAAACTGAATATTTACATATAGAAGAATAAAGTTCGACCTTTACTCATACTATACACAAAAAGCAACTCGATATCTAAACATAAGAGTGAAAAGTATAAAACTGCTAGAGGAGAATATGGAAGTAAATCTTCATGTTCTGTGATTAAGCAGAGCTTTCTTAGCTGTGGTATCAAAAGCACAAGGAGCAAGAGAAAACAGATAAATTGGACTTCATCAGAATTAAATTCTGTCCTCTTCGAAGCACACTATCAAGAAAGGGAAAAGACATCCACAGAACTGTAGAATAGTTGAAAATCAAATATCTGATAAAAAATCATGTTAGAGTATATAAAGAACATACACAAGTCCATAATAAACAGACAGCCCAATTTAAGAATGGACAAAGAACTTGAATATATATTTCTCCAAAGAAGAAAAACAAATGGCCAATAAGTGCTTACAAAGATGTACAGCATCATTAGCCATCAGAGAAATGCTCTTCAAAACCTTAAGATAAGATACCACTTCACACTCACTAAGAAGGCTATAATAAAAAGGTAATCACAAGTATTAGATTAGTTGTAGAGAATTGGAACTCTCAGGTAGTGCTGGTGGAAATGTGAAGTGGTATAGTCACTTTATTTGAATATTTGAATAACTAATGCTACAGTCACTTTAATTATTTGAATAACTATTCAAAAGTTAAACATGAAGTTACCACATGACCTAGAAATCCCACTCTTCGATATTACCCAAGAGAAACTTATGTCCACAGAAAAATTTGTACACCAATATTTATAGCAACATTATTCATAATAGGCAAAACCAGAAACATCTCAGATATCTAGCAACTGATGAATGAATAAACCAAATTGTTGTATCTATACAATAGAATATTATTCATCAAAAAAGATAAATGAAGCACTGATATATGCTACAACATAGAGGAAGCCTGAAAACATGCTATGTGTAAAAAGCCAGTTACAGAAAACCGCATATTGTATGATTTTTTTTTTTTTTGAGATGGATTCTCACTCTGTCATCCAGGCTAGAGTGCAGTGGTAAAATCTTGGCTCAATGCAACCTCCACCACCTGGGTTCAAGTGATTCTCCTGCCTCAGCCTCCCGAGTAAGTGGGATTACAGGTGCGCACCACTACACACAGCTAATTTTTGTATTTTTAGTAGAGAAAGGGTTTGCCATGTTGGCCAGGCTGGTCTCGAACTCCTGACCTTCAGTGATTTGCCCACCTTGGCCCCCACAAAGTGCTGGGATTACATATGTGAGCCATCATGCCTGGCCTGTATGATTTTATTTATATTAAATGTCCAGAATAGCAAAACTGTAGAGGAGAATAGTGGTTGCCTAGGTCTGGATGAAAGCGGGAAGGAAGTGATTGCTGCAGGTATGGGGTTTCATTTGGGGAAGATAAGGTGTTCTAAAATTGTGGTGACAGTTGCAGAGCTCTCTTCAGAGAGCTTTCAAGCCACTAAAACCACTGAGTTACATAAATGAATGAATTGGGTCGTATGTTAATTATATCTGAATAAAACTATTGCATTAAAAAACCTGACTTCTGCAGGCACTGAACACTGTGTGGTGGGGTGGGGAAGGGAATAGATACCTGGGTAGAATCCTAGTAGGGAAGAGGAATGAACTTGGCTAAGAAAATAATACCTCTGCTAACTTTTACCTATTACAACTACAATCTGTTATGAAATGTTCATAACAAACTGCAATGGTACTCATGGTACCTGTGATTTTATTCACCAGTAGAAATCCCTGGTATTTTTATTTTATATTACAGTTGTCTCAGGGATTTAAGAAAATTTATTTATGCTCAATGGCATTTCAATTTTTTTTTTTTTTTTTTTTTTTTTTTTTGAGACGGAGTTTCGCTCTTGTTACCCAGGCTGGAGTGCAAGGGCATGATCTCGGCTCACCACAACCTCCGCCTCCTGGGTTCAGCCAATTCTCCTGCCTCAGCATCCTGAGTAGCTGGGATTACAGGCATGTGCCACCCATGCCCAGCTAATTTTTTTTTTGTAATTTTTAGTAGAGACGGGGTTTCACCATGTTGACCAGGATGGTCTCGATCTGTTGACCTCATGATCCACCCGCCTTGGCCTCCCAAAGTGCTGGGATTAGGCATTTCAGAATTATAGTAGCTATGAGATTAACTGGTAGATGTTATTATTAATGTTACTGACCCATGTGTTACTGGTGACAGACTCACTTAAGTAAGGGGTGAAAGGGAAATACAACTTGCCTCTTGCATGCTCTGTCTGCATGAGGCAGGAACTTCTTCAAAGAGCCAGCCTCCCAATCAGAACTGGTCACCATTCTCTCTTTCTATTCCTCTCTGCTGTCTGTGACTATTAGCCACCTCAGATTCAAGGCAAAGCAGAAAGCACGAGCCCTACTATAGTTTTCTGTCGTAAGCAACGTTGTTCAATCTACCTTCAATTTCTACAAGAAGGAATTGAAGCAGGAATCATAATCCCAATTAGCTACTATTTCTTCTATTTAGAATTATTTGAGCAAGATCTTCACAGGAAGAGAGAAGTTAATCATCTTATCCAGGTCTCATACCTCTGTTACAAACCCTCTATTAATATCTCTATCAGAGAAGCCCTCCAGTAAGAGGTTAACATTTAATGAGCACCTACTATATCCTCAGGACCTATTTATTAAGCAAGTCATATATAGTATCCTATCCTATACACTCAGCTGAGATACGGATGTTAATACTCTGTGTTAGTACAGATGACAGAACTGGGATGTAGAGAAATTTATACCAACATAATTGACCCAAGTTCACCCAGCTAATAAGTGGAAAATCTTGGGTTCAAACACAGGCTCCTCTGACTCCAAGTTTTGTGTTTCTTCTACTACTTTCCACAAAGTCAAATAGAACAAACAAGTTTTACTTCCCTTTTTGGACTCTTAAAAGGCCACCTGATATATTTATCATAATATGTCATGGGGGAAAACTTCCCCACCTCTACAAAAATGACAGAAATAATATTTTTTCTAGATGTTTTCCTTCTGGTCGTGGGGGAGAAATTCTTTTTCTGAAGCACATTTTTTGCTTCCATGATGGAGTACTTGGACATATTTTTTAAAATACCTGCACTGTCAGTTAGAGTTGAGTTTTTTTTTAAATTTTTTATTGCATTTTAGGTTTTGGGGTACATGTGCAGAACATGCAAGACAGTTGCATAGGTACACACATGGCAGTGTGTTTTGCTTCCTTTCTCCCCTTCACCCACATTTGGCATTTCTCCCCTGGCTATCCCTCCCCAGCTCCGCCCCCCCGCTGGCCCTCCCCTTTTCCCCCCAATAGACCCCGGTGTTTAGTACTCCCCTCCCTGTGTCCATGTGTTCTCATTTTTCATCACCTGCCTATGAGTGAGAATATGCAGTATTTCATTTTCTGTTCTTGTGTCAGTTTGCTAAGAATGATGTTCTCCAGATTCATCCATGTCCCTACAAACGACACGAACTCATCATTTCTGATTGCTGCATAATATTCCATGGTGTATATGTGCCACATTTTCCCAATTCAGTCTATCATCAATGGGCATTTGGGTTGGTTCCAGGTCTTTGCTATTGTAAACAGTGCTGTAATGAACATTTGTGTGCATGTGTTGAGTTTTTTCTTGCTGATGAATGAATGTTGATATAAGCCTTCTGCTGGAAACTGTTCTTGGACACTAGAAAGTTTTGCTAATGGAAACCCTGCTTTTGGCTCCTCTTTTATTATGAGCCATCTCAGTAAGTGGTCCCATCATTTGTCCAGTTGGACAAGCCAGCAATATGGAAGCCTCCTCCTGTTTCACTGCTCATAGTCTATCACCAAAGTCCCATCAATTCCAACATCCCAGATGGATCTCAAAGATGTCCACTACTTCCTGTTTCTGCTACCACCACTATAGCAAAACTATCATGATATCTTGCCTGGGCCATGCAGTAAATCCTTCATTTTAGATCCTTCAGTAACTTGCCTTTGCTCTTAGGATGGTATTGCCTCTTCTTAATGTGGCAAACAAAGCTCTTTACTTTTGACCCTAAACACTGCCCTGTCTTGTGTTACCCAATATGCTCTTATTGCCAGTTTCATTGACCTTCTTTATGAATCAGGATATGGTAGGTTAAGCTGAAGCAACAAGGAACCCCAAAATCTCAGCATCTTAAATTTTTGCACAAAGGCTCATTTATTGCTCACAATACATATCTAGTGTGTATTAGCAGTGGCACGCTGCAGGGGTGTGCGTGCACTATAAGAAAGCATAGCCAACTGCATGCTAGCTCTTGAGGTTTCCATGCAGGCATGTTGTTATGTGCACACATGTATGTTCATATTCCATTGGCTAGAACAAGTCACATATTTACATCCACTTTCATGGAGGCAGGGAAGTGCAATCCCAGCATGTACTCAGGTACCCAGGAGGACACAGAACCAGCCTCAGGGCATTGCACCTGCTTCCTTCTTCCACAGGCCTTTGAACAAGCTGATTCCTCCGCCTGAAATCCCTTTTAAAATTCTTTTATGTTTTCAATGTTGTCTATATTTAAAGAATACCTTCCATTTCTTGAAGAAACTCCTATATTATTCTCTGTATCTAAGCTCAATTTTAGGGAAACCTTCCTTAACTGGGTCAAAATATCCATATTATAAGCTCTTATAGCAACATATACATGTATAAAACTTGCCATGATTGCAATTTTATCTTTGTTTGAATGTGTGTTTGATAAGTATCTGTCTCCCATATAAGACTGTAAGTTCTACGAAGACAGTGACCATGTTGGCTTTTGCTCACTGCTGCTATAACAACAAAAAACAATACCTATTGCAGGCCAAGCGTAGTTGTAAGTACTTTGCCTGGCACGTGACTCTTTCATATTTACAATAAATGGGCTAACTCATTTATATTTACAATAACCCTATAAGGCAGATATGATTATCACTGCATTTTATATATTAAAAAACTGAGGCACAGAACTTGTCCAGGTTCACGTAGTTAGTAAGTGATATGAAGCCCAGCCTCCGATATAAGCCTCTGACATCAGAATCATGCTCTTAACCACTGCAGTTTACAAGCATCTAGACATCCCATGGTGCCAAAGAGGTGTTTAGTAAATACCTTTTGAATGTCCTGATGAAGGTTTAAACCAGTGTTCTATGATACACACTCAGGAAAAGACTACCATGGGGTGATTTCTCTGCAATGTCAAAGAATTTGCATAAGGGAATTTCCTTAAAGATCACCTGGTTCGACTTTCTTCTCTTATGGACAGGGAAACCACAGCTCAGAGTTAAGGTCGCTGCAGAGCTAGATCTTCTATCTGTCTCGCTTGGCAGGAATGGCACATCAGCTGGCATCTCTCAAAGCCACACTTTTCTTATTTCATTAGGCAACAAGGTAGAAAATGGCACCAGTGGGGATTTCTTCTAGTAGACCAATGGAAACTTTTGTGTATGTGAATGATTTTAGTGCAGGGAGTGGAAGTGACTTCTACCTTCTCCTCTCTGTTCTGAAATTAGATTTTCTAGGACAGAAAAAAAAATGCCAAAGGTAATGAAATCTCCACGGTTACACACACAGTTTAAATTAACAGTGTGAGTCAGTGTTTCAGAATAGAAATAGCAACAAAAGCTGTCATCCTGGGAAAAAAATGACTGAATTAACTGTATGTGCACTGCCACCAGAGACCTGTGAAAATTAAACCCCAAAGAGACTGTGGAAGAATTTGTATCAGTGGGGTATGTGGTGGTGATGGTTGGGAACCTTTGATTTCCTAACCCACTGTGGAGTTCTAGATGCCTGTTTCTCATCTCTTGGAGGCCCAGAGTGCCTCACGGATGAGGAAGAATGCTAATCATCACCTCCATAATTCTCTCTCCTGGCATCCAAGTCCTTAGCAAACTCCATTTACCCAGCTCCCTGAGAAGGGAGAAGATATGTAATAGGTTTTGGCTAAATATTTCCAGAGAAAGGAGTAGATCAGGCATGCAGAAGGCAAATATCTTTATGAGACTTACTTATTTTCTCTCGAAGGAAAAAAGAGCACCAATATCTAGCTTATTAGACATGCTTTGAACCCTGAGAACTACACAGATAAAAAGAGGGAATGTTGTGCCTTGTGGTACTCAAGCATCCTTTGCTGAAAATGGGAACTGACTAAAGCAAAGCTTGGTGAGAATAGTGGAAAGAGGAAGTGGGTCCTGAGGCTCCCTGGAGGTATAGCTGGAACAGGGAAGTCATGTGGAAGCTACAGTCCCTCTCATCCTCTTTATGTTTTCCCTTCATAGTCCCCATTTATTATTTCAATTTTCCATCTTTGTGACAGAGTGGACTTCTAGGACTGCTACCTTGCCTGTGAGTCCAATACCTGTGAGTCATTTGTGCAGCAGAAAGGACAGGAGGGCAGAAGACAAGGAGCCTGGGCTTGGGACTGGAAAGTGATAGTCAGCAATGCATCCTGTGGCCCTCATCCTATTCCCAGCATTTGATTTTGCCTCAGATTCTTGGCACATGGGTGGACCAGAGGGGGCATGGCAGCATTTATATCCTGGTTGCTGGAGCTCCTATATAATTGATCCTCTTGTGAAGCAAAATACTGCAGGTTTCCTTGTAGTTAGCTTAGTACATGAGCTGTAATCCAGCAACATTGCCTCTGCACTACACTGCAAGGCCTCCAAGACATTTCAGCATATTCTCCTTCTATTTTCATGGCTTTCTGCCTTGGAACCATCAATCCATTCATTCTTTCTCCCATATTCATCCCCCCTCCCCAATAAATGCATTTATTTCTTCAACCAAAAAACACTTGTTTTATGCATATGTACCACTTACTGTGCTCTGTTTTAGGGGACACAGAGATAAGTGACTCAGTCTCAAGGTAGACCTAGAAAAAATCAGACAAGGGTGGAAATTTCTCAGTTGCTAAGAGCATGCAGCAGATAGCCAACCTCCTGTGGCCCATGGCATGCTGAACAGCCATTCACCATCTGTCTGCACAGTGATTGTGAAAAGTCTATGCTGGGGCTTACTTAGCCCTCCTGCAGAAAGCATTAAATTATTCTGTCACCCACACTGTTAAGCTTGGTGACTGAATCTAAGCTGCCTTATAATCAGCCTAACCTGGAAGGAAGGGCACATAAGACTAGAAATATCACCCACCTTCCTCTCCTACTCCATCCCAGCAGAGAGCTAGCTGCCTCTTTCCCAGGATGCCTCTATTTCTGCTTTGCTATGTCCAAGGTCTAGCTGAAAAGTCTCCCCTCTGGAGAGAACTGGGTCTCTCATTTCAGAAAATTGCAGCAAAATGGAAGAATGGGGAGATATGAACTTGCCATGAGGGCAGAAGATGATCAGTTTCCATAACTTGGGCAATGACCTCAACTAGGACAGTTAAATGAAATCACATATGTGTGTTCTTTCTTTCTTGTAACTGGTCAGTGCTAATTTGAAGCATGATCTTTCAAGCAGCCACCCAGAATCTGGTGCAGATATAGTAAGAGCATTAATCATTATTTGAGATGGCAGATGATTTCATCCTATGAAGAGCTAGCCTAGGAAAAGTTTCTCTGCAGGCCTCTGAGGTAGCAGGGCAAGAGATGACCATCCTATTACACAGAGGAGAAAACAAGACTTGAGCAACAATGGCTATGAGCACTTCCTATAAGTCTGCTGCTGTCCAGAGCATTCTCCATATAGCATGCATTTTGAAGTTTTACAGATGAGGAAACTGAGGCCTTTTCCCCTAAGACACACAGATAAGGATGTAGTAAAGCCAAATTTCTAGACCAGGACTTTTAGATCCCAGGTTCACACTCTTAAAGACCCCAGCTAACTTATATTATCCTAAGGTCACATAGCCACCAGTGGTGAGTCTGGGAGGTGAACCCAAGTGCTTGACTCCCACCCCTCTAATATTTCTCCATTGCTTCATTTTCCCAGTATGGTCTCCACCCTCCTGAATTCCCCCTTAGCAAACTGACATCTGGAGAAGTTGTGCTGGCTGCCACTTCAAGGAGGCTGAGTGGTGGGCATGGGTTCTCAACCACTCCCTATTAACATAGAAGGAAACTGTTCCCAGTAAAAGCCTTAAATCTGTGGTGATGATAGCTTTCTAGCTCACTTGAATGCCATGATCTCACCTAGGCTGGGCTACCTGGAATCACAGATTCACTGGGCAAAGACAAACCATTTAAAAATGCAGGTCCTCTCATAAGCAGAGCCTACAGAGTTTACAGAAATTGGGCTAATTTACTGCATGCAGGGCAGGGAATAGCCACTCGTACTGAGCACTCGGGAGGGATCAGTCCCCACACTAAGCACGTGGTCTGCATTAGCTTAGGTTAGTATCGTCTCTACCTAAAAGATAAAAAAGTTGAGAATCAGAGAGACTAGTGTGCTCCAAGTCACACAGCTGGAAAGGCCAGCTAAGATTTGAACTCTAATTTCTGTGACTCCCTTAATCTAGTCACCAAGAGGCATCCTCTGTTGTCTGCTAAGCCAGCCTGCCTGCCAGAATCAGAAGAGGAACCTCCATGTGGGGTTCATATTATGAAAAAGAAGTAAGAGAAGAAAGGCAGGGCAGATGGGGACAGAACGCAAGTCAATTCCAGGAGGCTGATGTTAATGCCCATGAGGGTCTCTGAAGTTTTGCTGCAATCAAGAAATACAAATTGACAGTGGCACTGCCCTCTGTCTGGCAGGACAGTGCAGGGTCTGGAGTTTCTTCTTTGCCAATGAGACATTCACCCACAGAAAAGGCATTTAGCATTCCACATTTTTCTTGAAATGTACAGGTTGAACATTAACATTTTCTTGAAATGTGCCCTACTTATTGATTTAAACGTTTGTAAACATGTACATATTTATATAACTTTTATTGCTGCTGTGTAGAATTTTCAGTTCTGTTTGATTTTGCTAATTGCCCAAGTGCCTCCTCTGTACTGGAGTATCAATAATAATAATGATGAAAGGCATAAAAGTGCATAAGCATTTTCTGTTTCCAGCTTCTATTTTACGAATAAAACATTTATGCTCTTTTTAAGTTGGCCATCACTCATCTGGGAGGTTTTGCAGACAATAACAGTTCATTAGTAATATCTGGTGGGGGAAGATATATGATGCTGTAAATATTTAAAATCAAATTTGAAAAAGAAGACAGAGATGAATGCATGGGATGGGGGAGGGGATGAACATGGTGCCCAGGGCTATGGGTTTCACAGCCACTTCCACTGGGGCCCTGCCATTGTTTTCCCTTGTAAGTTCCATGAAAGGGGACTTAGCAATGAAGCTGCACCCAGCAAGGGCCAAAATGGCCTTCGCAGAGTTTAATGGCCATCTGAGCCTGTGGTCCTTCTAAAAGTAGCCCACTTGCTGGGGACTTGTGTACAGGTAATTTATTTGGAAGCGAATTCAAGGGAGCACTGTTAGGGAGTCTCACATGATAGGGAAGGAGAAAAGGCCAATGAAGGATGTTACACATGAGGTATTGCCGTGGATCAGTAGGCTCAATTCCAGTTGGAACCCTCTAAGAAACCAGTCTGAGGAGACCAAAAGGGCCAGGAAGTCTTGGTCCATCCTCCTCTAGCTCTTTTCCTAAATTGGTAGAGTGCTGCTTCTGGAAGGGTACTAGCTCCCATTTCCAGCTAGCCCTGAGCTCAGGCCAATGTAGACTCATCGGGATCTGCTGGTGGAAGCTCTGGACATGTTAGCTTTGGGGTAAGTCTCTGAAATGGGCAGGGAACCATTCAGCTCAGCTACAATGGGTGAGTGGGTGTGAAGTCTGGAGTTTCTTCATTGAGGTGGATGGTAGAGAGAATCCAGCTCACCACTTTTCTTTAAGGTTTGCCTTCCACATCACGTCCAAGAGTTGTAGAGAGTAGGAACTGGTCATGAGTGATGGTCTAGTCCAGCTAGGGAGACTGAAGCCTGGAAAGAACAACAGTGTCAGTAACACAGACACCACACAATGGCACTCAGACAGAGGAGGGATGGTTATCAGAGAAGGCTTCCTGTTGTGGTTAGCAGGCAGCCCAGAAATGGCTTTGGGAATGCCACTTCTTCTATTCACTTCCTCTGGGTTATGTTTGGTGGACTCTGACCCTTGCTGGGACTGACTGGGAAATGTTCTCCTTCCAAGCCCTCCTTCCATCCCCAAGTCCTTTCAAAGAGCTCAGATCCTGCTCTCCAGGCCCCAGACCCAGCCTTTCCATCTTGCTTTGTAAAGCTTCCCTGAGGCAGGGTGTGGCGGCTCATGCCTGTAATCCCAGCACTTTGGGAGGCTGAGGTGGGCAGCACACTTGAGCTCTTGAGTTCAACACCAACCTGGGCAACATGGAGAAACCCCATCTCCAAAAAGAAAAGAAATTACAAAAATTAGCCAGACATGGTGGCCCAAGCCTATGGTCACAGCTACTTTGGAGGCTGAGGTGGGAGGATCACTGGAGCCCAGAAGGTCTAGGCTGGAGTGAGCTGTGATTGCACGACTGCACTCCAGCCTGGGGAGCAGAGTGAGACCCTGTCTCACTCTGTTTATTTAAATAAAAATAAACTTCCTTAACGTGTGTTATTTCCTTGAATCCCTCTTTACCATCAAAAAAAGAAAAAAATAACATATTTTTCAGGGAGGATTCCTAAAGTTAAACTTTTTTAGCTAAAATAAGTAGGTTTCTAAGCACTTCTCCTGCCCTGTTTCGTGTGTGTCTATGAAATCTATCAGAATAGAAGGGAATCTTTGGCTCATCTAAGTCAACGTCTTTGGTTCACAGAGTTGTAAATCAGGGCTCAGAGACAAGACGGGACTTCCTCGAGGTCATGACGAGATGACCTCATGGCAAGCTGGTAAGAGTCTATTATATATTTATTAAAAGACCTCAGAGCTGGGACAGAACCTTGGAGCAAGTTCCTTTGATCCAGGGCACACAGGAAGTGAGGGAACCAAGTACACATTTCCCACTCTGCCAGAACAGAGCCTGGGTGAACATTTTTGGCACATCTGCCTTTGCTAGAGGACCTGCAGAGAGTTTTACATTGGGCCTTAAATACATTCCTGGTGGCCTTGATTCCATCTTTACCTTATGATTAAATCTACTTTCAAATTTAGAGACCAAGGAGTTATTTAAATATCTTTCATGATGAGATGTTTACGAATGTGAGAGGCCATGGTCATGCCTTCAACTTTTTTTGGCTCTGACCATCAGCTATCTTCCTGTTTGTAGTCAGAAGCTGTCTGCCTATAGCATCTACCCACTGATCTTGTACTTAGAACTGAGATGGGAAGGCAACTAACTCCCTTGACAGCCTTACAAATGTCCACATTGTACCAGATCTAATGCTCCCTGTACAATCTCCTTTTCATTGCCCTCACTTTTCTCTTTATACTTTGACAAATGTCACTTGGCTTCTGAGAATATAGAACTCATAACTGATTGCAGAACTCTAGGTCAGTTGTCTGACCAACATAGGGTGGGCAGTCACTCCTCTTGCCTAGTACCTGAGAGATCTGCAAAAGTAATTTAATTTCTGCATATAAGCATGCTAATTTAGCCTGAAACCATCATTTGTGTTTGTTTTTAGCAATATTATACTGACACAAATTTACCTTAAACTCAGTGGAGAACTGCAGGCTTTTACTGTTTGGCTGTCAACTCCTAATCACCGTTTTTCCCCGTTCTATACTTGGGGAGCTGGTTCTGAGAGCATAAGTTACATTTTTGGCAGGCCTAAACACATGTCTTTTATGCCTACTGGATGGATTGTTGTATAATAACTTCATATTGACGTATTTACTACGTGTAAATACCATCATGACAATTGAAAAATAGGATTTGCTATGCCATCAAAAAATCAATCTACAGAGCCAAGCATGGTGGCACATGCCTGTAGTCCCAGCTACTTGGGAGGCTGAGGTGGGAGAATCTCTTGAGCCCAGGTGTTTGAAGCTGCAATGAGTGATGATCACACTACTGCACTCCAGCCTGGGTGACAGAGTAAGCCCATCTCTTAAAAATAAAATATATATATATATATTTTTTTTTTTTCAAAATACACCGGCTTAGTAAAAGAAATACTTTAGCCAAACAATGATCTCCTAAACACACTGTCATTATTACAACAGAGGATTCTACAAAGGTGGAGGATCGGGGAGGAGTGGATGGGAACTAGTATTACTCCTGTCTTGATAGAAATCTGGGTAACTTTGTGCTTAGTCAAAAGGCCTCCATGCAGGGCTTTGTACCAAATGAGTGACAGATGAGTGAGCAGAGGTAAAAACAACTGACTTGCAAAATAATAGACCCATAGACACTCCACAGAGAGGGCTCAGATGAAGAGCTTTTCACTAAGTTTGGGAAATGTTTCCTTCTTTGAAGTTATTAGCATACTAAAAGTACTGAGAAATTTTGTAATGAAGAAACACAAATAATTTTATTTAATCATGATTTCTCAGGCCTTCCATGACTATCAAAACCTTTTTGTTTACAAATAACTCCTTAAATAAATGTGGTAAATGCTGCTTTAGACAGACTTTTCCTCTCTCTAAGTTATCTAAAGTTTACCAGCATTTGGGTTTGCTCTTTCCAAAGGGCTCTGTTTAGAGATCAGAGAAAAACTTGTAAATGTTTACTAACCTATCTCATTTCAAGTCATAAGAACTGACACAAATCCAGTGACACCACATAAAGAATATCCTTTCTCAAATTGGCATGGCAAGATTAAGATTCTTATGTAAAAATATTTTCCCAAGGATTTCATTATTGGGTTAAGAAAGAAAAAGAAAAAAATGGGCATTTTTTTTTTTCTTACAAGTTGGGATTTTTTTATTACTGACTTGAGATTAGAACCCACAAATATTTACTGAGACCAGTGTATACACTCAAGATGATTCTAGAACATGTAATGGATGTCGAAGGAAAATGATGAATCGTCACTGTTTTTGCTGCACTTATAATTCAGCAAAAGTAATATTAATAGAGAAAGGATAAATGCTGCAACAATGTTCTCCAGAATGTGGCAATTGTGAGAATTAAACAGAAGAAGAAATCCATGGATTGGATAACGTGGGGAAGATTTCATGGAGTTAATGGAACTTCAATATGGCTGGGAAAATTGGGAAGAATTTTAAGAAGATAAGAGAATAAATGGAGTTCCAGGCAATTTTAAAAACTAGCTCTTGACAAAGGGGCCTCTGGGAATTTTTTTTTCCTTGGGCCTGAGCGTTCCAGGAAAATGTTCCTGTATATGGAGAGTATCTTTGTTCATCAGAAACAGATGAAGCTTGGAAACTTTATAAAGTGACTACCGCAACAAAACTATATGTCACGAGTCTGAATTTAGATATTAATAGATATTAGGTAGTAATATAGTAATTATATATACTATAATATTTTTATTTCTTATAGTATTATATGAAATATTATAATTATTATTACTATATAATTGTTATATATTATATACTATATAATACTATATAATATACTAATATTACTATATATTAATTAATTATCAATTATATAGTAATAATTAGAATACTAATAATACTGTTTTAATACAATAATTCATAATAGATACAAATAGATATTTGTATCTATTAATAATCTAATATCTAAATTAAGTATCTAATATATGAATGATATATATTAATAATACAATATCTAAATTCAGTATCTAGTACTTGAAAAATAAGAGGATAATTCTTTTTTTATAAGGACCAGTGAGTTATTTGTGTGTGGACAGCCCAGTCCCAGAAGGTGAAACCATACTTAACTATAGTCAGATTGCCACACCCAGCTGACATAATAGCCTAACAACCTGTTCTTTGGGGACAGTAGGACAATGGAGTAGGAACTCCACCCTCGTTGACAAGACTTCATGGTATGGCAGATGTGCTTTTTCTCTCCCTGACTAGACAGGGTCTCCTTGGGACCCTGTGGGTTATTGGATAGAGATTGCTCCAACTTCTGTGCATTCAACACGGGCAGCTTTCATTCTGAAGTACCAGGAAACTACAGCCTGAGCTTTCCTCTTTACAGGCACCCTTTATCTCTTCCAGACAGGGGCTTGGGAATACAGCAGGAGGCTTTAAAGCTTTCCTATCTTTCACCTATGCTTCTGGGTAAGATCTCACTCATTTAATAAGAAAAGACCCTGCTTCTCAGCTTCCCCCAGAAGCCAGAAGGTAAACTAGAGAAAGAAAGAAATCATCTCTCTCATCTTTCTCTGAAACATCTTCAGGAGGTCGTGACATCACCGTTTCCCCACTGAGTATCTCTTTACTCATATTTCTCAAGTTTCTGTTCACTAGCCATCTTTCCACCACCCTCTTTTCTCCACTGCTTGGACCAAAACTTCTCACACACACACGCGCACACACACACACACAGAGCACACTAAGATTGATGGGTTCCACTGAAAATGGTTCATGGCCCAGTGAAAGGCTGCTGGATGGTGAAATTCTCCAACTGCCAACAAACATCCCCTAGCTTGCAGGCAGGAGACAGGACTCTTCACCTTTGACATCATTTCCACAGAGGCAGAACAGTGTGGTGAGGGCCAGAAATGAGACATATAAGTCGCCAACACAATACTTGGAACATAGTTGGAGTTCATTAAATGATTCATCTTCTTCTTTTTATCATTATTTTTAGAATCTTCAAGTTGTGTTGACCTACCTGGGAGCATGTTGGCTCCAGAATTCCAAGCTTCAGTAATTTTATAAAACAAAATTAAAATACCAGAAGGATGTATTTGCAAACAAATTATAGAGCTTTAAGATTATACAACAGTTAAGAAAGCATGAGGTGGGCATATGTGTGCCAATAAGGAATGAGTTTGAAAAGCAAGTTGGAGAACAACATGAATAATGTGATCACATTTTTGCTTTTAGAAACCAAAGTTCCATATAATACGTAGCTACCATTTGGTAAGTTATTAGTGTTTACCTGGCACTGTGCAAAGTGCTTTTAAAACCCTTAACTTGCCTGGGCATGATGGCTGGTCCTTTTAATCCCAGTACTTTGGGAGTACAAGGCAGGTGGATTATCTGAGGTCAGGAGTTTGAGACCAGCCTGGCCAATGTGGTGAAACTCTGTCTCTACTAAAAATAAAAATAAATTAGCTAGTGTAGTGGCTAAGTAGTCCAAGCTGCTCAGGAGGCTGAGGCAGGAGAATCCCTTGAACCTGGGAGGTAGAGATTATAGCGAGCCAAGATCACACCACAGCACTCCAACCTGGGCAACAGAGCAAGATTCCATCTCACAGAAAAACACAACAGCATCAAAATGTTAAAAAAAAACAAACCCAAAACCCTTATTTCCTTTCATGCTCACAGTGCTGAGGGAGTGGAGTTGTTGTCCATGTCATTTTATAAATGCAAAAATTGAGGCTTAGAAATGTTAAACAACTTTCCCAGCATCACACATTCAGGTAGTCTGATTCCAGAGCCTGTTCTAGAAGACTTTATATAACTTAAGTGTCCAAGCCCAGAAAAGCACAGGGACGAACACACACCACTGTTGTCAGAGGTTACATCTGAAGAGAAGGGATGGACTGGAGGGAGGGGGGCAAGATAAGTTTGAGACCTTTATTTCTTACTCTGAATTATTATATTGCTTCATTTATTTGCACTAAATGTATATCACTTTAATAGTTAAAAAGACAGTCCTTTTCACAAAAGAGCAAATATATAATCTCACTTATATGAAATGTATAAAATAGGCAGATTCATAGAGACAGAAAATAGATTCAAGGTTCTCAAGGACTTGGGAGAGGGGAAATGAGGACTTAATGTTTAATAGGTGCAGAATTTCTGCTTGGCATGATGAAAAGTTTTGAAAATAGTGACAATGGTTGCACAGCACTGAAAATGTAATTAATGTCACTGAATTCTTACAAAATGGTTAAAATAATGAATTTTATATTATGTATATTTTACCACAGAGAAGAAGACAGAGGGGGAGGAGCAGATGGAGGAGGAAAAGGAGAATAAGAATGAAGAGGAGGAGGATGAAGAAGAAGAAGAAGGAGGAGGAGGAGGAGGAGGAGGAGGAGGAGGAGGAGGAGGAGGAGAAGGAGAAGGAGAAGGAGAGTAGGAGAATTCTCCTGCTTTGAATTGAATTCATTTGATTATTGGAAAACTCATTCTATTTCCCTTCTTTTTCCCATTTTGCCTCTATGGTGCTGTGTCACAGAGGTGTGGCATCCCCAGTAGCTCACAGGGCCAGTGAGATGTAACTACAGCTTCACCTATTTGAACATGTGGTTGCATCACTATCCCTGAGTAGTAGAAGGTGCATCTGAGCATCAGCTCCTTTGCTTCCCTGTATGGCTTGAAGCCATATAATTGTGCTTGACTCAATGTTGGGCAGAGAGACTTCCCTTTCTTTTTTAGAGTACCTTGGAGTGCTCTACAAGACCTGAGAGGCAGCGGGCACAGTCTCTGTGAAAAACATCTTACATGCTACATTTTTAAAAGGTGAGACTGGGTTAGGCTCTGGAGGTTTTATTTATATAAACAAGACCTTCACGTAGTGGATTAGAGAAGTAGGCAATTATTCATTCATCCATTCATCCACCCATCCATCCATCCATCCACCCACCCATCCATCTATCTATCCATCCATATCTATCTATCTATCTATCCATCTGTATGTCCACTTTATTAAAATATCTTTAAGGAGTACCAACTATAAGCCAGACTTTTAGCCAAAAACTAAGTATTAAGAGTCACGTTTTTCATAAGACTCCGTAAATCAGCATGGTGTAATAGTGAATTAATTAGAACAGGCATGCCAGATCATGGCTTCTTCTCCAATCATTTTTACATGCTCTGTGACTTTAGGCAAGTTCCTTCTCTTCTCTGAGCCTGTCAGGTGATCTCAAATTTGCACTCCAGCTCCCAAATGTGCTGATTCTTTTCATATAGCTAGTCTCAGGTGGTCCAAATATTTTCGAATATGTCTACAAGTCTGTGGGTGTGAGCAAGACACACATAAATTGAAAGGTTGTGTCTTTATGTTCGTGCCAGTAAAAACCGACAAGAATTGTTCCTGTCCCAGTCAGCATTTGAGTGCTTATTCTTGGTAGTGATGAAAATAACAGAAAAATCATGAACACTTGCACATATAGGAGGAATATATGATTGTGATTTATAGAATTAAACTAAAGAATGGTTGTCCATCTGTGAAAAGATTTTATAAACACCAAATAGAAAAGCATGTTTAGCTCCTCTGTAGATGACATGAAAGAGTGCTTAATAATGGGGAAATATGCTTTTTTGTAGCATGCGTGTGCCCTTAACAAATATTGACCTGTCCTTTACTGTTATATTTCAAAACGTGAGTAAATCAAAATAAGATGTGTTTTACAGAACTCTCTTGTTTTATTATCTGTCATTTAATTTTTAATACCTAAGTGACACCTGATATATTACCTAATCAAAAGAAGAGAATTATACATTGCACATAATCAGTTATTTTTGCCATATCACCGAAATTAGACTAACAGATGAGGAAAATAAATAAGATGAACTTTAAAAATGAAAATGCTTAGCCTTTGGAATTTTAGTTGACAGCTTTTGAAAATTAAATTATAAGTCAAGTCCTGATAGGTTTGATATCTTCTTTGCAGTTTTGCCGATGATGTATTGCGGCTTTAATGGAATATCATTTATCATCTGATAATAACAAATGTAGTATTTCTGAGCTTGTCATCTCTTCTGTGATGACAAATAGTCCAACTTGTAGCGGTGATAATGGAATTTTATAATGATCTGTCCTAAACTGACTCAACTGCAGCCGAGCTATTTTTCTTAAATCTCATAATGCCTATTACATGTAGATTACAACAGTCAGCACCTCCCATCTAAGCGTGGGCGCGGATCAATGAATCCAGATTTTAGGCAAACAGCCCGAAAGGATCGAACCATATTCACTTGTTTATCAAGATTATTCCTGTTAGGCTAATAAGAGAGCTTGTCAGAGGCTGTCGGAAATGGCAAACTGTAAAATTTAGAGGATAAAATAGGTAATGAAAACTCTGTTTATCTCTTAAACAGTAGGCAGTGTATCCAGTTTGCAATTCTACTTGTCCAATCCATCATTTCTTAGGGGTTTATTTAATGAAGGCCTTGTGCCAAGAAACACGAGTTAGAGAGCCCAGTCACTCTTCCACTTTATCCTGAAGCAGGATTTATTTTATGTCTTAACTCTTGGCTTGTATGATAGCATCGCCTTGTTGCACCTGTACATTATACAGTCCAAATCACTTGCTCTCTTGACACTTTTCTGAAACTTGCAAAAAGCCTGCAGTGTCACAAAAAAACCTAGATTTTGAGTCTGTGAGCATACTGAAATATCTCATTGTATACATGGACATGACTGTGGCAGCCATTGTGCACTGAAGGTCACCTCCTGGGAAGGAAAGTTATTGACATAATTGGAGGAGCCACCTGAGTGGATAGTGGAGGAGACAATATTTCCATTGCAGATTTAATTTTTACCTTCATTTAAGCTGATCTGATTTTCTGACTGTGGTCACAGCAGGCAAGCATGTGGACAAAGGGAAAGGCCTGGTGTGAAGGTGCTGGTTTTGACACTGAATGAGCGTTATGTGCAGGAATGAAAGACAGCATACTGCTAATGGCAGGCACTGATATGCAAATTGATGCCTGACATGCCTGAAGACTTCACAGGTGGGGACCAACAAAGGTAATGGGATGTGTGTATTTCAGATGGGCTCTGATTTCATAGCCACTCAGCTGGACCATGTGTTTCAATGTCATCTTGGATGTGATCATTCTTTCTCCTTTTCAGTGGAATTTTACTCCTGGCCCAGTTTAAATGTCTGATTCCTTCCTTCACACGCTGAGCTTTGCAGTAAAGCCTGTGCATCTGACATTTCTTGGGTTTCTTCACTTCTTTCTATGGTTCTCCAATCCCATTTTCTCCTTTTCTCTCTCTTTCTTCCCCTTTTTCTTTGACTTCTTTCTCCACCCTTCTTCTCTCTTCTACTGCCTTTACACAAGAGGTCACAGATTCCAAGTATAGAAGAGGAAGGGTAAAGGAGACCTTGTGTGATCTTGATGATCATGGAGTTCACTTCAAATACAAACCATGTCTAGCTAATTGTGGCCAGGTGAAAGGCCTGGTCGCAGGTGACCAGATCTAAAACTCTTTCAAAAAAAATCTGGAAATATGTTTTTTATATAAAAGGCTATGTTTGAAAATATTAAAGACTACTTCAATGTTTCTTTTTAAAATTATTTGGGGGCCTAATAGAAATTGAACTCAGATCAAGGGCCACCTCTTTGTGAGTTGTGGTTTAGACATTCAGCTTGGGTGATCTCATCTGCTCCAATGACCTCAAGTACCCACCACTTGCAGTAGAGCCAGCTCCTAGTCTCTCTGGTCTCATATCTATTTTTCCAACTATTTATCAGCTGCTTCATAAATATTTCAAGCTCAGAGGCAGGATGAGAGTATTCAGAGGAAGAGTCTTGATTTCAATAGAAGGCTTACTTCAAGAGGAATGGGAAGTAAGATCAAGTACGTCAGGAGAAGATTTTTAGGGAGTTTGGGTGACAAAAAGACAATCTCAACAGTTTGGTAAGTAATCAGAAGCCATTGTGAGTTCATGAGTAGGAAAGTGACATAGCAGGGAAGATTTTAGGAAGATGAGTCTGGAAATGAAGGCAGAAATGGAGGGAGGGTGCAAAATAAGGTCTCATATGAGAATTCAGCAGTAAGGATGAAGATACGGATGTGAAATGAGAGAAATTCTCAAGACACAAGTGACTGGATTTGATATACTTAATATGGAGAATTAAAAGCATAACATCTAGAAGAGGTTGATAACAGCTCTTGTAAGAAATGCAGCAGTCAGACAGTGGAGCCTGCTGGTAGGAGAGGCAAGATGAAGACCCAACGGGGTGAAAACTTTTCCCTTCAGTTCAGTTTTTTGTAGTGTTTCACTTTGATCCTCTTTAATTATACTGTAGGTCTTAGAAAGAAAAGCCATACCCCCAATATTTTAACATTGTGTTTATTTCAACAGGTATGTGGAAACATTTGTGGAGAGCCTCCTCAGACACTGGGGCAGTCCCAGGGTGGGGGTACAGAGATAAATAAGATAAAATTTCTGCCTGTGAAGAGCCCAGAGCCCCAGAGAAAGATTAATAGTGTAGATTTCAGTAGATAAAGAACTGGACCAGCATAAAAAGACATATTCTGTGACTTCGGGGAAGTGATATAATACAACCTTACTTTACCTCATTTTTAAGATATATGAAATGGACATAAACTCTTCCCTCTCTAATTCATGAGGTTGCTGTGCTACAGTAAAAACATCCCAATTTGTCCAGGACTGAAGGGTTTCCTAGGGTCAGAGGACTTTCAGTGCTAAAACCAGGACAGTCCTGGACAAATTGGTACCTTGGTCACCCTGTGTGATACCTAAATATTATAATACATGTAGAAATCCTTTAGAAAATGCAAAGACTCAGAAAAATTTGAGGCAGTGCAGCTTGCGAGGAATACTTTCTGGGTCTTCAGGACCAGGATGGAAAAACTGAAGTCTCTATATAGATGATTAAAATTCAGTCACCGAGAGTAGCTTTTCCAGTAATACTGCTCAGAAATGTATGTATATTATTCTTTTTTCCAAATGTCAGATAATGGAGTATTTGGTATTTCATTAATACTTCTGAATTTTGCCCAAAATATATTTATGAAGAATCAGCCAATTATAAATCCTTGCAACTTTACTCAAAAATGTACAGGTAAGTAAAGACAATGACCTAATTAAAAAAAATATTTTCTATTGCATGAAAAACAATCAGTTTTCTAAATAAACCAAAGTAAGATTTAAAAACAAAAGCTAGACACAGCACAGCTCACACCTGTAATTCCAGCACTTTGGAAAGCTGAAGTGGGAAGATTGACCCCAGGAGTTCAAGACTAGCCTGGGCAACATAGTGGAACCCCATCTCTACAATTCTTTTTAGTAGCCAGGCATGATGGCACATGTCTGTAATCCCAGTTACTCGGGAGGCTGAGGTGGAAAAATGGCTTGATCCCAGAGTCCAAGACTGCAGTGAGCCATGATCATGCCACTATACTCCAGCCTGGATGACAGAGTGAGACATTGTCTCGAAAGAAATAAACAAACACAATCGGGCAGCAAGTGTGTATTTTAAATGTGCTTTTTATAATAAATTTAAAGTCCTTATTGATATGGCTGCTGTGTTTAAGAAATTACAAACTCCTCAGCAAAAATTCCAGAAACAGGAAAAGCAAAAGACAAGAAACTTAGAAATCCTGAGCAGTGATGTGATAGTTTCATTTAGAAGACAGTTGTGGTCTTAAGAATTGAGGACTGAACAACTTCTGTATTCTTTTTTATAATGAATATAAAAGACACTGGAGGCTGCAAGACTTGAAAGTTGCATAGGAGCTAAAAAGGGTGGTCCTGGGTGTTGTCCTTGCTAGAGAGAAGACTCGTGCTTGCCTCTTTTTCTCTAAGGGCAAAGGTGGGACAGCTCAGTCCTCACCATCTGTCTCAGGTGCAGCCCCAGTCAAGGGATGAGATTGTTATAATGAAATCAAGATGTCCCCATCAACAGGGAGGTTGGAACCAGTAGCATTGCCTGTTATATCCAGCTGTGTTGACACAGTCTACAGGAATAACATGGCATCACTAGACAATATGAACTATTTGGGGACCTTTCTAATTAGGTCCACAGCCACAATCACTGTCAGTATCTTATTAGAGAAGAGATAGCCCTTCAGTAATTAGCTGGAAAGAAAAAGGAGGATGTTTATGGTCCATCTACATTGAGATCTCTTCAAAGAACCCCAGGGTGAATCCTGATCTCCCACAGTTTTATAATCACCCAGTATGGTTGCCTTATGTATGGCAGATTCTACCTGTCCAGTAAGTCAGATGTGGGGGATTAATGTGTCAGAAAAGCTATAAAAGCAAAAATGTTACTGTGTGAATTCAGAGGAAGAGACACTGGAGGCTGCAAGACTTGAAAGTTGCATAGGAGCTAAAAAGGGTGGTCCTGGGTGTTGTCCTTGCTAGAGAGAAGACTCGTGCTTGCCTCTTTTTCTCTAAGGGCAAAGGTGGGACAGCTCAGTCCTCACCATCTGTCTCAGGTGCAGCCCCAGTCAAGGGATGAGATTGTTATTCAGATTGTTCTATCAATGCATTGTTTCATAAAAGGCTGCGGATGACATCTCTCACTTGGTAACTCATGAACCATCATCATAATTTTGACATCCTTATATTCTTGTACTATCATGTACTCAATTTTTTTTTAAGAAAGGGTAAGTTGAGATATATCTTTCACTCTGTCTCTTGCTATCATTAATATA
The DNA here is from genome assembly GCF_049354715.1 of Callithrix jacchus. NCBI lineage: Eukaryota > Metazoa > Chordata > Mammalia > Primates > Cebidae > Callithrix > Callithrix jacchus. The sequence goes on along the minus strand of NC_133521.1, from coordinate 9,943,578 downwards.
GTGATTATTTTAAGCTGAAGATGTCTGAGATTTGAAGACAGATACAGAAAGAAGCCTTCTTGGAGTTTCCCTTGTTTGACTAAAAGCAGCAATTTTTTGGAAAATAAAACTTTTATAAACTCCCACTTCAGAGTGAATTCACTCTCAGAAGGAAGAATGCAAATATAACCTACCCCAATTCTCTTCCTGAAGGAGTTCTATGGTCCTAAAGTAGATAGAAAGACCAATGGTACCTGCATAGGCAGACCTTATCACAAACTTTTTTTTAATCTCCCATTTTTTCTTTTAAAAACCCGTTTTGTCTTTCCTAAATAAACCTACATATCCTTCCCATTGGAGCCTTTTCTTCCTCCTCCCTTTTCCCTACTAAGTTAGGCATATTAGCCCCAAATTTTAACCACCCCTTTGACTTACTAATCACTGAGCACCCCATTTGTATATATATAGCATGCATCAATAAATTTTTCTCCTATTAATCTGCCTGTTGTCAATTTATTTATTTTTTTATTGTACTTTAAGTTCTGGGGTACATGTGCAGAACATGCAGGTTTGTTACATAGGTATACGCGTGCCATGGTGGTTGGCTGCATCCATCACCCCTTCATCTACATTAGGTATTTCTCCTAATGTTATCCCTCCCCTAGCCCTCCAGCCCCCAGCAGTCCCTGATGTGTGATGTTCCCCTCCCTGTGTCCCTGGGTTCTCATTGTTCAACTCCCACTTACGAGTGAGAACATACAGTGTTTGGTTTTCTGTTCTTGTGTTAATTGCTGAGAAGGATGATTTCCAGCTTCATCCATATCCCTGAAAAGGACATAAACTAATTCTTTTTTATGACTGCATAGTATTTCATGTTGTATATGTGCCACATTTTCTTTATCCAATCTATCATTGATGGGCTTTTGGGTTGGTTCCAAATCTTTGCTATTGTGAACAGTGCTGCAATAAACATACCTGTGCATATGTCTTTATAAAAGAATGATTTATAATTCTTTGGATATCATAATCCCAGTAATGGGATTATTGGGTCAAATGGTACTTCTAGTTCTACATCCTTGAGGAATCATCAAACTGCCTTCCACAATGGTTGAACTAATTAATACTCCCACCAACAGTGTACAAGTGTTCCTGTTTCTCCACATCCTCTCTAGAATCTGCTTTCTCCTGACTTTTTAACAATCACCATTCTAACTGGCATGAGATGGTATCTCAATGTGGTTTTGGTTTTCATTTCTCTATTGACCAGTGATGATGCACTTTTCTTCATGTGTCTGTTGGCTGCGTAAATATCTCCTTTTGAAAAGTGTCTGGTCACATTCTTTGCCCACTTTTTGATGGGGTTGTTTGTTTTTGTCCTGTAAATTTGTGTAAGTTATTTGCAGATTCTGGGTATTAGCCCTTTGTCAGATGGGTAGACTGCAAAATTGTTCTCCCCTTCTGTAGGTTGCCTTTTCACGCTGATGATAGTTCCTGTGCAGAAGCTCTTTAGCTTAATTAGATCCCATTTGTCTATTTTGGCTTTTGTTGCCATTGCTTTTGGTGTTTTAGTCATGAAGTATTTGCCCATGCCTATGTCTTGAATGGTATTGTCTAGGTTTTTTTCTAGGGTTTTTGTGGTTTTAGGTATCACATTTAAATCTTTAATCTATCTTGAGTTAATTTTTGTATAAGGTGTAAGGAAGGGATCCAGCTTCAGCTTTCTGTATATGGCTAGCCAGTTTCCCCAACACTATTTATTAAATAGGGAATCCTTTCACCATTTCTTGTTTTTGTGAGGTTTGTAAAAGATCAGATGGTTGTAGGTGTGTGGTGTTATTTCTGAGGCCTCTGTTCTGTTCTATTTGGTCTTTATATCTGTTTTGGTAATAGTACCATGCTGTTTTGGTAACTGTAGCCTTGTAGCGTAGTTTGAAATCAGGTAGCATGATGCCTCCAGCTTTGTTTTTGTTTTTGTTTTGTTTTTCCTTAGAATTGTCTTGGTTATATGGGGTTTTTTTTTTTTTTTGGTTCCTTATGAAATTTAAAGTGGTTTTTTTTCAATTTTGTGAAGAAAGTCAATGGTAGCTTGATGGGGATAGCATTGAATCTATAGATTACTTTGGGCAGTATGGCCATTTTCATGGTATTGATTTTTTCTAACCATGAGCATGGAATGTTTTTCCATTTGTTTGTGTCCTCTCTTATTTCCTTGAGCAGTGGTTTATAGTTTTCCTTGAAGAGGTCCTTCATACCCCTGGTACGTTGGTTCCTAGGTATTTAATTCTCTTTGTAGTAATTGTGAATGGGAATTCACTCATGATTTGGCTCTCTGTTTGTCTGTTACTGGTATAGCCTTTTGTCAATTTAATTCACTGACCTCCAGATACTGAACCTAGGAGGATAGAGGAAAAGATATCTTTCCTCTCTGACATAGTAGTGATAGGCATTTTTCCAATACAAATTGAAGTGTGGAACTCTTAAAGCACAATGGAGAAAAGTGTGCTGAGGGATCATCACCTAGGAGAAAAGAATAATCAATATCCCTTCCAGGTGGGAGCATTTGGTAGCATAATGTCATCTGACCTTCACAGAGCCTAACATGATATCCATGTGACAGGGATAAAACACAGTGACATGTATATATTCACTAGCTCCTCTATACTTGTTCTTCTGAAAAGAGGTCTCCATTAGCTTGCCCAGCACCTGGTCTTCTTCTTATGATGTCTGTGATTAAGGCGAGGCAGAGAACTGGAGAAATCAGGCAGCCTAGGCTGTTTGACCAGACAATGTGTATAAGGTGGGAGGAGATAAGCATACGAGGGAGGAAAAGTGAGAGGGAAGAAGGAAGGATAACCAGAGAAGGGGACAGGAGAGGGAACAGGAGAGGAAAGAAGAGGAGAGGAGAGAAGGGAAGGGGAGTTGGGGAGGAGAGGAGGTTGTTTTGAGAAAGTATTGTAATTTTGAAGGAGGAAAGACTAGAGATTGAAGCCAGCTGCTCTTTGGTGGGGATAATAATAGAGAAACTGGGAGATAATTTTATAAGTTTTATAAGGTATGAATGAGATTTTTGTCTTTTAATGAGATTTCAGTAAAGAACAAAGTTACCTTTTAGTGTATTTAAGCTGTTAGATTGACACTTTTTCTTTTTGAGACAGAGTCTTGCTCCATTGCCCAGGCTGGAGTTCAGTGGCATGATCTTGGCTTACTGCAACCTCTGCCTCCCGAGTACAAGTGATTCTCCTGCCTCAGCCTCCCAAGTAGCTAGGACCACAGCTGCACACCACCATACCCTGCTAATTTTGTATTTTTAGTAGAGTCGGGGTTTCACCATGTTGGCCAGGCTGGTCTCAAACTCCTGACCTCATGATCTGCCCACCTCAGCTTCCCAAAGTGCTGGGATTACAGGCGTGAGCCACAGCACCTGGCCAGATTGACACTTTTAAATAACTTGATGTTATGCCCATGAGGCAACTGAACTCTATGTAAGTTATACAGACAATTTTTATTCTTATTATATAAATGAGTGAAGGTAAAGTGACTTTCCCAAGGTGGGAGGGCTGGGCTGGGCTTTCTGATATTATATTCACTGTTCTTTTGTATCTTGCTACATGGTCCATGTTTTATAGATCTCTAATAACCTAAACTGATCAAACAATGCAAAGTCTCTTTTTCTTTACAAAAGAAATTCCCATTAAAAAACAAACAGGTAGACAAACATCTTATTTTTGTTTTTATAAATACTCCTCAACATTTTCTCTTCAAAACTCCAAACTTCTCTCATAACTCAACTTCCCTGTCTTCTGTATGTGTCTCTATTTTTCTTCTTCTTTTTTCTTCCTACCATATACATACATTCTCTACTAACATTGCATTCCAAATATGTTTCCGGTGGGCCAGTTATACACTAAGAAAGGCAATGAAGAATGGAAACAAACAAAACAAAGCCAAATAAAAAATTTAAACAAACAGGAATTAAGAAACAAAGCTGTGTTCTAATTTCAACTTCATCATTTATTAGCTATGTGGCTTTGCGGAAGTTACTTAAATTTTGCTGAGCTCAGATTTCTCATCTGTAAAATGGGACAAGTGTACTCACCTCTAGGTTTATTGGGAGAAATAAATGAAAGATTGAAGTCACATAAGGCTTGGCAATAGTGGTGGCCACATAATGCATGCTTAGTTCTCTCCTCCCTCTCAATTTCACTGGTCTATTGCTGTTGTTGTTGTTAAACTTTTTTCCTCCCTCCCCTCTACCACTCCCATCTGACTTGGAGTTTCTCAAGAATGGAAGCTGTGTGCTTGTTCATCAGATGGTTACCTAACAGGACAGGAATTCTGCTCAAGAAAAAATTCTACTTCCCTGAAGCCTGTGGGCCCTCACTCACCACCCAGGTCTGGTTTCTGGGTATAGCAGGCCTAGTGGGGGTTCTCTCATCAGCCTATTCTGTGCAAGGAATCACCCATCACCTGGGCTGTGTAGGGGCTAATCCCTTCCTAATCAATCCATCACTACCCAGAGCCTGCTTCACTCCTGATCCCAGCAGGCTGCTAAAAGGGGGCCCATGTCCCTTTGGCCTCTACGTGTCCACTTTGCTACTAGCAGAGAACAGACATTCAGGATAGAAGGACTCCCTGCTACCTCCAGGCCATGCATGGAGCCTCTTTCCCTGCAGTGCCAAGGCTGCCCTAGGTTGCCAGGAGAAGCCCACAGCTAAGCCGCTGACCTCTGTAACCTATTCCTGCCATTACAAAGCCCTAAAATTATTAGAGTCCAAGAAGGGAACCCCTGCTCTGGTTATGTCTTCAGAAGCCCCATTGCTTTGGAACAACATGTTAGAAAATTTTAAATTTTAAGTACCTCCATCTGTGCCTGGGATGAGTCTGGTGCTGTGTCTGAGCCAAGTGGAAATTCCCATAGACCCAGTTCGGGTTCCTCCTCTTCAGTACTTTCTGAACTTCTAATTGCAAATATTCACATGTGGGGTCAGTTGGCCACCTAGCTTCAAGGAAGGTGGCCAAGAAGTTGACTGGTCCCACTGTGGGCACAACTGTAGGTTCTGCAGCTAGAATGGTGCTGACACCCTGATTTGGGGTAATTCCAACAGCAGACCAAGGACAATGTAGCTCTGGCTGCAGAGTCCCCTGCAGATCCTGGGCTTACTGACACATGAAAGCCATGCATGTATTCTCTACCATTCATGTAGGGAATCAGTTGCTAAGAACGGTGGGCCCCTGACTCTGACACCTGGGTTGGGTACCCATCTCCTCCATAGGTTCCCCATCAGGTGTCAGGAGTGGTCACACCTGTCTTCTCCATGGGATCCCTAGACCACTGCTCTGTATCACCATAGAGACACCCATGTCCTCTCCTGCCTCATATGGATGTGGTAAAGTCTTGCCCTCCCAGGTCAGTCCTAAGGCACACCAGGCAAGGGATGAACATGTTTTGCACAAAAGGGACCTCTCATTTGTCTTTCTCTGGCCATAGAACCTCACCTATGCTCCCTGTGGTAGTGATGTGGAAGGCAGAGGCCAGTCAACACTAAAAGCAATCACATTCTAGAAATGTAGCAATTGCAATCTATAGAATTCAAAAGAAGACAAGGTGGGAAGATGTGTTGTTCTATTTTTAACCCATACAATTTGGAACAGCAAATTTATCAAACACAGAATATGAATCATCATAGTCTTGTTCTGCTTACAATGGGTAAGACTTGGATTTGTGGTCATTATTAACAAAGCTCAGTGGCAACCTCTTAGAGTCACTGGAAGCTGGTATTCACAGAGAGCACATGGATGATGCAGTTGTGTAAGTAATGCTGTAATCAGAATTAATAGATTTAGGAGACCGCAGCTGGGTGAAGGTCTATACTATTTCAGAGCAAACAGGTTGGGAAGGAGCCATGGCACGGTCAAGAATAATTGTTGCTACTTTTTTCTTGCAGTCAAAATGTGAAATTAACAAAGAATGGTGCACTTGATAAAAAAGAACGTGGAGAGTTGGTTCTTGAATCAGAATAGGAGGAGATAGTGCCTGGACATTAGGAAGAATCTTCTTTTGCATTGATTTGATTAAAACAACTACACAAACACCTCTTTTCTACCCATTAGTCGCGATCTTCATTAATAAGTAACTGTATTTCATATGAGCCTATGAATTTTGTAAAGTATTTTTTAAAAAAGAAGTTCATTGTATAGGCAGAGGTCCTATAGGAAATATTTGTCTGGTGCCTTGTGCAACTTAGGTGTGGCCCTGTCTTGGCTTAAGTGAGAGCAGATTATATTAACTGCCTCAAGAAGAACCATTTTTAGAATAAGCAGATCTCACCTCATTATGCTTTTCTACCATCTCTCCGAGTGGTGTTAACCTGTCTTCCATTTTCCAAATGAACCTCTCCCAGCCTTATAGAGGGTAAACAACTGTATCAAAGTTACATGGCTGGAATTGTCAGTGCTGCACTTTGAGCCTGATGATCTAATGCCATATTCTTTTAGTTACAGTGGTCTTAGTTTCTAGAAGGAGAAGTCTTAAAGGTCAGGACCCTTGGTGATCCAATGGGTATGGCTGATCTCAGATAGGTTTTTGTGCATTTATGTTGAATTTTATCTCCAACAAGATTAAGGGCCAGACTTAACATACTTACTTCCTCTGAGCCCCAGTGGCTGTAAGACATGGGATGATTGGAGTCATGTGAGAGAGCAATGATCTAGTTTAGAGCCCTGCTACTTAAAGTGTGATCCACAGATCAGCAGCAGCAGCAGTACTTGGAGCTTCTTAGAAATGCAGGTGCTCAGGCCCCCTCCCCCACACCTGCTGGAGCAGTGTCTGCAGCTTAACCAGATCCATGAGTGTTTCATAAGCAAGTTAAAGGTGAGTGATTCTGGTTTCCAGAGAAACAACAGGATTTAGAGTACAAGGATTTAAGTCCTCATTTTGCCCGTACCACTTGCTGGCTGAGTGACCTGAAACAAGATCCCTGATTGATCAGACATTCAGTGTCACCAATGGTGGATGGCCGTCATGCTTGCTTTGTAGACATGAGCCCCATGAGATGATCCACAGGAAAGCACTTGATAAACTGTCAAGTGCCATGAAATACTCAATGAGCCCCAAAGGCAGAGCCTGGAGGCCTTTATTATTTCAATTCACCCCTAGCTTGGCTTGAGTAGGCATGCAATAGCTGTGGATGGAGTGAGTGGACCCGACACACACCTTGAGAACAGGTTTGTTCAATTAATTAACTCATTAGTTAATTAATGAAAAGATGCACTAGCGAGCATTTAACATTCGTGTATTCATTGAACACGTTTTTGTTGCATGCCCTCTTTGTGCTCTTAAGTTGCATGTACATTGGGGAATAAGATGGATGATGTAGTTTTGCTCACAGAGCACCCAAGCGTTGCAGCACATCCTGCAGAAGTGGGCTCTGTGCAAGCTTAAATTGAGCAAAGTTGTGGCCGTGGCAAGGGAGTCTCCAATGATCTTGTTTCCATGTAACCTCAAATCAGCCATATTCCTGTGTCTGCAAATAACTAAAGTCCTTACTCTTTTTCTTGGTCTCGAGGTTTCTACAAAGGAAGCATTAGGATTCTGAAGTGGTCTCTATCAGATATCACTCATCTGACTAAAATATAATACAGAGAGATTCTATTGGTTGGCCTTGCATTGACTGTTTAGAAAAAAAGGGAATTTAGGCAGATGTTGCAGGCCTGCTGAACCTTCCAGTATCTCTTCTCATTTCTAGATGATGCCTGGAATTTCCACCATTAGTGCTTTATAACATTGGCTTGAGTGAAGCAGGCCCATGAAAGCAGTTGTTCCAGGAATGGTGAGCACATTGAAACAGAACCGTCTGAACACCTTGGCTTGAATTTTATAAAAGTAAGCTATGTCATAGGGAATGGGTGAGAACGTAGACACTGGGACCTCAGAAATTGGATGTTAAAGAAGAGGCTGAGGCACTGGGCCCAAATACTGACCATTTAATTAGTTTACATTCTAGAAATTTTTCTTTTTAATGTGTGATAGTTACTTAGGTATTATATTTTAACCTACAGTTATAACAACATAGTTTTACATTATAAATTTGTAAGTATTGCTAAAGTTTATGTTAATAATTTTTAATTAAATATTATAAATAACATAAGGTTTCCTTAAGCATTTGTTTTTCCAATATCACCTTTATTACTCTTGCTGTCTGTAAACACCTGTGCTATCACGAGTTGCGTGTTTTAATTTCAGTTCCTCAATGCTAACACCTATCTTTAAAATACTGAAATGGATGATGCAAAGTAATTTTAAAAAGATGCACATGGATGTTATTGAAAACATGTGTTGCATAATAATGATATTGAAATTGATTTTAAACCAAATCCCTATTTATGCCTTGGCTTTGACTTCAGCAATAATACTTTCAAATTTATGGGTATGATGCACATCCACCTCAATCATAACTTTGATGTATGTTTTGTGATGCATTAAAAAAATATTTGACTCTAAAAGTATATTTGTCTGACATCTTAAGTAACATTAGAGGTTGAAACATATACTTGAACAATTAATTTTTCAAGTATATTTTGGTTCATTCTGCTGTTCAAAGCGATAATAGCTGGGAAGTTGTTCCTCTTTTTAAGATGCGTGCACACAGGAGAATGTTGTAATATGGTGGTAGAGGGTCTGGACTGAGAGCTTAAATAACCTGGGTTCTGTTTCCAGCTCTGCCACAAAATTTCTATATGGCCTTGGGCAAGCCCTTCCCCTCTCTGAGCCTCAGTTTCTCCATCTGCACAATGAAGGGAGGAAGGGCCCTAGAAGCCGTTCCATTCTGTGACTCTCTAGATAGCTTGATTCCCCTGCAGTTGAGTCAAGTGTGTTTAAGTAAGCAAGCCACCTCCTGTTCGCCTCATCCAGCCTCTTATCTTAATAAGTAATGAGTGTGCCAAGGGCTGACAATGACATATTTTGAAAATAGTTTTAATGCATAGCTGGCAGAGGACCTGTTGGGCGTTGACAAATTACACAAACAGAGATGATGAGGAGTGCATCAAATATTAACGGCCCAGGGCCCAGACGGTAATGGAGAACTTACCTGTGTCTTACATAAGCCTACTCATGTTCAGCTGAAGGGAACATTTCTTTTCAGCATCTCCAGGCAAGTGCAGGGTGGCTTTCAGCAAAATGCAGAAGAAACCAAAGCTAATTTTTATGGATGACCCTTGACTTTGGTTTAATTTATTCCTGGAAGATATTTGAGAGTCAAGCTATTTTAAGTGGCCCTCCTTATCCCCTGTGTAAACGTTATGAATTGGATTTATTTTTCTACATGTTGATTCCTATCTTAAAAGTACAAAATTGACTATGAAAAGCATGAAATACTACTAATAAGATATAAGCATATGTACTTGAAAACATGTATTTAGAATATATTCCTAACTATTTTAATATAAAGCAAGAATGCTTCTTACAGTTTTTTTTTCTAATGTTGGCCTGATTGATCTCATCTTCTTGAACATTAATACAATAAAGTTTAAGTTGTTGTCCTAATAACTGTTTAATGAGTCTGAGTCACTCCAAGTGCCCTTGAACTGAGTTCAACTAAGCTGAAGGTTTCTAAAATGTTCATAGTTGATTTGAAGAGCAGGAAGTCTTCTTTATTACTACTTCTTGCTCTTCGATGTCAATGAGATATTGACATCTTTACTGTGAGCAAACAATTATATTCTAGCCCAGTTGGGTTGCCATATTTGCAAATAAAAATACAAGATTCCCAGTTACTTCTGAATTTCAGATATACATCAAATATGTTTTTAGTATAAGAATATTCTGTGCAATATTTGAGAGATGCTAAATGTGATTCATTGTTTATCTGATTTAATAATTTAACTGAGCATCATCTGTTTATCTGGCAATCCTAAACCCAAAGGATTGGAGAACCTTTTCTATAAAGAATCAGATAGTAAATATTTCAGGCTTTGCAGGCCATAGATAACTACTTCACTTTGCTATTGTTTGACCATGTTTCAGTTGCTCTCTTCCCCACATGCATAGGAGCGCACACGTGCGCGCGCACCCCCCCCCCACCTTTCCCATTAGAGGTTGATATTACAGCATGATTGAAGTAGATTATCCCATGAGTTCTTTGCTTTTCATTTCTATTTTGACATAAAATTTGCAGTGTTGACATGGTCACAGAGCAAAGAGAACTGTGACATGCTTCATAATTCCTATAGCTGATTTTCCGTGGAATTGTGTTTTATGTCCTATCATATGTTGGACCACTCTGTATTCTCCACTGTTTGCTGCTTGGACATTAGCTTGGCTAAAGCGTACATGGAATGTGAAGCTCTGGCACCTCAGCAAGGCCAGCAGGAAGGGGTTTGGGGGAAGGGGGTTCTATTGGCTATTGTCAGCTTGTACTGTATAGGCTGTATACTCCCGTCATAAAGCCTGGAGCAATCCTGGGCCAACTGAAGCAGGAATGCTACGATGTAGAATCTTTCTTAACCTGCTAAATAAATGTGTGACTTATAAGATGATAGGCACATGAGGAAAGAAGGAGCCTCGGGAACTGCCATGGTGGCCCTGTACCCTGCAAGAAGCTCCACTCCATCTAGCCCCAGCCTGGAGGTTTGGGGATGGACCTCCCCACAGTAACCTTCACTGCTACATTACACTTCCTTTGGTTGAGCTGGGACTGCCTCCTGTAGCTTTCTCCTCTCTTTCTGCCTTAGGGGGTTTGAATCAGTCCATCCCATGCACTTGCCCCAGCAGCGTGAGGAATGATGGAGGGAATTTCCTGGAATGGAGTGTATTTTCTGCCCTGTAGGTGGGGAACTGCTGAAGCTTATTGCCCCTAAACTCATGTGTAGTTCTTGTGCCAGAGTGCCATGTTCCATTCCCAACCCTGTAAGATAGGAGGGAACGGCCGGGTGCGGTGGCTCAAGCCTGTAATCCCAGCACTTTGGGAGGCCGAGGCGGGTGGATCACGAGGTCAACAGATCGAGACCATCCTGGTCAACATGGTGAAACCCCGTCTCTACTAAAAATTACAAAAAATTAGCTGGGCACGGTGCGCGTGCCTGTAATCCCAGCTACTCAGGAGGCTGAGGCAGGAGAATTGCCTGAACCCAGGAGGCGGAGGTTGCGGTGAGCCGAGATTGCGCCATTGCACTCCAGCCTGGGTAACAAGAGCGAAACTCCGTTTCCAAAAAAAAAGAGGAGGGAACAGGGACACGGATTTGGGAAGCTCGTACCGTCCCTCTCTTCAGAATGCTCCTACTAGTCGTACCGGAAGCCTTATGTCTGAGTAACTTTCTTTGTTCCAGTTGACCTTGCCCTGTAACCAACGCTGATTGGACTGAGAGAGTCACCTGACATCAGCTGAACCAATCAGTGTCTTTCTTTAAAAAACATGAAAGGGATTGGAAAATACAGCCAGTCAAGATGGCCTTGAAACTGAGGCCATACGCAGTTGGGATCGCAAATAGCAACATCCGAATAAATAATCCACAGAGGTTTGAAGAAGCAAAAATAGAGCTTCAGAGAGAAAGAGACACCATGGGGAGAATGGAAGAGGCTTGCAAAAGAAGCAGCCGCGAGAACTCAAGTGGTTCCCAAAATAAGGAGATAAAGAAGAGAGGGGGCTGGTGGCTTTCCAGGGCCAGCTGTAGTTCTTCAAACATGGTTTCACGAGATTTTTCTGCATCCTTCCAATAAATTCCTTATTGCCAAAGCTAGCTTAAGCGAGTATCTGTTTCTTGAAATAAAGTGATCCTTCAGACTGGGTTGTAAAATTTGATATCATAGGGAAAAGATAACCCTACTGGTTCCTTTCCCAGAGTCACTGCCAGTCTTAGGCATATGGTTTAAAGAGGGGGAGGAGGCTGCCAGGCCCAAACTCTTTCCTTCTCTGGTGTGCCATCCGGCTATAAAGTGCAACGTTAGTGTCCCATTGCTTTGGATTAAGGATTTACCTCTCAAAGAGCTTAGCTAAGTGGCACTCAAAACACGAATATCACTCACTCAGGGATAATGAACTTGCAGTGTCTTTCAGAGAAGCAGACAGGCGAATGCACAGCCCTGCACGAAGAAGATTCCAGATGGGCAAGATCTGAGGGGCTCTGGGTTACATCACTCCCTTCAGCCAGATCACTAGCTCTGCTTCTATCTGAAATCATTCCAACAAAAGAATTCTTCATATATATATATATATATATATATGAAGAATATATATTCTTATACATATTTATAAGAACATTTGTTCTCTATTGATATATGAATTATATATAAAAGAATATATTCTCATATATATATCATATATATATGTTTTGGAGTTGGGATCATAAGTAGCAACATCTGAATAAAAAATCAGGAGAGGTTTGGAGAAGCAAGAAAAAAGCCTCAAAGAGGAAGGAGACTATGGAGGGAATTTACATGTATATATAACATGTATATAAATATATATATATATTTACATGCATATTTACACACACAGCACATATCTTAAATCACAAATTTAGGGTATTTTCTCGAAAGGCCATGGGGATTTACAATTTTTTTTTTTTTTTATATGGAGTTTCGCTCTTTCATCCAGGCTGGTGTGAAATTAAACCAGCGTGATCTCAGTTCACTGCAACTTCTGCCCCTCAGGTTCAAGCAATTCTCCTGCCTCAGCCCCCGCAATAGCTGGGATTATAGGTATGTGCCACCACGCCAGGCTAATTTTTGTATTTTTACTAGAAACAGGGTTTTGCTATGTTGGCCAGGCTGGTCTCGAACTCCTGACCTCAGGTGATCCACCGGCCTCAGCATCCCAAAGTGCTAAGATTGCAGGTGTGAGCCACCTCATCCAACCGGGATTTACAATGTTTTCAAGATGCCAAAGCAAGCAGCACCTCTGTGTAGAGAGCAGAGGTTTCTGGGGATATAGTCTGTGCTGTCACTCTCTGCTCAGCTCCTTGAGAGACAAATCCTTAACCCAAAGGAACCAGATTCTAATGTTGTGACAGCCTGGCACACAAGAAGAGGGACTTTGGGTCTGGCATCCCACCTCTTTCTCTTTAATTCTTGTGATTTTTTAAAAAATCCCTTTATAGATTGGTTTCCACATATATAAAAAGGAAATGGTAGGAGAAGAAGGGTGTGGCTGGTCCTCCCTGAGATGCGGTGGTAAACCCACATGGCTTTGGAACGCAGTGGGCCAGGTGGAACTGGGGCAAACTGGAGGAGGCAGGAAATGCTTGAAGAATTTCAAATTAGAAGTGCACAACAGTCCCCTGACCCAAATGGAATAAAAGTGAATAATGAGCAAACCACGTCCGAAGGGCCGCATTTGCCTAATGGGTGCCAGTTTATAAAGTTTGATTGTGGCTTTTAGTGCCAAACGTTTAACATTTGTATGTTTGTCTTTGGGTGTGACAAGAACTAAGATGAACCAAATGGGTAAAACTTGAAAATGCCTACTGAGGATGGGAATAATTTGGGACACTTATTGGAAGTTGATAATAACAATGATGAAAATAATCACGTGGGTATAGAAGTAACTTTGCTCTCTTACTTCTCATCTCCTGTCCCATCTTTTGCCTCCACTGGTTCTCTTACCTGCCCTCTGATTTTTGTGGACAAGGCCTACAACTTGTGTTCAATGAGTCCCACATCCTGCAGAACCTTGGCAAAGGCCCAGAGACGTGGCATGTGATTAATGCCATGGCTTTGTGCCAAGTGCAATTGAATTTTTCACTGAGGACCACGTGTTCTGAGGATGCTCAGAGATGTTCCGTAATGAGCTAATGCTCTTGCCATGCAGGTGCACTGGGATCGTGTGACTCCAGATACTGCGTTGCTGGCCTAGTTAGTGATCCTTCTTATTTGTTTAATGTGAGCCACCTCTACAAATAATGCCTGGGGCTAGGTATCCTGCTGGAGCCCGGATGTAAGCAGCAGAAATTTCCGTGGCCCAGGATACAGTGGTGTCTGACTTATACTCACCTGTGCTGCTTTCTCCTTCCAAGTGTTCCCAGGATCATGCTAGAGACCTGGGTAAGACCTCAGCTTTCCATCATGTTTTAAATCATGGAAACAGGAAATACATTGAGAATTCTGGTACCAGCTGAGCATAAATTTTGAAACTGTGCCAAAAGAATGCTTTGAATGATACCATTCTGTTTTCTTGCTCTTTCACTTCATCTGTTTTTCTTTTGTCTAATTGAGATCTCAGATGCAGTGGGGAGTGGTACATGGGTTTTTACCTGGTGGTTAATGGATAGTGTATAAGTCTCCATGAGTCTCCTGATATGATAGTTAACATGCTTTGTACATATGTAGTTCTGGCAAGATATCCATGGCTTTTATTTGGTCTTCAAAGCATCTAAGATGTTTCCAGTAAGGTTAAATAAAATCATTAGAGAAAAATGAGTCATACAAACCTGGGTTGGAGTTTCTGGCCTCCCTTTTCCATATTTTGTAAACTTGGGAAAGTTGGTTAGCCTCCCAAGGGCTCTATCTTCTTATATAAATGTGAAAAGCTCCAGAACTAAGAGGATTATTAGTGGATTATTATTAGGAAATTATTAAAGCAAATGCAAGTAATAAGTCTTACACAGTACCCAGCAAATTGTAGATATTTAAGAAGTGCTCATCTAATCAGGATACAGGTAGCCAGAGTCTTTCTTTCTCTTCAATTTTTTAGACACTGTCTCCTGTTTTAAAGACTAATAAACCAACCGGGGGGGCGGTGACTCACACCTGTAATCCCAGCACTTTGGGAGGCTGAGGTGGGTGGATTACCTGAGGTGAGGAGTTCAAGACCAACCAGCCTGGCCAACATGGTGAAACCCCATCTTTAACAAACATACAAAAATTAGCTGGGCATGGTGGTAGGTGCCTTTAATCCCAGCTACTTAGGAGGCTGAGGCAGGAAAATCATTTGAACCTGGGAGGCAGAGGTTGCAGTGAGCCAAGAACGTGCTACTGCACTCCAGCCTGGGCAACAGAACTAGACTCCTCCATCTCAACAAAATAAAACCAAAACCAAAAAAACTGAAAAAAGACATAATAATCCTGAATAGTTCTAGATTTATAGAAAAGTTGCTAAGAAAGTGCATAGGTTCTCTTGTAGTCTTCACTTAGCTTCTTAACACTGTACATAGCCATGGGACTGTTGTCATAACTAAGAAACCAACTCTGGTTACATTACCGTTACCTAAACTCCAGAATTTTTTATTAATAGATTTCAGCTATTTTTATACAATTACGTTTTTCTGTTTCAGAATCCCTCCAGGGTGCCATCTTGCACTTAGTCATCATGTGCCCATAGTCTCATCAGACCTCTAACTGTTTCTCTGTCTTTCCTTACTGTTCACAACAGCGACAGTGTTGAAGAGTGCAGGTCACTGATGACTGCTGTCTTTAGTTCAAAAAGTGGTAGCTGAGTCACCTGTACTTTCCACCCACAGAACCTTTTGGGTTCTGGACTGTCTCGGATTTTTGTCTTCTCTTGACAGTGTGGGTTACTATGCCACTCCCATGCCATAATAATGTGAGATCATCAAAGAGTGTATCTTCCCAGCCACACCTCAGGGTCATTTCAGAATGCTATGGGGCCCCACATGGTCATCCTTGTATCTTCCCTCAATTTTTACTCACTCTCTAAGCCATTTCACCCTATCCTTTAAAAACCTGCTGTTCCCTGATGCCTTACAAATTTTTATTTGTAGCTCCACCCACTCCCTAAGTTCTAGACTTGTATGTCTAACTGCCTACTGACATCTCCACTGAAATATCCAATAGGCTTTCTGAAATCCAAGTGATTAAAACCTAACTCCTATAAACCTCTGAAATGTGCTTCTCTTCAAATGTCACCCCCCTCCACTGGTATATGACACCACTATGCATCCCAAAACTTTAAATTCCTAAATCCCTTTTCTTTCTCTCACATATCACACTGAAATCCCCACAAATCCTATTATTCTTTTCTTTAGGACATACTTGGAATTCAACCACTCTTCATGACCTCCTCTGCTCTCTCCCAAACCTGGCCACCATTGTAACTCAGATGGACACTTCTAGTGGTTTTAAAACTATCTCGTTACACCCAGGCCTTTCTTGTCCCACACAACCAATTTAAGCAAGTGAGGCCATATCATTCCCTTGCTCAAATTCTCCATTGGGTTTCCATCAGACTTAAAATAAAGCCCAGCGTCCTCATGTGGCACACCTGGTCTGGCCCTTGGAGCCTCTGCAGCATCTTCTCCTTCTACTCCTCCTCTTGCTTCCTGCACTTGGAACACTCTAAGCATCTAGAATGTTTCCAGGAAGGTTAAATAAAATCATTAGAAAAAAATGAGAGTCATATAAACCTGGGTTGGAATTCTTTGCTGATTCCTTATACACAATAAGCACACATCCTTTTCAGGCATATAAATGAGCAGTTCCTTCTGCCTGGAAAGCTCTTCTGAAGAATATTCTTGTGGCTTGCTCTCTGATTTCATTTAGGATTCTTAAAATGCCATTTTCTCAGATTGATCATCTTTGGCCATTCCAGCCCCCATCCCTCGCTGTCTCCCATCCACTTACCTTTACCAGACACTTACAACATTTTATTTGTGTATTTGCAGTGTGCTTATTCATTAGAAGAGTGCTTCTCACCTGGGGTTCCTTAACTCCATCCATAGCCCTTAGAGGCCAGTTGGCATACTGGAGACCTTTATGTTTGTGATAACCGAGCGATTGCTGCCAGCATCCAGTGAGTAGAGGTCAGGGAGGCTGCTAAACACCCAACAACGCACAAAGCAGCCCCCACAACAAAAACAATCTGGCTTAAGCTATCAACGGAGCTATGGTTGACGAACCCTACATAGGAATATGAGCTTTCACAGGGTGAGAACTTGTAATATGAGCTCTCACGGGGCAAGCCTGCATTGGAATGTGAACTCTCACAGAGTGAAAACTTGGTCCTTCTTGTCTGCTCCTGCACCTAAGATAATAGTTTGCACATAGCAGAAACCCAATAGAATTTGTTGAATGAATGAATGAATGAATGAATGAATGACTATTCTAAGGTTGACTGCCTTTCTGCTTCTAATCTGGAAGCTAGGTTCTTGTGCCTTCTGTCCTTGAACTCCCTGCAGCTAGAAAGAATCTGAGAAGGAGTGGTAGCGGGTGAGTTCAGAGCACAGGGCTGACCTCCGTCAGAGTCCACACTGCCTTCTCAATCCTTTCTTCATCTCCAGCTCCCCAGTGGGTCAAAGCATCATGGGCTAGTTTGCAGGGCTGGCTCACAGAAAGGGGTGTTTGATTCTTCCCCCTGTTTGTACTCTAAAATCTTTCCAGTCCATGCACAAACCCACTCTGATTACAAAGGGCTGGGCTTTTGAAACTCAAAAGCCAAGTATTGATTCCGGTTTTTATCTCTGTCATGCATTCTCTTCCTTGGAGCAATAAATGCCAGACCAGCTCGGCTTCTTTGTGTTTTTCAGAAAAGGAGTCAGGAAGAGGCCCTAAAGTTATGCAAAATATCAAGGAATTCTTTAAACACTCTGACCTTGCCATTCCTCACGACCTCAGGATCAAGCAAAAACTTTCAGTGTTCCAAAAATAGTACACTATCATCTTGGAATGCTTTAGTTTTGTAGAACTCTATTTTTATGTATATATGTCAATATTAAGAAAATTATTTTAAGGAATTGGCTCTCGTGATTGTGGGGTCTGGCAATTCCAAAATGTGCTGAACACAATACATAATCGTAAAGACATGGAACCAACCTATGTGCCCATCAACTAACAAGTAGATAAAGAAAATGTGGCACATATACACCATGGAATACTACTCAGCCATCAGAAGGAATGAAATAATGTGTTTTGCAGCTACTTGGATGAAGCTGGAGGCAGTTATTCTAAGTGAAGTAACACAGGACTGGAAAACCGAAAGCTGAATATACTCAATAAGTGGGAGCTAAGCTACAGGAGTATGCAAAGGCACACAGAGTCATATAATGGACTTTAGAGACGCAGGAGGTAGAGGTTAGGAGGGAGGCTAGGGATACTAAACACACTGGGTGCAATGTGCACTACTCAGATGACAGTTGCATTAAAATCTCAGAATTTACCACTGTATAATTTATCCGTGTCACATAAAATCACTTGTACCCAAAAAGCTATTGAAATTAAAAAAATAAATCTACTAAGCAAGCCAGCAAGCTGGAAACTCAAACAAAAATTAAAGCTAGAGTCTTGAGGCAGAACTTCTTTTTTAGAAGACCTCAGTTTTTGCTGACCCACGTTACAGAAGGTCATCTCCCTTATTTAGAGTCAGCTGGTTGCAGATCTTAACCACATCTACACAATACCTTCACAGGAACACCCAGATTACTGTTTGGTTAAAAACTTAGGTCCTATAGCCTAGCCATATTGGCACATAAAACTAACCACTGCATTTGGTAACTGGGAGATTCCGAGTTTGAACTGTGCTCACTGCCTAGCGATCCATCTCTTTGTTTGAGACTTGTAGCATCACCTTTCAATAGAAGGGCCAGCAAAATATGTGTGCCTAGAGACTCTATTGCTATATATACACAATAAAGCTGCCAAGTTACATAAGTTGGCAGAAGGACCTTAGCCAGTCTACGGATGCCTGACGGGAGAAACAAAGCAGGTCCCAGCACGACTCTGGAGTTTGGAGTTTGGAGTTTTCATAATCCAGAAAGCACCTTGCCATTTGCTTCCTGTAAAGAAATGACTAGGCCCAAGTCTGCACAAACCAATTCCAGCCTGACCCTGATTAAAATTTCCTTCTAGCAAATCTGAGAAACAGCTGTTGCTCTGCACGGATGCCCCCAGCACACACCAGCCACCCTGTCATCCCCGGAGGCTATTCCTCAGACGCCAGCTGTTGTGAGTGAGAAGATGAAAGGTGTCAGTCCCATTTGTAGTGCTTGTAACTTAGGGGAGGCAACAAGATTCTTCCTTTGTTTTATCCTTTCAAGTTTAACAGTTAGTCATTATGACTGGGGGAAAGAGTTATCATTTCCAATTTCTGCTGGATGCGGTGAAGCAATTCATCAATCTCCTTAGAAAAAAATATCTGCTCCAACCTGGTTTGGTTTTCTTTGTTCCCCATTGTTTTTTGTTGTAGCAATACAAGCACAGTCACTTAGCAGGTTAAGTTTTGGAAAAGCAGGAGTTTCAGTTTCATTCAGTCTCCAATTTAAAGATGGTGGAGTTGAATAAAAAGAAGAAAATATTTCTGTTGTTTTAGTTACAGAAGAAAAGGTGGCTTGGGTTTGTAAATGAGAGTTCTAGAGGCTTTCATTACTTTTGTTTCAGACCTGCCTCTCTCACTCAGAATATCTTCTTTTCCTTTTTTTGTCTAGGGGGCAGGGAGGGGAGGGGGTCTTGCTCTGTTTCCCAGGCTGGAGTGAACTGGCACGATCACAAGTCATTGCAACCTGAACTCCTGAGCTCAAGGGATCCTCCTGCTTCAGCTTCCCAAGTAGCTGAGACCAAGGTACACCCCCATGCCTATTTCATTATTATTATTATTATTTTTGTGGAGATGAGATCTTGCTATGTTGTCCAGGCTGCCCTAAACCTAAAGCTCCTGGACTTTACTGATCCCCCTTTCTCAGCCTCCTGAGTAAGGGAGTCTTTGTTTAGTTCATCCAGGTGGATGCATTTAAGGAGAAGGCTCCAAACATTGTATTTTATGCTATAATTTATATCCATCTAAATTCTGAATGCATTTTCTTCCTTCATAGTGATTAATACATGTGGATTGATATATCATTTATTAGCCACCAATTATCTCATTTTGAGAAAATGAGAGCTAGGTAATTCGCTTGTCTCGGCCAGCATTACCTGCCAGTAGATGGTGGAGACAGATTCAAATCCTGCAGGACAGCGATACATGGCATCCAAAGTCCAAACCTAAACACAGTCTTGGGAGGAAGTTCTCAGGAATGCATTGCTTATAAAAAGGCTGAAACTTTAAGAACTAAAGATTAAAATAGATTTAAATTGATAGCAAACATACATATGTGTACATACATACATATATAGTTGTATATACATAAATAAATAGTTATACATATTACATATATATATATATATATATGGTGAGGGAAGCAAATCTGTGAAATGATTAACTAATTTATACAAAGTGTAAATGATTTGGTATACTTTTCCTCCCAGAGAAAAGTTTCTTTAAACACATTTGTTTAAATATGACTAGAAGGGCAGTATATAGCCTGAGAGAATGCATAGCAAATGCTATAATTTAGAAATAACATGTACCTTACAACATAATACAGTGTCAGGTTCTTGAGAAAGACAATTTGTCTCATGCAAAGTATGTTACTTTTCCCATATTAAAGTCTTCAAACCACATAAAGGTTATATTTTAATATACATATTTGACAGCAAGTTCTTTCAAGTTTTTATATCATGAAAAATTTGGAAATACTATATTGATTCATTTATTTCATAAGCACATTTTGAGTACTTACTATTGAATCAGACAAGGTCCTAGAAACTGACACAATGAAAAATCACTAAACGAAGCATTGCTTCCAAAGGAATATAAAATGAAGAGCCTAAGGAAATTTCAGAGTTATTGGAATCCAGAGAAGAACACACTTCTGGCTCCAGTCTGAGGCTGTCATAGGGAAGAGAACACCTGAGCTTGGCTTGAAATATGAAGTCTACCAGGTGAAAGGAGGGAGGGAAGGGCATACTAGACAGAAGAAACGGCTTGTGGGGAGGGACATTGATTAGAAAATGTCATGCTGCAGGAGATTGCCAAAATAATGTGTTCCATGTTCAACAATCTTGCCGAGCACATACTTTATATCTTGCATGATGTTAGGCTCTAGGAATGCAAATGTCCTTCACAGCCTCTAGGAATGTAGAGACCCCACCACATGGAGACAGAATCAAGCAACATTAAGACTTTGAGAGATCTCAGTAGTGATTGAGTCCTGTACTTTGCCGAGTCCTGTACTTCGCCAAATCCTAGAAGTTATAAGGAAATGTTTCCCAGGCAGAATTAGGGAATGGGGCAAGAGGACACTGGACATGAGAGTGTATCAGTCTGCTCAGGCCAAGTTATGCTACAGTAACAAATGGTGCCAAATCTTAATGGCCTGCAAAATTAAAGATACATTTTCATTCATGTGACATGACCATTGTGAAACAGCTCTGATTTGGTATCCTATCTTCTTCATTCTAACTCTAATGAAAAAAAAAAAACTCTTTTCTGGGACATACTGGTCCACTTTCAGAAGGAAAATAGAAGAGTAGTGGACCATAATTTTCAAAGCCTCTGTTTAACATAGCACATGTCATTTCTAGCTACATACATTGGGTAAGAGTGAGTCACCTGGCCAAATCTGATGTCAGTGCAGCAAAGAAATAGCTTCTTTCTTCATAAGCATGAAAAAATATTTTGAGCAGCGATGCAACCTTCATCATGGAGTCTGAAAATTCCCTATTTCATCTTCAACTAGTACAGCTCCATGATGAACTATTTTATGCGTTGGACTCATGTGCAACATTTTCTTGAAGCACAGGTGGTAAAGAATGCTAGACGTCCACTAAAATCTGTTCTTCCCTTACATAGTGTAGTTATGTCACACCCTGCACCTGGGTGTGATTGTGTGTCCAGTTCTCACCAACTGACTGTTAGTAAAAATGATTTGCACAGATCTTAGGCCATGATTTTTAAGAAGCAGGTGTGTATTTCCTCTACCATACCTACCATGCCTCTCCTGTGAGAGCAGCAAGAAGTAGATGCCCTGGGAGCCTGCATAGTTACAGGAGTAGGTCCCACCCTGGATTGTTTTGTGACTGAGAGTGAAACTTCTGTTCATTTGTTTATTTTTTTTTAAGTCATATGCATCTTACAGTCTACTTATTATAGCTGTTTACACTCTAGATGTGGGTATAAAAATAAAGTTGGTCATCTAATCTCCTCCTTGTTTAGGAGTTAAGGAGATGATTAGGGAAGGGTGCAAGTTATCCACATTTTTACAGAGTTTATGGTAGAATGAGGACTCCCACCCCAGGCTGTGGATTCACAGACCAAGACTTCTTCTACTATATCTGGTTGATACCCCAAGAACTGAACAATATGACAAAAATTCAGTTTCGAAATTACTGATTCATACCGTGAATCTGGACCAAAGATACATCCCCTGTTTCCTGTACAGGGCTTTAAAGGAATATGTATTATGGGCATGTAAATATATTAGTATATTTCACAAGAACAGTTAGGTTCCAGCTTCTTTTGAAAAATCTTAACAGCAGGCAACGCTGAGTCCATATTCCCATGAAGGGACAATTGGCTCCAGCGCTTCCTTCTTTAAATGAGGTCTCTGCTTGTCAGTTCACCAGGGTCTTCTCTTCACTCTGGTGGTTTTCTACCATCGAGGCATAGAATTAGTTGCCATTTATTGTAATTCATTTTATTTATTTATTTATTTTTATTGTAATTCTTTCATGGGCCAATGATAAAAAGGAATATAAGTTTTTCTTTTTCCCTTGTTCCTATAAAATACAGAATAAAGGGCCAGGAGAGGTGGCTCATGCCTGTAATCCCAGCACTTTGGAAGCAGAGTCAGGCAGATCACAAGGTCAGGAGTTTGAGACCAGCCTGACCAACATGGTGAAACCCATCTCTACTAAAAATACAAAAATTAGCCAGGTGTGGTGGCAAATGTCTGTAATCCCAGCTATTTAGGAGGCTGAGGCAGAAGAATAGCTTGAACCCAGGAAGCGGGGATTGCAGTGAGCTGAGATTGCACCTTTGCACTCTAGCCCAGGCGACAGAGCAATACTTCATCTCAAAACAAAACAAAACAAAACAATACAATACAGAATAACAAACCAACAAGAGAGAAGAACAAATCAAAGAAAATGTGAAGAAGATATTTATTTGAGAAGGTGAAGAATCATCCCTCAGCCAGCCCACTTCTCTTATTTATGTCACCTAGCTAAGCTTCCATGAATATTTATTTGCATTTTGGACATATGCCCCTGCACCGCGAATTCGTGTGGATAAATGACTAACAAATGTGTCGAGGTGCCCATAAAACATTTTTCTTTCCCAGAGGCTATTCCTGATTTGAGTCAGCAGCTCTTTCCTGAGTTACAGGTGCCTCATTCAGACCTGCTTACATGGGTGTGGTTTGATCTGTTCCTTCGGGTCAGCCTCTTGGGTGGATGCCTACTGTGGCCATGGCACCATGACAGAGGACTGGATGGATATGGGCACGAGGGTGCAACTGTGACTGAGGTCTCTGCTTTCCAGAGGCAAAAGGCAGACGTTAAGGAAGGCTTGAGCCACCAGGGGTCTGGCTGTAAATGGTGATACTATCAGCCTTATTATTTTTTAACTTTTTTCTTTTTAGATGACATGTAGTAATTGTACATATTTGTGGGATACAGAATAGTATTTCAATACATGTAAACAATGTGTAATGATTGAATCAGGGTAATTAGTTTATTTGTCAATTGAAATATTTATTCTTTCTTTCTGTTCGGGGCATTCAGAATCCTCTCTTCTGGCTACTGGAAAACATAAAGTGGATTGTTAACTATAGTCACCTACAATGCTCTAAAATATTAGAGCTTATTTCTCCTGCCTTGCTGTCATTTTTCATCAGTGAACCAACATCTGCTATCTCCCCGCCTCCTTTCCCCAAGCACCTGTAAGCACTATTCTATTCTTTACTTCTATGAGATCAATTTTTTTGGCTCCCATGTATGGGTGAGAACAGGCAATGTTTATCTTTCTGTGTCTGGTTTTGATTACTTACCGTAATGCCCTCCAGACTCATCCATGTTGCTGAGAATGACAGGATTTTATTCTTTTTATGGCTGTATAATATTCAACAATGCATATGCTGCATTTTCTCCATTCATTCATCTGTTGATGGGCACTTAAATTAATTCCATATCTTGGCAATCATGAATAGTGCTGCAGTAAACATGAGATCGTAGATATCTCTTTGAAACATTGATTTCAGTTTTTTTGGCTCTAAACCCAGAAGTGGGATGGTCGGACTATAGGACAATTCTATTTTTAGGTTTTTGAGGAAACTCACACTGTTTTTCATAATGCATCAGCGTTATTTTTCCCTCCTCACCACACATGGCAGAGAATTTGTCATAAAGGATGTCCCTTCCAAAGTCTGCCTAGAATGGATGTGTCCTGAGGTAATATTTTAGAATATGAGCTGGTATTTTTCTCTGTACTTTCCATGAGACCCTGTGTACCCTATCAGCTAAGAACTCCACTTTCATGGATCATAGGAAGGCTAACACATGAAAATAAGATGTTTTTGCTTTTGCTATTTGTAAGAATACATAAGTTCCAGCAGAGACTCCATGCTCCAAGACTAGAAATGTCCCTGCTTGGACGTTTATGCAAACCTCTGCTCAAATGTCCCTTCCTTCGAAAGGCTTTTTCTCACCAAGCTGCTTGAAATCAGGTCCCTCCTCACCACCCCTCATCACTCTCTTTCCACTCTTCCATGAGATCATTATGTGTACATTTTGCCTGTTTAAATGTAAACATGGGGTGTCCTCATCACTAAGCTGTGAGCCCCGTTGGGGCTGGTACCTGGCCAGTCTGCTCATGGGGGTATCTTCAGTGCATAGGGGAGAAGCTCAACAAATACTGACTGAATTGATGAATTAGATGTATTTGATGCATGTCTTTGAGGAATGGCCTTGCCTTCTGCCACATGAATGCAGTTTTGAGGTGGGTGGGCTGTATGGTGGGTGTGCTAGCAATGGAAACCTTGCATCAATGAGGAGATCCAAGAGCAAAAGAGAACCGTGTTTCTTCCCAAGTAAAGACTGTGGGTGGGGACCAAGCTTCCAGGGCAGATATAACCGCATGCCGTGGCTGGGTCTACAGGCAGCTCATAGTGGGGAAGCAGTGGGAGTTTCCCAGGCACTGGGGCATGCTGGGTTTAACTCAGGAGCTGATGGGGTTGGCAGGTCTCAAGACTGTTCATGAAACACCCTACAGAAATGAGGAAATCTCACCAAGTGCCACCTTGAAGAAATGATGATATTGGGGATCAGGGCTGCACCTGTCTCTCTAACGCCTTCCCACTACATTGGCCCCTCTACTTGAATCCACATAGAGTGGGAAGACAGACCAACCCTGAATCAACTGAAATTAAACTTCCACCACTAAGAGAGATGGGGATCTAAATTGAAACTGAATTTTAAAAGAAAGTTACGTTTCTCACACATTTGCATTTATAAATTGAAATTTTTATTTCTCACATGGACAGCTCCTCATGGCTGTATCTGTACCACTTGCAAACCACTCATGGATTCCAAGACTGATGCACTTATAGGAAGAAACCGGAATCTGCTGTCATTTATTCCTAAGAAATAATTCTTCCATAAGGTTCCATAATTCAGTATTTGTCAGGCTACTTGTTAATGCCCAATGCAACTTTTATCGCACCTGCTGTGATAAAAGAAGTTGAAAATAAGGTTTGAAGGCACCTGTTGTAATGTTGTAATGGGGAAAGACCTGGGCTCTGAATCATAGGACCCGGGTTCTGATGGCAGCTATGCCACCTGTTAGCTCTGGGTGCTTGGCAAGTCCCTTCACCTCTTTGGGCACCTGTCTTCTCATTAAATGATGAAAGGAAATAAAATGACTCATAAATTGCATGTCATTGTCATAATTTCACACCTGCTGCGCTGTTATATATGTCGTGATTTTTCCTTAATTCAACTGAGAATTTGAATATTTCAATTACATTGCTTGACATCAGCCAGCATTAGGAGGGGTGAACTTTAAATGTCCCTCCTTCTCCCTCTACTCTCTGGGCTGTGCCCTAGAATTGAGAGACTGAGCCATTTTCAAACAGCCCTTGAGCATATAGTCTATTCAGCCCATCACATGAACATAGGGGTTTCCCCCTTCTTTTTTTCCCAAGGCATGCTGTAGCTACAGGTGATTCTTAGGTAAATCCCTAGAAAATATTTGACAGCATCACCTCCGTTAAACTTTTTTCCAAGGGATTTCAACGGAGTCCCCTGTTTTCAGGTGATTTAGATTTGGCTACTTCAAAAGTGCCTCTTCCCTTCGTGGTGTGACGCAAACAGTTTTCCATTCCATGCTTCCATTGAAATAAATAAATCGAAACGAAGGCGAGGATTTGTCAGGTTTCCACTAGAGGGCAGCAGAGTAATGAGAATCAGGGTTCTCGGAGGCTTTGTAGTAGAAGTGTTGACATGTGACTTGGCAATTGAATAATTTTTGATACTGTCCTGACACATAAACACCTAGAAGCAGGTTTTCAAAGGTTATTTGCACACTAAAAGAGGAATTAAGAAAACGAACTTGCATGCCAAAAGTAATTTTCAATATTCTACAAAGAACCGTGGCTTCATTATAAGATTGTTTTTAGAGAATATTCAGCTATCGTTAACTGGCTATTTTAAACTTAACTGGCAAACACGCATTCAAAATAAATTAGGCTGAATTGACCTAGGAAAGTAGATCCAGTGACTATAAAAAATTTCTGCTGGGATTTGAGGGCTGGCCAACTCACCCAAAAGGAGAAATTGGGCTTTAAGTTATTTTTCTGAATCTTCCAGCCCTGGGGGCTCCGAGGCTGTGCTATTAGCATGGTTAAACAGGTGTGCACATACTGCACGTGTGTGTGTGTGTGTGTGTGTGTGTGTGTGTGTGTGTGTGTGTGTGTGATTGTGGTCCTTTATTTTTAAGGTATTACTCCACCTTCAGCATAAAAAGTCAGCAAATTATCAGAGTTTATTCCACTGACATTCTCACACCTTGAGAAACAGCCCATTTGTATTATTGCAGTTTGATATATTTCCCATTTACTGAGCTTCCTTGGCAAGTTGGCATTTTAATTTAATTATACTTTTTGCTAATGGTCTTTATTTTTCAGTGTCTGTGTGTAAAATGCCTGTAGGTTTGATTATCTGCCCCCTCCTCTTCCCAGTGCCAAGCAATAGTGCAAATTTATAAACTGACAAAATTCAGTGTAAAATTCAGGGAGGTGAAATTAAGGAATCTGTAAAGAAATCCTGCTTCAACGCTGAAGCCTTTTCCTCACTTGCAGAGGACAGCCCCCCTCTTGCATGCATTTAGTGATTGGTCTTGCTGTCCCCAGTAGGAAGCAAGAACAGAGGCATGTGGCCTGTGTCCTTGCCTCTCACAGTGCCAGCTCAGACAAAGAACTTGGAGGTCCTTGTACCCCTCTGTGCCAATGCAGAGAGATGTTTCTGTGCCAGATCAGAGAGGTGTCCCTCTGAGCTGGCAGAGAGAGGGTCAAGGCACAGAGAGAGATGAGGACCTCCAAGAGTTTGAACTCCTCCAAAGGTATCCTCTGAGCCTAAAGGGATGTAGCAACAATGGCGACAGTAAGGTTTTCTGGGCTTATTGATGATGCTGGGAGCTTACGGAGGCTTTTCCCTTTAGAATACAAATTTATCAATTTATCCTTAAAGACTGAAGTCTGGTTAGTGGAGTCTGGGCCCCATCAGGACCCTAGGGCTGTGCAGAGGTGCTTTTAGTAGCAAAAAGGAGCTAATGAATGGAAATACCCAGAGAGGCAAGTGTACATGTCCATGCTCACATTTCACACAAGTATGCACACTGTTTCCTTGATCTTAAGATGCTGCTGACTGTAAGACACACCACTGATCCAATAATAGCCTTCTAAAAAAAAAGAAGAAGAAGAAAGAAACACTGCCGGATTAAACTTATACATCAATTGTAGGGTACATTCCAGTTTCAGACATGCTAAAAAGTGGAAAACAAAGGCTGATGTCAAAATTTTGGAGATTTAGAATACATAAGGTTGATAGATGTATTGAAGGTAAAGCTGCCTCCCATTATATGTCCTTAAGAAAAACTCAGATTGAAAACCTGTGCAGCCGCAGTCGAGTTTCTAAGTCATGATTCATAAACGGAATACGAAGGTGTGAGAACAGGCGTTGTCTGTGGAAGTGTTCTGTGACTGTAAAGTTCTGGGCAAATGTTGGCTTTTTGTATTTTATTTCAGTGGATCTATGTTATTTATTTGTGTTTGTTTTATTCATTTTCTTAGACAGGATCCCCCCACCCAACCTGTCCTTATGGCCCCCCTTACCCCCTCATCTGTCTCATCAGCTTGGATGATTTGCCTTACAGAAGTGTGTGGACGAGAAGCAATTCATTTAATCAATCTAGTAAAGCCTAAGACCATTTATTTGCCTGTGCTTGAAAAGGTATCCCTCCAATGTTCCTTGGGCATTGCCCTGTGCAATGGGTGTGTTCCTGAGGTCTGTCCCTTGCCCAGGTCTGTCCCTTGGGCAGAGGGACGCAGATCCCAGCCACAGCAGAGATGCTGCTGGCTGCCATACTCATAGGAAGGCAAGAAAGAGACAAACAATTGAAGAACAGGGAGTGTTAATTACTTTACTCAAGGGATCTTATGAAACATGGCATACATGTAAATTAACACAATGAATATGATCACCGCAGGATTTCATTTTCATGAAGAGGAGCAAAGTGAAAGAGACGGGGCTTAGATGCCACTCTCGATGGTGTTTGCGCTCTCTTCTGCAAATGGAAGTCCTACTCTTACCTATCAGCCTCCTCACTGCCCAGCCTTCTGGGTGATTATGCTGTCTCCCTTTTGCCTCTCCATTTGCTGCTTAGTTACTTGCTTGCTTGAATGAAATCCTTTTGCACTATGGGAGGCAGGATATAGTCAGAGAGGTAGTGGGAACCAGATCATGGAGAGTGTCTGAGATTTTTGGCAAGACTTTGGATCTCTCTGGTATTATTGGTGGTTACTTCCTGGTATAAGAACAGACAGGGTGGTAGGGGGCCACAGGGAAGAAGAGAGACCATTTAGCAGGGCTGAGATGGATGCGGTGGGGGGATAGGAGGAGGGAAGGCAGGAGGTTGGCACCAGAGAGGGCAGAGGGAGGGAAGAAGTCGTCAGATTCTGGTATATTTTTAAAATATGGAATTGGATGCAGGTATGATGAAAACTTCAGAGGAGAGAAAGATGACACCCAAGTTTTGGCTGGAGCAATCAGAAGAATGAAGTCACTTTTTGTTATGGAGAAAATATTATCTTTAAAAATGTGAAATGTTAAATTTGTACTTGTCAAAAGAGGAAACAAGTAATGTTAGGATAAAGTGAGGTTGCATGACAGAGACCTGAATTTAAGAGAAGATGTAGGAGGGAGAAAGAACAAGAGGAAGCAAATATTGGAAGAGATTCAACCTCTTGACAAACACTTGGCTGTACAGCTGGCTGGATCAGGGTCAACCTGGGAGGATGTTTGCCTTGAGTTACTATCGAACTGCTTGTGTGTGTGTGTGTGTGTGTGTGTGTGTGTGTGTGTGTGCATGCACGCACGTGTGTATGTGTGTGTGTGTTGTTTTGTCTTCTCTTCATTCGTGGAATCACAAGTTCTTGGTCAACAGGGTTCTAATTCTCTGGCACATAATAGTCCTTAAGTTGACCCTCCCTAATTGGATGGCTGGGGCAGCCATGATAGCTTCAACCTAATTTATCTCCTTGTCTTAACTTCCCAAATCTAATCAAGTAGGTGGCCCAGTGTGGGAGGAAGCATCTTACATTGTCTGGTGACTTTCTGCTCTCAAAACAGCATGTTTTTCCTATTCCCACATTCAGAAGACAGATACTGCATGAAATGCCAGGGTGTCCTCAACTTCTTGGTCTAGTCTACGGGTACAAGAGAGGGATCAGTCCTGGCATAGTTCTCCTAGTTAAGAGTTCATCCTCATGGTACCAGAATTTTAAAGAAAAGGAGTAACAAGTTGCAATTAAGTGCAGTCAGTCCTTTTAAGTTTTGCATTTATGGGACCCCATACTCAGCTACTGATGGGTGGCAGATGGGATGGTTGGAAGACCGGTAATGTGGGAGACATTTGAATATTCTGCAAACCAAAGATAAGTCCATGTTACCTCTCTTGTTCACTTTTATTGGGAAGGAGACATGGCTGCTAAATGGGTATGAGTCAGAACAGGTGGAATCTACTAAGACAAAGGAAGATCCAGGGTTCTTCTTAGGATAAACATGCATTGTTCTGTCATTTTTTAGTAGATGTATCATTGACCCTAAGTGCCCTTTTCTTCCTTTAAGGGGCTGAGTGGAGAAAACAAACTTCCTTGTTTGTTAGGGTCTGCTCCTCATCACTGATGGTCAGAGTTGGGTTATCTTCACCCAACATTTGTCCTAAGTGCCAGTGGGAGCATGAGAAGAGCAGCCTCACCAGCTGTTGGAGGAAGCACCCTTGGGGCTCTTGCTGGCTGAAGGAATGGGGAACAGCTCTCCTGTGAAGATGGGAAATGTCTGCCCACAGGTTCCAAAACCGCAGGTTCAGTGCCTTGATTGGGCTAAGGTCAACCGTGTATGGGCTTGCTGCAGTCCCTAAGCTGTTGCTTCTGTGACATCTTCATGTGCTCCTTTACAGTGGATCTTGGAGAAAAGGTTGGAAAATGCTAGAGAACCATGGAAGCTGTGAGATGTTTTTGCTTTCCTGTAAAATAGGAGTCTTCCCTTCAAAATGGGACATCTAGTGGTAATAGATGTGAAGAAAGGCACATGGAGCATGGGAGGAAATTGTCCATTTCATTGCCCAGAAGGAGAGGTTTACTATGGTATTAGCTCTTTTCTGTGTTTTGTTATGTAGGGTAGTAGTGTGAGTTGGGCTTAAATCTCAGCTCTTCCACTTAACAGTTATGTGACTGTGAAGAGTCACTTAACTTGTGACTCAGTTTCTTCATGTATGTAATGAGTATAAACAGAATGCTTATTTTTTAATATGTTGATGAGAATTAGAAAATGTGATACATTTACAATGGGCAGAACAGTGCTAGGCGCCAGAAAGCTCTCAGCAAGTGTTGTGGTATTGTAGTTGTGGCGAAGTTGTGCTGTTGCAGTTGTACTGTTATGCTGTTGTAGTTGTGCACTGTAGTATTTTCATGGTTGTGCTGTTGTAGTTGGGTTGTGCTGTAGTAATTTCATTATTGTGCTGTAGTATTTTTGTCTTTATACTGTTGCAGTTGTGCTGTTATAGCTGTATTGTTATATTGTTGTAGTTGTATTGTGCTGCTGCAGTAGTTTGATTGTTGTGTTGTAGTTGTGCCACTATGCTGTTGTAGTTGTGTTATTGTGCTGTAGTAGTCTTGTTGTTATGCTCTTGTAGTTGTGTTGTGCTGCAGTAGTTTCATTGTTGAGCTGTTGTAGTTGTGTTGTGCTGTTGTAGTTGTGTTGGTTGTTGCTGTGCTGTTGTAGTTGTGTTGTTGTGCAGTTGTAGTTATGTTGTTGTTGCTGTGCTATTGTAGTTGTGTTCTTGTTATTGCCAAAGCTGTTTATCCTGATGGAGTCATCTGAGTTCTCCACAAGCAAAGATGGATGGGGAAGTAAAAGAAAAGCCATGGGTGCCATCGCTAAGAGGAAGATAAAAAACGAATAGAACGGTGATGGGAAGAAGACACAGGAACCCTTCCCAGAAGAACCCAGTGGGGAGGGAGAGACAGGAGTCTGGAATTACTTTCCATCCCATTGTTACAGAGTCAGAACTGGTGAGTGACAAAGCTTGGATCTTGAGTCCCTGATGCCCTTAAGTATTTGTCCTTTCTGCTGGTGCAGAAGGCTGGCATAGGGTGTTTGCCATCTGAGCCCTGCAAGAGGGAGGTGTAAACAGCTAGACGCCTTTGCTGCTGGAGAAATCTGCTTCCACAATTGTGAAGCCCGAGCACCAAGTGCCAAGTTTTTCTGTAACAGAGATAATGGATAAAGTAGAAGAGACAGGAAGTTAGTTTTCTGTGGACGGTCTGTCTCCCCACCTTGACACCTATAAGGTATTCCACACATAACTGTTTTTACAGTTGTCTGTGTTTACTGGAACTAGAGGTAATCAGGGTAAAAAGAGCTCATTACGGTGGTCCTTAATCCAATATGATTGGTGTTCATATAAAAAGCGGAAATTTAGACACAAGGACAGACATTCCTAGAGGGAAGATGACGAAAAGAGACACAGAGAAGATGGCCATCTACAAGACAAGGAGAGTACCCTAGAACACATTCTTCCCTCAGAGCCCTCAGAAAGAAGTAACCCTGCAAACACCTTGATTTTTGAACATCTGTGAGACAATACATTTCTGTTGTTTAGGCCACCCAGTTTGTGGTACTTCATTATGGCAGCTCTAGCAAACTAATGTAATTACTTATGACATTTATGACATCCCGGGTCATTCCTTTGGTGCCTGCCAATATATCCATTGGTTGCTTAATAGGATCTTTGGAGATGTAGGTAACAAAATCTGTACTATCAAGGTTACTTCCAAAGGCAAATGAAATACACAACACATAATGGTTTGCAATGGAGATTCTGTGGGTTAGAAATTTGGGAAAGGCTCAGTTGGGTATTTTGCTGCTGGTCTTGTGGGATCCCTCATGTGACTTCAGTTTTAGGTGTTCATCTTTGTCTGGAAAGTCTAAGATGGCTTTGCTTACCATCTGGTGGATGGTACTGGCTAGGGCAGCAAGGACAGCTGTGACAGCTGGATGACCAGTTGACTTCTCATCCTTGGCAAGGCCCATCTAGACTTTTTTGCATAGCAACTGTAGGGCTCCAAGAGCTTTATCCACACTCTTAATCCTTTCCTTGGGATGGTTTCCCATAAGTGAAATACCTGGGTCAAAGGGCATAAATAGTGTTAAGGCTTTACCTTAATAACAGAGAAGTGCATTTCGTTTAACAGATATTACAAGCAGGTAATATCTGTATAGCAATATTTCCTTTGCTGATATTTTCTATCACTCACACTCGTGTGTAGGGAAAAAAGCCTCACGCTTTACCTGACTGCATTCAATCAACTCCCAAATTAAGTAGTGCAAGTGGAAATGTAATTCAGTACATATATCCCTGAGGAAGGTGTGGACTACAGATTTGTTAAGTGGCTTTCATTCTGCATCATGAAACATATCCCTATTTTTCTAGTTGAAGAAGGGAAAGGAACATGCAATTAAAAAATATTTTATTACTAAAAACAAATACCATATCTACAGTTTTATTTGTTCAGGAAAATCATGCATTTCTGTAATTTCTACTTATATTGCAAGTATAATTGGAGCATCTATTCATTGAAAATCCAAGCTGACATGCTTCTTTAAAAACCTGACTGCCATTTTGTTTTAAGAGCTCTAACAGAACATTATTCAGCCTAAACATCTATGTAGCTATTTTCCACTAGAGAGCCATATGGGGTCAGAGTACGGTGGTGGGTCAGGAAGCTTTAGAGAGAATGTTCTTTTACATCTAAGAAATGCTGCATGCCCATCTGCTTATACACAGACACGTGAAGGTGAGAGAAACACACAAAGTCAATAGAAGAATTACTTAACTACTCCTGGTGTCCTCCCGACATGGAAAACATTTCCCTAAATTTTCTTTCAAGAGAGACAGATACACAGGGGCCAAATATCAAATAGTTACATTCCATTATCTCATTTATTAGACAGTAAAAAGAGAAAAAAAGAGTCCAAACTCTGAGAAGATTCTGAAATTCAAGTCTTTTGAAAAGGTTTCTGAAAACTGTCCTCAGGCAGGTTTTTCTCCCTACCGGCAGGGGCGATAGTAAAGTGAAGAAGACAGGGATGGCTTTCTTTGGTTTCTGAATGGGTTCTTTCCAGAGGCCTGTATTACAAGCTGTGTTTTGAGCTAAGCTGGATTTCTTTATATTTGTTAGAGAATCTAATACATTTGTTTCCTCACTGGGAGGCAAAGGTTAAAACAAACAGATAGTAAATACGATACTTCGATACTTCGTTCCAAACTCTTTTTTTTTTGAGACGGAGTTTCGCTCTTGTTACCCAGGCTGGAGTGCAATAGCGCGATCTTGGCTCACTGCAACCTCCGCCTCCTGGGTTCAGGCAATTCTCCTGCCTCAGCCTCCCGAGTAGCTGGGATTACAGGCACGTGCCACCCAGCACTTTGGGAGGCCGAGGCGGGTGGATCACGAGGTCATGAGATCGAGACCATCCTAGTCAACATGGTGAAACCCCGTCTCTACTAAAGATCCAAACTCTTTATTAAGTTCTTTAAAGTCACACTCGGCTGGGCACGGTGACTCATGCCTGTAATCCTGGCACTTTTGGAGGCTGAGGCAGGTGGATCACAAGATCAGGAAATTGAGACCATCCTGGCCAACATGGTGAAACCCCATCTCTACTAAAAATACAAAAATTAGCTGGGCATGGTGACACATGCCTGTAGTCCCAGCTATTTGGGAGGCTGAGGCAGGAGAATTGCTTGAACCTGAGAGGTGGAGGTTGCAGTGAACCTAGATCTCATCAGGCACTCCAGCCTGGTGAAAAAGCAAGACTCTGTCTAAAACAAACAAACAAATAAATAAATAAATAACCATACTGACATCTCTCAGGATCCAGCTTTTGAAATGGTGTAGGGATGGGTTATGGACTTAAATTCTAGTCCAGGCTTAGCCACATACCAGCAATGTGATAGCCAATCATTCACCCTCTCTGAGCCTAGGGGTACTTACCTGCAAGAATAATAAACTTACCTCTTATTTAGAGGAGCTATGATAGTATGGATCAATTGCTACTGTATACGAAGCAGGTAACACCAAGCCAGGTACACAGTAGGCTTGAATTAATAATTATCCTTATTAGCACACCACTTTATTATACCATGTCTTTAATATAATTAGGTCAGATATTACCCTTCACATTGTAGGGACAATAAAAATAGAAGTACAGACAGGGCTTGGTGGCTCATGCCTGTAATCCCAGCACTTTGGGATGCTGAGGCAGGCAGATCAACTGAAGTTAGGAGTCTGATACCAGTCTGGCCAACATGGTAAAACCCCACCTCTACTAAAAACACAAAACATTAACAAGGCGTGGAGGTGGGTGCCTATAATAACAGCTACTAGGGAGGCTGAGGCAGGAGAATCACTTGAACATAGGTGAGGGAGGTTGCAGTGAGCCAAGATTGTGTCACTGCACTCCAGCCTGGGCAACAGAGCAAGACTCTGGCTCAAAAAATTTAAATAAATAAATAAATAAAAGATGTTCACAGAGGGGAAGAGATAGCTAAAGTTCACATTGCAAATTCCCGAATGCCAGACAGAACCCACACAACAACAGGAGCCATGAGCTTCATATGGTTGATTGGGATACTTAGGCTAAAACGAGATCAAACAAAACACAGTTTCATATTTTTTGATTCATAATGGAAATAACCAAGAACATTGGTCATCTGAGCTTAATAAGGCATCCCTTCTTCCCATGACTGTTGATGTTGGCTATCAGATTTAAAATCAGTTTCAGGAAACTGGCCTTCACCATGCCATAAGACCACCATTTTCTAAATTGCTTCCTTTTGAAAAATGTGTAGTCCTGAGACTGGATGTAATATTTTTACCAATTCCCCATTGTAAGCCTAATGCAGGTTGTTCATTTCAGCCAGAGTGACGTACGTGGTGAATCTGTTCACTGTTGTAGAATGATAAAAATTTCAGCTTCTCAGTGGAAGCTGGTACTTTGGGATAAGTTGGTGGCTATGCTTGGAAATACATGTCTAGTTGAAATGTAAGTATGTTTATTCTTCAAGATCGGATCAAACAGCCTGCAAAATAAAACTCATAGTTCCATTTCAGAATGCACGGAATACCTTCCTGTCCATATGTGGTCCGTCTTTTGTGTTGGCAAAACCTCCTTTGTCTCTTTATTAATGACTGGTCAAAAGCACTCTCCATCCAAGAGACCTGAAACCGATCCTTTTGTTTAAGTAGCACACTCAGGATCTGAGGTGAGAGCTGAGAGATGGCAGGGAGCTGAGCTGGTGGAAGCTGCTGGGAAGTGGGATGACGAGATGGATGAAATAAGGTTTGGCTTTCTGAAATGACTTTTTACTCCTGTAGACATGCTTTTCCAACTCGACATCGAGGATGCACATTTCAATCAAAAGCTGAAGTAGCATCCTTATCAAATTCATTGCAAGTTTGAAAATAAACCTTAACAAAAGTCTGTATGTGTTACAGGAGCATTCATGTCGGAGGCGACGTGATGTTCAGATGGGGAAAGGTAGGGTTGTCCATCAAAATGTGTATGGTGGGACAGAAGAAATAGGTAGGTTTTTAGACAAAGCAACAGTCAGGCACAGAAACCTAAGTAATTTTTCTTTGCTAAAATTCTGTATACTAGTTCTGTGTATTACTAAGCCACTGTTAATGACCTAGTCCTCTTATGTCTTCTAAAGAGCACCATGGCATTTCTCCAGGTTCTCTGTGTGCTCTGGAACAATTTACATCAGACCCCTGGCCACTTGGGGTGGGCATATGATTCAGTTCTGACTGACGAGACATAAGCGAAGAAGTTGGGGGGAAACTTTATATGTCCTGACATCAGTACCATCCTTTTAGCAACTTCTTCCTTCTTTTTTCTGCCTGGAATAGGGGTCTGGGATACAGCAGCCATCTTGCAACCATGAGGTGATATGCATAAGGGCATAGGCCTCCTAAGAGGGAGTGGAGTGCCTGAAAGAAAGATCCTGCATCACCATTCCAGCCCTGGGCTGCTGGCCACACACTGCTAGCTACGTGGAGTCATGCTTTTGAATGGGTCCTGCATTCCTAACTGCATCAATTGACACAGAGTCTCACTCTATCGCAGGGCTGGAGTGCAGCGGCAGGATCTCGGCTCACCACAACCTCTGCCCCTTGGGTTCAAGCAATTCTCCTGCCTCAGCCTCCCGAGTAGCTGGGACAACAGGCATGCACCACCACGCCCGGCTAATTTTTGGTACTTTTAGTAGAGACAGGGTTTCACCGTGTTGGCCAGGATGGTCTCGATCTCTTGACCTTGTGATCTGCCCGCCTCGGCCTCCCAAAGGGCTGAGATTACAGGCACGAGCCACCATGCCCTGCCAAGATCATTGCATTTTATAGTCAAAGTTTATTTTTCACACACATAAAATTCTAAACTGACATTCTTGATTAGCAGAGAAGTCTTCTGCAAACAGTGATTCAGGGGTCCTGTCTCTTTGTATCTGGTGGCTTTGCTATCTTCATCACACGGCTTTCAAAGTCACCCTGTATATGGATGAGAGATAGTATTGCAGAGGCTGGGGCCGGGGAAGGGTGTGTACCAGTCCCAGGGGCCACATGTCACATCCAGAACTCAGTCTCTCAGACTGGCATTGCAACCTTGCTGTGTGCCCAGGAGGGAGAGATAGGTTTGGTAAAAATCCAGGGGGCAGTTGTAGCAACCGCCATGCTTTATCCTTGGGGTGGCCTTGGAGTACTGAGGGACAAGTTGACACCTCACTTTTTATAATGGTGATTGACAGTCAAGCCAGTCCTTTCTGGAATTTGGATGATGGGATATGAACTCAGACAGGTAACTGAGCCTGTGGCTTTTCTTCAGCCAATGAGGAAGAAAAGAGGGTGGGGGAGGGTGATAGGGTCTGCCCATCCATGTCAATGTCCCTGCTTGACTTCAAGGTGAGCAGGAGGTGGGGAAGGGAGAAATAAAAATTATTTAAATTTCCTACCCTTTAACATCACTAACTGTATCCCATGAAACTACAGATAGGATATAAACAGCAACTATTTATTTAGCCCAAGTCCTTTATGAATCTTGTTGCTCAAAAGACAATGGGATGGAGTGATTAGAAACTCAGACTTGAGCTGTCAATCCTGGCTCCACTACTTAGTGGTCGTTTTGTTTTGTTTTATTTTATTTTGTTTTTTGTTTTTGCAAATTCCTTGTCACTGGAAGCCTCCTGTGACAAGGAATTAATAGACGTAATCACCTTGTAGGTCTGTTGAGGACATAAAATGCCATGAAAAGTGTAAGGCTCTCAGGATAGGGCCTGACCTATAGCGAGTGTTCAATAGACTTCAGTTAGCTGTTATTTACTGTTATGATTATTATTAAAGAATGATTCACCAGCTTGGAGTGTCTGGAGGAAACCTCCAGATGGCGCTGAAGCAGAGAATCAGCCTGGCATCCAATCGTAGATGCTGGAGCACAGCTGCTCATCATTTCTCCAGGTCAGGAACCTCCCAAGTCAAAACTGTAGCTGTGGCAAATGAAGTTATCTGGGAAGCTTCTCTCCTGTCCTTCACCCTTGCAAACTCAGGTATCTTTAGAGTGAGAGTCACTGACCATTCTTTGGTTACTCCCTAAAATAATATCAAAATACACCTGCTTTCATTTAAATCCAATGTGACAATGTATGCTAAGTACATATAACACGCTTAATGCACATTAAATGCTCGGTAAGTTCAATTTCCTTCTAATACCTCTAACAGGAAGACAGTATCTCCCTCTATTTCTTTCCTTATCAGCATGGTCAGTGGGCAGCTGACTTTCAAAATCTATCTATTTGCTTAATAAAAGTTTGAGAGAAGCAACGTTTGCCTGATTGATTGCATTTCTCTGAAAGTCTTTTGGGTGTAGAGATTTCCAGTCTAAGCTAAGAATGCAGACAGGCTTTGGTTTACAAGCCAGCTCAGCTAGGAGGTGCAGAAGCTTGAACATGCTATTTCCCATTCTTTGCAAAATGGGAATGATGATGAAGATGCATAGCTTGCTGGAGAGAATGAATGCAATGTGCCTAGCACATGTATGCTTTCAATACATGCCACTTCCCTTGCCCTGCTAATTATCTACTTATTCCCTTGACTTACCTTTGTGTTATCCAGTATGTCAGTTTTCCAGGGCCCTGGCTACTGTGAGGGAAGAGCACACTCACAGGGTGCTTTGCCTTCCATCAAAACCAACCTCCCCTGCTCCCTTTTTCTTGGGACCCTGCCTTCTCTTCTACTTGGGATGAGTTAATCAGATGAACTAAATAGAACCAGGGCTCGCAAGCCAACAAGGCTCCAGAGGTGGTTAGTGTGAACAGAGGGTAACCTTGGTGGGAGTCCCCTCTGTGAGCTGAGTTGTCTCTCAGCTCCAGCACCTCATCTGCAGATAAAGTGGGGGGTGAAATCATCTCCACTGGCCTTCCTGCCCTTTCTTCTGTGTTCTTGTTGAGTGCTATGACAGGCAGCAAGAGAGGCCATGGAGACCACACATCTTTCCCAGAGAGGGTGGCCGGTCTTGGCTTCCCTCTTATTTTCTTATTTGACTATTTTCTTGGCCTTCATGGGGAGCTGGTTAAGTCTGATGGATGAAAACAAGAACCCTCTGACCTGCCAAGAGAGTCCTCAAGAACTCTCAGACCATGAAATGTGGCTACCCTGAGAAAGCTGATAATTTGGTGCCCTTTTAATATGTTCCTGACATACTTGCATATTCAGTGTGTGTGTGAGAGAACTTGATTTATCTAAGAACAAAATATACATCTGCCTCTGTGCTCAAATAAGAGAGTTTTTAGGGCCCTGAAAATGATGTTTCTTTAAAAGATTTGTTCACTGAAGATACAAATAGAAATAAAAACAAAACTATTACTCCAAATTTTCCGAACCACATAAACTCTGATAATCAAAAAAAGTTATGCATGTACAATTAGAATATGTAAATAAGTCAAAAAGAATATAAAAAGAGAAACCTTCCTCCAGTCCCTTTTCATTATAGCTAGCAGTTTGTTGTGATTCTTCTATTGACATAAGCATTTTACATATTGGCAGTACATATGCACACACACAAACACACACACAAACACAGCACACAAACACACACACATACACACATTCTTTAACTGCAGAAAGGAAATCTAACTGATTTATTACTTCTACTGAACATAATCTTACATTTTAGCTTTTCATTCCAAAGTTTATCTCTTTCTCAGTATAATGTTGATCCTGTAGTGTCACCAAAGTAAAGGTAATTTTTGTGGATATTCCTACCAGTCTTATTTAGATTATCTTTAAAATTTCTTTATCTGGCATTTATGGTAGTGAAATTTTTGAGTAGCCCTTGTCCTCTCCTAAGGTCTCTTTTGCAATTTTCTAAATCAGACATCTTCTTGGGAGGCATATTAAAAGGGTTTAAAATTTGGATAATAAAATAAATTGCTCATTTCCTGTAAACAGCATTCCAGCATGCATTATTCAGTTACAGAATTATCCTGATTGCAACTGTTGACTTCAGGCAGCTACGGGCTCTGTTCTTGGGCTTTGTGACACAGTAGTTGTAGTTTGAAAAAAAAAAATAGAACTTCCAGGGAGGATTTTTGTTTGTTTTGTTTTGCTGTTTTATTTTGTTTTAATTTCCAATTATGGGGACTGTCTATTTTGTGGGACCAAATTATGTTTCGCCAATTCTACAAGGAGCTGCATGTGGACCCCTGGATTTCCTGGAAACGTACCGGCAATCAGTAGATGTGCTGTATTCCTGTCCTTTTCAGAAAGTTGTCTGTGGCAACTGTGTTGTTGACCTGACCTTAATCATATTCTGCTTAAAGCAGGAGCAGTTGAAACATTTTTCTTCTATTCTGTAGGGAGGGGATGAATAGGGTTTGGAAGTTCTGAGAAGCATGCAGAATGTTCTCGGGGGTGAATGTAAAACAGAACAGAGAAGATTTGCATATTCTCTGCTGGAAAGCCGTGTTAGCAAGGACTGCATCAAGATCATCTTCAATAACAACACAACGCATGCGTAAATGCCACCTCCCACGGTCAGGGTTACCGAGCAGTAATTCAGCTTTCACACTCGGCACCTTTGGGCCTTATCTATGACAACCCTGAAAGGTGTCCTCTTAAGAGTGGGACAGGGGAGAGAAAACAGTCATTTAACTTTCAGGAACACTAAAAACACAAACTGTGTCACGTAAAATTACAAATCAGTTCATAAAATTGCAATAACTGACCCGCACAATGTGAATTTCCTGAAATGAGCACTCGGATTGGGCACCAGTACCAGGTAATGAAGGGACTTTACAGAGATGATTAACAAGGGCCTCCACTTTTTATTAGACTCATTTCGCTAATCCCTAAAATTAAGGAATTCCAGGTGTATGGAGCCAAGTATGCAAATGATTTCCTTCCGCTGAGCTGCTGATTTCATAAAAGGCCCTCAAACAGAGAAATAAAACACACAGAATGGGAAAGCTTTATGGCACAGTCGAGAATATTGTGCCTTTAAATAGTTCAGACAAGCAGTGCGTGCTGTAAATTTGCCACAAAGACAAATTTGTGCAAAGCTATAAAAAGAGCAAAAGTGAAGCTGAAAGGAGAAGGCTGGGGGAGGGGCTGGGGGGCAGGAGGGACTCTCAAGACCTCCGTGGCCAAGGCAGTGTTGATTCAGCTGAGGCAGCCGCTGTGGGAGTGCCTGTGGGGAGCACGTTGTAAGGAGTGGGCTCACTGGACACAGAAACAAATGGAGAAAGGAAAATGGAGACAGTTTTATCCAAAGGGGGATGAAAGCGTTGCGTTTTCCCAGTGTTCTAGTTGTAGGGATCTGCAGACAACACCTTGAGGGCCAAATCCAAGGAACTGCCTGGTTTGCTATGGCCCAGGAGCTAAGAATGATTTTTGCATTTTTAAACAGTTGACAAAACATCAAAAGAAGACGCATACTTAGTGACGTGAAAATTATATGAAATTCAGTGCTTGTGAATAAAGTTTTATTGGAACAGAGTATGGATGGCTTATGGTTGCTTTGTGTGACAGCGGCAGAGTTGAGCAGGTGCAGCAGAAGCTGTGGCCTGTAAAGTCTTACTTCCTATCTGGCCTTTACAGAAAAAGTTCGAAGTTCTTTCTACAGCAGAAGGTCAACTAAGTGTGGCCTCCAGAATAGCAGCATCAGCATCACTCGGGTAGAAGTGCCAGCTCTCAGGTACCTGGCAAATCTACCGAATCAGAAACTAGGGGTAGGGCCCAGAAATCAGTTTTCACAACCCCTCCCCCACTCCGGGTGATTCTGATGCATAATGAAGTTTCAGAACTGCTTCCTGCTTCCGTAGAGTGACAGAACAACCAGAGCCCAATGGGACACTGCATGTTAAATCCTGCCAAGGGTGGACATGGGGTCTTTATCAATGTGAGAAATCCTCTGGGGGGTGGTGTTGCCACAGGAGGCACCCTGGGCTGTCATCTGGTTGTCCTGTCCCTTAATGAGCTTTGCTTAAATAATGTAGGAGGACACAGTATTGCTGTAGGACCAGCCACATCATACCCATAGGTATCAGGTACTGTTGTTTTTAATTTTGCAGATGGGCTACTAAGTCGCCTAGAATCAAGCAAGTAGGAGAAACAGCCTTCAA
The DNA here is from genome assembly GCF_049354715.1 of Callithrix jacchus. Taxonomy (NCBI): domain Eukaryota; kingdom Metazoa; phylum Chordata; class Mammalia; order Primates; family Cebidae; genus Callithrix; species Callithrix jacchus. The sequence continues at coordinate 9,901,336 of NC_133521.1, read as the reverse complement.
AAATGGGGTCTATATGACCTCAACACTGGAGTATCTTCCCCACCCCATGGTGCCCTTGATTGAAACACACTTACCAATTCTGTACGGAGTCACCCCATCTCAGGCTCCAATTCCTGGGAGTTGGTGACTTGGATTTTGGAGTTCACACCCTGCACTGCTCACAGAACCGGCATTACAGAGAAAGAAAGTCATTTTACAAAATGCTAAGACATCAGTGGTCTCTTCGGGAAAATGTCTGGTTATTCACAGTATATATATGTGTAGAGCTCAGAATATTCTATTGTGAAAATATCGAGATAACAACTGCTTGGGGAACATTTTCAGTGAAATATTTACTTGGGAGAACGGGAAACATGTCTAACGATAAAAAAATTGTAGGCGCATCTGGGTGAACATTATTTAGCTGCAAGTGTTTGCTTAGATATTTTTAATATACATTTATGCACTTTAAATTTATTTTATTGGGTGAGATAAGGACTTTCGGGAGAAGAGCTGGGGCATAGATTTTTAATGTTCTGGGCAAACGAATATAGTCTCTGGTAGACGATGGTGCTCCCAGCTGCTTTTGTTTGATGGATTATCCTGATATCCTTCATTTTATTGTGGTGCTAAGGAATGGGTCTGCCTGGAACAGTTTGCTGACAGATGAGAGCCTTGGTCTGTCACTGAAATCTCAAGAATTTAAAAGGAAATACGGAGCAATTCACCTGGGTTCCCACTTATTACCTGCAGTAAAGGGTGTGTGAGTGGGGATTGACTGGCTTTTATTTTAACTTTCAAAGAAGAGATTTCATCTATGTTCCTGCAGAGACCAGAGGTGCTGACAGGCAGGTGAGTTTTGCAGTCATCTCACCAACACATTAATCAGATTTCCTGTTTTTCCAGCCAAAGATGACTTTGCCCAGACAACCCAGCTCATATGTGGGACATTTGCAGAGAAGATGCAGGGCAAAGGACCTGGATGGAGAAGATTCTCCAGCAATTATTTTCTCTACTTTTAATTTCAAAATGATAAGATTCACAAGCATTTGCAAAGATTGTAGTGTACAGAGAATTCCTACATATTCATTTTCCCCAAATGTTAACAGCTTACATAATTATAATACACTATCAAAATCTGGAAGTGAATGTTGGTAATTAACTAGAATACTGGCATTATTTAGAGTATCAGCAGTTTTTACATATACTCATTGTGTGTGTGTGCGCGCGCACGTATGTGTGTGTGTGTTTGCATGGTTCTGTAAAATGTTATCACATATACAGGTTGCCTGCTATGTTTTAAATTATTAAATGATAAAAATCACAACATTGTTTGTAGCTTTTTAATGATTGGAATAATAAAATACATAACACATTGCATCTTTCATCCTGTCTTTATTACCACTCTGTCACCGGAGTGGGTGTCTACTCTGATAGCATGAGTGTTTGAGGCTTCTAACCCCTTCCTAACTCTTCTGAAGACGCAGTATGATTAGGAAGAAACATACAGATGAGTCACTATGGTCGACATTATGAGTGTTCATCAGTGAATCTTGTTCTCTTCTATACTTGAGTACATGGAAGGTAATGCCTCTCCTCCCTCTTGAAATTAGGCATGATTATGTGATTTGCTTCAGCCAATCACATGAGTGGAATTTTTCACCTGTCCTCCTGCTCTGCTCTGGAGATCATGTAAGGGTCCACGCAGAGGTGCCATGCGACCACAGCCATCACAGGAAGGTTGGCTCAATCTAAGATCATAACCCAGTGAGCAAGGGACTTGCCTTGAGTGAGACATGAACTTTGTTGAGTAAAGACACTGAGATTTTGATGTAGACTGTTACCTAATCTAACTTGTCTTAACTGGTGCAGTGTTAGGATATGATGCCACCTTAGGAAGAGAGATTATTTACAACTCTTCCTCATGGCTTGGACTTTCTAGAATTGTTTGTTCTGCTGTGGAAGGAACTGCTTCTCCATGGCTGATGGAGAGAAATGGGTCTAGTGTTCCTTCCTGCTTAGAATGTGTTGTCTTCTATCTCCCTCTTCTCCACTTTAGAAGACGGTCAAGCAGAACCAAGGTAAGACTCCATCCCTTTTCCCTCAATCGGAAAAAGTTTGAGAGTTTGAACCCAAGAATCTGTTGACAAGCCATCCAGGTGATTCTGATGCACAGTCACGTTTGAGAACCACTGATCTTGATGCGCTCTTCAGTGGCCTTTCTGTGGCTTATTTGCTGTTTTAAGAATCCTTGAAAACCCGGAAGAGCTGGGGTGCTTGTTCTTTACCAATGCGTGGAATCTAGCAACACCATTTAAAGGAAAGAAAAAGGGTGACTTGTTCTGCCCTGGTGTAATGATTGAGATTTCCAGAATCTTTATTGATTTTAAGTGAAGGAGATTGCTTCCAGGATGAGTGGGATCTGGAGTTCTGTCCTCCATCACTCAGAAGTCTTTCTTCTGTTATTGTCTTCTCTCTTTCATCATCAATTGCCCCAGTTCCAATGCGAATGGTTCGAGTTCATGATTGCCTGCCTTACTGGAAATTTCCAACTTTAACTCTTCTATATTCATTGACATATAATTGTGTTTGTATTTTGAAAGGGGATAGCTATGCTTATCTCAACAGGAAGAAATGCTAATAGTGCCAGTATCAGGGAAATATTATTATTACTTTCTTTTTTTGAGACAGAATTTCACTCTTGTTACCCAGGCTGGAGTGCAATGGTGTGATCTCGGCTCACCGCAACCTCCGCCTCCTGGGTTCAGCCAATTCTCCTGCTTCAGCCTCCCGAGTAGCTGGGACCACAGGCACGCGCCACCATGCCCAGCTAATTTTTTGTATTTTTAGTAGAGACGGGGTTTCACCATGTTGACCAGGATGGTGTCTATCTCTTGACCTCGTGGTCCACCCACCTCGGCCTCCCAAAGTGCTGGGATTATAGGCGTGAGATACCACGCCCGGCCCATTATTACTTTTTATATGATGCTTTCAAGTCTTAGGGGTGAAGGCCCTTTGGGGCTGTGCACTGCCAATTTTGGCTATGGAGTTGACCTTCACTCATGGCACTAAGGTTCTGAGCATGTGTCCCTCCACTTGGATATCTGAACTGCACACGAAACCAATCTTGGATGCAAAAGTAGAAGGTTCCACTGTGCTGTCATGCATTTATTCGTAGGCAGCACAAAACAGCTTTCTGAGCTGCACTGGCCACACCAGACATCACCCCAGCCAAAGCAAAAGTCAACACTTGAGCTCAGAATTTTATTGTCTGGCCCAATGCGTGGACCAATACTTTGATCAGGGGATATTCTACGTAGAGAAGCCAACTTCTGGGCTCCAAACCAGAAGGTTGACAGGGATCTCCTATACAAAGGTGGAGAAGACAGGCTTTAACTCTTCTATACTATTTGACATATAATTTGAAATGTCTTGTGAAATGGAGCACAGTGGTACCTAGAGCAATGGAGACTTTCACCTTGTGAAAACTGGAAGACAACATGCCATGAAGTAAACTACAGGCCTCACAGAGCCACGTTTGGCTTCTGTTAGAAAGGAGGAATCCCCAGTGAGCCATGGTGACAGTGGACTGATATTCGGGCAATGGCTTCTCATCTCTGCGTGTCTCTCACACCTGGGAGAACTGCAGGCCAAGCAGATTCCACTGAAAAACATTGAGGACTCTCTATGAGTGGGCCAACTAAGCATCATGGGGCACAGAAGAAGAAAGTGCTATGCTTTGCTCTTCATTTTCTATTTTTTAATTGTTAAAAAATAAGTATACAACACAACAAACTTAGAAGATAAAATACACATTAACGGAAATGTAAAATTGCCCATAATGGCAAAAAAGGAAGTAACTTTTTACTAATAAGCTGGTATATAACTATTAACGTTGTATACACATAAAGTATAACAACACTGGGATCATGCTGAATATATGTTATGTAATTTTGTTTTACTAAACAGTACCAAGTGACCCATTTACCCACATCATTACAGCCTCGAAAGTGATTTAAATCCCTGCACTATATTTCACTGATTTGCTTTACAAACTCGCTCATTTGTGAGACAAACATTTACTGGACTCTAGGTCTACAGTGGTAAAGAGAGATGCCCACAGCACACCCACTTCTCTGGGTTGGCAGTTACAAGGACACCAGCGTTTCCCACCTCCACCCAAGATGCTGTGAAGAAGGGCTACTCATGCCGCCTTCCCCTCTCCATGCAGACTAGACCTGCTTCTCTTTCGGAGTTTGCAGGATTCAAATTGCTTCAGATAAATTGGAAACTGCTGCACTGGCTGCCTGCAGGGCGAGGCCTGATGTCTGTATGGTTTCGATCGATGATGAGGTGAGTGTAATAAGCAGATCACCTCTCCTCTTGGGGGAACTCCACTGATTCATGGTGCCACATCCTGCTTCTCTTTCCAGCTCAGTGCTGCTTGGGGTGCCTGGCCATTTATCTTTGACAAAATCTTCACCTGAAGCTTTCCGCAAACTCCAGAACAGCCCACGAGCCCCAGACATGTGACTGGGGACAGGTGTACAGGGGCAAAGGAAGGGATCCAGGTTTAGAAAATACCAGCCTTTATAGCATGAAAACAGCATGCACCATGGAGTGTGCCTGGTGCTGAAATCAAGTGTCTCATTCTTTGAGATGGTGGCTTTGTTCTCCTGCACATCAGAGGATCTAAGTTCCAGCACCAGACCTCAAAAATCTCTCAGCAATATAACCGTTCTGAGTTTCTGATCTCTCCAATGCAGAAGGCACTCAATTCATTATCAGCCATTTTTAAACATCAAAATGTAAGAAGAAAAGGCCTTCCCTTAAGGCAGCGATTTCCTCCACAGGTATCACTTATTCTTCAAGTAAGTTATAGTTCTCATTATGTCAAAGGTTATTGTGGCAACTTCAAAATCTCCTTCCTTAAATTAACTTGAATTAATAAATAAACACAATCCAGGTCGAGATTTTTAAAACTGTTTTATTGATTTTATTGAGGTACACTTTCCATACCGTAGAGTTCACCCACTGTGAACATAGAATTCAATAACTTTTTTGTTAATGTAGAGTTGTGCAGGCATCATCACGATCCCATTTTAGAACATTGCCCTAATGCCCTTATGTTCTGTTGTTCTGCGCATCAGAGAGTCTAGGTTCTAGACCTCAAAATCTCTCACCAATGTGACTGTTCTAACCTGAGTTCTGATCTCTCCAATGTTTATGCTCACTTGTAGTCACTCCCCATCCCCACCCCTAGCCCTAGGAAACCACTGACCTGATTTCTGTCTTTTTAAATTTGCCTGTTCTGGACATTTAAAAAAATTATTTATTTTTTATTTTTTTAAATAGTCCTTGGTTAATATGTTTTCTTTTTTTAAAATTATACTTTCAGTTCTGGGGTACAGGTACAGAACGTGCAGGTTTGTTACATAGGTATACATGTACCATGGGGGTTTGCTGCACCCATCAACCTGTCAACTACATTAGGTATTTCTCCTAGTGCTATCCCTCCCCTAGTCCCCCACACCCCCCCATAGGCCCTGGTTTGTGATGTTCCCCTTCCTGTGTCCTTGTGTTCTCATTGTTCAACTCTCACTTATGAGCGAGAACATGTGATATTTGGTTTTCTGTTCTTGTGTTAGTTTGCTGAGAATGATGGTTTCCAGTTTCATCCATGTCCCTGCAAACGACACAAATTCATCCTTTTTATGGCTGCATAGTATTCCATGATATTTATGTGCCATATTTTCTTTCTCCAGTCTATCACTGACAGGCATTTGAATTGGTTCCAAGTTGTTGTTATTGTGAACAGTGCTGTAATAAACATATGTGTGCATGTGTCTTTATAGTAGAATAATGTATAATCCTTTGGGTATATACCTAGTACTGGGATTGCTGGGTCAAATTGTATATCTAGTTCTGATCCTTGAGGAATCACCACACTGTCTTCCACAATGGTTGAACTAATTTACACTCCCACCAACAGTGTAAAAGTGTTCCTATCTCTCCACATCCTCTTCAACATCTGTTGTTGCCTGACTTTTTAATGATTGTCATTCTAACTGGCATGATGTTGGCATCAATGTTGTTTTGATCTGCATTTCTCTAATGACCAGTGATAATCAGCTTTTTAAAATATATTTGTTGGCTGCATAAATGTCTTCTTTTAGAAGTGTCTGTTCATAGTCTTCACCCATTTTTTGATAGGGTTGTTTGTTTTATATAATTGCAATCATGCAATTTATTGTCTTCGTTTGTGTCTGGCTTCTTTCACTGAGTTTGTTTTTGACCTTCATTCAAGTTGTTGCATGGATCCGTTGCTCATCCCTGTTGATTACAGATTATTATTCTGTTGTATGAATATATCACATTTTGTTTTTTAATTCATCTGTTGAACATTTTGCTTACTTCCAGTTTGGGGCTATTATAAATAATGTTTCATGCAGAGGTTTTGAGGTAGTTATTGTAAAGTCAAAATATTCCAAAAAGCTCATCGGATGAATATTACAAAGTGCTTTGACAGGTATTGTTAAGACTTCAAAGATCAGAGTTTCCAGAAGATGCTAAAAATTTCTGAAGCTTAGTCACCACTTTCTAGATTAACATGGAAACTCCTGGAGAAAATCCTTCTTATCTTTTTCATTTCCCATGTGTTCTGCTCTTAGAGAAAGTGCAGGTTGTTGTCAAACTGTTTACTCAAATTTGAGGATGATGTGAGCAGGACCCTGACACCTAGAACAATCTGACATGCAGTTGGTAGTCAGCAAATATTTGTTGAATGAATGAATAAATAAATGGTCCAAAAATGTGATCAAAGAGGGTTTTGGCTCCTGAGGCATCTAAACCTGATGGACATTTAAGGAAGCAGGATTCAGAGCTTTGTGCTTAGCTGGTGATGGGTGGAATAAGATTAGGAACTGCTGATGTAGAGAGGGTAGGAGAGGGAGAAAGAAGCCCTGTTGATAAGGACCACCTTCTATGTGAGGTTGCCTGTTACCTTTGCCCTTTAATCTGAAGGTTCTTTAAAAATTAAGAGATAGGAGCCACCCTCAAAAGTCTATCAATAAGAATACAAGACAAACTGGAGTATATTTATGCATTGAATATACAATATAGCAGTGAAAATGAATGAAATGACAGCTACACAATACCAAGGGATCTCAAAACCATCAGGTTCAATGAACAAAACCAGGCACCAAAAACATGTACTGTATGATTCTATTGATTTAATAATTTGTTCAAAAGCAAAAAATTAAACCATAATGTTTAAGGATGCATGCTTTGGCTATGGAAAAACCATAAAGAAAAGTGAAAGAGTGAAACCATATAAGTCAGAAGAATGGTTAAGCTTTTTGGCTGACCAGAAAAGTGACAGAAAGGAGCCACTTTTCCGCTGATTGAGAGGGACTGAACAAGGGCATCTGGGGTGCTGAAGACATAATTTCTCACTCTGCAAAAACACATAGGGCATCCTTTTGTTTACTTTTCAGTGGGTATGCTGTATTTCCTAATAAAAAGGTTTGAACAAAAGAAGACACTAAAATGTCAAACAAAACAAAAAAACTAAGCAATCCTGATTTCAAAGACACATAGAATTTTTGAAATACACATCCATGACACAGGTATGATTTTGTTCAGTAGATTTCACTGTTGGTGCCCTTATTTTGTGGCTTGGGCTCATTCTCTGCTGTTTGGTACAATTGCTCAGCACCCTGTACTTATCAAGTAAGTTGTTCCAAAAGTTAACTTTTTGTTTGATTTTTGGGAACTTAGAATGCATGCATTTCTTTTGTTCCAGAAGGATCATGTCAAAAAAAGCAGGCAGGAGGTTTTCGCGGAGGCCTCTCAAAACCAGTTTAATTTGTGATGTAGCCAAAAGGTAATGTCCATTATACAGGTCTGGCTTTTTCATTCTGAGAGCAAAGACCCCAGCGAGGCAAGGGGGAGAGTTTTTGCTCTTCACGCTAGATACAAGACTAATTCCCAAGGGAAATTTTGAGCTAAGTTAAGTTTGCCTTTGACTTCTTCCTGCCTTTTTTTTTTTTTTTTTTTTACTATGTTCTTCTCCCACTTTTGAAGACCAATTCATAGTCAAAACCTCTTGCTAGAGAACCTGCCACACACCTGCCTGGCCCACAATAATGCCTCCCATTTTCTCAAGGTACCTGCCTCATCCAGGATTCAGAAACACTAGTGTATAAGTGGCTGATGTTTCCTGGCTCTGCTAGGGGGATCTATAGGGTTTTTTTTTTTGAAGATGTGATTTGATGGATTTACTAGCAGGCCAGCATAGTGACGAGATATGATTCAAGTGGGAATTGTGGAAGAGAAGAGCTTTGGCTACCAGGGGCATTTGTATTGACCGCTGCCCAGGAGAGTCTGACATCACTTTTACTTCTTTGTGTCTCCTTCCCTTCTGGCACCTCAGCCAACAGCCTTTCTGAGCATGTGAGTTAGAATTGGGATCTAAAGTGTTAAGAGTTTGGAGGAAGAGCAAATGTCACCTAATACTTTTGCTTACAACTCTTAGTCACATGGCCGTCTCTGTCTTGCAGTTCCTAGCAAGGTAGCCAGATGCCCAGCAAAACCAGGGTTTCATCATGAGGCAAGTAAGGGAAAGTGGATATTGAGAAGTATATTAGTCTCCTGGGATTGCCATAACAAATACCATAGACTGAGTGGCTTAAGTAACTTATTTTCTCACAGTCTGGAGGCTACGAGTTTGAGATCAAGGTATCAGAAAGGTTAGTTTCTTCTATGGCCTCTCTGAGTGGCTTGTTGATGGCTGCCTTGCTGTGTTCACATCTTCATTGCTCTGTGTTTGTCTGTGTCTTAATCTCCTTTTCTTATAAGTGTACAAATATTATTGGATTAGAGTCCATTTCAATGACCTCATTGAACTGTAACTACCTCTTTAAATGCCCTATCTCCAAGCACAGTCATGTTTTAAGCTACTGGGGGTCAGGATGTCAACATACGAGTCTTGCCATGGAGATACAATTCAGCCCGTAACAGGGAGAAACTAAGAATCTCTGCCCATATCTCGGCCAAATCCATTTATTGTTGTTTCCAGTTAGACTGGAGGCTCCATGACAACAGTAGTGATGGATTTTGATCTTCATTTTTCTCTGTGACATTTGAAGCAGGGGCCCACACAACTGCACGTGTTTCATAAATGTGGATGACCAAGTACTATTGGTAACTATAATAATAGAAAGATTGTAATGATACAGGATAGGGCAGTTGTGGATAAACTAAGCTGTGTATCTTGCATAAAGCAAAAGTAGATGGGAAAAAATTGAAATAAAGGAGCATAAATGTATATCCATTCATTCATTAATTTGTCCATTCATTCATGTACTTTGTTAAACAGCTGCTCATTGAGCACTTATGGGCCTTTTTGTTAGCGATGTTGGGGTCACAATGATGTAGAAGACACTTTTCCTTACAGAACTTGAATTCTGAAGAGACAGTGATAAGTTAATTAATTAACAAGGTATCACCAGGTTGTGATTATGATTATGGTTATTCAGGATACAAGCAGAAACACTTGGTAGTTGGAGGATGGCCTTGGGCATTCTATGGGTTCTCTGTGGAGACAGCCCTGGAGTTGAGACCTGCGGTTGGAAAGAAATGAGCCATCAGAAGGGTTGAAGGAGGAGCGGGATTCACAGAAGGCAGTAAGGAAGGAGGCTCCGAGTTGAGAAGAATCATGACTGTTGGAGGAACAAAAAGAAAGCAGTGGGGCTGCAGCATGGTGGGGTGGGGGGGAAGGCGGGAACAGGTGAAGCTGGAGTTTGGTAAGGCCAGAGCAGGTAGGGCCTCAGAAGTCATGTTAAAAGTTCGAATTTTGCTCTAAAAAAAAAAAATGAAAGCACAGAAATGATGCCATCAGATTAAAATCACAGATTTATTACTGACAATAAATCAGCTTTTTATTCTGCAGTATACACAGTGCTTTCAAGACCAACTTTATCTTTAGTGATTCTAGTGGATTGAGTGTTTTGATTCCCTGACTTGTGGAGAGGACATAGGTGAGTTCCGTGTTCCAGAAAACGTTTAAATACAGTAAAATGCTTCCAGTTCTGAAAAATTTGGCTGAGGACAGTTCAATGATCGATTATATTGCAAAGGCCCCATGGGTCTCTCTGGGCCTCAGAATTATGATCATTATAATCACCAATACTCATTGTCCAGATAGAAATCCAATAAAATTTCAGATAGTTTTTAGATGTTACTTTCAGAAAGTATACTTATTGCTATAATTATAAAATATTTCTTATTTATTTATTTTCGTGACAGGGCCTTGCCCTGTCACCCAAGTTGGTATGCAGTAGTGAAATCATAGCTCACTGCAATCTTGAACTCCTGGGATCAAGTAATCTGCTCACCTCAGTCTCCCAAATACCTGGAACTACAGGCTCATGCTATGTCTCCTGGCTGACTTTTTTTGTTTTAATTTATTTTAGAGATGGGGTCTCCCTAAGTTGCCCAGGCTAGTCTCAAATTCCTGGCCTCCAGTGACCTTCCCACCTCGAACTCTGAAAGTGCTGGGATTACAGATGTGAGCCATTGCACCTGGCCAAAACGTTTATTTTATACATCATATGTAATTATAAAATTAGTTTAAAAACACTTCCCAACCTGAGTTTCTTTCTTTTGTCAGTTAAGCCCTTTCTTGTAAAAGTGCTGGAAAGAGTTCTTATAAACGGAGCATTGTAAGGGTTTGGATGCTGGAGACTGAGAATTCACTGTGCTATAATTAGAGAATTGGCCACCTTGATTGGCTGTAGAGAATTATAGGAACACAGAGTAACGTTGCAACAATTATGCCCCAGCAATTAGCAACCAATAAAGTAGGAGACCTCATTGATAGAGCTTTCCTACTTAGTAAAAATATTGGAAAACAAATACCCTGCAAAACAAATAACACGTAACCAGCTCTGGCAGAAGAGCTAAAATAAACTTGGCTCCAGCAGAGAACCTAAAAGCAGCCAAGACCAGGGCTGAGAGGGAGCAGTTCCTGAGAACAGGACGGCTGTCTTAACAATCAGGAGAGCCAGCATGTTTTGAATGCTTTGTGTGTGTGAAGTACACACACAATCAGTGCTTAACAGGCATAGTAACATTTCGTCTGCACTTACAGCCTATGAGTGAGTTGCATTGTTAACTCCATTTCACAGATGAAGAAACTGAAGCCTAGAGAGATTATACCCTGGTAAGTACCAAGGCCTTGATTTAAACCAGGATTTGAATTAGACCTAGAGTCCGCATGCCTACACCTAGGATACTCAACTTTCCTGACCAAGCCAGGTTTGGCTTAAGCCTCCATCATGCTAAGTGATTTTTTTTTTTCACCAACAGTGTATTATTCTTGCAACTAGGGATAATAAAGACATATTATAAAATTGAGTCCTCTTTGACATAAGTCATTTAAATTTCAAGGTGTTTGCTCGGCATATGTATTTTGCTATTTAATTTTACGACAACCTGTACTGGTCATATAGCTATAGATAGGGAAACTGAGGTATGCCAAGATCATCAGACTTGGCCAGGATTTCTATCAAATGGGAACATTCCATTCTGCCCTAGACTCTTTAAATAGAATTACTGCCCACTTACCACTGGGTGGTTTTCCTCTATTATCCCATTCTTGAATTCACCCAGACACCCCACGTTGCCCCTGGTCATCATGCTTATCCTGATCTACTCCAGACCCTTCACCCTAGCTTGGTTGTGTCCTTTTCCTGCAAAATCCTCCAGTTTGGAGGAATTGCTTTGTTCTTCTGGTTCTAACCAGACCTCAGAATTCCCACCCAGGTATACCCAACATCCACGCAGGAAGAGCAGCAGTGTGGTCCTTAAAAGCTTGGCTTTGTATCCGCCTGTGTGATCCAGGATAAAATATTTAATGGCTCTGAATCTCAGATTCTTTTTTTTTTTTTAATTATTTTTGGTAGAAATGGGGTCTCTCTCTATTGTCCAAGCTGGAATGCAGCAGTGAAACCATAGCTATCTGCAACCTTGAATCCCTGGGATTAAGCAACGCTTCCATCTCAGCCTCCCAAATACCAAAGACCACAGCTTCACACCACCACACCCAGCTTTCTGTATTTTTAATTTTTTAAAACTTTAATAGAAATAGAGTCTTGTCATGTTGCCCAGGCTGTCTTGAACTCCTGGCTTCAAGCAATCCTCCTGCCTCAGCCTCCCACGGTACTGGGATTACAAGTGTGAGCCATCATGCCAGGCCTCTTTTTTTGTTTTAATAGATACCTTCTCTCACTCTGTCACCCAGGTTAGAGTGCAGTGGAATGATCGCAGCTTACTGCAACCTCGAACCCCTGAGCCTTAAATTCTTTACCTATGAAAAATAAGTATCGATACCTTCCTCTCCTCTGGGGTAGAAAGTCTGTGATGGAATCATGTTCAGTACTGTACTTATCTATCAGATGCCCCCAAATGTCTATGGCATGATTGAACTGTGCCCAGCACATGGGGCATGCTCAGTACATAATCACTATTTCTATTGAGAGAAATCTCTGTACTGCCCGCCCCGGCAAACAAATTAGGACCATTCCCCACCTAGGGATTGAATGGGAAGAGAGTTAGCTATGTGAGAATACACATCATGCCAGCATTGTCCCTTTTGTCTTCCCAGCATCTAGAATAGCTCTTAGCAAATAATTATCATAATAACTAGAAGGAAAAGAATGCACATTTATTGAGCACATACTAATTGCTAGGCACTATGCTAAGCAATTTGCGATATTTAGTCCTCACAAGTATTCTCTGCAGCAAGTCCTAAAGATTTTTCCTTTTATTTTTTTGAGATGGTCTCACTCTGTCACCCAGGCTGGAGTGCAGTGGTGCCATCTTGGGTCACTGCAACCTCTGCCTACTGGATTCAAGTAGTTCTCCTCCCTCAGCCTCCTGAGTAGCTGGGAATACAGGCGCACACCACCATGCCCAGCTAATTTTTGTATTTTTAGTAGAGACAGGATTTTGCTATGTTGGCCAGGCTGGTCTCAAACTCCTGACCTCAGGTGATCTTCCCATCTCGGCATCCCAAAGTGTTGGGATTATAGATGTGAGCCAGTATGCCTGGTGATTTCCCCCCATTTTATAGAATGAGAAAGATGCACTTAAGAGAGAAGAAGCAACTCACCTTGGATCATGCATTTAGTGACAGCAGCCAGAATTCAAAAATGAGAATGGTCTGACTGTAAACTCTGAACTTTAACTACAGAATATGCTGTTTCAGTAACTAATGAGAAAGAGAGGCAGGGAAGAAAGGGAGAAGAAAGGAAGGAAGGAAGAGAGGGAGGGAGGCAAGGAGGGAGAGAGGGAGGGAGGGAGGGAGGAAGGAGGGAAGGAAGGAAGGAAGGAAGGAAGGAAGGAAGGAAGGAAGGAAGGAAGGAAGGAAGGAAGGAAAGGAGGGAAGAAGGAAGGAAGGAAGAAAAGGAAAGAAGAAAAGAGGAATGGAAGCAAAAAGAGAGGGAGGTAAGGAGGAAGGTAAGAAGGAACATTTTGTAAGCCCTGCCTAGAGTTCTTTCCATAGGTACTAGTTCTTAAACTTGGCTGCATGCTAAAATTATTTGGCCAATTCAAGAGAACACTGATGCCTGGGTCCCATCCCCAGAAATTTTAGCTTATCTGGTCTGGTCTGTGGCCTGGCCATCAGAACTGCAGCAGCCCCCAGGGGATTCTAGCCTGCAGCCAAATTTGAACCCCACTGCCTTAGCAGCAGCACATTCCCCCTGTCCTCCAAGATGGCCAGAGCACTTTTCATTAGCACATGTGAGTGTCACCTGAGGTCTCCAGTGGCTACTCCAAATGGCTCCAGCTGCAGGTGCTCTGGGCTCTGAACAGGGCAAGGGTAGACACAGGGACCACGTGGTTGAGGCAGAACCTGGAAGGGCATGGGGTTCAGGAAGTGCAGTTTATTACAGTCCAAATGACAAAACCTTCTGTGCCGAGTTGCACACCAACAGTGTTCAGACTGCAGCAAGGGGATGGATACAGTCCTTTCTGGCAAGTGTCCCCCTCACTATGGTGACAGGGCGTCTTATGTCTGGGATTTCCCGGACAATGACTTTTCCAGCTTGCCCTAGGCAGGTGCTCTGATCTGGCCCAAGGCCTGGCTCATCAGAATTGAGTGGCTTTTCATGGGCCAGGGCTGGGGATCCCTGACTAGCCTGGGCAAACTCTGGAGCTTGGCATTAGGAGGGGAAGAAAAGCATCCGCCTGTTGGTGGGGTGTCTGAACCACTGTGGGAGTTGCTGAAATTCTTTGTGCTGTATTGCCAAAGGATATAGCATTTCCTTTGATTCAGAAAAAAAAAAGGGACCTATTTAATGTGAGGTGGTGAGTATTCCTCAGGTTCATAGCCAAGCCTGGGGCTGGCGGGTGGTCTGTGAAATCCCTGACTTCCACTCCACAGAGAATCAGTCGGGTAGTCTGTTATCCATCTCTTGGCTGCCACAAAATTCATCAGCACATGGGAGATCTGCCTTCCGCAAGACGAAACAAAAAATCATTAAACAAAAATAGCCATTTGCCATGCTTGATCCAGCCATCAACTACAAATATTCTTGAAGCTTATAATAAAAGAGGCCATTTGTTGCCTGTTGTCTGTGTATGAGATCTTATGCTGAGTGGTTTACATTATCAGCACATCTAATTCTCACTTGTTCCCTAACCAGTTGAAATTATTATTCCCATTTTATAGAAAAGTAACCTGAGGTTCAGAAACAGGATAAATGCATTGCCCAAGGTCAGAGAGTTTATGAACATCTAAAGTAGGGGTTTGTACCCAGCTTTGTTAGATTCCAAAATGTGTGCGTTCAAAGACCTTGCTACACTGTCTCTGTCAGGATAACAACTCTGTTTTATTTATCTCTGAATTTCTGGCACCTTGCACAGAGCCTGGTGCCTAGAAGATCCACAATCACTTTTGCTAAGTGAATGAAGAAGGAATGAATGAATAAGAAAACAAATGGGCTAGGAGTGGTGGCTCACACTGGTAATCCTAGCACTTTGGGAGGCTGAAGCAGATACTTGAGATCAGGAGTTCGAGACCAGCATGGCCAACATGGTAAAACTCCATCTCTACTAAAATTACAAAAAATTAGCCGGGTGTAGTGGTAGGCCCCTGTAATCTCAGATACTTGGGAGGCTGAGGCAGGAGAATTGCTTGAACCCAAGAGGCAGAGGTTGCAATGAACCGACATCATACCGCTCCAGCGTGGGTGCAGAGTCAGACTTCATCTAAAAATATATATATAAAAGAACATATGAAGCCATTGCATCATTCTGATCTCAAATTCTTCATTTGCAAAATAGAGGCTACAAGGATTAGAGAAATGATGATGCCTGCCACAAAGCTTTGAAGAACTGGTGGCCATCCTACATAGGTTTGCTGATATTAATCAAAGCACTCAGAATTATGTTGAAAGGAGAAAATTTCTCATCATCGCTATGTAAATTTTGCCTATTTATTTATTGCCTTTTTTTTTTTTTTTTTTTTTGCTTTTTAATGAACAACCACAAAAATTAACAATGGGAAGACACCACGTATGAAGGATCTAGAAAGTTTTCCAGATGATACAGGGATGAAATGAGAGGAGATGAGATTTCTGAATGTTCTTTTCGCTACTGTATTTGTGGGGATCCGAGCATTTGGAGCTGGGAAAGAATTCTGAGATGATCTGTGAAATGGCTAGGGAGCTCAGAGGCATTTAGTTATTTTCACCAAAGTCACAGAGAAAGCAAGTGGCAGAGTGAAGCAGCCCAGAGGAGAGGCTCTGGTTTCCAGCAGGGCTCACCCCTCTCTCTTCTGCCTGGAGCTGGGCTGAGCCCAGCCTCTCCACGCCAAAGGTTGGCCTGTGAGTTGCACGCCTGCAGCCAGAGCTGGCAGACCAACAACGGTATGATTGATGCTTCCTCTGCTTTTGTCATTTATTTGCCTTGCTTTTTTTCCTTTCCCCAACAGAGCTGATAAGGAAGGTTTTGCCAGAGAATCATGTATCTTTTTTTTTTTTCTATTGACCAGTGAAATGCAGTTCTCATTACTCCAGCCACTTTCCAAGGGTAAGCTGTTTTGCATTATTTAGCACCTAAATTGGGCCTTGAAAGAGACTTGGGAGAGGCCTCTTAATGCTGGGGTGCTATTCTCCGTTCTCTTGGTCCCAGCAAATAGGCCATCTCTTCAGGTGTCATGTCTGCCTGATCTGATAGTTTCCCTTTGTTTTGCCCAGGATCCTGACATTTGCTCAGTATCCAAAACCTCACTCAGGCAGTGTGATGTAGTCGAATGATATAATGGCCACTGGCAGGGGACAGATAAGATGTGAATTTAGGTTTTGCATATCATCTACTGGATTCTAGCAAGTTATTTCACTTTCTCTGGGCTTCTGGATCTCAGCTTCTGCATCTGTAAAGCTGAGATCCAGGCGGGTGCTGGAGACCCAGGCGGGTGAGGTGTCGGCAGTGCCATATTTATGGCAGCACACATGCATGATCCTGAAAGTGAGTGCCCTTTAAACACTGCATCCCGCAAGGCCCCCTGCCTCCCAGGAGTCTGTGCCCTGGTTGAGATGGTTAAGGTAACAACACCTAATTTTTATTAAGCATTTACTATATACCTGTCATTATCTCAAGAGCTTCGCAACTCGAGATAACTCGAGTTGGTTATCTACCTAGGATTACAGAGTTTACAAGTAGTAAGAGCCAAGATTTTTACTCAGCAGCTTGACACATAGTAGATGCTTAAATACATGCTCAAGGGGTGTTTTATGCTGTCGTTGTTATTCAGGTGAAAATTCAGCAGCCATGCTCCTCCCCTGAAACAACCAAAATTTTGTTCGGGACCTCAAGTGGCATCTGACCATTTCAACCAGTCTTGGAGATGACAGATACATTTATAGCACTGCCGAATAGAGTCATATTAAGTTATCCATCTCTGCCAAATGCTATTCATTGCGAGACCTGCTCCATAATGAAACATTATGGATTGCTTCTTTTGGCTAGAGAATAACTTAACCTTTGACTCGAGATGGAGGTATGTTTTCCATGAAAAGCTGGTTAACAGCATCCTCCACTCAGCAGAAATACCCACCAAGGATGTGTGAAGTGCCAAAAGGCGTATTACATCCTCAAAGTCTGTGAAAGAAAAGTCCTCTCTATATATTATTTGTTTAGTTCCCTGTCTAGGTTTCCAGGAATTAAGACTGTTATTTTACAGTCTAATTTTAAATCTGGAGCTTTATTATTCAAAAGAAACGTCTTTATTCCCCCTTCTCATGCTCTGGTCCCTCCATCTTGTTTCGTGTGCATTCTGCAGTGGATTTAGTTGAGTTTTCCCCGCAAGGATTCCATTGCAACTCCAGGACTTAAATATCCTGATAGTCAATGAAGCTTAAAAACAGAGCGCCTTTGCAGCCATGATTGTATTCAAGTGGAATCTCTTCCTTTCCACAGAGAAGTATAGTATGTCTAAGTGAGGTGGTTAAATCTTCACATTGAGGGGATAGAATCAGAGAATGTGAGAACACACTATCTGCGGCTGTCCCTGTGGTATCTCTGGCTGCCAGGATACCTGTCAAGTCCTGGGCCTGGGCAGAGAACCTGGTCCAGGAACCCATTCCTGCTCACATCTTCCTCTTCCTCCTCTTTGTCTGTCTTTTATTCAGCACAGGGTTGAAGTCACTCCTTATTAGCTGGATGTTGACATGGAAAAGCATAGACCATGTCATCTCTATATACTAACTCTTTCCTGCCTTCCTAGGTAACTATGGGTGTGTTTTGGGGAGAAGAGTAGCTGAACTCAAGTGCTTCCTTGCCCTCCTTTTTACTTCTTTGAAAGTGTATTTCTACACACCAGTTGGAGTTGTCTTTATATAAGGAATGCTAATATCTGAAAGTGATTTGTAACCTATGAGGTACATGCAAAAGAAATACAAATTAAAATTATTTTTAGAAATATTCTAAAAGTATATCTAGCACATGACAAACCTTTGGGGCTTATATACTCTAAACGCAGCTCTGTCCCCTCTTAGCTGAGTGATTCCCTGTCAATATCTTGGCCCCTTAGATTCTCATCTCATCTCATTTTCCTCATCTCTAAAATGAGAATACCTATTTATCTCAGAGATAGTTACGAATGTTTAATGAGGCCATCTTCTTAAAGCCCTTTTTGCAGAGTTAGCCAGTTAACTCTTAATGTTGTTAGCAATGCTGATGAAGGGGATGGGTATTATTGTCATGCTCTTATAATTATCATCTCTCTGGGAGAGGAATTCCCTCCCTTACCCTGGCCATGCCACTTTTAGAGTAGAAGGTAACTCCCCTTGTTTCATCTGCCTTTCAGTGGCACCAGGAGTTGGCTACTAGAACTGTAGGCTAACACACATGTGGCCTGTAGTGATTCTCAGGCCGAGAGTGAGAGTGGAAAATTCCAGGTCTGGCTGCTGCTTGGGTGGCTGACCCTATTAACCGTTAGCAGTTTATCTTGAACCTGATTCCGATTACATCCAATTTGTTCTTTTGCTCTCCTCCTTCCCTGGTTCCCGTCTAGAATTTACATTAGAAAATGAACAGCCAGTGTATCTCATTTGTTAGTGCCGGAGCCGCTGGCTGATTTCTGATGTCGACTCACCTAGGCATTCTGTGGGTTTTACGAACTCACTCCATCACCATGGGTGGAGGTGGGGAAGACTTCTCCCTGGGCCTTGGCTATCCTGTTAGATGACTAACCCTCAATTATTGCTACCTCGTTTTGGCCTCAGGAGGAATTCCGAGGCCATGGCTTTTGAGCATCTAAACACAAGAGTGCTTCAGAAAGAGTGGAGTATAGCTGTGTTGCTTCTTACCTGGAGGTTAGGCGATAAAGACTGACAAAAATGTTGAATGGTCAAAGTTATCCTTGTAACTTGTTGTAAACTGTCCAACAAGGAAGCTCAGAAATCTAGGTCTTATGAATATAATGCTGTAGTAATATGGATATATCAACATAAAATATATACAGAATATATATAACAGAGCGACATGCAAAACGTAATTGTGTGCTGGTTTTGAATTACATAAAGAGAGAGCCCATATAGTTGAATTTGGGTGGTGAATACACTCTGAATTCTGCCTCTCTGTAACAGAACTGAATTATTTTGCTTTTCTGTGACAGGGATTCTGTGAAAAAGAGCTCTCTTTCAAGATTCAATGAATTTAGCTTCCCAACTATCACAGAAGTTTTATTGGAAGGGAAGCTCGCCTATAAGGTTGTTCCACAGGAAAAATGGAGAAGTCAGCATAGAGCAACCAACTCTAGTCTAATTTTACCATAAATATAAAAAAAAAATCCTTTTACCTGACTCACAGCAATGGACTGTCAGATGAGTGACCATCTTGTAAAACTTCATGGAGATCCTTAGGTCTATAATCTCATTTACACAGGGCCAGTTACCCCAGGAGAAGACTACGGACACTAACAGCAGCGAGAGGCAACATTTGTGACTCCTTTCTGTATTCCAGATACTGCACCGAGGCCTTTGTATCTGCTGTTTTATTTGACCTAGGTACTATTACTATTCCCTGCTCACTGATGAGGAAATGGTTGAATGACAGTGACTGACCCAAGGTCACACAGCTAGCAAGCACCGGACCCTGGAACGCCTGCCAGTAGCCTCATTTGAGAGCTCAGTCATCTCAGAAGAACACCCAAAACCAAGGTTTTCTTCATGGCCCCACCCTTCACACTTGGACAAATCTAAGTTTCCCCACCTGCAGAGAGGAGACAATGATACCTGATCGGAATATTGAGTAGGGGCCAGGAAACAAGGCACGGAGAACTGCGCCCTCTAGAGCTATGGAAGTTTTTAGGTGGGTGTTGATTTAAAAATTAAGATGGGGGATAGTAGGAGCTTCGCCTTTTGGTGCTGCCCCCATGACATCTGCCCCAGTCAAAGAGAACGGTCCGCCCCTATTCTCAGGAGAACTTCCTGACCCCCTCTTCTCCAGTGCTGCCCCTTCTTTGGAGCTTGGAGGCTGGGGGAGTGTGGGGATATAATCGATGTATCCCTTTCATCCTGTATCCTTTTAAATTTTTTTTTAGTCAGGAGTGTTTCTGAATTTTCTTCTGATCTAAGATGTCTTCAAGCAATGCCCCAACCTCCTATTCAGGAAAGGCTGAATTAGTACCCATTAAGGAAATGGCCACTGAATCTGTTGGACTTAAAATAATAATAATAAAAAAGGTTCTTGTCTATTAGATTCATTGCTCAGATTCTGATTCATTTGCAAAAAAAAAAAATCGCCTTAATAAATCCCATTGAGCACAGGAACTATAAGAATGAGGCAGAGTTAAGAATAAAAGACATTCTTCTGCAGGGCTCAGAAACACTGTCATAGGAAGTGTCCTGGGATTCTGAGAGTGTACTTATTGGAATGACACTCACACTGAAAACCTGGTAAAAGAAGACACTTTTCCAGGCGGTGGGCAAAAGAAGTGAACTCGGTTTGTGCATCCCTTGAAGGCATATTTTGACACACAGTGAGGGGGAAAGTGAGGGCCCTGAGGCCTAGCTAGGTGCATGGTGGCCAAGTGGGGGCTGGAAGTGGAGGGGGTTTTGGTTGAGGAGGCATTCCACAGTGCTGTGTGGGGAAAGCTGCCACCATTAGGAGGTCTGAAACTCTAAATTGGAGGGCGGGTTCCTCTGTTGGCTGTGGGACCTTCCTTTCTCAGAACCTTGGTTTCTAAACACCCCACAGGGCTCTCAGGGATACGGATAAAATCTGTGACAGCACCCTATTACTTGCAGGGAACTGCTCCTAGATGACAAACCATCATACATGATCAGCGTTTATCGAGCACCTAGTCTGTGAGATATTACCTTCAACCTTTGAATATGGTACTGACCAAAGCCACATAGTCCCAGTCTCATGGAATTTCCATCCAGGCAGTGGAGACAGACAATAAGCAAATAAATGTATAATATGGGAAAGGGAGGATTTGAGCAGGGAAATGGTAGCAACTGATCTGAGTTTCAAACGGAGAAGAGTGAAGAATAATTAAACGTGCCTCCTAGTTTTATTTGAAATAGATACTTCAGAAGCGCCTGTCGGTAAATACTCCATGTTTTTCCGCCCATCATAATGTATAGGTACAGCATGATGCCACAGGATTTAGTCTCCAGAATTCACAAATGTCACATTCATAACAAATAGCAGAGGCAATTTCATATTCAGTTCGAAGTTCTTCCTAGACATATAATCTATACAACTTAATTATGTAATTTTGTTAACATATAATCTATGTAACTTGACGGTTTTTAAAGTTCATCCTAAACCTTGAATAATTTAGGATGAACTAACTATTTGTTAGTTGATGAACTAACATTTGTTAGTCTCAAAGGACTGGTTAATGGCAAGTTAATAGTCACCTCCTATCCACTCACTGACGCAGAGATGCCTCTCGACTTGCAAGGCTGCTATATCCTGATAAACCCACACCGAATCAGAAGCGCATTTTATGCTGGCAACATGGTCCTTGATTGATCTACGATGGTGTAACTTGCTGAATTTTTAATTCAGCTTGATGCAAAAGTGATAAGAATTCAGTAGAAACCATAACCCTATGGTAAATGGTAAGGAGCTCTTTGTCTTAGCTTGGGGTTAGGCCTACATAAACCCATCATAACATTGAAAAATCTTAAATTGAGGCATTATAAGTTGGGGGCAATCAGCATTTACCAAGGGGCTTTCATGAGTGTTATTAGGGACTACACTGAGTCATGAGGTAACCCCTACTCCACCAGGCTTGCCATCAGTTCCTTCGGAGTTGCATTAGTTCCAGAATTGTTCTGTGTGGAGAAGGGCTTTTTAATTGTGACCCACATTCTTCATGTTTCTCAGGCTGGCTGAGGCTGGAGGTAGCGCAGTCCTGTGGTAGGGTATCTGAGTGTGAGGTGGAGAGTGTGTGCTGAGCATGGGGAGAGGATCCTCTGATGTCCAGGAATAATCACATCCCCTAGCCAGGAAGCCCACAGGCGGGCGTGCCCATATGTCTTTGCTTCCTTCTGATGTAAGTTTTGGGCAGAACAAAACCCCAGGAGGGCTGTCTTACGGGTCTCCTCTCCTTTTAGAAAAATCAGTAAACACATAAACCTCTCCTCTTATCATTTGTTCAAATTTCCTTTGTTTCCTGGATATATATTTTAAACTTTTTAGTTTGAACTGATTTTAGACATACAGAAAAGTTGCAAAACTGTAGAGTTTCTATATACCCCTCACCTAGGTTTCCTTCATGTTGACATCTTCCATAATGACAGTAAAATGATCAAAAGCAGGAAATTAACATTGGTAGAACGCTGTTCACTAGATGACAGGCCCTATTTGAATCTCACCAGTCTTTCCATAATGTTCTTTTTTTTTTTTTTTTCGGTCTGGGATGCAATTCAGTGTCCAGCATTTGTTTGCTGTTTTTTCTTGCTCTTTTAATCTGAAACTTTTCCTCAGTCATTCCTTGTTCTTGGCTATTTCTAAGGGCACAAACCTCTACAGTTCTTTAAGGAATGTTAGGGTCATGGAGTTTTGATCCTGAATGGAGCAGTTGCAAGTAGTTAGGTTCCCAACATCAGAATCATTCAAGAAAAATTGGAATGATTTGGCATCATAATATATATTGCAAAAGGGATAAGTGCAGGGCACAGGGCTTGGACTTGGAAGCAACATCGTAGCTCTAATAATGATAATGATTAATTTAGTTCTCATGGAAACATCTTGCTTCTGAATTCAGGGCTGCAATCAGCACATCCACTTTGAATCTAGGCAGATTATATCATCTTTCGGGGCCGCTGCTTTCTAATCTGTAAAGTGGGGCTAATAATAGCATCAGTTTCAGGGTTGTTGCAAGGAATAAATGAGATAAATCATGCGAAGTATTTAATACCATACCTGAAACATGGAAAATGTTCAATGTATGTTAGCTATTGCTACTATTGTGTTAATAGTATTTTTTATTCTGTTTGTTTGTTTGTTTGCTTGCTTGCTTGCTTGCTTGTTTTGTGATGGAGTTTCTTCTAGTTGCCCAGGCTGAAGTGCAGTGGTGCAATCTGGGTTCACTGCAACCTCTGCCTCCCAGGTTCAAGCGATTCTCCTGCTTCAACATACCAAGTAGCTGGAATTATAGGCACCCACCACCACGCCTGGCTAATTTTTGTATTTTTAGCGTAGATGAGGATTTAATCATGTTGGCTAGGCTGGTCTTGAACGCGTGACCTCAGGTGAGCCACCTGCCTTTGTCTCCCAAAGTGCCGGGCTTACAGGCATGAGCCAACTCGCCCAATGAGCCACCCAGCCCATCCTGTTTTTATTCTTATTATCAGTCAATATATACATACTATTTTCCCAGGATGATGCGAAACACTGTCAGTTTCTTTCCTATAAGGTAGTTATCCACATTTTCTGACCAAATTTTATTTTACCCTGAGGTCCATGTTCTTTGAAATGCTACCCGATTGCCTTATCAGTAATAATGGAGCAATTGTATGCATGATGTATTTTACAGCTCTTTCTCATGTATGTCATTCAATTTAACCTCAAAACATTCTTAGGGTTTTGGACAAGGACCATAACATTGGATAGATAAGTAGGGAAAGTGAGGGACAGTTTTGGAAAGAAATGAGGTACTCCTCATCCATTACATGTTCTTTCTGGCAGAATGGTTTTAGAATCTTAAGGCCCTTCCAAGCTCTAATAAACATGTACTAACTTTCACAAAACATTACGAGTTATTTTGTGCAGGATCAGTGCGAATATTCAAGCTTGCTCCATGTTGAGGATGCCAGGAGCAAGTGAGCTGCAAAGTCTCAACAGCCGGCTCTGTGCAGGGACCTGTAGCTTCAACCTCAACCCCAGGAGATCGCTAGCTAAGGCAACTTGAAATCATCCCACATTTGGCAAATGATGACATAATTTAAAGTTTGTCTTTTCTCTCAGATAAGTTATACCTCCAAGTTGCAAACTAAGACCCAAAACACCAGACCTGGATCTCATGTGCTTTATATTTTCTGGTGTAACAATCTTTGTGTTTCAGGAGGAAAAATTGACCATGGTCCTTATGTCTAGGGAGGGGCATTAGAGACACTAAGGGATATAAAAGTAGTAAGAACCAGCGTTTTTAATTCCAACTGAAAGGAGGCTAGTCCAAATGGTGGGCTAGACAAGAAAAGACTTCCTTTAGTTCAAAACACATTCTCTGAATAGTATGTATTTTGGGGCCATGGACAAATGAGATGTTGGCTATGGTGACATGGGAATGATCCCAAATGACTCCTACTATGTGCCATATATTGTGATATGCATGTTATCAGCTTTATTTTTTGTTTCCTTATAAATAACTATGATGTGTTTTACTCAACGAATGATTAGAGATTTAGAGAGATTGAGTAAGCACCCCAAGATGACACAGCAAGTAAGTACAAACCCAAGATATAAACTCAAGTCTATCAGACCCCAAAGGCTATGCTTACTACATGTTGCCACATGGACCTTGAAGAACATGCAGACTAGTGTGGAAGATAGTCAAGAAAGGTAATTTTGTGATGCAGTGATTGGCAGACCATTGTGGAAGACAGGCAAGCAAGCTAAGCCTTGTGATGCAGTGACTGGATTACCGGTTGGTTTCCCCTCATTATTCTGTGAGAAGACACTACAGAGGAGAGATTTCCAAATCTGCTTGCAGGCAGTGCTTCCAGAGTTTTTCCTGAGCCTCATTTAGACTGGCTTCTCTTCCCCACTACATCAGGTGGGTGAGTATATAGGGTTTCCTATCTTGCAAAGACAGAACATAGAAAGGGGAGGCAGGGGAAATGAATAAAATATCTGCCTATCAATTAACCTGCATTAAAATCAGTTAAATTTCATTTGTCATTGAAGAAATAGTTGAACTGGGAGGAAACTGGCTCATAGTGGGCATTTGGTAGGTGTGAGTTGAATGAATTAAGTGTGAGTGAATGAATACATTTTGAGACCCAAAGAAGTTAATAGAATGCCTTGTGCACATAGACCTGTCTCTGGCTCTATCCTTTTTGCACGAATGCAGAAAAAGAGATGAAGAGATTTACCCCTAATCAGTGTTACCATTATATTGAAAGAGCATAGAATTAGTTGGTACCAACATGTACATGCACAATTACAGTTTTGCTTATTTTGAAAACTAAAAATTTTCAGAGTTTTGAAAAAAAATGAAAGAGAAAGTCTTGGGAATCTTAATTATTAAAACTAATTGTTCCTATTGTTGTTCAGTTCATTTGAGGGAATTGCTTCATGTCTTTTTCTACTGCTGTGATTCTGGGAGACTTAACAGTCTCTGTGTTCAGTCAACTCAATACAATCATGGCTTAAGCTTGTTCAGTGATAAAATATGAACTAGTTTAGCTATGTAACTATTATAACTAACTAGCAAATGAATAAATGAACATGAACACCATGCCTCATTTATGATTACCATGTAATTCACGTCAGTAAGAAAAAACACATTTAGGGGCTACCACGTGGTTCTGTCTTCTTTTAGTTATTTGCCTATGAGAGAAATGAGATGGGTAGTATTGACCATCAGAAAACTAATGAAAAAGTCCTTGCCTGCTAAGACCCAAGTTGCCTTGTTTTTCAGAAAGTTGTAATTTCACATGGAAAGAAGGTGAAGTGGGAATCATTTGTTCTGCATGAATGAGCCTCCCTAACTGGTGGTTTCTGCTTTTGGCCACAGAGTTCACAGCTACCACGAGGGACGGGCCTTGGCGGTACTTGGCTCCTGGTGAGGCTTGCCACATGATCATACATCTCGAGCTTGTCAGATCTTCTCAAATATTAGGAGAAGCTGGAAATCCGGCTTTAGAGCTAATTTCTCTCCATTTTTAAATTTCGTTGTTTCTATTATAATATTATTATCTTAAATTGTGAGAGCAGAACCTGACAGCACACACGCTGGTTTCTGTAGTCTGGGTGAAGAGAGGCGTTGGCACAGCCTTGGAGTCAGGAAGTATCCACTTGCTCTGTTGCTCCTGTTTCTCCCCTTGCTCATAGTTGGCTGGAAGGGGCAGATCTACAGGGAGCTGTGAAAGCCAATGGCACTGTTCTGTGGTTTGAGGAATTTTGGGTTGCGGCATGAGAAACAAAATTCTGTGACATATGTGAAGTATTTCGGCTTTTCTAGCTTTCGGTATTTAGATAACTTTATTTTTCATTTATTTTTTTGTGCACATAGTAGTCATACATTTCTGTGGGGTGTGTGTGATATTTTGACACAAGCATACAAAGTACAATAATCAAATCTGCATAATTGTGGCATCCATCACCTCAAACATTTATCATTTCGTTGTACTGAGAACATTTCAAATCTGCTCTTCTGGCTATTTAAAAATATACAGTAAATTATTGCTAGTAATACTCACCCCATGGTGCTACCAAAGACTAGATCTTATTCCTTCTAGTTAACTGTATTGTTGTATCTATTAACTAACCTCTTTTTCTCTCCCCATCCCTCGCTACTAATTAGTTAAAGTGACCAAAGGCAAGAATTACAACCTGGTGACCTCTTCTATTCTTGCCAGCAGAGGGGTTTCTTTGGGTCCACATAGCTTGCCTCTCCAGTTCCCTGACTCCCAACTCATCCCTTTTATGGCACAGTTGGGCTGCTACACCCAATTTTATATGCTGGAATGCTGGATCTTTGGAGGCATCGAAGTTGCAAACCACCCCACTTTTTTTTTTTTTTTTTTTTTTGAGACAGGATCTTGCTCTGTCTCCCAGCCTAACGTTCAATGATGCAATCACAGCTCACTGCAGTGTCACCTTCCTGGGCTCAAGTGATCCTCTCACCTCAGCTTCACAAGTAGCTGAAACTATGGGCACACATATCCCACTTGGCTAAGTTTTCATTTTTTTGTAGA
Source organism: Callithrix jacchus (assembly GCF_049354715.1). Lineage (NCBI taxonomy): Eukaryota > Metazoa > Chordata > Mammalia > Primates > Cebidae > Callithrix > Callithrix jacchus. The sequence continues at coordinate 9,874,406 of NC_133521.1, read as the reverse complement.
GACAGGATCTCCTCATGTTGCCCACTCTGGTCTGGAACTCCTGAGCTCCAGCCTCCCGAAGTGTTGGGATTACAGGTGTGAGCCACTGTGTCCAGCTGCAATCCCTTCTTTAAGCCTCTAGTTACTAGCATCTCATGTGCAACTGGCTTTAAGACTCTGTTAGACTGGGGAAAAGGAGGGCAAGTTAGGCTCTGAGCCAAGAATGGAAGAATGCAATTCTTTCACATTCCAAATCAAGATTTCTCAACAGTTCTCCATCATGCGGGGTAAAATCTACAATGCCTCAATATCTTCTGTATATTTTGTTACCTGGCCCAAGTCCTGCTTATCCCGTAGGTCACACTTTAAAGGTTTTATTTGTTCTACTTCTGTGTTCCTGCAGCAGCCTGGGATGAGCACAGCCAAGCAACTCTTTCACATTCGTTACAGGCTTTCAGTTGAAGTAGCTACAGTCGCAAGCTACCAGAGCTAGGGGTATTCATTTGTATTATTTCCCCTTGGTCTCTTCTGGACTCAGAATATTTTTTTTGGCACACAGTAGGGGCTTAAAATATTTGTCAATGGAGAAAGGAGAAGGTCTCTTGAAAGCAGATGTGTGTGTACCATTGAAAATCTTCTCAATTTTGCAATTTTGCCATGAACCCTTCCCCATAAAAGTTGTGATAGAGCAGGTTGGACGTTGAGTTTCCTGCTTCCCTTGTCTTCTTTTCCCTCACTGGAGAAGCAGGAGGAGGAGGCAAGAAACAGTGTGGAAAGAATGATTCTGAGACTTTCTCCTTTCCAGTATCATTGCCATTGATGGGGGATTAAAACCCAACCTCCTCCCCAGTGGCATGTTCAGCAAACCTCTGACTGTCAGAATTCAGTGCATCAACTAAATATCAGAGCAGCAGATCTGGATATTGTGTTCTCTTCAGCTGACCACTGCTGGCCGGATGGGAGAAAGGGCTAGGGGAGGCAGAGAAAGCCAGCATGGGGGGAGGGGAGAAGGCAGAGGAGCACGCTCCATGGGAACTTCTCCCTCCTGCCCTTCCAAATCGTAAATTAACAACAGTGGACCTTGTTAAGTGCAGCTTCACAAATTAATATGAAATATAGTGCTTTTTCATAAGCTTGAGACCCAGATTTAAAAGCATATTGGTGTTTGCACACAGCAGGCCGTAATGATCCATTATCTTGCAGGCAGAGGAGCTCGCAGCAACACATAAAGAAGATGCAATTGGGCCATCTGCTTTGATTTCTGCAGCGTCCCCAGAGATCCAAGGGAGGAGCTGACAGTCCTCTCCATCTGCCTTTACATTATCAATTACAGTTGAATTATGCCGCATGCTGCAGGGCTGGCAGATAGGGATGGGAGATTGTGGCACCTGAAAAATATAGAGGAAAATCCATATGTTGGGAGCCAGCTGTTTATTTACAAGTGCTTGACATATTTCCTCACTTTCTCGACTGTTGCCTTTTTTAAGGTTCCTAGAGACATTTCAGTTTAGTGTGAACTTGAGAAGAAATTAGGTGTAACAGCATAGCACCACATGAATAATATTTCAGTTTCCTTTTTTACAGTTGAAACGCACACAGAGCAAAAAACATCAGGTCGAACAGATTTTAAATTATGAAAAAAAAATAAGTTGTGAAAACATCTGGGGTGGCTGCTACAGCTTGTTATGTTTATAAAACATGTTGGAACAGGCGGGGCTGTGCACACTGTACATTTTTGGCAGCTTAGAAATCATGTGTAAAACTGTAACTTTTATGAAATGGTAAGTGTTTATGAAAGCGTAGGGAGCGGGGAAGGTAGAAGGTGGAGTGGCCGCACTTTCATGACGCCTCTTACCACAACTTCTAGGAATGCTGCTTGAAAGATTAAATGGTCTGTTTTGTTTTGACTTGATTTTTTTTTTTTTCTTTTTCAACAAGGGACTTAACTTTTCCTGGTTCAATTGGTTCTAGAATGGTGAGGTGGAGGGCCGCCATATTGATTGTGTCATGCTTGGGTTTTATGGTATGAGATTCCTTCCAACCGTGCCAGAATTTATACTTCATTCTCATTTCACGCCACATCCTATCCCCACATCTACTGAACCACGGAGAGTCTGTGTGTGCATGTGTGTGTGTGTTTGCTCAGCTGAGGCTTCCCACGCAGGGAAATGATGCTGAAATTTGGCACTTGCAGGCGGCAAAGAATAAGGGGACGCATGCTGCTATCAAGGGAGGCTATTTTTTGAGAAGCAGAGATTCTTGCAGAGTAAATAAAGAGACTGAGGTTAGAAGTCAAGCCCCAATTTTCCACCTCTCACTTACCATTTGGGGCCACTTCAGAGGGCCTCTTGGTCTTTAGGGTAACTCCTCCAAGATCCCAGCACTTAACACATTCTTGCATTATACTTTCCCATGCTTCTTATACTTCTGAGGTCATGAAGTGGGGTCATAAACTTACTTACTTTTCCTTCTTCCTTTCTTTCTTTTTTTTTTTTTTCTTTAGACAGAGTTTCGCTCTTGTTACCCAGGCTGGAGTGCAATGGCGCGATCACGGCTCACCGCAACCTCCGCCTCCTGGGTTCAGGCAATTCTCCTGCCTCAGCCTCCCGAGTAGCTGGGATTACAGGCACGCACCACCATGCCCAGCTAATTTTTTGTATTTTTAGTAGAGACAGGGTTTCACCATGTTGACCAGGATGGTCTCGATCTCTTGACCTCGTGATCCACCCGCCTTGGCCTCCTTCTTTCTTAAGATCAGCATGATGTGTGGCATTTCCTGAGTGTTCATAAAATGTAAAAAGAGTAAATAAATGGGTGAATGAATGATACCATGGCATTTTCTGTATATTAAATAACAGGCTTAGTAGGGCAGGTGCAAAATCTAGAGCAGGAAAGAATTGTCAACTTGTGATATGGCCATTGAGACACAGCTCTGCTGCTAAGGGCGCCTTCTGTAACATGACCATTGTAGATGAGAACATGCCTTTCTCTTTGTGGTCACTGGGGGGCTCCCTGGAAAAGAGAGGACCACCCAGTGGGGGTTGCCTGTGATTCTTTCTGTCCTCACGGCTTCTCAGCCACTGAGTTCCACTGTCTTTCTCACCATCGCCTCCTGGATCCTTCCTGTCTATGCTCACAGCACTGGGGTTCATTCATAGTCTCCTGGAAATGAGGTCACATGTGCATAATCATCTCCATGGTGCTTCATAATAAAAGTTCAGTGCGTGAATACTGCAGTACTAGGACCATATGTAAGAATTTGTGGGCCCAGTGCAAAATGAAAATGTAGGACCTTTTGATCAAAAATTATGATTTTCAAGGCGGTGACAGCAGGGCATAAAACTAAACACAGATCTCTTCTAAGCACAGGGTCTTACGCATCAGTCACACCCCCATGAAGCTGGCTTTGCTGATGATGCTTGGTGCTATTGGTGTTAGAACCATCACTAGTCTTAGGATTTCTCCCTCCCTTTCACTTTCTTTTCCTCTTTCTGTGTTCCCTTCCTTTTCCCATCATTCTTTCTATTGTTCCTCTTCTCCTCAAGACATTATGCAAGAGTATTACTCTGTTTCCTGTTTCCATCCTTCCCTTTGCCATTTTCTTTTTGCTTAGTTACTAAATGGAGCCTTTTTAACAGCAGCCCACAGCCTCATCACTTTTCTACTCCCAAGTTTCTCTCTCCTTTTTTGAGCTTGAATAAATCTAGATAATAACTTTTCCCTTTGATGATGACTCATGCGTTTTTCTTTATTTATTTTTTAATGTCGTATTGATACATAATAGATGTATCTATTTTCAGGATACATGTGATAATTTAATACATTCATATAACTTACAAAAATCAAATCGGTGTAATTGGATATCCATCATCTTAAATATTTGGCTCTTCTTTGTGCTAGAAACGTTCAAATTATTTTGAAATGTACATAGACTATGTAAACTTTAGTCATCCTGCTGGTCTATTGAACACTAGGTCTTCTATGTAACTGACTTGGCTTTCAGGCTCTTGTCAAGGGACCTAGCCTAACTGTGCTTATCTCAGAGGCATGTTGCATTGCTTCAATAATAGTACAAATGAGTGTACATAAAAATACACTCATGATTTTGCATGCTTCTTGGGATATGGTAGGTGCTCGCAGGATACCAGCCATCTTCATCCTCCTCGTCCACCTTCTCCTCGTCATTGTTTCAACTGTTTCCACCATCAACCCAGCAGAAAGCCTTATGGCTAACCATCTCCTTTAACCCTCACATTTTATTTCTTAGAAAGAATATCACAATAAAATTGGTCAGAGAGAGGAAATGAGTTGGCTAAAATCATATTGCAAGTTAGTGGTGAAGCCAAGATTAGAACTCAGCATCTGTGAGCCGGAGCTAATACTCCATCCACAAAGTGTAGTGCCTGCTGAACTCACCTGTAAATTCCTAACAGATGGTGACCTAGACTTTTGCTCCTTTTCTGTCTTACTTCAACTCCAATTGAGCATGCTGGATAGGTGAGATAAAAATGAATGAATGCCTGAGGGAGAGAAGAAAATCATTAATGCTCCATTGGCTGGTATCCTTGATAACTCTCATTTTCATCATCTATTACTACTTAACAGATCATCACATAATTTGATGGCTTAAAACAGCTACAACTATTTGTTCAAAATTCTCCAATTTAGGCAGAGTTCATCTCTGGTCCATGTAGCATCAGCTGGGATGACTCCAAGTGGATGAATCTGTTTCCAAGATGACTTACTAATATGGCTAGGAAGTTGGCATGCTAGCTGCCAGCAAGGAGCTCAGCTGGTTAGTGACCATGTCTTGTTTCTCCTTCACTGGGGCCTCTTCACGTGGCTGAGCTGAGCTTCTCACAGCATGGTGGGTAGGTTGCCAGGGGGAGAATCTTAAAAGTAAGAGTTCTAGGACAACAAGTCCCAAGTTTAAGCCTGTACTGCACCAGACACTAGCCACAAGCTTCATGTGACAATAGAGCATTTGGAATGTGGTTGGTCTGAATTGAGATGTGATTTACCTGCAAAACACACATCAGAGTTTAAAAACATAGTCTGAAGGATTAACAGGTATAATATCACTGACACTTTAAAAAAAATCTAGCTTACATTTTCAAATAATTTTTTTGTTAAATAAAGCATACCATTAACCTTATTGGCTTATTTTTCCAATGTGGCTGCTAAAAATTTGAAAACCATATCTGTGATTCACATGATCCTATGGCAATCCCCGAGCTTACAAGACTCTGCTTGCAGGGGACTTGTTATTGTCCCATTGACCAGAGCAGATCAGATGACCAAAATGGAGTCATTCTGGAAAGAGGCTACCCCATGTATTAATACCAGAAGGCTGGGTCCACTGGAAGCCACCCAAACAACAAGCTACCACAACTTCCAATGCTTCCATTTTGTTCAGTCTAACAAACAATATAATACAATTGTGTAAAATGATCAGATGCAATATGTTCTATAAAAAGTCAGAGAACAAGCCTCCCGGTTCAGATATAATAGGATACAATATTTATGTGTCTCAGCAATGATTACATGATTATTAATCATCTCTTGTATACAAATCACCAGGCACTATCCAACGGAAGCAGAGCGAAGGGTACTCATGTGTCTTAAGACTGGCGAGAAATTCAGATTGAATTTCTGGAGTGAAGGAGTGAACAATATAAGACTGTGCCACATGAAGACCTAGTTGTGTGTTTCAAAGTGGGTGCCACATGGGCTACTTGCCACATGGCCTACTGTGGTCCCTCCAGTTATAGCCCATCTTTTTCTTGAATGTGCCTTTCCCCACCTAGGGTTCCTGAGGTTCTAATTCAGGAGCTCAGAGGCAGAACCAACATAGGAATATTTGCGGATTACAATTTAACAAAGTCAGTGTTATGTGTGTCTCTGATCTAGAATCATTGTAGGCTTCATGGGCATTCAAAGGTGATAAAGAAAGAAGAGAAATAAGGTTGAAGAATCTTTCTGGAAAAAGGGGTCCTTCGAAGTCAAGTGGGTTTCAGCCCCTGATGAAAGGATACCAAGACTTTCACAACATTACATTAGCAAACGAAACTTCTGTAATCACCTCACTCTCAGGCGTCTTAGGGCATGAGGGTGGCAGTTCACTAGGGCTGCCATAGCAAGGTACCACAGACTGGGTGACTTAAGCAACAGAAATTCATTTTCTCACAGTTCTGGAGGCTGGAAGTTCAAGCTCAAGGTGTCAGCAGGATTGGTTTCCTCGGAAAGCCTCTCTGCTTGGCTTATAGATGGTAAAAAAAGGCTTTACCCCAATGTCTTCCTCCTTATACAACAGGCTTACCCCGTTGCCCCCATGAGGGGCATGGCCCATGACCCTTGATAACACTCCCTCTGGTAGTGACATCCTACCTGACATTTGCCATTTCTCTCTCTTTTTCTGGCTTCCCTTTCCTGAAATCTTATCCGTGAGGCCACCTGAGGGTGTCCTATCATGGTGTTCTACTGATGGTGCCCAGGGAGACCCCACCTAACTCTGTGTCCAGAGTCTTTATCTTAGAGAATGACAATTCCATTCTTCCAAATTCTCAGGCATGGCAAACTCAACCATGAGTTTGACTCCAACTGTGGGAGTCAACCACAGCTCATTCCTGAATTCTAGCAATTCTTTGTTATTTTTTGTCCTTGCCCCTTCCTCTGCCTGGGATGCTCTGTCCCTAGGTATCTTTATGGTACATCTCACTCTCTTCAGGTCTGTACTCAAATACCATAAGAAGAGCTTCCTTGACCACCGTAGAATAAAAGTACCCCTCACTGTTTATCTTCCTTAACCTAACTTCTATTTTTTGAGACGGGGTCTTGCTCTGTGACCCAGGCGGGAATGTAGTGGCACGATCTTGGCTCACTGCAGACTCTGCCTTCTGGGCTCAAGCGAGCTTTCCATCTTAACCTCCCAAGAGGCTGGCACTACAAGTGTGCACCACCACACCTGGCTAATTTTTTATTTTTTTTTTGGTAGAGTTGGAGTTTCATCATGTTGTCCAGGCTGGTCTCAAACTCCTGGGCTCAACTGATCCTTCCACATCAGCCTCCCAAAATGCTGGGATTACAGGCAAGAGCCATTGTGTCTGGCCTCCCTAAATTCTTTATACTTTTCTTTTAGTGTGCTTTTGCATGTTCTCAGAATAGTTAATGTCTCCTAATGCTGCTAGAGCCATAACTCACTTGTTTACCATTCATCTATGGCACGAATGCTACTATGTGGTAAGGACTAGGCTATGTTATAAAGATAAATAGAACAAAGGAAAGACATCTGGTCTCATTCTAGTGGAAGACAAATAAAGACGTGAATAAATGTATTGGGTTAGTTCATGGTGGAAATAAACAGTGGTCCATGAAGCTTTTGTGAGGAAAGCATCAGAAGGAGTAGGTTTCGCAAGCCTCTTCTCTGTCCCCTGCTAGTTCTCATCATTGTCATAACATGGGCTCAAATCTAGGTGCAGGCGCTAGGCAGGGAGCAGATGCTCTGTCATCCCTTCCATTAATCTTCCTCCCTTTTCTACCATCACTTCTGACAGTTACAAGACAATAGCTTCCAGGCATGGATATTCATAGGTACCAGTGGATGGAGGATCCCAGGATGGAGGGGCTGAAAAGAAGATGGTTTTCTTTCTGCAAGAACTGTTAGAGCCCTGGGTTAGCCATGTGCCATCACATTCCATAATGTCCCACCTCCCCATGGGAGCTGCCTACCTGGCCCATATTTTGCAGCCTTTTTGAGCACAGAAAACTCTAAGTCTTTTCAAGGCATAAACAATGACCTTTTCAAAATGCAAATCTGATCATACACTCTCTGCCTGAGTTTAAAGCTCTAAAGTGGCTTCCCACTGCTCTTGGAATAAAAGTTACCGCTGTACCAGGGCCTGTGGACCTCGTGTGGTCTGGCTTCAGCCTCTGCAGCCCCATCTCCCACTATGTGTCCCACTACACTGTCCACTGCGGTGACATTGCACGTCTTTCGGTCTTGAATTCACTCTGCTCCTTACCTTCACTAGCTTTTGCATATGCTTTTCCTTCTTTCTGAAATGCTTTTCCCCTATGTCTTAGCCAAGTTTCAGCCTTCAGATTTAAGTCAAATATTTTTTCATGGAAGCTTTTCATGATCCCTTGTCCCTCTCCTTTATAGCATGCAGCATAGCTGCAATTTCTTAGTGATCTGTTTGATAGCTGATAGATGTCACTACCCCCATTAGAGAGTAAACTCCATGAGGTATGGAATTGTGATGACTTGTGTGCCCAACATGTCCCATGGCCTGCAATGTAGTAGGCATGTATCAATGTTTATTGAATGTGTGAATGATTAAGTAAATTAATGAATAGAAATTTTTTTTGTACTTCCCTTCATCTCATTTATGAGATTGATAACAGTTGTTCGATAAAAAGGCAGCCTTTGTTCAGGTACACAGTCTGCTGCACAGGAAATATTAGGTCACTGATTATAAGAGGCAACTAACTCCTATCAACTTGGAAATTGTTTACTTGTTGGCTTTGCTAGAGAGCATCATGCCTTGGAGACAGCGGTGTTCAGGTTGGAAATGGGATGGGGAGGGTGGTGTCTTAGGAAAAACACTTAGCATGAGCTGACTTACACTCCTGCATCACAGTTTTGCGTCCTAGTATTCATATGCACCAATATGCAAACAGAGATTATTTCTACATTTATATTCCCACCGTTTTTTTTTCTACTATTATTTCCCCCTCAGCCCAAGTTACAGTTTTTTCCTGAAGATTATTGGTGTAAATGGAATAAAATTGGTTAGGTTCATAAATATGATTCAAGAGGAGTAACTGGCATAGGTTTGGGGGATGGTTGCCCCTCCCTCTTCCTCTATAATTTATTGTTTTTCTTCTGTAGGAAGCCAAATGATATTTCTCTAATTAACAGACACAGGCAGCTATCGTATAAATCAACATCACAGCCTTTTTAGTGATGCAATCACTTTATGATCAGGGAGTATAAATTAAACATCACAAATGCGTCTCTAGAAGCAAAGCATAATGAAATGAAAGAGAGAGGGACTGGCTGGCTCTGGAGGCTGTTTGGGCATCAGGAGTGATCTTCGCTCCGAGAGCTGCTGGTTTTGCCCCAGCATGATGTGAGAAATCTATCCTCTCTGGGGAGAGGAACCTCGTGTATTCATGTATTTTCTGTTGTATGTTGTCTGTAGGTGTGACTGGGTGTAAGTGACCTAGAAAGCCCAAAATCTGGGTACAAACCTTAGCTATGGCACCTACTCCCTGTATGACGTTTGGGAAGTCACCTGCCCCCATGAACTCCATTTTTTCCATCTCTAAAGTGGAGATAGTAACAATCCTTACTTCATAGGACTATTATGGCTGTGAACACATTAATACACACACAACACTTAGGACGGTGTCCCACACACAACACTTAGGACGGTGTCCCACACACAACACTTAGGATGGTGTCCCTCACATAAAGATAAGTTTAATTAAGTTGAGTCATTATGAGGATCAGTATGATTATCCAGACTCATACTCAGTGTCTCTTCATTTTAGTGTCATAATCACTTAAAGGCTGATCTCTGGGCCACAATCTTGTAGTCTAATTCCACGATTTGCAAGGAGCCAAGGACGCTGCATTTTTAACAACTGCATTAATGCTTCTGCAGGCAGTCTGTGAACCACAGTTAAAAGCACTGCTCTATGATGTGCACAGAAAATTGAGACATTTACTACCTAACTCAGTCTAAATTCTACCCACTAGGAACCAGACCATGCCAAAAAACACCCAGGGAGCAGATTTAAATTTATTTTTAAATTTCCTACTAGGAAGTGGGTTCTGGGTGGGCTTTGAGGGAGCACCACCCTTTCCCCACTCTCCTAACGCAGAGCCGGATTCCTGTAAGTGTGGAGACTGGCCAGGAGACAAGGGTCCATCAGGGGAAGACCAGGATGGGGAAATGAGCTACATTTCCTTTAGATTCCTTTAGATTCACACACAAGTAGATCAACTCCCTTCCTCTACCATTCTCTTTTCCCAAAGTCGTTGATTATTTTAATAGTTCCTCCCATCCCAGATTCTTGGAGAGAGGATGACACGTTACAGCTTTAAAAACACTTCTGTGTTTTTAAGTTCATGTGAAGTTCTCAACTCTGCAAGACCAATGAGAAAGACAGATTATTATCTCCATTTAACAGATGAGAAAACTAAGCTTCAGAAATAATAGAGGATTTGCCCAAGCTCATACAGTTTCTAAAGAATAAGTAAGTCTTGGTTGCAGGACTTTTCATCTGAAACTGACTATTTTTCACATTGTGACGCAGAACTTTTGGTGTTTTCTCTTATCTAGAAACAAATAATGATGGTTTATGTATCATCACGTATAGACAGTTACTCTATTTTGAGATGAAGCTCACATGTTGTGTCTCTGTGTCTGCTCATGTGTGTGTGTGTGTGTGTGTGTGTGATGGGGATGGGATTCAGTGTCACCTGTTATAGCTCCTTGCTCCTTTGTTACTCCAATTTTGGTGTCCCAAAACACCATCTCACCCACACAAGTCTTAATGGCCCAGTTGTATTTTCCATCTTCTAGCTAAAGAAGCATTGTCCTGGCCGGGCGCGCTGGCTCACACCTGTAATCCCAGTACTTTGGGAGGCTGAGGCGGGTGTATCATGAGGTCAAGAGATCGAGACCATCCTGGTCAACATGGTGAAACCCCGTTTCTACTAAAAATACAAAAAAAAAAAAAAAATTAGCTGGGCATGGTGGCACATGCCTGTAATCCCAGCTACTCAGGGGGCTGAGGCAGGAGAATTGCCTGAATCCAGGAGGTGGAGGTTGCTGTGAACCGAGATTGCACCATTGCACTCCAGCCTGGGTAACAAGAGCGAAGCTCCGTCTCAAAAAAAAAGGAAGCATTGTCCTGAGACTCTATTCCTGACATTTGAAGCATGATCAGGAGCCACAGTCTCTAGAAGTCCTGATGCATTTTATGGAATTCCGTGACATTTTAAGGCTGAAAGGAATGTGCTTAAGGACACATGGGACATTTTCTTCTCTTTTCTGGACCTTCTCCTATTCAGTCATGAAGGTTCAGTGAGTTCACTGCTCAAGGAAAAGATGATCCAATCACAACATAGAAAAGTCTGAGATGCAGGGCAAGGGAAAGACTCATGAGCGTAGATTTGGGCAGACATCTGGAGGAGCCTAATAAGTAAATTTTCCCATCCTCAAGAATAGAAGAAAACCCTGGACTTTGGGAAGGGAAAGTTGACAGGTGATATGGCTTGGCTCCACTTCCCCATCCCCTAAATTCCTGGTCAAATTGTAATTCCTAATGTTAGGGGAGGGACCTGGTGGGAGATGACTGGATCATGGGGGTGGATTTCCCCCTTTCTATTCTTGTGGTAGTGAGTTAGTTCTCATGAGACCTGGTTGTTTGAAAGTATGTAGCACCTTCCCCTTCATTCTCTTCTGCAGTCGCGTGAAAACGTGTTTGCTTCCTTTTCACCCTTCCACTGTGATTGTAAGTTTCCTGAGGCCTCCCAGCCATGGTTGCTTTATAGCCTGTGGAACTGAGTCAATTAAACCTCTTTTCTTCATAAATTACTCATTCTCAGGTAGTTCTTTATAGCAGTATGAGAACAGACTAAGACGATAGGGAAGTAGAGAAGGAGAGAGACTGGAGAGCTGGTGAGCATGTGGAACAGAGCAAAGTGCCATGCGGGGGCTCCCCAGCCACTGCATCTCAAGAGGCACTTGTCTGTGGTTTACACTTGGACGACAGATGGGACATCTTCATATCTGCAGAGTTCCTGGTCACTGCCGAGTCAGGCATAAGGCAATAGTCTTCTCTGAGATAAACAGTGGCTGCCTTCTCAGTGGATGAACCCCTTTGACACAGCCAGCATGTTATTGATTGACAGGGTAGCAGGAGCCTTAGTAATCTGTGCCCGATGACTGATCTCATCCAACCCATCCCATGTGGACAACCACTGTTTCAATGTCACGAGACCCTTGTTATATCCGAGGCAGAAGGCATGTGTCCAGTGCATCTTTTTGGTTTTGTTTCTGTTTGTTTTCCTTTTTTTTTTTTTTGTGAGACAGACTCTCACTCTGTCATCAGGCTGAGTGCAGTGGCACAATCTGCAGCTCACTGCAACCTCCGACTCCCTGATTCAAGTGATTTTCCTGTCTCAGCCTCCTGAGTAGCTGGGATTAGAGGCACACACCACCACCCCAGCTAATTTTTGCATCTTTAGTAGAGACTTGGCTTCACCATGTTGGTCAGGCTGGTCTCTAACTCCTGGTCTCATGATCCTCCCACCTTGGCCTCCCACAGTGCTAGGATTACAGGCATGGGCCACCATGCCCTGCCAGTGTGGTCGTGTTTTAAAGAAACCCCTCCACCATTAATATATGGCTAAGATCAGTTAAATCATCTCAAAGATCTCACCTATCCTCAGAGCCAAGAAAATAAGAAAATGGTCAATAAACATGTGCAATATATATGTAGATGGGAAATAAGGCCATGAAATTTCGTGCCACTTGTGATATAACTTTGTACTATATTTGCATGTAAACCTGTGAATACAAATGCTGACAGCAATCTAAAAAATGGAAAGAAAAATTCAAAATGAGAAAACTCCTTCATTCTTATTCATGTATGCATTTAAGGATTGGTTGCTATGTTATGCACTGGCCACACATCTGAAAAGGAGAGCCACTATTTGATGGCAGTGGCAAAATCCATGGTCTGGTTTGTGGATTGTCAGTTTCCAGGTGGTTGGGCTGCTGAAGAATGGTTGCTGTTTTCTATGAAGTAATATCCATTCTTCTTGCATGGCAGACACCTGGCACTGGCTGGTGTTTACAAGGGTGAACAGAACAAGGGTAGGAGTGGACAACAGTAGCTATAGTAGGGCTTCTTTCACGGTGGCTATGTGTGGCACCTTTAAAGCTAGAGGAACTACACCGTGCCCTAATTACCGTTTTCCGTAAATGTGATGGACAATCCGTGAGGCCAACCTGCCATTTTACAGCTCCTCTCTGATTCAGCCAAAGTCCAAAGCTTTTAAGATCTCGAAACGTCTAGGTGTAATTTGGTAGCCGAACTTCTTCTGTGACAACCATGTCTTTTGTCCTCCCTGCTATTCTGAAATCTGAATTCCACCCTGTGTCAGCAATCTTCCTGTTCAGGCCCTATTGATCTTAAGACGAGTGAACTCATTTTTCTTTTCAAGGTATAAAAATGGACTGGGTCCTAGCACTTAACTCAGTGGTGAGGGGCTGTCGACTCCCAGCTCCCCTTTGCCAACCTCGTCTAATTAACATGGAGACTACCTTCTTTGATGAGTTCATAAGTGTTTCACACACAGGCGAGACGTAGCAACTTTGCAAGACACTGTTTAAAGATCTTCGACATCTGAGAAAGCCACAAAATCCAATAATCCTACTTTCAGAATGCCAGGGTGTCCACGGAGATCAATCTCATATCTAAACATCACATAAAGAGAGTGCATTGCATTATAGACTGGTTTCTATTGAACACCACCTAAGAAACAGCATTAGACAGTTATGAAAAAAAAAAGAGAGTCTATACTAGAGGGAATGGAAAAGGTTGTCAAATTCTGGAAAATTTTCCCCCTGATTAAAGCTGCACTTTCAAAATTGTTACATTATTAACAAAAGTCAGCTTAGCTCCAATTTATCTTTCTGACAGTTTCCTGATGGATTAGATGTTGGGAATAAACTGGAGAGGCTTTTATGTGCTTCTCTGGGCACAGACAAAGCTGCTATTAATTCTTCCCTTGGTAACTGCAGTAATACCTGTGCAACGTCCTTCCGAGTGGGGTAATTAGTGTTGGTGATTGTGTTTTCCTGGGGGCACCTAGAGCTGTGCCCACTCTTGAATGTGTCCCTCAATGCAAAGTGTATTTGGTATTTTTTAGGAAACAGAATCCAAACACTGGAAAAGAGGGCACTACATTGATACATGCTCTGGATGTCAAATACATAAAATTTTGTGGGAGGGGGAAGTGTGAACAAAGATCTGGTTATGGAGAAATGATGAAGTCAAATTTTTCTGGTCTCAAATAAGTCTAGAGGGAGTGCTTCAAAAAACTTTTTTATGCTGAAGCTAGTAAGAGTTCCTTTAGAGAAGTGCTAGAGCAGTACCCCTTCTCTCTTTAAATCTACTAGCATTAAAAGATGCTTTCCTTTTTTCTTTTTCTTTCCTTTCTCCTTCTTTTCTTCCTTCCTTTCTTCCTTCCTTCCTTCCTTCCTTCCTTCCTTCCTTCCTTCCTTCCTTCATTCCTTCCTTCTGCATATCACTCTGTCGCCCAGGCTGGAGTGCAATGATGTGATCTCTGCTCACTGCAACCTCCACCTCCCAGGTTCAAGCGATTCTCCTGCCTCAGCCTCCCAAGTAGCTGGGATTACAGGTACCCACCATCAAACCCGGCTAATTTTTGTATTTTTCTAAAGACAGGGTTTCACCATGTTGGCCAGGCTGGTCTTGAACTCCTGACCTTAGGTGATCTGCCTGCCTTGGGCTCTGAAAGTGCTGGGATTACAGGTATGGGCCACCGCACCCAGCCTCCATTTTTCTTTAGCATAAGAAATAGAATTACTTGGCTCTACAAATGTAATTAGTTTTCCCAGTAGCATTTCTAGACCTATGTTCCATGAAACACCAAATCCATGAATAAGAAAGGAAATATTACTCTGTTTAGTAAAGCTTGAAACATACTAGTGGTACAGATTTATGAAGATTTCTTTACTGAAGGACTTTTCAGAGTTGTGAATAAGCTAAGCTGCCTCGTGAATTTCTAGGAGGTTGGGGAGTGAAGTTAACTACCATTTTGGGAATAAGGTTTTTGTTGTGTTTTGTTTCAGGCTCAGGGTCTCACTCTGTCTCCCAGGCTGGATTCCAGTGGTGCAATCATGGCTCACTGCAGCCTTGACCTCCCAAGCTCAGGTGATCCTCCCACATCAGTGTCCTGAGTAGCTGGGACTACACGTGCATGCCCCCACATCCAGCTAGGGAATATGCTTTTGAAAACACTGCTCTGTGTACACAATTTATTTCATTTGCATCTTTCAGTTTAGCCTGGGAAGAAGAGGTCTAAAGGAAAGGAAAAGTCAGGTGGATACAATTTTTTTTTTTTTTTTTTTTTTTAGTACTGTTCTATATCTCCTTTGGGCTCTCCCAAAACTGTCTTTTCAAAACTGCAACAATGGCCTTCATCTCTAATTTGAAGGTAGTTGTTAGTCATTTGGCTAATGTCAGGAACCTAATTGCTACTGTGTTCTCTAAGGATTCACATTATCTTTCCTCAATTTCCCTACATGTCAAGTGGGGATAATCTGAGCTGTCACAGATACAAACAGGATCTTGGAATTTAAGGATATTTCTTTGATTGCCGCCAAGTTCTTAATGTTTGTATGATTCTTATATGCCTGAAAAAATCTAAACACAAAGACTTGTCTATCTTTATCTTATGCTCAACATCTGGACTTCAGTTAGAAAACCCTATTAGTGGCACAGAAGTTTTCCATACTAAGTTGGTCAAATCTACTCACTTTCTAGTGTTTATCAAACTGCTTATAACGTTTCTCTGAATATGTTATGATACCCCTTTCAGCCAGTGAAAGTCCAACATAGACAGCTAGATAGCTTGGTTTCCAGTACTTTCGTCTGTATTATGATTACCATTATAACTTGATCTGACTTAACCCACCCTCACTCTCACAAGGATTTTAATTTCAAATTTTGGGTTTGTAAGATATGGGCCAGAGTGCTGGGATAAGCACAGATGCAAGATTTTGGACAAAAAAGAGTTAGAGAAGAGCTAAAATCAGAAAACCCGAACATGAGAATGTTAGCATATCCTCACATTATATTCCGTGACCTCTTTTTATTTTGTACTAGTTCCAACTTAAGTAAATTCCGTGGTGTTCAGTTTGTGAGACACTAACTCTTTTATGGCAAAATGAATTAGTGTGTTATTTATATTTTAAACTTAGTTAGGCACTCCCTTAAGGCTCACAGCCAAGCCAATAAAGTTATGTTTGAAGATGGAGTTTGAAATTCTATTTTCATTCATTTTAATGGTTTACAAGTAAATTGCATTTTCTACTTCATTCTGTGACACGAGTCAATAGGTATCCAATGTAAATGTAGTTCATTTATATTTGAATTGATGTTCTGTCCGCCATTACCTTATGTTTCTAATGCATTCTGATACATTAGTAAATAGGCTTGTCTGATTAATCATTAGCACATGAAAAGAATTAGCTGCTGCCTGCCAAATGGAATTATTGACACTGATAAGAGGACCAACAATGGTATCACCTGGAAACGAATTGTGCAAGTAATTGAAGGAAAAAAAGTGCCTCGATAAATATGAAGAAACTTGAAGGTATTTTATTTATTCCCTGTATGATATTTTATACTTTTATTAAAAATAATAATTTTGTAACACTTGAAATTGGTGAAAGGTCTTGATGTACTTTACAAAGTTAGTTGCTAAAAATCTAAACGCAATTTTTAATATAGGGAAAACATTTCTTCATAGCTACCAATGGAGAAAGAGAGAAGCTTTAGAATTTCAAGAAGAAAGGAAAGCACATAGAAGGCTTCCAGTTGCCCTCTCTGGAATGAGTCACAGCCTGAAATTGAGTCCTGTTGAACCTGAGTACCTATGTTCATGTGATAGAGCTCATTGCAATTTTGGCCACAGATACTTGTACAGGTTTGGGTACATGGACACAGATGCACAGTGTGTGTGCACATACACACACAGAGGATAGCACAGATTCACATTTTTGAAAAACCTCACACTGTGTACATTATCAGCTTATCAACCCCTAGGGCCATACTTGGGTAAATAGGAACAGACTCAAAGTCTGTGTAACGTACTCCAATTCCAGCAAGTCCCAGGGATAAGGCAGCATGACATACCTAAAAGGGTCACAGTCCCAACATTTTGAAAACGCTCGTGTAATTTTGCTTTGTTATTGTCTGAGCCATTAGATTTAAAAGCTCTTCTGTGTGATTGCCAAGTGCATTAATGTGAACCAATGGTAAAAGTCTAGCTGCTTGAGCTGCCAAAACTTGTGCAGCGTCATAAGGCAGCACAGCAGTTTGGTAGCATGTGGTAGAGTCACTATTGCTGGGACTTTTTTGCTTTTTAATTTAGTTTGAGACACATTTGCCATCTTCATTGCAATTAAGTGAGTCCCTTTTCCTTTTTCTTTTCTTTTTATTTTTTTTTTCTTGAGATAGAGTCTTACACTGTTGCCCAGGCTGGAGTGCAGTAGTGCAATCTTGGCTCACCACAACCTGCACCTCCCAGATTCAAGCAATTCTCCTGCCTCAGCCTCCAGAGTAGCTGGGATTACAGGCACGCACCGCCACACCTGTCTACTTTTTGTATTTTTAGAAGAGATGGAGTTGCACCATGTTGGCCAGGCTGGTCTTGAACTCCTGGCCTCAAGTGATCTGTCCTCCTCAGCCTCCCAAAGTGCTGTGGTTACAGGCATGAGCACACCTTCTTTCACACCTTGAAAGAAAAGTGTGTGTCCCTTTTTCTTTCTCCTAAAGTAAGAGTAGTAGATAACTGTTTTTCTCTTAATGAAACAGATGCCATTTGTTTGAGCATTTCATCATGAGGGCCTATACATACTGGTCTCCATTTCTGCCACACAGGACATTTGGTGATCCATGAGGGTCACCTGCCATTGAAACTGTCATTGAGAAAGCCCTCAATTGGAACATAAGAATCTTCTTATATTTTCCCAACCTGGATCCTCATGTACCATCAGTTCATTTCCTACAACAGCATCCGGGAAAGTGGCAGCAAGCTATTCTCTGGGCAGTGGCAAGGAAGCCAGGAAGTGTGATATTTTATTAATTATTACAAAAATAAACTTCAGGGCTGAGACTCGCTACTGCAAAGCACATGTGTGAAAATCCCACTT
Source organism: Callithrix jacchus (assembly GCF_049354715.1). Classification (NCBI taxonomy): domain Eukaryota; kingdom Metazoa; phylum Chordata; class Mammalia; order Primates; family Cebidae; genus Callithrix; species Callithrix jacchus. The sequence goes on along the minus strand of NC_133521.1, from coordinate 9,856,443 downwards.
CGTTGGTGAAGAAAAAACTCCTCGTTAACTACAAAGCTCTTCTCTCAGCAACACATAAGGTAGGAGAAAAGAATAGTGTGCAGACATTATCAGCATTTTAAACAAGTGAAAAAATTTATCTCTAAAATGTAATGCTATATGTAGATCAGATTTCCTTTCATGGTAGTTTTATATCCTGCAGTTCTGTGCATTTTTCTTTCAGATTGTTTTTTCCCAAAAGTCATCTAGGAAATAGGTTGTCCATTGATTCATTTCTTGCAAGATGTTAGCTATTAATAATGGTCTCATTTCATAATTTTCCCCTCTTTTGAATGCATTCCAGATGTTCACCTTGCAACATGAATTTTAAGTGCTCACTGTTTCAATCACTCTGTGTTCCAGGAACTTTAAGCCAGTTTGTAGCCTTATTTTGAGAAGCTTAAATAGACTGTGAAAAGTTGAGAGAGAGAGAGAGAGAGAGAGAGAGAGAGAGAGAGAGAGAGAGCACAGATGCTTGTGACAGAACACATAGATGTGAGTATGAATATGGAAAGAGTCACATAATTTTGACTTCTAGTGTTCTATAACTATATGTCTTCATGCTTTTTAAAATATTGATTTTATTATTTTCTTAATAAGCAACATTTCAAAGAAATTCATTGACAAAATGTATTTATTACATGGTAACATCAAGATAAATGAAACTTCGGTTCAGTTTGTGATTGAGCCTGCTATTTGGAGAAAAATGGTCAACTGAAGAAGTTCTCAAATTAACCTGCCCTTTCTATTGCATAAATTGCTTTTAGTACAATGTAACATAGAAACATTTGTCACAGAGATTAGAAAAATAAAACATATTTCCTAAATGATATGGACACATTAGCTATTATATGTTTATTAGGGAAAGACCAAGATAGTGTTTTAGATCAAGAAGTGATCTCAGGTTCTTGTGGCCTTGATTCATGAGAGTAAATTAATATTTGAGAGAATTCTGTGGTTCATAGTATCGTTTATAAATTTCTGCTGCATTGATGGGGAGTAACTTGCATGTTTAAGATAAGAAAAGCTTTGGATATCCCTACACTGATTCACTGTATCAATTAGTGAAAGGTTTTGTTGCGGTAACAGAGACCCAACAATTAAGAACAAATGAGTTCTATTTGACCCAGCAATCCCATTACTGGGTATATATCCAAAAGACTATAAATCGTTCTACTATAAGGACACATGTACACGAATGTTCATTGCAGCACTGTTTACAATAGCAAAGACCTGGAATCAACCCAAATGCCCATTGATAATAGACTGGATTGGAAAAATGTGGCACATATACACCATGGAATATTATGCAGCAATCAGAAATGATGAGTTTGTGTCGTTTGTAGGGACATGGATGAATCTGGAGAACGTCATCCTCAGAAAACTGACACAAGAACAGAAAATGAAACACCACATATTGTCACTCATAGGTGGGTGATGAAAAATGAGAACACACGGACACAGAAAGGGGAGTACTAAACACTGGGGTCTATTGGGGGGAAAAGGGGAGGGCCAGTGGGAGGGGGAGGTGGGGAGGGATAGCCTGGGGAGAAATGCCAAATGTGGGTGAAGGAGAGAAGAAAAGCAAAGCACACTGCCATGTGTGTACCTACGCAACTGTCTTGCATGCTCTGCTCATGTACCCCAAAACCTATAATCCAATAAAAAATTTAAAAAAAAGAAAAAAAAGAACAAATGAGTTTGCTTCTCTTTCATGGACTAGGCCCCATGTGACGAGCCATCCTGGTTGGCAGGACAGCCCAGCTCTACATAACTGTTCATGGATCCATGTCACTGATAAATCATTGTTCCTTTACATCCAGGCATTATTAACATGGCATGATTGAAGCTGGTTGCTACATCAGATTCCAGCCAGGGAGATGAAGAAAGTGTGGAAGAAGCACATCCAATATCTCAAGAAGCAGATACATGACTTCCTGTCACATTCCACAGGTGAGAACCTTGTCACCTGGACAGTCAACTGCAAGGGGGCTGGAAAATGAGGTGTAGCTGAGCAGGTTAGAGCCCCGCTGCAATTCCGTTCATGTGAAGGGAGGCCAGTATGGATTGGAAGTGACTTCAGCAGTCTCCATCACAGCCAGAGCTTCCAGGCCATGCCCAAGGCCTGTGTACTCATGTGCCATCCCCTGCCCCAGTGCACAGTGTTCCAGAACTTTCATCAGGCCTCAATATGATAGCCTGTTTCCTCTTTTGGACTTTCCTCCCCCAACACCCCACCCTCACAGGAGTATAATCTCAAGATTACAGAATTTTCACATCAGTTTTCTTTATCTTTTTTAAGCCTGCAGGACAAAAACAAACCAATAAACGCTATAGCAGTTCAACCTCATCTGTTTACCTTCTTTTTTTCAAAGTAACCCAAATTTTCTCTTTTCTGTGTCTTTCTTACACATAAACCCAGAAGGTTGTCTTGAGATAAACAAATTAAGCAAACCTAAACAAAATATCAGTGGCTAAGTAGAAATTCCATGTCTTCATTTTCCATGTCACCTTCATAGGAAAAATTTGGCAACATTGGTTCTCTGGTCTTTGTGGTGTAATTTGCAGGTCCAATGTGGACTGTGTGAAAATATCTATTGCTCAACTTCACTGGGTCAGCCTCTAAAATCTATATGAGTGTGTTCTCCTGTGGGAGATGTTGTAGTGGAAACAGTATGGATGGGCTTTGCCCTCAGACAGGTCTGGGTTTGAGATCCATAGTCTGGGTGGCCATGGTTGCATTTCTTTCTCAAATCCATTCAGCCTCAGTTTCCTCGTGTTTCCGATGAAGATAGTACAATGTCTCTTACGTGGTTATTGTGAGTAGTAAAGGAGTTCATAAAGGTCAAGTCTCTGGCACATATTAAGCGACCAGTAAGAGCTGCTGAAATGATTATAAAAGCAATGAGATTAGTAACCTAAATCTCTAGGCCTTCTTTGCTGCTGTTGGCCTGTTATTTTCATTTAGATGAAGCAGTTAACCCCTCTGGGCTCAGTCTCCTCACCTGTAAATTGGGAATTATACTTATCTTACCTTTGAAATGGTGCTGATCCAAGAAGTGAGTAGGATAATGGATTTGAGGGCACACAGGAGGCGGGAAAAGAAAGCAATAGATCATGAAAACTGCTCTCCAAATACAAGGCGTTATCTTTCATCAATGTTTCCAAATTTGACACAACTTGAGGCACTGCCTCAAACTAAGGGATTGTATGCTTCAAACTAAGGTTTGAAACGAAGGAATTTCAAACTAAGGGCTTCCAACTAAAGGGTTTTACTTTTCCAAATATACAACTGGACCCGGTGTGTCCTACAGAATCTACAGAATATGAAAGATCATTCAGGTAACTATTAGCACATCAGTTTCATCCCAAGCTCTGTCACCTAAAGAAATAAGTGACAAGAATTTCCTTTACAGTTGGCGTCATACTCATTTAATAATTTCAGCCCTTAATTTTCTTGAGCAGAAACCCACTACATTAAATGAAAATCCTGGAGAGATGAGAAGGAAATTAACAAAATGTTGAGAGCAGCTGGGCACTGTTAAAAAATATTGTAAACTTGTCCTCTGGTTTCCTGTTGGTGCCATGATCTTACAGTCAATTGGGAGTATTATGGCCAGGACTCTGGGTATGTGTGTTTCTTGTCTTTGTTGTTTTTATATCCTACCATTGGCTCTGGCAACTAAATGTTGACCAATCAGCTTATGTATTTTAAATGTTCTTTAATATATTTTATATTTTGATGTTTGTTCTTGATTTGCGATTATAAAAGGGTTAATTACAGAAAATTCTAAAAATGCAGAAGTTATCCAAAAGGAATTTTCTTAAACACCTGTAACAATTAATAACTTGTTTTATTTCTTTCCAGATCTGTATATGGCATCTCTAAGTATGTGAGCTGAAAGGGTAGAAGCAGGGAGGAAGGGCTTGAGGATAGAGGAATACTTTTGGATTCTCACTTTGTAGGCACAGGGATTGGGCTGGGTATTTGTATGGTTGCTGTGGCAATATCTGGTTGCGATGTTGAGGAAGCCGAGGGACAGAATCATCTGTGTGGGGTGTGTGTGTGTGTGTGTGTGTGTGTGTGGTGGTTGTGGTGGTTCTTCTGTCATTCCATTTTCTAGTCACAAATCGGTTTCCACCCAGTCCTGCACCGGAGCCTCTCTGAATTCTCAAACTCCCTTATTCAGTCACAGGTGTGAACTGCTTTCTGGATCCGTTCTGCACATCTCTTTTCAGTAGGTTTTCCAACCTCTTGCTATTATGGCTATTCTTCTACTTTTTCACTCAGCAGCCCTTCCGATTTGAGCAGTTATGTTAGCAGAAGAGATAGCATGTATCACTGTGAACAGACTAGGTCCCAAAATCTCAGTGGCTTAACACAACAAGGGATTTTTTTTTTTGAAGGAGTACAGGTCCACTGGAGGTTGGCAGGGAAACTCTACTCATTACAGTGACTCAGTGGCTTAGGGTGACAGAGGTTCCATCTTGACATATGCTTCTCTGATACTCAAAGCAAGACTCATGCTCCGGCTCTTTAAGCTTCTGCTTGACGTGACAGGTGAATCTTCAACTTATGTTAACCAAAAGAAATTTTATGGCACCATCTAATTTTAAATGCCCAAGAGAAGATAACTGGTATGTTATTTTGAAAATCCCTAATGACATCCTCACTGGGCAGTCAGTACCAAGTGCCCTCCAGAGAGCCCCTACTGATTCAGCAGGCTTCCTCCAGGTATGGGCAATAGGTGTAAGTCACATGAATTCTGTTTCTGTGAGTCCTAACTCTTGCCAGTATGATTATCCTATAAGAATTTACTGGAAAATGGGGCCTGTCTGCTCGATTTTATTTATTAAAGCTGCAACTCAGAACTCAGATCTGTTCAAGGCAATGGACAGTGTCCCAACCAGAACCCCTTACTCTTTGACAGAATCACTTTGGAAGAATACTGATATCAAGGCCATAGTTGGTTGTTTTTCATCTGTGCAAGCGTTGCTTCTTGAGTTAAGGCAAACTTCTTCTATTTCATAGTTTCACATGTGGAGAATTATCCATTCATTCTAGCACATATGTGTTAAGTGCTAACTATGTGGCAGGCGCTGTGCTCTGTGCTGATGATGCAATAATAAGAATGGATAGAAGCAATAGAGCCTTTGCCCTTAAAAGAGAGAGCTGTTACTCTATTAGGAAAGGCCTATGCCAAGGAAAAAAATGATAACATAAATATACAATTTCAACTGTGGTCAAGTGCTATGAAGAGGGCTCTGATATGGTCTTATGGAAAATAGATGTTACCTAGGTCCAGAAGTGTGAGTAGGGAGGGCATTTTATGGAGGGGGTATAGTATGGGCAAAGGCTCGGTAGCAGCTGGAAGAAGGAGGGCATTCTGTTGTCTGGAAGAAGGCCTGGTTGGGTAGACACATAAGAACAGCATGGTTGGCATACAAGAGATGGTATGGATTAAGACTAAGCATTACTATCTTTAGTTGAAGAGCAAAAAAATAGTTAATTTGTAAATTTGTATTCTGAAGGCAGCATAGAAAATGGAGGGCCTAATGGTTTCATGTTGGGTACGATAAAAGAAAAATTGCATTGCCCAAGTAAAACAGGAGCTTAGACTAGGAGGTGGTGGTAAAGCTGGAAAGTAAAGTGGGAAGAGGGATGTGGTGGCATTCAGAGAGAGATTCAACAGGTTTATCAAAAACCTTGCTATATAGTCAACAGATATGCTAAGAACATAATGCAGAGAATGTTTCTCTATCAGCTGCTGTATGACAGGAAGAAGGTACCACGTTGGATGGACAAGTGGACAGTTTTCGCATTGATTCCCATTTCAAGGATGGAAGCATGCCCAAAAATTTTCCAGTTACCAGGGACGATGGCTTTTTTCTTTTGCCCAAACACACCCAAATCTAGTTCTCTTATATCAATAAGAGAACTAAGTAACTGCCATACTTTCATCTCCAAATCTCTAAATATTCCTACTAGAGTGGAGAATTTATGTAGCTCCTGAAAGGTGCTTCCTGAGTAGAGACACAAGAATCTCCAGACCATGGCAAAAGCCACTTCATGGCTCACCATAGTTGTCATTTTACTATGTTTTACCTGGCTTAGTGGAGGAGTTGTAAACACTCTTTATGATATAGAACCAAGCTCTAAAATTGAACTCTGGGCATAGACATCTGGCTTATACTTTTACAGCTGCCCAAGTGCTTAAAATGAAAATTAAAATGTATGCATGATTTATGAGAGAGGGTCACAAGATAAAGTCAGTGGGTGACCGGATGTCAACTCTTCACTGATCCCCTCCCGAAAAGTAAAATGTATGTTTCCAAACAAGTCTAGCCCTGTGTATATTTTCCTTATTCCCATAGTTAATTATGTATACCGCAGTAATTTGTTGACAGTACAAGGCAAATCCATGATAAAACCAGAGAATGTCTCCAAAGTAAATATTTGGTGCTACAAAATAGGGGCTTTTAGCACATTAATCCAATAATAAAATACCGTCTGCAAGATGAACAAGGAGTATTTGCTAATTTCCAAAATTGCAGTAGGCCACAGAAGCTTCTGAATGATTTGATAAATATTTTCTTTATGGAGAAGTAATATTCCCAGTCAGAAGGCCAAGCTCCTTAATGCTGTGGACAGCTACACGGGCCCCCAGATGCCATGAACTGGTGGGGTGGGGTTGAAAAGGAAATGAGAATTCAGTTCGCTTCGGTCAATGCCCTCTGATCTTTGAAGGCAATATAGGAGACACAGCTAGGAAGACAAATACAAACGTACTATGGGAAGCTAAAACTCCGCTCAAATTGTGAGAGTCTGTTGCAATAGGTGGCCTACTGTCTCATCCACCCCCATGTTACCAACATTTATAGACCTTGATTTTGCATTGGTAGCAGCTCAGGAAACAGAATATTCAAAAGCCAGGGATTGATGGATATGGGTGGGCTCAGTATTAAGTAGGGAAGATGTGCATACATACTACTAATTACATGACTGAAAAGCTGTGCTTGGAGGATGCTGAGATGAAGAGGTGAGCATGCTCTGCCATGGTGCCCCAGAGGAAGTGATGGACTCGGGAATGGGGAAAAGTTGGGGAGCTCTTCTCAGAAATGGCAACGTTTTAAATTTGGAAACTGGAGTAGGGATATGCTAAGAAAACAATTTACTCATAAAATAATAAAACTTGAAAATGAATATTGTGAGCCAACTTATACATACACTCTATCATAGCTGAGGCACGGAAGGAGGATAGGATTAAATATATTAGGTGCTATTTTGTAGATACTATGTCCTAGGCACTATGCCATGTATTTTCCATATATTGTTTTGATGAATATTTGGACAAGAATGTGGGGTAGATTCTATTATTCCCTGGTGTTGATGAAGAAGCTGAGGACTAGATAATTAAGCAACTCTTTCAGTCAACATAGCTTGGTAGGTAGAAAATATGAACCTACACCACCTAGATATAAAGTCATTTGCCTTAACCCAAATATTCTACTGCCATTCAAGCTGGTTGACACACTTAATATAAGGCTGATGATAAAGGAGGTTGTACAGATTTAGCCACTGAAAGGCTTTAAAAACAAGGCAACAAAAACAAAATTAACACTGGACCACAGGAAGTCCATGACCCTTGGTGACTGCCTCTACAAAGCTGCCAAGTTGTTGTAGAAGTTGTGGGTTCTCTAACTGTGGGATTCACAAAGCAGTTTGAAAACTCGTGATTGAGCTAGGACAATTCCAAGGGGCTCATTTAGAATGAGCTGAGGGTATATTTAGATCAGATTTCACTCTTGTTAATGGCATGTATTTTCTTCCATCTTCTAACTTCCTGCCTAGCTCTATATAGCTCCACTTCAGTGGGCATCTCAGTAGGGGAAAATCAATTAACCTGCTTGACTAGCATCATGTACACACAGGTAAATAGGCCTCACCTCTGAGAGACTCACAGAGTCCGGATTGAAATACAGGCAAAGAAAGCTGAGTCCATTTAGCTCCAATGGCGCTTCCAGGTCACCTTTCTTTCTAATTCCTTGGATCTCTTTTTCAGAGAAGATTTTTAACTAAGTTTCTCACTTGTGTTGCCTGAGTGCCTTTGTATTAGGAGAGAATTAACTGCAAGAAAAATTGAGGTTTGACAATAGAAGGCCAGATGCCACACCTTGTAAATAAATAATAATAAAAAACATGCAATGCAGCCAGCTGCACCATATAAACTCAGGTTTTTATACCACACGGTTGTGTTCTCTATATCCTCATTTGGTTCCAACATCTGTTCATCCCTGTCCATTCCTCTCATATATTAGTTATAATTACATACAGAGGAGCTTGTTTATGAGGCTGAGAAACTGACCCAATAGCAAAAGGCTTTGGCGGGTCTCTCACTTTCTCTGTTAAAGACACTGGTGGTTCCTTAAGGATCAGCCTTCAGGTGTCTTACTCTGGAATGGAAGACTAAACGCAGACTTGTTTATCACCCTCCTGAAGTGGAGGAATGCTGTGTTATTCTCTTTCACTCCTAATTCCCTAAAGCAACCTGCTATCTTCTGGCCCTCGATCTCTGCCCAGTTCATTCCTTAGGAATTTTCTATGAAAGTGTAACCAGTTCCTCTTTCTCCCCAGATCACCCAGCTGAAAGAGATCTTTCTTTTCTTCAAAGTCCCATTGAAATTCCTATCTTTGATGCTTACTAAGTATTTAATTCCAGAGAGTAAAAAACTGTGACTCCTATGTCTCTTTTTAAACCTAGTAAAGGTTTCTATAAATAGTGTTTAAATATAGTATTTGAATATAGTAAAATGTGGTCTGGGAAACAATAACTTTAAAAAAGAAAAGAAAAGAGAATGGCAGCTGTCATCTTATGGCTGCATATGGTCTAAAGATTACACATACATCTGTGTTGCTGGTTTTCACTGGTAAGCCCAAGGTGGATAACACATAGCACTTCCCGTTTTAGACAGAGCGTGCGGTTTGCATTTTGACAGCCCTTGCCAGGCATATTTCTCTCATTTATTTTACTTGCCTAATCTCTGCAGAAGTTTGAGTTTGTAATACCTGTGACAAGATCACAAGTTTTTCTGGCATATGATTATTATTATAACCACCTTCCTTGCAGAACAGCTTGTATCACATCAATCCTCCCACTAGAAAAATTAGAAACACTGGATAAATATTTTAGAAATCCATCTGAAGACATTGGAGAGTTTGTGGCAATCAAAATTTAAAGAACCATGTTCTTGGAGAAAGAAGAAATGCATTGTGTTAAACCTGAAAGTCTGTAGCAGTTTTCTACTTAAGGATGACATATAAGCAGCAAAGGGTGGGAGAATATAAAACTAAGTAAAATATATTAGCTACAAAAAGAAACTGAGTTTTGGCTTAGAAAGATAAAAATTGGAATTTAGGACTTGCATGGTAGCCAGGCTTTAAGAGGGAAAATCCTACAGACAAGAGAAGTATAGAGAGATCAGTTCAGCACTACACACAACTTTTTCAGTTAAGGCGTTTGGCAATTTGTAAGCAGCAGCCTGTAGGCTGAGACACTGTGGAGAGCTTTTGACAGTCTCCAGGTGCTGGGGAGCAAGAAAAAATCTGTAGCCTGGGGCCTTCCAAGGAGAGAAGGGTTTGTGACAAATATTTCTGGCTTTCAAGGGGCACCACTTAATAGCCATGTCTTGGGAATAAGAGAAATTCAGAAGTAGACTCAGTTTCACATTTGCTTCATTCTAGACTGAACTAAGGTGATTTAACCCTCCTCGAAGTGCCTGAAAGCAAAATAGAACATCTTTAGATAGAGACAGCATCACCTAGAGCCTCCACAGTTTCTTTATACAATAATTACAACTCAATAAAACATTGCCGGATTATAAGGGCATAGAACTAATTAAAGAAAAGTCAAGAGAAAAAAATGTAATAAAGCAGAAGTGTAGGTAATCCTGGCATAGGTATATGCAGATGCAGATTTTTAAATTATTGTGATTAATAAGTTCAGTAAATTAAATAACAAGATGAAGAATATCATTAGAGAATTAGAATGTATAAAGTAATCAAATAGATTATATTATTGAAAAATAATGGAAATTAAGACCTCAATAGATAGGTTACATGGAAAATAAAACATGCTAGGAAAAGAATTTGTCAAATGGAAAACAAGTCAATAGAAAATATTGACTGAAGCACAGAGAGCAAGAAAAATGGGAAATACATACAAAGTCTAACATAATATAAGGGGAGTATTGATGAATAGGAGAGAAGAAGTTGAGCAACAAAAATATTTAAAAAGATAGTAATCAAAAATTTTAGAATTCACTATACTACAAATTACTTATGCTCTGTAAGCCCAAATGAGCTAAGTAAAAAATAAGAATTTTTTTTTAAAGCTACATAGCTAGGCACACAATAAAAAACTTCCAAAAAACAAAAATAAAGAGAAATAAAAGAGCAGGTAGTCATGGGGGGAGGAATTAGGGATGAAGAAAGATACTTTATCTGAAGATAAACAACAAGACTGACAGAACATTTTCAACAAAACAAAGGAAAAACACCAAAAAGACATGTTTTCAAGTCCTTAAAAAATCCTCTCAACTTAGAATTCTATATTAAGTGAAAATATTCTCCAAAAATGAAAGTAAAAAATTATTTAAATGCAAACAAAATATGAAATAATTTGTCAGCAGAGGATTAGTCCTAAAGGAAATAAGATGGCAGTAAGGACTCGGGGGCTGCCTTATTCAGTCAATAGAAACATAAAAAAGAAGGAAAGCCTAAGAAACAAAAAAGATACAGATATGTGGGTAAATCTAAATATTATCTATGCAAAATAATATCTTATGGTTTTTAAAATAGAGATCAACAGTGTATTCTTATTATATAGAAGTGATGAGATGGAGTATAATTAAATTTTTCTAACTTCTTTGCATTAAGCAGAAATTGGTTGGTAAAAATACTGTTTTTTATTGTACTGCAACAAGAATTCATATTGTAATATCTAGTTTAACCAAGAAAAGAATTATATATAACCAACAATTAATAGAATGAAAAATGAAATAGTTCAGAATACTACATTTATCACAAAATAAGTAACAAAGAAGAGAAGAATGAACATAAAATCTGTGAGACTAATAAAAAACAAAAACTAAAATAAGATGTAAAGACATATGTCAATAATCATAAATTTATTCAGATTAAATGTTCCTGTTACAAGGAAAATATTGTGAGGTTGAATAAAAATTTAAAATTTAATGATTTTCTGCTTACAAGAGAGAAAACTGTATGTTTACAGATAGAGCAAAAGTATCCACAGCTAAAAACACAGCATTCAAACATTAACCAAATTAAGTTGATGCAGCGAGGCTAATATAAGAAAAAGCATATTTCAAGTAAAAGTAAGTCATAAAGAGTAGTATTTTATAATGTTAAATGAAACAATAATCATGAATATAAAATAACTTTAAATGTTTATTTACTGAAATTTGTGTGTAGAACATAGGAGACTGGCACTATAATATTAACTTATTACACTTTATAGACATTACCTAACACTATACCCAACAATTGAAGAATGTGCTTTCTTGTTTAAGTAGACATGGAATATGTACCAATGTATTTTTGGGTAATAAAAGAGATTTCAATGAATTTAAAAGGAATAATATTATCTATAGTATATTTTCCAATCATCGTGAAATTAGCTTTGATATTAACTTTTAAAAATATAGAAAAATCTTAAAATATTTGGATATTAAGCAGCACAGTTATAAATAACACATGAATTAAAGAAAAACACCTGAATAGAAAATAGAAAATATTTTGAACTTAATAAAAACACAACATAGTAAATATTTTGGGATGCAGTTAAAGCCATGCTTAGTGAGAGACTGGTATCCTTAAAGGCACTTATTAAAAAGTAGATAGATTGAAAATTAACATATTAATCTCAAGAACTTAGAAAAGGAAAAAATTAAACCCCAAATAAGAGGAATATAAATAATAAAGACTGCAGCAGAAACTAATAAAATGAAAAATAAAAAAGTTCAACAAAGCCAAAAAGGAGTTTCTTAAAAGGATTAATATAATAGATAAAATCTGGCAGGAATGAAGATGATTAAGAAAAGAAAATATAAAAAAATCAGCAGAATTTGGCACAGTAATCCAGCACATTCCTAAGAAAAACCTGTGTTCAAAACTGGCCCTTGACTGACTCTTGGGAGATGAGCACTGAGCCCTTGGACTATTCTGCCTGACAGGAGCATTTTTATATGTCTGAGGCCTTGGACCACATGATACCAGTTTAATCACACAGTTTATGCTAGAACATGATTTATGGTGAATGCCTGGTTTTGAACTGGGAGCCTAGAATATGACCAAGTAGCTAAAGTCGGTCACACAAGTGTTGCATGGCTATATGACTGGCCCCCCAGTAAAAATTCTGGATCCCAAAGCTCAGATGAGTTTTCCTACTTGATAGCACTTTGCATAAATTGTCATATGTCATTGCTGGGAGAATTAAATGCATCCATGTGACTCCTTGGGGAGACAATACCAGGAAGATTGTACCTCATTTCTTTTGGACTTCAGCAAATCCTTTTGATGATTTTAATGTGTGCACTTCCACTGCAATAAACCATAACCATGAGTAGAGGTTTGCTGAATCTTGTGAGTACTTCTGTTAAATCATGAAGTCTGAGCATTGTCTCAGGGACTCACAACACACACATATGTATGCACACACATTGCAAATTACCGATCTCAGGAATGAACAGATAATGAGGAATTATTCTGGCAACTTAAAATATAATAAAACTAAGTGAATACACTAAAAATGTAGACATAATCAGCAAATAGAAAAACACAACTGAATACAACTAAATAAAATATATGAATGGCCATGTATTTACTAAAAAATCACATGCAGAATTAGTAACTTATCTACTAAGCAAAGCAAGCCCCCCCCCCATGCACACATAAACACGTGCTAGACTCATATTGCTTAAGAGCTGAATTTCATCAGTTGGGAAGAAATAACATTAAGAAGAAATAACACCATATTACACAAACTCTTCCAGAGAACAACAACAACAAAAAACACTCTCAATTTATGATAATAAAATGTAAAAGGATATTAGAAAAAAGAGAATTACAGATTAATCTATTTCATAAATATAGATTAAAAATTATTTAAAAATTAGTAAATTCATGTCAATGATGTGAAACAGTATTGTACATCATAACATCACAACAAAATAACTTTATGTGATCAAGTCAAGCTGGGTTTAACAATATAAAAGAATTGAAATAGAATGTGAAGCCATGAAAAAATAAGAGAAATCATGTCATCTCACTTGATACACAGGACATTATTTGATAAAATTAAACACTCATTTATAGTAAAATGTTGAAATTAGGAGGAAAATAAATTCCCTTAATCTTACAGAAAGTATCTATAGAAAACATGCAGAAAATATCATACTAATGGTGAAACACAGAATGTTTCCTCTCTGAGATTGGAAAGGAGGCAAGAATACTTATTTCAACATGTCTATTTCAACAGAGGACATGATAAGTGAAATAAATCAAGAAAAGGAAATAAAGGTACAAGCATTGGAAAGATATAAATAAAACTATTATTTGTACCAGGCATGGTTTTATATATGCATAAGGTATCATATGGACATTACAGATCAACTATAAAAATTAAATAAATTTGGCTATCAACTAAGAAATAAATTTTTAAAAGTTGCCATTCAAAAAATTTTTTAAATGTTATATATTTAGAAATAAGTCTAAACGAGGATTTATAAGCTATTGCAGAAGCACTACAAAACATTGTTGTGATAATTTTTACGAACTTAAGAGGAAGGCTGTATCATGTTTATGGATTACAATATTCATTGTATGAAAATGTAGACTCTCCCATATTGTTTTATAGATTCAGTGAAATATAAATTTTAAAAATCCTAACAGTTTCCTTTTGGGAAAATTGACAAGCTGATTCAAAATTTATATGGAAAGGCAAAGGATCAAGAATAGTGAAACTGGCTTGATAAAAAATAAAACTAGATAATCTACATTTTCCAAATATCAGGACTTATATAGTGCTATAGTGTGTAAGAAAAGATGGTATTTGTTCATTAGTAGATACACAAAATATAACACAGGACAGAGAGCCCACAAAACCCCAGACCCATATTGATGTGCAAATGTGATACTACAGTGAAGTGGGGAAAGGAGGTCTTTTCAATAAATAGTGCTAGGCCGGTTGGATATCTGTATAGAAAAAGAAGTGAGTCTTGGTTTCACATCAGAAGAAAGGATGAGTTGCATATAGATTGCAGATCTAAATGTAAATTGTAAAACAATGACTTTCTGGAAGATGATGGAATATTTTTATAAACTAGGAGTATGCAAAGATCTCTTAAATTATAAAGCATCAGATTTAAAGGAAAATGATTGATAAATTGCACTTTTAAAATTAAGAGAGTGCAAAGGAAAATCAAAAGTGGGAGGAGATATTGCAATCCATATATCTAATAAATTCTACAAATCAATAGCTAGACAGAAAACCCAACAGCCTAAGATACAAAAAAGTTTGAACAAGCACTTAACAAAAGAGGAAATTCAAACAGACAAGAAACATATTTTAAAAATCAAACTCATTAGTCATTAGAGAAATATAAATTAAAACTACAATGAGATATATCTACATACACCAGCATGGCTAAAACTTAAAAGCCTAAAATTACCAAGTGTTGATTAATATGAAGAGTAATGGATACTTATTACATTGAGATGAAGGCCAGCTATAAGCCTGGCTGCTGAAACTGCCTGCTGTAACCTGAAACTAGTTTTATCTAACAGCTACTGAAACAGTCTGCTGTTACTGAAGACTAGTTTTACTTACTGCACTCAGTTACCAATTAGAACTTAGCAGCTCCCGAAAATTTTACTATTGCCAATGAACTTCCTGCAGAAATAATATATGACATTTCTTCTTTTTATAAAACCTCCAACTTTCTCTTTGTTTTTCTAACCTGTGGAAGTTCATCAAGCCTGTGTATACCATGAATTGCAATGCTTGCTTCCTGAGAAAAAGGTTTGAAACTTAAGGTTCATCACCATATTTTATTTGACTTGAACAAATCAAAGACAAGTTAATCTATGTTATAAGGAGTCAAGAAACAGATTTTCTTTGGAAAGAGGCGGGCTTCAATTTAAGGAGATATAAACGGAGCTGTAGTGGTGCTAGTTATATTTTATGTATTGATCTGGGTAATGGACATACAGGTGTGTGCTCACTGAAAATTTGAGCTGCGCATGTAGATTTATGTACTTTTCTCTCTGTTATTCTTCAATTACAAAGTTTATTAAAAAGAAAAAAAAAACTTTGGGTCTGGGTAAGGGTTAGTAATTTAAGTCCCTGGGGTTTTGAGTTTCCATAGTGCTTGTAGGAAAAATAGCTCCCTATGCGGAGCACTGAGAACCTATTGCTCTCTGAAGAGCAGACAGAAGTAGCACAAGGATTGGGTTTTGCCTTCGGCCATCAGGACGATGCGAGGCTTAATTCCCAAACCATCTGCTGGTTCATATCTTAATGTTTTGACCAGGCTAATGCAGACTGCAGTTTTTAAGAACTCTACCAATATTCTCTTGAGATGAGCACAAGCTAAGTCACAGATGAAACTATATTTTTTGTCTAGTCATTGAGACATCCAACCATCATCATTAGAAGACTGTGCTAAAGGAAATAGATTATATACTGCATTTGGGGTTGCTGTAAGGGATGAATCTGCTGTAACTGACACTGAAGGAACTAACCATTAACAAAAGAAAAACTTCCGTTTGAGGGAATGCCTGAAAGAGACGATTCATTCCATCATGCTGCAACCTGGATCCCTAGTGGGATCATTGTAGTATTTGCCGCAGTCCGTGGCTTATGGCAACTACCCCATGTTCTACCAATTATTTTCCTTTTGCTTTGTTTGTTGGAGTTGGTTTCTGATGCTTGCAACCCAAGAATCTTAGTCGACTTGTCATGTGACCAACTTGTACAGCATAGAGACCGCTGGATTGTGCACAGAGAATGGCTAGCTGGCAAGCACTGTCTCAGAGAAAAAGACAGTGAGAGCTGAGCCTCATGTGGTGTCCTCAAAGCTTTGTGATTCCCTATAGCCAACAGGAAGGTCAAGCACAGTTGAGTTAATGTAACTCTTCCCTTACAAAACAAGGGAATACAATTCTGTTACTGTAGTTGTCTTGCAGTATACTGTTCTTTTTTCAGAGTGTAAATGACCGGGGGTATATTTTGCAGGAGATAAGCTTTCACTTTGGTTAGTCAATAAATGGAGGGGCCCATCATCATGTCTTCAGGGAGCACAGAGAGACTCTGGTCAAAATGTCTGACATTTAGGTTTGGGGCCTCTTCTTAAAAGATATAGTCTTGGATTTGGGAACAGGCAGAACCAGGTGGGAAAATTACGTCCCCATAATATCAGTGATGCTGACAATTATACAGTTATTTGTCAATATACAGTATAATTGACAGTATATATATAATTATACAGTATAATTGACAATTATACTGTTAGCGAATGCAAACGCTTCTTGGATTTTTTTGACAACATAAGCTAGCAGTGTTCTTGAACATTTACTATTTGTCAGGCGCAGTACTAAGCATTTTACTGGCATTATCTCAATGAATCTCCTCAACATCATGCCAAGACAGACTAGAATATTGGCTTCATGGCCAAACATGGTGACTCATGCCTGTAATCCTAGAATTTTTGGAGGCTAAGGTGGGAGGATCACTTGAGACTAGGAGTTTGAGACCAGACTGGGCAACAAAGTGTTACCTCATCTTAAAATAAAAAATCAAATCAAATCAAATATTACCCAGGTGTGGTGGTACACAACTGTAGTCCTAGATACTCAGGAGGCTGAGGCAGAGGATAGCTTAGGCCCAGGTGGTCAAGGTTGCAAGTGAGCTATGATCACACCACTGCAACCTAGCCTGGGTGACAAAGCGAGACACTGTCTCTAAATACATACATACACACATATATGTGTATATATTTTTTATATATGTGTGTGTGCATGTATATATATATATTTTTTATATATGTATATATGTGTGTGTGTGTGCATGTATATATATATATATTGTTTTGTTTGTTTGTTTGTTTTCTTCATGAGAGCAGATAATTTTGTCTGTTTTGCTCTTTGTGTCTCAAAGCACCTAGAAAGTTGCCTGGTACAGTTTGTCAGTAGATAGTTGATACTCGATAATTTTGTCAAATGAACTTGCTGACTCTTGGCACTATTCCCTTTGTACAGATAAATCAGGGATTAAGTAACTTGCCTGCAGCTAAGAAGTGATAAAGCAGTGATGTGGTTCAGGTCATCAGATTCCAAAGACTATAGTCTTAATCACAACCTTATTTTGAAGTTTTAAGGAAAACAAAATTGGCCAGAGAAAGAAAAATGTCTTGGGAAAACATGGCATCCAAAGGGTCTTGCTGACCCGAACCTTCCAGCTTTAACATTGGTCCCATGTCTTTGTGCCATTGGCGATGCCCTCAAGATGGTGAGGAGAGGAACGAATGCATGACTCAATACTCACGTGTTTACACAAGACAGAGTGAATGACTAAAGGAAAATTGTTGATCTTATCGATGATTTACTCAAGCAATCAATAGAACAAATTTGCCCAATTTTAAGCATCATGGGAAAATTTTTATAGTCAGAATAAAAACAAAGACTATTGAAGATTTGACTGATGACTAAATGGTAGATACCAAAGAAGAAAGAAATGTAGATGAACAAGTGAATGCTGGTTTCTAAATAACCATTTCCTTTGAATATTAAGTCCACTGTGACTGAACCATGTAGATCAGTGGGCATTTTACTCTTTCAAAAACGCCTTACTCACACAGAATTGAGAAGGTATGCAATCACCTTGTAACAACAACCCAACAGGACTTCAATAAATATTACCAAAATACCATTTACAAAATTGTGTCTAATCTGGTAGCTGAGAATTTCATGTACTGAACTGTAATTGTCAAAAAAATAAAAAATAAAAAACCTCCCACCATAATTTTAGGTAGCTTCATTCAAATAATGAGTCTCTAGGAATTTTTTAGTGAATTAGTGAATTCGAATGAATATCAGACTCTGCTATTAGAAAATCATTGACACTGTCAGATTTTGTTGTTTTCTTTCCTATATCATTCTGATCTCTCAGATGCAAGTAACAAAAACTTGACAACCAAATGTAAACAAAAATGGAGATTTTTGATCACATAACTGAAAAGTTTAGCTTATCTGGCTTCAAAGAAGGGTATATCCCAATGTTCACATGATGCCGTTAGGATTCAATGTCTCTTGTCCCATCTCTTTGTTCTGCTTTCCCATGTGCTGGCTTCATTCTCAGGCCGACCCCTCAAATGCTGGTCCTCTCAAAGCTTCAAGCTTACATCACCCTTATAGCTGATACTTTCCGTTTCAACAAAAGCCCAGGAATATAGTATTATTGGCCTGTCTTGAGGAACATGACCATCCATCCCTGATTGAAGACCATGACTAGACTGATAAATACAGTTAGTTACCTGCTCTGGGTGACTAAATGTATTTATCAGTCTAGTCATGGACTAGACTGATCAATCTGCTAAAAGATGTGTTTGATACCATAGATTATACAGAGGTTTATAAATCTGATTTAGATCATTGCATGATACTCAAGAAAGTGAATCTTTTTGATGGATACTATAAAATGAAACTGTCCTTGTTCATAACTCACCATCACTTTGCAGGTCTAGACTAGATTGCTTCCTTTCACAGCTAAGGATTGGCTTCTATAAACTGTTTTCTCCTCCTCCAGAAACTAGTGAGGGGTGATTGCAGAATCTTAGTGATCACAGATAACAACAAGACAAGCCTAGGAGAAAGAGACATGTGACTGGAAGATGAGGCATTCCCAATTGCTATATCATTGTCTATTCATACATCTTTAAACCTTATAGTGTAGAGATTTGTAATATAGGCTGAGAAATAAAATAGACCAGTATTTGTGTGACGACCTTATAACCTAAGATAAACTGGTTAACCAAATCAATAAAATGAAGATATTAATATCTGCCCCATTAATAATAGCTACTCCAAGTAGGTGTGCCTAACTGATGGCCAGAGTAGACGTCATTGTCACCCAACCCACCCAATATTCTACCTTCATAGTCAGCATCCTGTTTCTTTTCCGTAAGTTGTAGGTTTCTTGAAATGGAGAGATTTCTCTTTCTGACTTCTAGACTTTATTCTCACAGCACTTCCCAGTCCCATTAAATAAATTATCAGGCAACCTGAGTTCAAATCTTTCCCCTTTCACTGATTAGTTGGGTGACCTTGAGCAAGACAAACACTCTAAGTCTCAGTCTTCTCATCTGTAAAATGGAGTTATTCACACTAACCTCCCAAGAATGTAGCTTAAATTAGATCATGTCTATAAAGTATCTAGAACACAACAGATGTCAAATAAATTTTACTTGCATTTATTGATTATACTCACGAACTATGTGCTAGATCTTGTTTTAAGCACTTTGAGAGTTTTAATTCATTTAATCCTATAATTTGAGATTTACTCTACCATTATGTTTATTTTAAAGACAAGAAAGGAAGCTTCGAGAGGTTACCCAAGATTACACTGCTGGCACAGGGTAGGTGTGAGATTTAAATCCATTATTTTACTCACTCCATTATCTCCTCCCTCACCTGCGTTTTACCATAAAATGGTGAACTTATAGTCAGAACTGAATGGGGAATGAGATGCCATGTTCTATCTTCTTAGTGAGGCGTAAGTCCCTTCTACTACTCATCAGTATATTTGCCGAGGGATGTATTTAATTATGGACAAAGGCAACATTTCATCTAAGAAGTCTCTAGCCTCTTTTATGCCTTGCATACTTAGCACCATCTCACTGAGGCATTATGGTTGCTCAGTGAGGGAGGCAACATGAAACCCCAGTGTTACTTAGCTAGAATGTGGAAAACCCTATAATTTGAATCCAGGACTTACTGTCCTCAAAGAGCTTGCTTTTTATGACCATTCCATACCATCATGGAATGCAACAAAGGACACTGAGAATACAGAGTAAATGTCGTCAGTGTGTCTGTGATGTTCCATGTTTTGTGAACCCATGTCAAATTCTTAGTCAAATGAATACCTCTACTTATTTTTTTCTAACCCACATTGATTAAGCATTTACCATGATCCAGGCAGAAACTGAACCATGAACAACAGTTCACTTTGGACCTCTTGTGACTGACTTTTGGACACTACCTAGGTTATGCCAACTTGCGGTAACTCCTACCAGCCTTGCTGTGAGGGAATACATTGGTTTGACTTTAGGATATGTTACTAAAGTCATCCATTATCCCTGTTGGAAAATTTAAGGTTCATGTATTAAGTTTCTGCAAAACAAGAATTAAAGGGTAAAAAGCAATGAAAGGGGTAAAATAATTTCGGGCTTACTTTTCTCACAGTAGTCATTTTGTTAAAGTCATAAGCCTTATTGCAAAATGGATGAGAATGGTGATGACTAATACCTTAGTTTATTCAGACTACTATAACAAAGTATCATAAACTGAATAATTTTTGAACAATACGAGTTCATTTCTCACAGTTCTAGAGGCTGCTGGAAGTCCAAGATCAAGGTGCAGCATATCCGGTGTCTGGTGAAGGCTCACTCTCTTCTTCCAAGACAGTACCTTGTTTGTGTTCTCACATGGAAGAAGATGGAAGAGCAAAAGTCGTGAATGCTACGTGAAGCCTCTTTTATGAGGCCATATACCTTATTTACAAGGGAGGAGTCCTTATGATCTAATCACCTGCAAACATCCCTACCTCTTAATGAGGAATGGGATGTCATGTTCTAACTTCTTAGTGAGGTGTAAGTCCATTCTACTACTCATCATTATATTTTCCCAGTGAGGTATTTAATTATGGACAAAGGCAACATTTCATCTAAGAAGTCTCTATCCTCTTTCATGCCTTGCTGCAAGCAGTAAAGAGGCAGATACTTACCACCATCTCAATGAAGCATTATTGTTGCTCAATGAAAGAAGGCAATATGAAACCCCCAGTGTTACTTAGCCAGAATGTGGAAAACCCTGTAATTTGAATCCAGGACTATGGCATTGGGGATTAAGTTTCAACATGAATTCTGGAGAGACACAAACATTGAAAACATAACAGTTTAACCAGCAGTGGACCACACCTGGTCCTCATCATCTTATACTTTGGGTAACTTATTAGGCTTGAAAAAATTAATGTTTCCATGAAGTTGAAAATGGAAGTAACTCATACTGGATTAAAAAATGACAAATTATATCCAGAGTTAGAAGATAAACATTGTGTCAATTGAATTTGACCAACATTAATGACTTATGTCTGTCAATGCAACAATTGCAAAATGCTTTTTTTCTTCTACTCTTTATTTTCTGATCTTTATTTGTATTTTTTAGTCTGCTTGGGCAATAGCGTGTAAATTTGGGGAAGAGAATCAATAAAAGCTTTCCAGCACAAATGCTTACAGTTTACTAACTTCCCCCATGACCCTCATAGCATTATTCTAAAGTTTCTCTCTGTTGCAATTTGGGCTCTATTGTCTCTGAAGTGACCCCTCTGGCTGAGAAGACCATCAAGAATATGCAATATCTCAACCATCTCCTGCCCAGAGACTAGCCTGATTAATCCCGATCGAGTCTATGGAAAGCACACAAATATAAACTATTCATTTATTTCAAATCGGCTGGCGCCTTGGGGGAAGTTATCACATATAATCTAGTGTTAGTCTATCCACTGCATCATAAAAATTAATTTGTCTAATTAATGACATTAGTACTTTTATACATGCATAATTCATATTAATTGATAGGTCTGCCTAAAAAGAATACCTTTTGGAAGAAAAATGATCCCATTAGCACAAGTTTAATCCAAATCAGGGCTGACAAAGCATGGAGCCTTCAAGGCGTATCTTCAGCTTTGTTAATTGTCATAAGCATTCTAAATTGATTATTCTTACATTAGCATGAGACATTTCATTCATCAATGCTTTGCTGTAAAGGAAATTTGTCTAATGGATTTGGGTAGCTCAACTAAATCAGTCGTATTTGTTTTCTAGGGTAGCTTGAGGGGCATTTGAAGCATATTAATTCACTAATACTGGAGGGAAGAAAAATTAGCAGTGGAAATATATAGAAATATCATACAAAATTAGATTTCTGACACTGAATAATTTTTGTGATATCTATTTCAATGGTAATTGAGTGAGCATGCCTGCACTTTTATTGCTTTTCTGTTTTGCAAGCTCCGTGATAAACAGCCAATGTTAATATTTCTTATGAGTTATGTTCCTACACCTGGTAGGGCCACAGGGTTACTAAGTGGAGGATGAATGAGATAAATATGCATTTTCGGGAAGACTGCTAGGAGGCTTAGGGATTACACAAGAATTGGCCATGGCACCAGGTACCTTGGACTTCTGGGAAGATGATTCCTACAGGCACATTCAGCCAACCAAGCCATGGGAAGACAATAAACATAGATGTCACTCTGTCTGTGTTCAAATCGACTTGAGATCTGAAAATTCATGAAGTTCGGGGGCTACTTCTCCATTTTTCAGGAGTCATTGAAGAATTAATTTTAATGGCCAAAAGCAAAGTTATTGGTTCATGGCCAAAGATTTATACAAAGCTTAGTTGAGATACCCTGATAGAGGGAAGGAAAAAGTTAAGAATGAGACAGGTGAATGAATATATTTAATATTTGCTTCTATTCTCTTTTGTGACTGTGTAAACAACTTCTGCACTATGGCTTCTGGGAACTGCTGAGAAGTGTAGTCTAGATGCAACAGTATTTACACCATTAGGATCTTGGTAGACTGGGAAAGTAGTCCACGAAGGTCTCTAATTTGGAATATCTTCTCCTGCTCCTCCTTCATTACCTCCTCCTCGCCAGAATGGATTTAAATTATTTTCAATACTTCAGACTATCATAAGCACTGGAATCAGCAAACCTGTATGAAAGTCTCAGCAAAGCTACTCAGAAACGATGTGACTTTAGGCAAATTGCTTAACATCTTTGAGCTCCAGTTTTCTTTTACAACGGCATGAGGATATTAGTAGCAGTTGCAATGTGCAGTTGTGAGGGGTCATGTGCATGAGATAACCCATGCAAATAGTACATTGTGTATAGCAGCACATCACAGTGACTCAATAAACTGAAACAAACAATATCAGGTTTATTTGGCTGATCTAAATAGAGAAAAGGGAAGAGTAGGCTCTGTTGTATTTTTATTCACTTTTTGAAATTCTCCCTTTTCTTCTATCTTGGAGGATTTTTGACTCTAAATAGAATGTTTTCATTAATCTCAATTCCTCCTTGCATTTCAGAGTGGACTGTTTGGGTCACTTGCCACTCACAGAAATCCTGGGAGAAGGAAAAAGTGCTAACAACCTCCTATCCACCTTCACAAACTGCCTCAGTAGCTGCTCTGCGTATGCCACTAACTTCAAAGCTGCTAGGCTATTGTCAAAGGAGCAGCTTGGTGGAGGAGATTGAACTCAGGTTTTAGATTCAGATACACCTGAGTTAGAAACCTCTCTCATGCATTCATTTATTCATACATTTATTCAATAAATGTGAATACCCACAGTTTACCAGGCACTGTGCCAGGCTCTGGAGATACTAACAAGATAGAGGAAGATAAAGGCCATGCCCTCAATGGGAGGTCAGCTGATTGACAACTCACTGGTAAGCACAGACACAAAGAAGCAAATGTCAGAGAGAAGTGCTGAGAAGGGAAGCGAGCCAAGTAATGTGGTGTAGAGCAGCTGGGCTGTGGGGAGACAGGCAGGGAGATCACTTTAGCAAAGATAAACAGGGAAGAACTCTAATGTGAAGGAAACCAGAAGCATATAAAGAGGCTATCCCTCCAGGCAGAGATAATGCTGGGTAAAAAGATTCTGCAGCAGGAAGGACCTTGGCAGCTTTGAGGCACAGGAAGCTGTGTGTGACTGCAGCATTGTCATCAAGGGGAAGACTGACAGGAAATGAGTCTCAGGGTGAGCAGGGACCTGAATGAAAATGTTATCTCTACCATTTGCTAACTATATTTTCCTGGGCCGATTTCAGAGTCTTCTCCAAGCCTCAATTTCCTCTTTTGCACGTTAGAAATAATAATGGTTGCTTTCCACAAGGCTCTCTTGATTAATAAGTATGTCAAGATTATAGATACTTTTAGAATCATTAAATGTTGCTTTCTTGTATCTTTCCCCTTCTTGAGTACCATGCTGAAGTATTCCAAATAAGTAGAATGGCCCTTGCCCAACTTATTTTGGGTTTTGCACACAGTCTAGTAAACAGCTACATATTTCCTCTCACCAGGGAAAATGTTCCTCTAATTGGTGACTGTATGTGCTACTAAATAAAACTGGGAGAGTCTAGAAGAAGCATCGAGGCTCAGAAGAATGCCATCCTCTACTTCTGATACAGAGCTGTTGCATCCTATATTCTGACCATGGGCTTAAGCTTGATTCCCTTTCCAGCATCCTGGAGTCACTCTATGGGCTGTTCTTTTGGGTTGTTTTCAGTGTAAACTGCCTCCAAGCCCCATTTATTCCAAGATGTAACTCCTTCCCTAACTAGAGTCATTTCTTTTGCAGGCTCTAATCTCCTTGTTCTATTGCTATTGATTTTTCACATCCATTTTCAATCCATTCACCAACCTCTCTGTTTGGGCCTCAAGTTTCAACTGAAAGAAAACATATCCTCAAGTTGTTCATTTTGATTTCCAGTAGACAGAATTTGGGAGGGATAAAGATATTACATATACCACAACTAAAATATACCAGATGTGTAGCTTTTTTCTGATTTTTAATATATAATATTCCTGTTTCCTAAATGTAACTTAATATTTCTTTCAACATGGAAAGCAAACATAAGCCATACCACCCCTCTACATATATATTTATGCATAGACTAACGGAAGTGGCTAGGACAAATGATCTGTGTTAGATACTCCAAATGTGAACAAATGAGGTTTGCAGGGATAAATTTAATAGCTATTGAGAGAATGCTTACAATAATTGGTTATCGTTCAAAACAAATGTCAGATATCATTATTGGCATTTACAATTTTAATTAACTTGATCTCTGTGTGTCCAATATGTTATATTTTTCTCCTTTCAGTTTTTTTCTGGAAGAAATAGAACTGTAGGCTTTCAGAGTTATTTAAGGAAATGTTAAGACCCACAATGCTAGGATAAACTAATAGTTTAACGGATAAAGAATATGGGTCATTTTTCATGTTAAAACACAGCCCTGAAATGAGATACTTCATCCACTTCCTCTTGAGCTGGAGTACAAAATGCAGGATTTCCTCAAAGCTCTTGGTTTGGTCCAAGTTTCCTGTGGTTTTAAATCTTTATGCCATCCATTCTCTTCCTTTCCACTGTTATTTGAGGGAGACCGTGAATTGGGGAAGGTTCTGGAAGATTCTGAGTGAAAGAACTGAACTCCGTAGAAGGCATGTTCCTGAAGCTTAAAAGGCAAGTTATTTTTTTTTCCCAGACATCTCTGGGGTTAGAAGTTTCTTGTTTATCCGCAGGTGGCTCTATACATTGTTGGTGGCATCCTGCACATGCTATTTCATTCTATGCGGTGTTTTATGAAATCAAAATATATGTAATCATTGGAGCCATCTCGAATTATCTCCACCTGCAGAATTTTGATGATGATGTGTAGTGTCTACTTCTCTGATCTCTAACAATCCAAACTCACATACTTCAAGAATCACAGGTAATCTACCTCTTTCCTGAGGCAAGCATAATTTGGAATGTATGGGTGGGTCGTCAAGATTATTTAATCATGGAAGTATATATATATATAAACTATGTGAGGGCCTATATGTATATATATGTACAGTCGTGTGTCACATAATGAAATTTCAGTCAAGGATGTACTGTATCTCTGATGGTGGTCATTCAGTTAGCTAAGGTTAACTTATTATTGAAGAAAAATTTTTTTATATAAATTGAGTGTAGCCTAAGTGTACAGTGTTTCTAAAATCTATAGCAGTGTGTAGTAGAGTCCTAGGCCTCACATTCACTCACCACTCACGGACTCACCCAGAGCAGCCTTTAGTCCTGCAAACTCCATTCATGGTAAGTGCCCGGCACATGTGTGCCATTTTTTAATCTTTCATACAGTATTTTTTACTTTACCTTTTTTATGCTTGGATATGTTTAGATACACAAATACTTACCATTGTGTTACAATTGCCTAAAGTATTCAGTACAGTCATATGCTGTATAGATTTGTTGCCTAAGAGCAATAGACTACACCATATAGCATAAGTATGTAGAGGGCTATACCCTCTAGGTTTATGTAAGTACATCCACGCTGTGATGTTCACACAGTGACAAAAAATCAATCACCTAATGATGCATTTCTCAGAAAACATACCAGCTGTTAAGTAATGCATGACACAGTACATGCTATGGTAATATACATGTATGGTTTATACATATATATATAATATATATATATAACTTTGTATTAAAAATTCACATATTATTATGTTTGAATAAACTATCCAAGTATGTATGCTATGGTACAATAACGTATCCAAGTATGTATGCTATGGTACATATACTATATATATGTAAATAATATATATGTGTATATATATATATATATATATATATCTCCAGATATGCATATATATAAATTATATATATATAGTATATGTACCATAGCATGCATACTCGAATACTTTATTCAAACATAATAATATGTGGATATTTTTATACAAAGTTCTGAAGCCAGACAAAACACTTATGCATCACTCTTGCTTCAGGATTACTGGCATTTAGAGTTAGCCTTGCCATCATGTATAGGTGTTTAAAGATGATATCACTAACAGGAATGCTACAGGTTCACCTGTAACATTTGCAAGACAAAGGAGTCCTATAGACCATATGTTTAAATATTTAAATTACAAATCAAGCTAGCAAACTGTTACCTATGTTCTATTCTTGACAGATATACATCACCATCACAATTCCTTAGAGTTGCATCATGGAATGTGGCTCTTTCCCAAGAGAGTGAGCCTCCCACTGCACATTCAGCTTCCTCATCACGTGTACCCATTGCTAGCTTCTTTCACATTACAGAGAGTGGAAACTGGCTTGTGAGTGTGAACATGGTGGCTTGAATTCTTAATCTCTGTTTTTCCATTTTCAAGGAGTCTCTCCTTGACTTCCCCTCAGGTCTAGGGGTAGTCACACTGGGTGGTACCATTCACTCTCAGAAAAGCAGACCCCAGAAGAAGTAGCAGAATCCAAAAAGTCGGCCAGGGCTGACCAATCAGGGATGATTAAGGCCCTGGATACATGGTGGAGTGAGGCTCAGAGGAAAGACAGGGCTGTGGGTAGGACAGCTCCTTGGTCATCGTGGTATTTTGGCCAGAAGAAAATCCCTAGTGGCTCTGTAGTCAGAGTGGAGACACTTTAAAATATGCATCCCAGGACTAAGGGTAATATTACAAGCTTCTTTGCATGGTGAAAACCATCATCTGAATGTTTTGCTTTAACAGCTTCTCACAAAATAGGTGATATTAAAAATTAGAGATGAGCTTAGATTTGTATATTTATCAAATTGTCCAGTTAACATGGTGTTTCTCCATTGTCCTTCCTTTAAATAGACCTAACCAGTATAGTTGTGATTTGTTCTTTTCTGTATAAGAGGATTAAGACCTGACTTTACTGGAAAGAATGTTATATCGTGGGACAATATGAAAAGAAGACATTTAGGTGTAGCTTACAGAACAAATAAAATGAGCCCCTGAAATGTAGGTACCATACCATTGGCTAAAGAAAAATATTCAAAGGCATTGGGCAAGCGAGACTGAATTTTAGCTCTTGTCAGAAAGATACTTCCACTCTGCTTCAATGCAGGGACCTTCATCTTGTACACACTGGTTGCATAGTTTTTTGATAAAATTTCTCTACCTTCTCATTCAATGGGGCTAAAGGAAGTTGCACAAGTGATACTGCTTTGCTGGTGGCTTATTTCTGTAAATTCAGTACCAAAGAGTTTTATTTATTTTCCCAAGTATACTGGGTACTATATAACCCTGTTCTCTCAGTCATTGACATCAGGTTCCTTGATATTCTGAAGGAAGACTGAGCCCTGTGTTGCTTCTGAATAAGCATTACATTCTCAGCATGTTCTATCTTCACATGGGCAAAGAAAACATTTGACAAACCTCTTCAGAGCTATATACATTCTGAACAGTTAGATACAGTGGGCCTGGAATCCCGGTTTAAACGGAGTGGTTGATGGCAGCATGATGGGGGTTTGGAACTATCTGTCGGAACCACATCATGAGTCCTTAAAGTAGGGGGCTGGACACAATAAGACTGAAGTGGAGGCAGGGGCCTGGGAGTTGTCTAGGAGCTGCCTGTCTAGGAAGAAACTGGCTCTGGGTAGTTGAACATTAATTGTTGAAGCAGAAAAACATCAGAAACACTCTTGATGGACTATTTGCTCTGAACTGTCTCTTGAGAGGGCCTAGCAATGGTAAATACCCACTGCTATGGTTTCAATATCCCCCTAATGCATGTATTGAAACTGAATCCCCACTGTGGTGGTATTAAGAGGTGGGACCCTCTGGGAGGTGATTAAGTCATGAGGGCAAGGCTCCTATGAGTAAGTTAGTGCCTATAAAAGGGCTGGAAGGAACCACCTTAGCCCCTTTTTGGTCTTCAGCTCTTTAACCATGACAACGTTTATTTCCTGTGAAGGATGCAGCAACAAGGTGCCGTCCTGGAAGTGAAGATGGTTTCTCATCAGACACTACTTTTGCTGGCACCTTGACCTTAGACTTCCCAGTCTCCAGAACAGTGAAAAGTGAATTCCTATGCTTTATAAATTACTCAGTCTGTGGTATTTTGTTATAGCAGCACAAATGGACTAAGACCTCCACTCTCCTCCTCCCTGCTTCTCCGGTTTTGTGTATCTGAATAATGTAGAAAGCTCAGGAAAGTGTCTGTTCATATCCTTTGCCCACTTTTGAATGGGCTTGTTTGTTTTTTTCCTGTAAATCTGTTTGAGTTCTTTGTAAATTCTGGATATCAGCCCTTTGTCAGATGGGTAAACTGCAAAAATTTTTTCCCATTCTGTTGTTTGCCGATTCACTCTAGTGACTCTTTTGCCATGCAGAAGCTGTGGAGTTTGATTAGGTCCCATTTGTCTATTTTGGCTTTTGTTGCCAATGCTTTTGGTGTTTTGTTCATGAAGTCCTTGCCTACTCCTATGTCCTGGATAGTTTTGCCTAGATTTCCTTCTAGGGTTTTTATCGTGCCAGGTCTTATGTTTAAGTCTTTAATCCATCTGGAGTTAATTTTAGTGTAAGGTGTCAGGAAGGGGTCCAGTATATGAACAGACACTTTACAAAAGAAGACATATATGAGGCCAACAATCATATGAAAAAATGCTCATCGTCACTGGTCATCAGAGAGATGCAAATCAAAACCACATTGAGATACCATCTCATGCCAGTTAGAATGGCGATCATTAAAAAAATCTGGAGACAACAGATGCTGGAGAGGATGTGGAGAAAAAGGAACACTTTTACACTGTTGGTGGGAGTGTAAATTAGTTCAACCATTGTGGAAGACAGTGTGGCGATTCCGCAGGGCCTTAGAAATAGAAATTCCATTTGACCCAGCAATCCCATTACTGGGTATATGTCCAAAAGACTATAAATCCTTCTACTATAAGGACACATGTACACAAAATGTTCATGGCGATTCCTCAAGGCCTTAGAAATAGAAATTCCATTTGACCCAGCAATCCCATTACTGGGTATATATCCAAAAGACTATAAATCCTTCTACTATAAGGACACATGTACACAAATGTTCATTGCAGCACTGTTTACAATAGCAAAGACCTGGAATCAACCCAAATGCCCATTGATGATAGACTGGATTGGGAAAATGTGGCACATATACACCATGGAATATTATGCAGCAATCAGAAATGATGAGTTTGTGTCATTTGTTGGGACGTGGATGAATCTGGAGAACATCATCCTCAGCAAACTGACACAAGAACAGAAAATGAAACGCTGCATATTCTCACTCATAGGCGGGTGATGAAAAATGAGATCACATGGACACAGGGAGGGGAGTACTAAACACTGGGGTCTATTGGGGGGAAAAGGGGAGGGCCGGTGGGAGGGAGAGGTGGGGAGGGATAGCCTGGGGAGAAATGTGAAATGTGGGTGAAGGGGAGAAAGGAAGCAAAGCACACTGCCATGTGTGTACCTATGCAACTGTCTTGCATGTTCTGCTCATGTACCCCAAAACCTAAAATGCAATAAAAAAATAAAAATAATAAAAAAATAAAATAAAATAAAAAATTTAGGATCCAAAAAAAAAAAAAAAAAAGAAAGCTCAGGAAAGTCCTTTCCCAAACTTTATATTTTCAAGAAAAGGCACCTGTGGGTGCAGCAGGTTTACAGGATCCCATATGATCTAGCCCTGCCTTCCTCATCCACCTTAGCCTACTGCACTTCGCTTCTTGTTTTCTTATTTCTAGGCATCTGGACTTTCAGATATTCCCCTTAATCTGTGTCAACTCCCACCCCTGTTGCACACACGATTTTCTCTGGAATGATCTCTCTAGATACTACTGCTCTACCTCCCTCACTTCACCTTTGCTTCTGACTCCCATTCATGAATCAGGTCTAAATTTGGGAGCAACTTCCAATAAGACCCCTTGAGCTAACCTCCTTGTTCCGTTAGGTCCCCTGTAATATGCTCTTTGCACAGAGCTCTTCCTGAACATCTACCCTGTAGCACTTGGTACATTCATAACTATCTGAGTAATGCTTCCATTTACTTAACATCTGTGTGACCTACCAGATGATAAGAGCAACAAGCTCACACTGTATTGTCAGTACCTGTTAAGTGGAGATTAACTCAAGGGCTGACAGTCAAACGGAGGAATATCTCTGTCTTTGGAGAAGAGGCAGCATCAAATGGTGGAAAGACCTTTAGTCTGAGAGTCAGGAATCCTAAGCCCTTGTCATAACCCTGAAGTTAATCTCTTGGGTGACTGAAATGGTTATAAAATGAAAAGGTGCCTGAAAATTTCTGATATCATGGCAATGAAAGACAAGAGAGGAGTTATATGCTTCAACCATATTAAACTGCTGATATTTAACCTTTTTTTAAACTACTAAAGTGGCAATTTCATATGGTTTAAACAAATTGAATAGAAGTCCTTTTCAGCTTTGTTGTGGAGTCATTGGGTTTCTGCTACAAAGCTTGGAGTCCCATTTTAAATGAATTTCCTTCTAAGGTGGTTGAGTCAGCTCACAGAGAGGAAAGTGCGCTCTGTGTGTGGGACATGGAGAGCTGGTCCTAACTGGTCTCAGTGAGCAAAGAAGGTGGGCTCTGGTCATCACTGTCCCCAAATCACGTTTTCTCACTCTCAGTCATAAGTCCCAAATCTTCACTTTGAACATGGTTTGAAAAGATGATCTTTTTTCATGTTCTTATGCTTGCCCCTCGGCCGTTGTGAAGCAATTTCTACAGAAACGATGGTCTGCCACCAAATAAGAGTTTACTAAGAATAAAAATTGAATTTCGTCTGCCTGTTGACAAGCTGATTGATCTGGGGGCTCTTGTGACCGAATCGTCTCCTAAGCACATTCTCATTTATCATGTGCAAGATTGTTTCAAAATCAATAGCAGCCCTGCACAGACGAGTGTCTGCTGGGGACTTGTCAGGGCCCACAGCATTCCCTGTAATGCTGCTAATTTTTTTTGACAGAATTATTTCAGCAGTGAAATCATTCTGTGCCTATTATCCCCATGCTCTTACTAGAATAGTTGATTGAGGCCCTAATTTTTAATATCCTCTTTGTAAAGATTGAGCCTTAAGGAGTTTGCCCTTTTTCATCATGAGGTTAGTTCCTCACCCCTGCTTTTCTTGCTTAAAAATCTGGTTTGAGAATTACCTTATATTTTAGGATCTCATTTGGGTGTAGTAGGAAGCAACTCTATATTCAACTTGCATCACGCAACTATCATAGAGAAGCAGGAGTGAGGCAACCTGACTTCACTGAATAGAATAGCTGCGTGACTTCCGAAATTTTATTTCCCTGTCTAGGCCTCATTTTAAGAAATTGATGTCAAATAATGTCTTAAGAACACTGTTTTTAACAGGCTGTTGATTGAAGTCAGGAGCTGCAAAGTGAAGGTACATGGGTAGGATTCAGACGGCAGATAGATTTTATCTAATCTCCAAAGTATCTGTTTGTTTTGTTTAACTTAATTCACCATTTTCTACTTAATTTTAAAAATTAATTTGTTAATATTTTTCATTTACATGCAGTACAATTAACTCTTTTTGGTGTATAGTTCTTTGAGCTTTGGCACATACATAGACTTGTAACCAATGAAAGCGAGATACAGAAGAAATTCCACATTCCAAAGAATTCCTTTGTGCTTCTTCTTGGTATTCCCCACACTCCACCACAAATTCAAACCTTTGACAATCACAGATGTGTTCTCTCTTTCTATAGTTTTGCTTTTTTCAAGATGTCATATAAATGAAATGATATCATTAATTACATTTTGAGATTCAGTTCTTTTACTTAGCATAACGCATTTGAGATTGATCATGTTGTGTGTTACCAGCATTTGCTCCTCTTTGTTCCTCGACAGTATTCCATTGTATGGAGGTACCACAGACGTATTATAGTTTGTTGATTCACTCACCCACTGAAGGGTATTTAAGCTGCTCCTAGTTTTTGATGACTGCTATTGCTTGAATGTGTCCTTCCCAAAATTCAGGTGTTGCCAATGTAATAGTATAAGATGGGGGACCTTTAAGAGGCAATTCAGCCATGAGGGCTCCTACTTGTATGAATGGGATTTATGTCCTTCTAAAGGAGACTTCAGACAGCATTGATCCTTTTTGCCCTTCCGCCTTCTGTCATGTGAGAACAGAGCAACAGGGTGCCATCTTGGAAGCCAAGAACAAAGCCCCACCAGACACTGAATCTACCAGTGTTTGATCTCAGACCTCCCAGACTTCAGAAAGGAGAAAATAAATTGTTGGAATTTATAAATTACCCAGTGTCAGATATTCTGTTATGGAAGCACAAAATGGACTAAAACAATAATTATGAGTAATGCTGTTAGAAACATTTGAGTACAGGTTTTGTATGAACATAAGTTTTCATTTGTCCAGTAGAAATATCTAGAAGTAGGATACTGGGTCATATGGTAAGTGTATGTTTAATGTTTTATGAAACAACGAGTGTGTTTTCCAGCATTTTATGCATGAGAATTACTGTCTCTGCATCCTCACTGATATTGTTCGGGTTTTTTATTTTAATCATTCTAATAGGTGTGCAGTAGTGTTTTGTTGTGATTTCAGTTTGAATTTTCCTATGACAAATGATGTTGAGCATATTTTCATGTATTTATTTGGCATCAAAAATCTTTTCTAGTGAACAGTTGGTTCAAATCTTTTGCCTATTTTTAAAATTCGGTTGTTATTTTCTTACTGTTGTCTCGGAGATTCTTTATATATTCTTGGTACATGTCTTTTGTCACATGTTGGCTTTACAAATAATTTCTCATAATGTGTGCTTTATCTCTATATTCTCCTGTGTTTTTCATGGCACAAAAGTGCTTAATTCTCATAAAGTTCATTATTTTATCTGTTGTGCTTTTGATGTCATATCTAACAAGTCTTTGCCTAAACCAATGTCATGAAGATTTAGTTCAGTTTCCTTCTAAGTGTTCTATAGTACTATCTTTTATATTTGAGTCTGCAATCCATTTTGAGTTAATGTTTTTATCTAGTGTGATGTGTGGATGAAGGCTCTTTTTATTCTATTTTTTGGTGTGTGTATGCATGTTCAAGGGTTTTTTTTGGAGCTGCTGTTTAAATGACTTCCCTTTCTCCATTACATTATTATCAAAAATTCAAAAATCACTTGATGATATTTGTATGCTACCACTTCTAGGTTTTCTATTCTATCTCATTGGTCTCTCTGTCTACTTTTGCATCAATTCCACACTGTCTTATCTACTGTAGCTTTATAGTACATACATCTTAAAATTTAGTAGTGTGTATTTCCAACTTTGTTATTTTTCAAAATTGTTTTGACTCTTTGAATTTCTTAATCTTTCCATGAATGTTTTAGAATCAGCTAGTGTGTATGTATAAGAAATCCTGCTGCGATTTTGATTGGAGTTGAGTGAAAACTGTGAATCAACTTGGGGGAAAATTGACATCTTAACAATATCATGGTTGGAGAGAGATCCAAGATGGCTGATCACTAACAGTTTGAGCTCCCAGTGAAAGTGCAGAGAATGAGAGGATGCCACACCTTCAGACAAATTTTTGTAGCTCACGGACCAGAAGATTCCCAGTGGAGGAGCCCCACAAGTTGCCAGTGTGACTCTTGTGGCCAGCGCAGTGGTTTTGCCAGCACCTCGGCGTGGCAGCTCTTGGTGCAGAGTAAACGGGACTGGTTCCCCTTCTGACCGATGTGTGGAGCTCCAGGAAGGCAGAGTCATCTATTACGGACTCAAGAAGGAAGCCAGACTGGAGATTCCCGGGCAGAAGAGTGCCATCAGTCCTAACGCTGCTGTTTTGACTGGCACAGTGGGTTGCTCAGATTCTGGCACTGGGAATCAATAAATTGGACGGCCACCCAGAAATCTAATTAAAGAGGTGGTAATTGCAAAAGTGACAGATAGATAAATTTATAATGAAGGGAAGAAACCAGCCTAAAAGGGCTGAGAATACCCAAAATCAGAATGCCTCTCCCTCTACAGGGGATTACAGTTCCTCATCAGCAATGGAGCAAGGCCTGATGGAGAAGGACTATGTTCCATTAACAGAAGTAGGCTTCAGAAGGTGGATGATAAGAAACTTCTGGGAGTTAAAAGAACTTGTTCTAACCCAATGTAAAGAAACTAAGAACTTTGAAAAAAGGTTTGATGAAATGCTAACAAGAATAGACAATATAGAGAGGAATATAAATGAAGTAACAGAGTTGAAAAACACAATACAAGAACTTTGCAAAATATGCACAAGTTTTAATAGCTGAATTGATCAAGCAGAAGAAAGGATATCAGAGGTTGAAGACCAACTTAATGAAATAAAACAAGAAGACAAGAATAGAGAAAAAAGGATAAAAAAAGGATAAATGAGCAAAGTCTTCAAGAAATATGGGACTATGTGAAAAGACCTAATTTAAGTTGGATAGGTGTACCTGAATATGATGAAGAGAATGAATCCAAGCTGGAAAATACTCTTCAGGATATCATCCAGGAAAACTTCCCCAACCTAGCAATGCAGGAAAATATTCAACTCCAGGTAATACAGAGAACACCACAAAGATACTCCTCAAGAAGAGCATCCCCAAGGCACATAATCCTTAGATTCACCAGGGTTGAAATGAAAGAGAAAATACTAAGGGCAGCCAGAGAGAAAGGTCAGGTTACCCATAAAGGGAAGCCCATCAGACTTACAGCAAATCTCTCAGCAGAAACCATACAAGCCAGAAGAGAGTGGGGGCCGATATTCAACATCCTTAAAGAAAAGAACTTTCAGCCCAGAACTTCATATCCAGCCAAACTAAGCTTCACAACTGAAGGAAAAATAAAATCTTTTATGAACAAGCAAGTACTCAGAGATTTTATTACCACCAGGCCTGCTTTACAGGAGCTTCTGAAAGAAGCATTACACAAAGAAAGGACCAACCAGTATTAGCCTTTCCAAAAATATACCAAAAATTAAAGAGCATCGGCATAAAGAAAAATTTACATCAACGAATGGACAAAACAGCCAGCTAACATCAAATGGCAGTAATCCTAAATTTAAATTCACTAAATTCCTCAATCAAAACATACAGCAAAAACCCAACGGTGTGCTGTATCCAGACCCATTTCACATGCAAGGATACACAAAGACTCAAAACAAAGGGATGGAGAAAGACTCAAAACAAAGGGATTTACCAACCAGATGGAGAGCAAATATAAATAAACAAATAAATAAATAAAAAGCAGGAGTTGCAATTCTCTCCTCTGATAAAACAGATTTTAAAGCAACAAAGATAATGGTAAAAGGATCAATGCAACAAGAAGAGCTAACAAGCCTAAATATATATGCACCCAATACAGGATACATAAGACCTATAAAGAGACTTAGACTCCCTAGACTCCCACACAATAATAGTGGGAGACTTCAACATCAATATTAGATAGATCAATGAGACAGAAAATTAATAAGGATATCCAGGACTTGAACTCAGATCAGGAACAAGTAAGCTTAATAAACATTTATAGAACTCTCCACTTTAAATACACAAAATATACATTATTATTAGTACCACATCACACCTGGTTTTAGGTTTAAATGAAATATGGGTCGGCCATTATAAAGCACAATTATTGGCATAAAAGAAGTTTTCAATACCCATTTTTAGAATAAAGCAACAATCCCGTTCTCTCTCCCTCTTTTTCTTCCTCTTTCTTCCTCTCCTTCTTTCCTTTTTTCTTTCTTTCAAAAAAAAATATTATAACTATATTACCTCTTTCATTCCATGAACATAACGTCTTTCTGTTTCCTATAAGTTTTCTTTGATCTCATTTATTGGCATTATGCAATTTTTAACACACAGATCCTAGACATATTTTGTTGTATTTATATGTATAATTTCTTTTTGAGATCTATTGTAAATGGTACTGTTTTAATTATGTTATTTACAATTGTTTGTTCATTGTTCATACAAAAAGTAAAATTGATTTCGATGTATTGATCTTTTATTCTACAACCTTATTGAACCCACTTATTTGTTATAGGAGCTTCATTGTAGGCTTCCCGTGGTTTTCTAGGTAGAGAATCATATTATTTATGAATAGGGATAGTTGCATTTTTCTTTTTATTCCAAATGTCTTTTTTTAGACATTTTGTGATTACATCATTAAATTTTTGTATTGCATTTTAGGTTTTGGGGTACATGTGAAAAACATGCAAGATTGTTGCATAGGTACACATGTGGCAGTACGATGTGCTGCCTTCCTCCCCTTCACCCATATCTGGCATTTCTCCCCATGCTATCGCTCCACAACTCCCCACCCCCTGCTGTCTCCCCTATTTCCCCCAACAGACCCCAGTGTGTAATGCTCCCCTCCCTGTGTCCATGTGTTCTCATTGTTCAACACCCACCCGTGAGTGAGAACATGTGGTGTTAGATTTTCTGTTCTTGTGTCAGTTTGCTGAGAATGATGTTCTGTGTTCTCCAGGTTCATCCAAGTCCCAACAAAGGACACAAACTCATCGTTTTTGATGGCTGCATAATATTCCATGGTGTATATGTGCCACATTTTCCCTGTCCAGTTTATCATCGATGGGCATTTGGGTTGGTTCCAGGTCTTTGCTATTGTAAACAGTGCTGCAATAAACATTCGTGTGCATGTGTCCTCATAGTAGAACAATTTATAATCCTTTGGATATATACCCAGCAATGGGATTGCTGGGTCAAATGGAATTTCTATTTCTAGGTCCTTGAGGAATCGCCACACTGTCTTCAACAATGGTTGAACTAATTTACACTCCCACCAATAGTGTAGAAGTGTTGCTACTTCTCCACATCCTCTCCAGCATCTGTTGTCTCCAGATTTTTTAATGATCACTGTTCTAACTGGTGTGGGATGGTATCTCAATGTAGTTTTGATTTGCATTTCTCTAATGACCAGTGATGATGAGCATTTTTTCATATGTTTGTTGGCCTCATGTATGTCTTCTTTTGTAAAGTGTCTGTTCATATCCTTCACCCACTTTTGAATGGGCTTGTTTGTTTTTTTCCTGTAAATCTGTTTGAGTTCTTTGTAAATTCTGATATTATCCCTTTGTCAAATAGGTAAACTGAAAAAACTTTTTCCCATTCTGTTGGTTGCCAATTCACTCTAATGACTGTTTCTTTTGCTGAAGAAGCTGTGGAGTTTGATTAGGTCCCATTTGTCTATTTTGGCTTTTGTTGCCAATGCTTTTGGTGTTTTGTTCATGAAGTCCTTGCCTACTCCTATGTCCTGAATGGTTTTGCCTAGATTTTCTTCTAGGGTTTTTATGGTGTTAGATCTTATGTTTAAGTCTTTAATCCATCTGGAGTTAATTTTAGTGTACGGTGTCAGGAAAGGGTCCATTTTCTGCTTTCTGCACATAGCTAGCCAGTTTTCCCAATGCAATTTTTTAAACAGGGAATCCTTTCCCCAATGCCTTTTTTTGTCAGGTTTGTCAAAGATGGGATGGTTGTAGATATGTTATGCTGCCTCCAAGGCCTCTGTTCTGTTCCATTGGTCTGTATCTCTGTTTTCGCACCAGTACCATGCTGTTTTTGATTACTATAGCCTTATAGTATAGTTTGAAGTCCAGTAGTGTGATTCCTCCTTCTTTGTTCTTTTTGCTTAGAATTGACTTGGCTATGCAGGCTCTTTTGGTTACATATGAAGTTCCTTTGAAACCAATGAGAACAAAGACACAACATACCAGAATCTCTGGGACACATTTAAAGGAGGAAATATATAGCAATAAGTGCCCACATGAGAAGCAAGGAAAGATCTAAAATTGACACCCTGTCATCAAAATTGAAACAGCTATAGAAACAATATCAAAAAACTCAAAACCTAGCAGAAGACAAGACATAACTAAGATCAGAGCAGACCTGAAGGAGATAGAGACACAAAATCCCTTCAAAAAATTAATAAATCCAGGAGCTGGTTTTTCAAAAAGATCAACAAAATAGACTAGCCAGATTAATAAAAAAGAAAAGAGAGAATAATTAATAGATGCAATAAAAAACAATAAAGGGGATATCACCACAGATTCCACAGAAATTCAAACCATTATCAGAAATTATTACAAACAACTCTATGTACATAAACTAGTAAACCTGGAAAAATGGATAAATTCCTGGACACTTGCCTCCTCCAGGAAGAAGCCAAAACCCTGAATAGACCAATAACAAAGTCTGAAGTTGAAGCAGCAATTAAGAGCCTACCCACACACAAAAAAGTCCAGGT
This sequence comes from Callithrix jacchus, assembly GCF_049354715.1. Classification (NCBI taxonomy): domain Eukaryota; kingdom Metazoa; phylum Chordata; class Mammalia; order Primates; family Cebidae; genus Callithrix; species Callithrix jacchus. The sequence goes on along the minus strand of NC_133521.1, from coordinate 9,817,244 downwards.
CCAGATGGGTTCACAGCCGAATTCTACCAGACATACAAAGAGGAGCTGGTACCATTCCTTCTGAAACTATTCCAAATAATCCAAAAAGAGGGAATCCTTCCCAAATCATTTTATGAGACCAACATCACCCTGATACCAAAACCCAGCAGAGACTCAATAAGAAAGAAAACTTCAGGCCAATATCCATGATGAACATAGATGCAAAAACCTTCAATAAAATACTGGCAAGCCGATTGCAACAGCAAATCAAAAAGCTTATCCACCATGATCAAGTAGGATTCATCCCGGGGATGCAAGGCTGGTTCAACATACACAAGTCTATAAATGTAATTCACCACATAAACAGAACTAAAGACAAAAACCACATGATTATCTCAATTGATGGAGAGAAGGCCTTTGACAAAATTTAACAGCCCTTTATGCTAAAAACCCTCAATAAACTAGGTATTAACTGAACGTATCTGAAAATAATAAAAGCTATTTATGACAAACCAACAGCAGCTATCATACTGAACGGGCAAAACCTGGAATCGTTCCCTTTGAAATCTGGCACTAGACAAGGATGCCCTCTCTCACCACCCCTATTCAATATAGTACTGGAAGTTCTAGTCAGAACAATCAGGCAAGAAAAAGAAAGAAAGGGTATTCAAATAGGAAAGGAGGAAGTCAAATTGTCTTATTTGCAGATGACATGATTGTATATCTAGAAGAGCCCATCGTCTCAGACCAAAATCTCCTGAAACTGATAAGCCACCTCAGCAAAATCTCAGGATACAAAATCAATGTGCAAAAATCACAAGCATTTCTATACACCAATAACAGACTTAAAGAGAGCCAAATCAAGAGTGAACTGCCATTCACAATTGCTACAAAGAGAATAAAGTACCTAGGAATACAACTAACAAGGAACGTAAAGGACCTCTTCAAGGAGAACTACAAACCACTGTTCAACGAAATAAGAGAGGACACAAACAGATGGAGAAACATTCCATGTTCATGGTTAGGAAGAATCAATATCTTAAAAATGGCCATATTGCTCAAAGTAATTTACAGATTTAACGCTATCCCCATCAAGCTACCAATAACCTTCTTCACAGAACTGGAAAAATCCAAATGTCTTTTATTTCTTTTTCTAGACTTACTGAATTTGCTAGGACATCTAGTACAAAACTGAATAGAAGTGGCAAGAGTTGACATCTGTGACTCGTTCCTGATCTTATGGAGAAAACATTCAATATGATGTGTTGGCTGCACTGTTTATTGTAGATACTCTTCATTATATTTCTTTCTATTCCTAGCTTTCTGAAAGCTTCTGTTATAAATGAATGTTGAACTTTGTAAAATGCTTTTCTCTGGATCTATCGATATCATCATATAATGTGATAAATTACGTGATTGATTGTTGAGGATTAAGCCAGATTTTCAATTCTGTGATCAACCTCATTTAGTCATCAATATTTTTTAATGTAACAGCTTTTAAATAAACATTGTGAATTTTCGGTTTCCCCTCAGAAGTCAGAAGATCTGATATCAGTGACTCAGAAATCCTGCCTGCTAGCGAACAACAGTTGGAGAAGGTTACTTTCTCCCAGACTGGGTAGGTGCCCTCAGTAAACCACAGTAGGAGACAGAGTCAAGAATTTGTGTCTGTGGCGAATGTACTCTTGGCATCATCAAAACAAAGAAATATTTATCTATGATCATGTCTCCAAAAAAATGGAAAGTGAAAGACAGACAATGAGTGCGGTCTGTTTCAGGGAAAACGGAGAAAACCATGTACTTTGGGGAAAGTAAAGAAAGCATGAACTTCGGGGGAAGTGATCAGTATTTTCAGGTATTTTCCATCATCATTGTTAACACTTTGAGCCCTGCAGGCACCTAATTAGAAACTCTACTCTAAATCAATGTTCTGGGTATCATTCCCTATATCTTGCCCAATATACAACCATTCCAGACCTCTGGAGGGACCCAGAGTGACTGCAAGAAAACAACCAAGCATATAACTCTTCTTAGCGTTTGCAACTTGGAGAAAGGTGGTGCAATGAAAGCCCAGGCCATTTCTTCTCTATCAAGTCATCTACATGACTCCCACATCTTACTATGATGACCTTTTTTCCTCTACTTTATTCATTTTCAATCCAACTCTCTATTTAATGACACCGTATTTGACTCTAGGGTAATTCTTCTTTGGAAAGAATAAAGGAGGATAAATTTGTCCCATTAGCGTTTCTCTTGGAATGCTCTCTTAATTCTACAGTAAAAACCTTCCTCAAACATGTGTTTCTCTTTTGTGCCTCTGTCTCCCCACATAACTCCTTTTGACTAAGGCGTCCTTTATATTAATACCTCTTTTTTTAATACCTGAAAATATTTACCAGTGCCCCAGAACTCTGGGCAATGCTCTTGAGTCTCAAAGGAAGAATTAATCAAGCTCTTCTTGGGTCCTTACTATCCTGTTCCTCCTTCTTTTGAAGCTGGTCATACTGTTATTATCTGCTAGCTTTACTGATGACTCTAAACCCAATTTTAATAGGTAAAATGTGGGCATAGTAAACAAAAACTTCAGCCCTTCTGAAAGAGTATGCAGCAAAACATAAGTATCCCTCCCACTCCTAACCCAGTGTCTTCTGGTACTTTTCCCTAGAGGAGACAACTTGTCTCAGATTCTTGCGTCTCCTGAAGGCCCTCTCTGAAGCATGTATAACACTTGGCTAACAAGGGAAGATGCTACACACACTTCTTCACGTTGCCTTTTTGTTAACTGAAATATATCTTAAAAGATTGCATTTTCAAAATAGGTCTTAAAGAGTATTCCACATCAATACATGTACTTATTTATCCAAAAATATTTACCAAAGCCTACTGCATACCAGCACAGTCCAACCTCTAGGGATGCAGCTTTGAACAAACATGATTGCAATCCTCATTGATTTATTTTCTGTGTTGTTTTGATTTTGACAAATTGATGATTTTGATTGACAAGTTTTCATCGACAAATCAAAATAATATAAAACAAAATTATTTTTATATATTATGTATTGTTAGGTAACATAAAGTGTATTATGACAGGTGGCATTTAGTGCTATGCAGGAAAATAATGTAGGATCAGAAGGTAGAAAATGTTAGGAAATGGAGTTGCAATTTTAAATCTACTGGTCAGAAAAGGTCTCATTGAGGAGGTGGCCTTTGGGGATGAAAGTTTGTACCTGGAATATACAGGTGACCTCATTTTTTTAAGTGCAGTATAGTCTTCTAAGTACATGATATGCCACAATAGTAATACATTTGCCAATCCATGGTAAGGGACTATTAGGTTGCTTCTACTCTATGTTCAATAAACAATGATGCAAAGATTATCTTTACAACCACCCTTTGCATATATGAGCATCTTTAAATATAGTGACCAAAAGACTCTTAAAAGAATTGCTGTACCAGAAAAAAGAATTACCTGTATACAAATTCATGTCACCTATTAGACTGAGTTTCTCAAGGGTAAGAGCCGTATTTCAGACATCTTTGAATTTCCTGAGCCTACAGGATGTTTTTTGTTTGAACACATAACATCTCAGATCAAGAGTGTGGCTTTTCATTCTTCGGGTAAGCACACCAGCTTCCTCAGTCCCCTAAATTATACCTTACAGCTTAAGTTCACAGCTACCCCCTAGGACCCCAGCTGACATGGCTGAGCTTATTACAGGAACCTAAATAGGACAGAAAGTGAAAAGTCTTTTCCATTAGGCAATAAACAGTCATTTCTCTCCTCTGCATAGAGGGACACTGTGTTCTCAGGATGTGAAACCATGAAGGCTCACACCAAAGGACAAAAAAAGAATAATTCACATCACATCCTTAAGCTATTGTAAACACATATGCATCTCCTTCCCAAAGCCCTTTCTTTGAGGGTATCCAACATATCCTCAAGGTCAAGGTAACTGAGAAAATTGGCAAACTCCAAAGGCTGTTGAGCATTTCAGTTAAAGTTAAGATCAGTTTAGTTTAAGGAGAAAAAAACACTCCCAGAGAAGACATGATGGATATGTAGCAACTTGGAGCTCTGATAATATTTTCAGAGGATGTCAGAGCATTTACAATTATTCAGTGCTCAGGACTCATTTGCTCCCTGGCATTATCTGTGTCGGTCACAATGGAAAGTATCCTTGAAACATGTAGGGAAAGGTCATCTCATAAAAATAATAAGCAAGCTCTTTGCTCTTAGTTTCCTTAGAGGAGGTGAGAGGAAAATATATAAATAAGAGAGTCAACAGCTGGATGGCATGCCTGAATTTGTAGGGCAGATGATTCTTGCTGACGCCAGAGGCTGGTGTTCCCAAGAAGAGCAACAAGAAGTGATTTCTATTAAACCCTCATATCTTATTAATTTTATAACATAAATTGCCGTTAGGCTTTCCTGTGGAATAGACAATGATGATAATTTACACATGCTGGACAGATAAATGGTTCAATTCTTAGTTACAAGAGACTGTTGACAGTGATTACTGATGCTCATTTCTTTCACGCACGTTATGGGGGGCAGGAAACTCCAGGTTTAGAGGCCTTTCATGTTTTTTCAAAGTAAATCAGTCACTCACATAATAATTATTTATTATTCCACATTGGCAGACAGTTGGTTGCATTTATGACAGTTAAGAGCTTGAGATAAAATGCTGCAAAGTGCCTCAACCGATAAAATATTTTACAGCACAGGAGATAGCAACAATAATTAGAAAAACTGCAAGACTTTCCCAGTGACTCCTGGCTAGTTTTCACTCATACCTTTGACTCATTTGGGTCTGAAGTGCTGATGTTCACATGAGATTTGGACCAGACCACTAGAAATCTTCATAAAGGCCCTCCTTCCCTAAATATCATCCATCCACCCATCTGCCTACATATTTCACTTTTCATTCATGCATCCAACTTCGATTAAGCACTTTGTTTGTGCCGAGAACTTGATTAAGTTCTTTATTTCATATCTAACTGGAAAGACAGACCCTTGACTGAGAACCTGGTGAATTACGGTTTTAATTTAAATTGGTCTACCTCTCACAAATTCCTACCTTGTTGTTTTCTGGAGTTCATCAGAGGTAGGTTTCCATAAAAATAGAAAGTGTTAAATCTGGGTTCTTTTGTCACAATGCTTAGTTAGTGTTACTTTATTTCTGAAATTCTTTTTAAAAAAAAATTACAAAAGAAAATACAGTGAAAACTGCATTTCTCTCATGTTGCTAAGCTCTAATTGCTTCCCTGAGATACTGCTTTCCTATGTCCTTTACTGAGCTATTCTATGTACAGTCAGTCCTGCTATGATTCAACAGATGCACCCCTAAAGATCATCACATTCTACAAAATCACATAGCAAAAATCGTCCTGATGGGGAAGAGAGGGGCAGAGTTACAACACTCAAAAACAACAGTGTCATGTTTGAAAAATATAAACACCACGGGAATCTAGTAAAAACAGTAAAACAGTTTTATACATGTTAAGTGGTTAAGAAATACATATGTACTACAATGAGTATGCTACTTTACCTTGAAAAAGAACTGGATTTTATTTATAGAAATGGATATAGGAAGGATTGTAGCTTGCAAGTTTCTAGGAAGTAATAGAAGGAAGGCTACCTGATGGAAACTTCAAACACCAGGTGGGATAGATGTGGCTCATAACACAGCTGAGCTGAGGGAGCTGGCAGATGTTTGAGGCATGTGTGTGTTTTGTGTAAGCCTCTGTGGCTTAGATAAGCTGGGTACAGTTTTCTGTATTCAACTAGTGTTTCTTGCAGAAGGCATTGTGCATTAGCAAACACAAAATTTACATTATGTTCAAATTATTTCCTAATATTTTAATATCATTATTCCCTAATATTTTAATATCACTATTCCCTAATAAATTACACTGGAATAAAACTTGTGTTTCCAAAACAAGTATTATAGCAAAACTGACCATATATATGAAAATATGTCTTTTATTTTCAACATAAACTTTAACATAGAGTATCTTCTTTTTTTAAATTTGAAAATACATCAGAATAGAAAAGATATGTCACCAATCATTCTAAAACAATCACACTTATTTTTTTAACATTGTAAGATACTTTATTTATATATATGGCTAGCCTTGCCTGAGAAAGGGTGTCTACCAAAGGACATTGTTGACTTAAAGTGGAGTTGTTTTAATGATAATGGTAACACTTTCTCCAGAATTACGTTCATTTTCGGTGGAAACAATCCAAACGCCCACCAAATGATGAATGGATGAAGAAACAAAAGGTCATCTTGCCATGTAATTCAGCCATGAAAAAGAATGAAGTGCTGATACACTCTGCAATATGGATAATCTTTAAAATTCTGTTTTCTCTTTAGGTTTTCAGAGTAGCGAGGCTTTATTTTCTCTTTATTATTTTATAGACTTTTTGTTTGGTTGGTTGGTTGGTTAGAGACAGAGTCCTGCTTTGTTGCCCAGGCTGGAGTACAGCTGCGCAATCCCGACTCACTGAAACTTCTGCCTCCTGGGTTCATTCTCCTGCCTCAGCCTCCGGAGTAGCCGGGACTACAGGCACCCACTACCATGCTCAGTTAATTTTTTGTGTTTTAGCAAACATGGGGTTTCGCCATGTTGCCCAGGCTAGTCTCAGACTCCTGAGCTCAGGCAATCTGCCTGCCTCGGTCTCCCAAAGTGCTAGGATTACAGGCGTGAGCCACCGCTCCCAGACTATTTCATAGATTTTTAATTTCCCATGGGCTCAATCATAATACAGCAGAGTCCTTCAAAGTGGCGGATCTAATATTTGGCAGTCTGTGTTTAAGTCCTAGCTCTCCCAATTATTTTTTACTTATCTTTGGGCTAGTTAACTACATCCTTTTAGTTTAAGTTTTATCATTGTAAAACAGATACATTTATACATATAGTGGGAATGCTTTTAGTATTAAATGAGATGATCCATAAAAAGCTCTTAGCCCTGTGCCTGACATACAGTGAAGGCAATAAATCAATAAATAAAACACACAGTTGTTTTTAACTCAGAAGTTAAAATCCAGAGTATGGCAGGAAAGTGTTTGGATTTTTCTCCAACTTTCTTTCCACATAGCTGTTTGCTGAATTCTCTTCTGAGTTCAAAGCTGGTGCTATGTCATGGCTCTGCCTACCTGGGATTTTTTTCTGCCTTCACTACATATGATGCACTATGATGCTACTCAAAGCACTATGGTGTTTTAAGTATATAGAATTTGTGAACTGTTATTATCACAGATTATCCTATCTTCTCTTCATTGTAGCTACTGCCTGAGTTCAATATGTTACTTCCAGTCTTCCATCCCCTTTTATACCCAGGTATTCTCCAGAAGTTGTAATCTATGAATGGAGATCAAAGGAGAGTCATTCATGAGAGCTGATGAAAAAGTTCTGCAACTCTAGCTGTTTCAACTAGAAATACTAATGTCAGTAAAGAGAGGAGCGTTTTCTGATTGGCACAGTCCTTGGAATTCTGAACCAATGAAAGATAGCAAAAAAATGGGATGGTCCTTTAATCCTGGTTCTTTAGTCCTGTTACGTTGTCTTTGTGCTCTGAGAGGTGCTTCTAAATTCTGTCTAATGCTTGGCAGGCCGACTTGTTGGTGATGGGGGCAGTTCTTGCCGTCTGTGCCTCTGCTGTTTGAAGTTAGAAGATCTCTTCCTTATTTACAATACATTTGTGTTTTTTGGTGCCTTTCTCAAATTCAGGATCAGCAGAAAAATGGTAAAAACTGAATGCATGTGCTTTTCGTTTTCTGATGTTTGCTGAGGCCTGGGCGTTCTTTCTGGGTCCGATTGCCTGACTTTTGCACTCACAGAGGATATTTTTAAGTGGAATTAGTAAAATCAGAAAACTTCAGAGTTGAACAGAACTTTAAGAATTATAGAACCAAAGCTAATGCCTGGTGTTCAAATTATTTTAACAACAACACCCCCTGCATATAACTTGTCCAATTTCTTCTTGCACTATCTTCTTGATACCAGACTCACCAACCATCATTATAGTCCATTTCATTGTCAGACAACTTCCTGAAGCAAATCAAAATGTGTCCTGTATGTATGATCTTAGAAATGAAGGAGAAAGTTATTATGCCAGTCAGGGATCTGCACAGTAAACAGAAAACAGTGTAGGTATTATAATCAAAAAGGCATTTAACAAAAGGAATTACATTCTTTCAAATTTTAATGGATGAGAAGTCAAGGGATTGATATGTTTTTTTTTCTAATTTAAACTATTGATGAACTGTAATGTGCATACAGAAAATGCCATCAATTTTTTAGCTTCAACATCACCCAGTAGGAAATTGCTTCTACCACCAGTTCCCTGCAGCTGTCTCACACCCACAAATGTGGTTCTCAGACACTGCAACCTGCAGTCAGGCAACTACAGACACATGTAGCCATTGCTGGGTGTTTGTCAGCTAGTCTTGCTGAAAAAAAAAAAACAAAAAACAACAATTTGCTGCCTACTTTCTGCCTTCCAAATCTTGTAAATCTCATTTACAGAATCCAAGTCACATTGAGGGTTATGGCCACAGTTGCTCTCAGAATAGTTGTTTTTATCTTCCCAGCCTCTGTGTTACAGGGGGTTATGTAGCAGCACATGAGTATGCATGCCGAGGAATGATAGACCATATGAAAGAAGTTGTCTAAGTTCTAGATGGACAGGCTTTTTTTTTTTTTTTTTAAAGAAACCAAAAATGTTTCTTCCAATGTCTTGGGCCATGTAATGTATAGTCATAGGGTTCAAAAGAAAAAGACACTTGATTAGTTATTGTCTTCTGAATAGCAGATATGCTTAGCCATTCTAAGACATTAACATTTGAGTTCAAAATACTTTTACAGATTTGCATTAATCAATTATCAAGATCTGATGAGTAAAGAATTATAGTGTTCTGAGATTCAGTAAAGAAACTGAGGAAGGGCAGAGAAAGGAGAATTAAATGAAAATGAATATAAATGAGATCTTGTTCCTCAAGAAAGAATAGCTCCTAATGCTTGCTTTAGGAATTCAGAGAAAAACAAAGGCAAAAGCCTCAATGACGGGGCTATCATGTAAAGTCTCAAAAGCATTCCCCAATAGTGGCATATTCTTCAAATTTTTACCAGTAGACATGAGAGAGACATGCGAGGCCACCAGGAGCAATTCACTATGACCACACTTGACCAGTGGAAAATAGATTGCAATTTATGGGATGCCAAGGACCTTTGCCTGCTCCCTTCCCATCTCTCTGGAGAGCAGCAGAGCAATCAGGAAGTTTATTCCCTTGTAAACACACCTTATTTTTAACATCTTAGTCATATTCAGCTGAGTTATCGTTGCTTATGTTATTCAAATGACTCATTTCCTCTTGCAGCCTGCAAATATTAGACATGATCATATCCCATATCTGTCTTATTCCCTGTAGCCCATTTAGTTTATCCAAAAGAAGAGTTTTAGAGGACAACCGTACCAAAAGCCAAGAAAATGCAAGAAAAGGAAAAGCGAATTGCACATGTATCTTTTTATTTGAAGTCTTCTCACAGGAGAAAGGTTCAGTTCGTGTTCCTTGTAAAATGTAGATGGATGGCAGCAATAACATCAGATATAGAAAGAAAAAAAAACAATCAAATCAATGAGTAGGTCACATTCCAGATATATTATATCAGGATGGGGGGACTCTACCTTCAGGCATGTGTTGCCTTTCACAAAAGGCTTCTGAAATGTGTCCATGCATCCTTCCCTTCAACCTGTATCGGCCTGATTCAACACTGCAATTCAAATGTTGTCCTATAGTCAGTCTGCGTTCTTACTGTTCCATGAAAATCTTATGCTCATTTATACATATTCATCTTTGCTAGCAGATGCTAGTGGGTTGCCACCTAAATCCCCTTTACCTGGCCAGTGCATCTGTCCTTAGCTGCTGACCTTCTTGCCCATAGGTTGCCCCTTCACTTGAAGAGAGGACCCATAACCACTGATTGACTCATGGAGAATTCAAAAGACCTCTTGCTTTAAAAGGAGGAAATTCTGCATTGCAGTGAATGCATCCAAATATCTAGTTTATGCTCTCTTTTTAGGGAACTTGATCTGAGGCACTGCTAAACTAGGGTTTTTTCTTTGTCCGCTTGAAACTCTGAGTCTAGATACCTTCTGCTTCCCGAGGTTATAAAGGTCTGGCTTCATTTCCACTAACCTTCCAGAAGTCTACCCTGATACTTTCAATTTTATTTTCTATTCAGAGATCTCTGCCATTCCCAGGTAGTGACACTCAGTTGAGTGCCCTCATAGATGCCGTCTTGTGGGGTTAGCTGCCAGTTTGTCATATAGTCATTATATATCTCTCTTATATATATAGATGTAGATATAGATATATAGATATAAAATGGAGAAAATTAGGCCCAGAACTATGGTATACACACACACACACACACACACACACCATAGTTCCCTCAGAAACTATATAGATATAAAATATAAATATGGCATATATGTGTGTATATATATATATATACTTGCCATCATTCCCTCAGAAAGGATGTCCTGAGGTATACAATGTGCAGTCCATAAAAAGTATCTACCTAGCTTGACTTATAAGAGAGACTGATTACTACCACCCAGTTGCTTATCAACTCCAAATCAAATCAACCTGCACCTTTCAATAAGTTAGGAGCAACAACTCTGCTTATCTAAGGAGAATCCCTATCCCCAGTCAGTACAGGGGCTTCTTACAATGTGGAGCAAAGAAAGGGGATGGACAAAATTACTGAGCTTCAAATAAAGACAAGTTCATGTCTTAACAAGCACCTCATCAACAAATGAAAGGAAGACTGAGCCATCCCTTGCAGCTTGTAGCCAACTGATTGTCAGGAGGAGTTGATTCTTCAAAGTGAACATCCACAAACTGAGGCAACTAGCCTAAGAAACTGAGTCTAGGATTAAAAGAAGAACTTGAATAGGATACCTCACTTGTAGTGTGCAGATTGGTTCTTTTACAAGGAAGGTAGCAGAGCCATTTGTCAGCACAGAAACAATTCCGTCCAGAGTTTCCAAAGCTATGCTTTTTGAAACATAATTTTCTCTAGGTAAACTGAGAATGTAAGATTCTGTCTTCAAGTAAATTTGGAAATCTACACACTAAAGCCAGTGGAAATTTACGTAGGGCATTAAAGGCTCTGAAAAGTCCTGTAAAAAAATCTGTCTAACTTTGTTTAATCCAGCATTTCTTATTTTTATATGACTATAGAACAAAAATTATTCAACAGAACTATTTATCATGGAAATATTTAGGGATATTATAGGGGTGGTAACGATGGTGTTGGGGGATAGGGTGAGAATTAGTGAGGTCCCAGTCATCTGAGACCATGCGAAATTTGCGTGAAGCCATTCTACATTTGTGAGGAATTGAGTACAGAGCCAGACACCTGCCTTTTCTGTTTGACATTTACTGGGAAGACAGTCACTTGGCTACAAGCCGCATGAGAGGCTCAGCCTTTCTTTCATCCTGTAGATGAGGCGTTTGGTGAGAGCTGAACTTGTATCTGCTTGGAGTTCAGTAATTCTGTTCTTTTCTCTTTCCTCAGTTGTAGGAAGCCCTTGCGGTGACTGGAAATTGGGACCATTCTTAGGTAGACAGAGCTGTTGCTTTTTGCCTTCCTGAAGGATGAAAGTTGGGTTTGTTTGAAGATGACCAGCAATGGGTGGTAGTAAAAATGGAGTTTATTTTACTACAAGGACTACTTTACTTCCATTCTTCAACATGACATTTCAAGAATTATGTAATTTATTCCTCACAAGCATCTGCAGGATCTATAGAACCGCTGTTAGCATCTTTCTACTTCATAGATGAAGAAAATGAGGCCCAGAGAGAAAACAACTGTCTCGATTAGTTTGTACTTCATCCAGTTTCCCATCCACTTATTTATTCAGAAATATTTATCAAGTTCCAACTCGATGCTGGGTCCTGTGCTCCTGCATTCATGTCACATTGGCTTCGTTCTACCCAGAAAGGAACGATCGTGTCATAGTAGGCAAGGGGCATGGTCTTGCCAGAGTAGCAAGATGGTGTCCAACTCAACAAGCAACAAGAATGTTCCCACTCAGGGCAGCCTCTGGGTCCAGGCCATTTCTTAGGAGACTTTTAAGGATTGGAAAAGTCTAGAAACAAGATTCCTGCTTCTGTTTTTGTGGGCTAGTGTTCAAACCAGTTTGCTTCATGTTTTCTTTGAATACAAACATTTTTAAGGCCTAAAAGGTTTATACTGTTCTAAATTATCTAAACTATCTCAACTAGGTTTAAATTAGGTAACTTTAGCTCAAGGGTAGAAGATGGTGCAACATTGAATCTTCTGCCTTGTATTTCACATAGGGGAGCAAGTTCTTGAACTATAGAACTCATGTCTGTGTTTAGGAAACATCATGATAACTAACATAAGTGCTTATTTAGAATAAAAATATCAAAGTCAGGTCATTAATTGTTGAATAACTTAATAACTATGTGTGATTAATATGCCCCAATGTGAGCTTTTCTAACCTGGGCACTATTGACGTTTTGGGCGGAGTGACTTTGCTGTGAGATGCTGTTCTGTGCATTGCAGGATGCTTAGCACCATCCCTGACCTCTGTCCACTAGATGCCAGCAGTCTGTCCAAAGTTGTCACTATCCAAAGTGTCTCCAGACATTGCCAAATGCTCTGGAGTGGCCAATATTTCTCCCAGTGAGAACATTTCTCCCTAATGTGCTGAGCGCACTGAATGGCTGCTCATTCTTGGACCCATGCACCATGAAGGTAGACAAGGAAGTTGTTAAGTGTGAGCAGCATGCTGAAGGCCAAGTCTAGAGTTAGTTACAAGGTGGGAGCTAGAACAGGAATTGTCTGCCACCGACCTTACGCCAGGCTATTTGTTCCATAGTGACAGTGACTTTCACATGAGTGGCTTCTGCCAAATTCACAGCCTTTGCAGCTGGCTGTGAGAGCACAAGAGAGGAGAGGCATCCTAACTCCCAAATGAAGAGGCCCAGAGGAATCAGACCCTGGAGGTGAGCTGAGGAGGCACTACGGTATGCTTTCTGGCTCCATCTAGAACTGGAACTCTCTGCACATGAGCAGCCAAAACATGAATATTCTTCCAACAGGCCTACTCTAGTTAGCCATGGCATTTAGAGATAGCGGGTGTTTCCTTAATGACAAACAAACTACACCTTTTCCAGTTCGACTGGTTTTTCTCTCCTTTCTTTCTATATCCATGTACACCATGACTTGCGTTACAAAACATTGGCTGGGCAAGGCTTGGGGTTGGTAGGGAGCCATGGGACCTAAGCCTCTGTTTATGACACATGTCATATTTCATGGACCACGTCTGGACCCCACCTGCCTCCTTAATCTCCCTGGAATGCTGCCGCTTCCTCTGCAAGCTGCATGCTATTCTGATGACTTTGGTGGGTACTGCAGTTTCCAATTTCCTAACTTTTCATTAAAATTAATATTTAGATTTTATAACTTTAAAACTGGAAGAATGATGGAGGCAGTATTTGATGTTTATGTCTCTCAGTCACGAAAATGCTCCCCATGTCACTTATGCCGGGCCACACACATGTAGTCACAATAAATAGCATTTAACGTGTTTACAGTACGGAGAGGATGAGGAGGACTTCTGTTTTTATATTGATGGACTCAGCTGGGCTGGGGATACTATTGTTTACAATGAGCTACATTTTTTGTTGTTCTGATTTACCCTCAAATTAAATCTTTATTTCAGAAACCAACCCCAGGGAGTCTCCGTAACGAGAGAATGTAATAAACAGCATTAGGAGAGGCCCGTAGCTGCTGCTCCCTGGTAATTAGTCCAAATGTCTCAATCAGAGTGGTTTTCAAAGTTTTATGGCCGCAGTTTGGTCACAGGTTTATTTGTAAAAAGCTGGTTTGGCATTTTGTTCAGCCTGGCCTTTGCCCTCTAGGGAGGGAAGCTGGGGGTCTGGCCACATGGAATGGGACGGGCAAATCAGGCTTTTAGGTTTGCTCTGGGGCCATGCCCACGTTTCTCATTGCCATCTGTTTCCAAATTGAAAATGATCTGAATGTAAAGGAACTGAGATGGGGAAATAAATAACTGGTCTTCATTTGGAGGACATGCAAAGGAAGCCGAGGGGCCGAGGCTGGGACCCAGTGTGTGGGAGTGTTCTCATCAAGGCAGGGCCACAGCTCTATAAACCTCGGCTTGGGGGAGAGGTCATTAAAATGCCCCTGGTGCCCGGGTGGGGACTGGGGATCTGCTCAGCGCACCCCGTCCCCCAGCTTGGTGGGAAGAAGGAAGCCTGGACGTTAGCGACACTCCTACCCTCAAGCCATCCAGAAGTTCCCTGGGGATCTATAAGCTGCTGAGAGCTCCAGCCTGCCCAGAGAAGGCTGCGCCACCGAGGGGCTGGAGAGGACACAGCAGCAGGGCCAGCTTCAGGCAGCCTCCCATTCACTCTCAGTGGCTAAGCAAGGTAGGGAATGCAGACAGGCTGAGCCAGCTGCTCACTTTGCAGATTTTCCTGCTGCCCCCTCTCCATAGCATTTGCTTAGTCACTTAGTACTGGCCGAGCATCGTAAGTGTTGAGATATTTAGCCATCTTATTTTCCGTGCCAAATGGCAAATCCCTAGGGGCCGGGACAGGTAGGAGGCTCTGTAGGGCATGATGGATGGATAATTTAAATCAGAAAATCCAGAATGTCTGGTATCTGTGTTGCAAGCCCCTCTGCTTGCCTCTAAGTCACTTAGCCTGGGTGCAGAGGTCCCACTAGGTTCAGGGTAAAGGAAAAAATAGGAGAAGGGACAGGAAAAGTGAGCGAGGGGAGGAGAGCAGGTCACAGGGTCTCCCCTCATCCACGCTACAGTGTTATTTATTCATTTTCAAATAACATTTATGTAAGACCTATCTCCTAAGGAACCATCAATCATTGAGTCCAAGTATCTGCAAACATTTTCTGTAAAGGGCCAGATAGCAAATATTTTATTGAAGCTTTATGGGCCATACAGTCTTTGTGATAACCACTCCATGCAAAAGCAGCCATAGGCCATATACAAATGAATAAGCACCCTCTGTGTTGCAATACAACTTCATATATATTTTTACGAATAATGTAAAAATATGTTAAAAAAGTAAAAAAAAAACAACAACACATTTTTGCAAAACTTCACAAAATCAGATGGCTAGGCAGGGTTTGGTCAAGAGTTAGACCAGCACTGATTTAACCATTTATTCTGTCTTCTGAGTTAATCTTGCTCTTTCATTAGTTCTCCACCTCGTCCTTTCTTCATTCCTTCCCCCTTTTCTCTATGCCTTCTCCTCTTCCTTCCTCCCCTCCCTCCCTCCCTCCCTCCGTTCCTTCCTTCCTTCCTTCCTTCCTTCCTTCCTTCCTTCCTTCCTTCCTTCCTTCCTTCCTTCCTTCCTTCCTTCCTATTTTTTGGTCCTTTCTTCTTTCTTTTAAGACACAGAGAACACAATGATGAGACAAGCATGGTCCTATTCCTCATGAAGTTTATCATAGAAAATACGAATCAGTAAATAAATCACACTTATGACATACTGTAGCAAATAATGCTAGTTATGCAGCATCCATTTCCTTTTCTTTCTCATCGTGAGAATCCCAATTTCATTCTGGGTGAAAAGTTCTGAGATTTTTTTTTTTAAATCAGTTCCACTTTTCTTGCAGTGACGGGTGGCCCTATGACAGATTCTGGCCAAGAAGACATAGGCAAAAATTCTTGAAGACCAGAAATTATTCCCAAGTGAAAAAAAAAAAAAAGCCCCTTTTGCCTCTTTGCTTCTTGGCCCTTTTATTTTCTTTCCACCTGGAATGCTGCTACCATTTCTGGAAACACAGCAGCTAGAATATAAATATAAGGATAAAAGCCACGTGCTAAAACTGGAAGCAAGAAGGTAGAAGGAGGCTGGGTTTCTGAAAATATTGTTGATTCTTTATATCAGCTCTGGACTGCCTTCCACTGAACTTTTTATTGCATAAGCAAATAAACTGCTTATGGTTTAAGCTAATATAATAGGCTTTTCTGTACATGCAACCCAGAACATAACAGAAATGCAGGAATGAGCTAAATTACAATTAGGAACTGAATAGAAGGACCACAGACTAAAAATGAGTGCTCATTAAACAGTGGTATAGTCTAAAAGAGAAAGTAAGTGCAATTACTATTAGATTTATTAAGTTATCACCTCAAAATCTGTATATCTGAATGTTTAGCAAGGCTCTCCAAGATTACAGGAGGAAAATGTGGCATTTAGCCAGCAATGCTCCCACCCCAGCATTGTTTTAAAAATTATTTATGGTGACTGACTTGTTTGCTAAGTCTAGAAAACCAATGCAGCAAATTTAGCGGGGAGGGAAGGGTGGTGGCAGGTCTTGACTTTGTTCTTTTTCTTTTCTTTTTTTTTTATCTTAAGTTTTTGGGTTTTTTAAAAAAAATTATTTCTGTGGGTTTTGCGGAACAAAGGGTATTTGGTCACATAAGTAATTTCTTTAGTGGTGATTTGTGAGATTTTGGTGTTCCCTTTGTAGAAACTTCTTATTGTAGAAGATTTTGTTTCTTTCCACAGGCAGGCAGAGAACACAGAACCATTTAGTCATGAATTCAGTTGGTCTGAATTGTTGACAGGACTGCTGCCTTGACTTCATCTTTTGAATATCAGGCATTCTACATGTTAGGATACATTAATAAATAAAAAGTGATACACACGACTGTATTTGTGTGTATGTGCTTTAGGGGATAAAGGTAATCATGACCACAACAGCAGAGTATCTTTCACCAGCTTTAGAAGCACAACAGCAGAGTATCTTTCACCAGCTTTAGAAGCACCATGTAACAGCTCAAATAATGACCTCAATCATCAGTGAAGCCTTTAGTTGAAGTCTCCACTAAGGGTTAGAAATAAAGAAAATCCCCTTCCCCTTCATGGAAGCCATCTTTCTCTCTCCTGGATTTTCCCTCTAGAGTCCGCTTCCATGAACACTCCCTTCATGGAAGCCTGTCTTCACTTCCTAAACTCCATCTCTCTCTATTCCCTTCCACTCAGTGTGGAAGGTGTTTTCCCCTCCTGGATTCTTTCTGGATTCTGTCACTCAGTGTGAGAGTTAGCTGTCTCTTTCTCTCTCCTTCTCCTGTTTCTCTCTCTCTCCCAATTAATCACTTTCTACAAAAAAAAAAAAAAAAAAAAAGGAAAAAAGAAAGAATAAGAAGAAGAAAGAAAGAAAAAAAAATTTTTTTTAAATCTACAAACAGCCTGGTTGCTAGTGGACATTAACTAGTTGATAAACTGTTCAATGATACTTAATTCTCAGAACTCATGCACACAATTCAAGTTTATCTAACAAGGGAGCAAGGAATGCCTCAGTCTGTTCAGGCTGCTATAATGGAATACCATAGACTGGGTGGCTTATAACAACAAGAATTTACTTCTCACAGTCTTAGGTACTGAGAAGTCCAAGATCTAGGCATCTGCTGATTTGATGTCTGGTGAGGGCCTGCTTCATGGTTCACAGACAGCCTTCCTCTTGAGGTGTCTCCATGTGGCACAAGGGGCAAGGATATTCTCTGAAGTCTTTTTTTCTTTTTTTTTAACAAGGGCACTAATCTCTCCATGAGGGTGAAGCTCTCATGAACTAATCACCTCTAAAAGGCCTGACCTCCTAATACGATCATCTTGGGGGTTAGGATTTCAATATATGGGTTTTGGGGCAACACAATCATTCCTGCCATAGCAGGAGTGACTTGATATAGGAGCTGGTGAAATGAAAACCTAGGTAGACACTTCCTTGAAGGGGCTTTTAGTCCAAAGGATAATCTTTCAGGAAAGAAGGAAAGTGTTATTTTACCTACTTTTGACTGAAGTGAGGTTACGCTGATGACATTCTGGAAACATACTCACTTTGATTCCTTCTCAGAAACTGAATTATATCAGCATTTAGAAATCAGAGCCTTGGCTTAAATGCCCAAGACTCCTGTACTCCTGTCATCGTGGCACCATGCCTTGGGGAGTCAATAACTCTTAGTATCTTTTGTCTGCTTGATCATCTTCTTCCTTCTTTCATAGTTTATTGATGCATGGGATGTACCTTGGATACTGAACATTGCTAGAATGCTCTTTTTTATTTTTCAAAGAATTGTTGCACAGTGGTACACCTAGACTGCATTGAGAAGCTTTCTAGGAAATTTCACTGCATTTTGCAGAAGACTTGAGCTTTTGGGTCAGCATTTTGGAAAGGAAGACAATTGATTTTTTTCAGCCTTGCTGATGCAATTCTTTTTGATGTGTATCAAGTGTATTTTGACACAATCCCTTGAGTCATTGTGGTTTTCAATATTCTCGGGCCTATAATGAAAGTCAAAGGAGGGGGATCTTTTCACTTAATGCTGATTTCTAATATTGATGGTGCATTATCCTATTTGTGTTTCAGAAGCTACAAGGGATAGAATTAACCCCTTGGGTCTCAGATTAGGTACATCTCAGATTAGGACTGTGGCTGACAAAAGCTGATACTGACACTGGAGACAAAAGAGCTTCTTGAGGAACACATGTCATTCTTACGCAGGTAATAATTTTTTTATCATTATCTATTTTATGGTAAATACAACAGCTGCAGCAGAATTTGTAGGGTTTTTTTTTTTTTTTTTTTTTTTTGGCTGTAAGGCATCTTAGAGAGTGTTTGCCAATTTTCTGTCTCAAAAAAGGTGTCTTCGCATCTGATTTAGCCCTGAATAATTCAACAGAATCTCTAATAACAGACTTGCATGTTGTAAAGCCCCAAAACATGTTGTAAGCTTAAAGAGGCAGCAAGAAATTTAGCATCACAAACAGAAGTCAAAGAAAGCAAGGATACCTTTAAAGGGTAGGAGTCACTGCTTCACACACGTGCAGGGTACTTATTTTTGCTGACAATTTTCTTCTCTGCCATACAGCAAAGGCTCCTAAAAGGGACAAAGAACATTCCTGGAGGATGGCTATTGCTCTTATTATTTTTTAATGATAATTTCCTCCTTAAAGTTTGTCCATTAACTTGCCTTCCCTCCCTCCCTCCCTCCCTCCCTCCCTCCCTCCCTCCCTCCCTCCCTCCCTCCCTCCTTTCCTTCCTTCCTTCCTTCCTTCCTTCCTTCCTTCCTTCCTTCCTTCCTTCCTTCCTTCCTCCCTCCCTCCCTCCCTCCCTCTCTCCCTTCCTTCCTTCCTTCCTTACCTTTCCTTTCCCTTCCAACACATAATTAGTGAGTTCCTATGATGTTCCAGCAACTGTGTTAGGACTTGAGGTTTTGTTGATTCATAAAAGCAAACCTTGATCCTCATCTAGATTAGAGTTTATAATCTTGTCTTTTTCTCCCAAGGACCAGGTTGTTCTGGTGATCCCTTGGATTCTAAGATAAACTAGTGTTTTCCCAACAATTTCCCTCTCATCCTACTGTCCCCCCATTTTACATTAATAGCCTTTAAATAGCTATTCTTATTTTGTAATTTTCCACAAAAATCATGATGAGGCTATTGGAAACCCTGACCTACAAAAGAATGTGAAAACAAATGGGGGACGCTTAGTTTGGAGATTGTAACTTTGGAAGATGTCTTCATATATTTGCAAATCTATATATTATTTCATGGAGTAGATCTAAGATTAAATGAAAAGAGATTTGGGTTCAAGAGAATCATACATTTGCTAACAAATAGAATAAAAGGAAATGTGCCTGACATCCCACTAAGTATGTGGGTGTGTTTGTATATTTTTCTTTGCATGTATAGATCAGGGTTTCTCGATCTCATTACCATTGACATATTGGGCCAGATAATCCTTCTGTTGACGGGACTGCCTTGTACATTGTAGAATGTTTAGCAGCAGCATCCCTGGTCTCTCCAGACTAGATGCCAATAGCAATGCCACCTGATCACCATTGTGACAACTAAAAATAGCCCCAGTCTTTGTCAAATTTACCCTAGGGAGCAAAATTGCTTTCAGACGAGGATTATTGAATATTCACATGCACATGCACAAACAGAGGGACATTTATCTGGGACAGAGCTAGGATTCTGACTTAAAATCCACAGGTTCTCTGGAAAAACCACATGGCTTTTTTGGGATAGGGACTTCTCAGTATTATCGATTTGAAACAACCAGTTGTGAGGGGAAACTGCAGGAAATCCTGTTGCAGGTTAGGGGTTGGACTCTATGATCCTTAAGTTTCCCGTTTCCAACTAACAGATTTTATAATTCCATAAGACCAGATTCAGATGAGTGAAATTAGTGTCAGTTTTTAAGGGAAATACCAAACTAAGGTTATACAGTGGGCCCCACAATGCTATTTGAAATATGACGTAAGGTTATGGGGCGAGATGAGTGGGAGATGTTGGGCTTGTTTGGGGTTTAATTGGCAATCAGAAATGTGCTTCCTAGATGCAGGCATGTCACTGTAAAAGCACACTCGGGATGTTACTTTCTTTGGCTAAGTTATTAATATGTGTTGATTGATGTCAAAATGGGAATTAAATCATAAATGTGCTTCAGTGCCTCAGGCTGGTATCTTGGCAGCTTCTTTAGCCCTGTCACTTTGGAGGACAGCTCAGATGGCCCTGCCTCATTTTTTTGATGATTTCTTAAAGATTTCGCTTTATCATCATTTGTCTATGAGCAGGCTTTGCACCCCATCCCATTGGTATTACAGTCAGAACAAAGTTGTTACCTACAAAGGAGCCATGGATGGATTTCATACTTGAGTGAAACAATGGGGTCGCACATGCAATAAAACAAACAAAACAAAATAAAATGTTCCCAATTAGTGCTATTTACAGACATGTAACACCATGGCTTCTGATTGGGGATCTACGTTTCTTTCCCACGGGAGCCCCAAAATTCCTAGCATCTGCTCACAGGCATAAAAAAGCATGGCCTTTCTCATTTCCAAGTTAATCCAATTTGAGTGTGGACTGAGAGGAACCAGAACTTCCCAAACGGCCTGGCAGAACCGGGTGGCTCCACATGGCATCATTACCAGACCACACACGTTATGTTTAATAGTCAGACCCTGTGCACTGGACCGGAGAGCAGAAAAATCAATGGATTTAAAATTCCTCAGGAACAGCCACCTTCTTCCTCCCCACTGTGGAGGCTTTTGTTCTAAGCCCATCATCTCTCACCTGAATTTCAGGTCTCTTAAATGATGGCACTGCCTCTAGATGTGCCTTCTTCCTGTTTATCTCCTGCAGCATTAGCGAAGCAATTTCTGTAAGCCCCAGTACATACATATCATTCTCTTACTTAAAAACAGTTTAGTTCTTCTGCATTTAAGGGATAAAATCCAAAATCCAAGCGATTGGAATAAATTACTCTTTATACCACCACATCACTTCTTCACTCCAGCCTCTGCTGTTTAAACCATTTTACCCTCAGGTGAGAGTGCATTATGGGTGGATCTAGCCACATGCCACACTGCCTAATGATGGTCCTGTTTCTTCTGTCGTCCATCTCAAATGTCTCCTTCCCCATGAATTCTTCTTCATGTTTCTGGTTGGAACACGTTGTTTATTCTCCAGGGGTTCCTCAACACACATATTCAATTCATCATGTGATATTTCAGTTTTTGTCTACTTACAGATTCGTTTATCTGTTTACTTTGCTAACCCTTAGGGTTAGAGAGGTATCTCCCTTGATGCCTGTAACATAATAGCCATTCATTCAAATGTTTTGGAATGAAGGAATAAATGAATAATTGAATGGAAATGTGAATAAACAAAAAAGGTTCTCTCCATTTCCAATTCATTCCTTAGAATAAATTCCCAAGACTCATGTGATTATAGCAAAGAGTGGTGGTTGAGAGCTTAGACCGTGGATTGAAAATTAACTTCTCTACTTATCAGCTCTGTGACCTTGGCAAGTTACTTGTCCTTTCTCTGCCTCAACTGCTGCACCCTGTAAATGAGAATAATAACATCTATTTGTTTTTTAGAGCTGTTATGAGGATGGAATACATCAATGTATTTAAAAGATCTTAGAAACTGGCCCATAATAAGTACCATGTTAGCATTAACTATTTCTGGAGACACCAGCTCTCCCTAGAATCTGATGTATGGATTCGCCCCCATAAACAATGAATCATCAGGAATTCTTTAAAAAAAAAAAAAAGATACAGATGTTGAGGCCCCATCCCAGGCCAACTGAATCAGGATCTTGATGGTGAGTCTCTGGCATGAATTCACTATCAGATATTTCAAACAAAGAAATGTTAATGAAATGTTTGTTTACAGAGGGTAGTTGGGTTAAGGGGCCAAACAGGAGATAATGAGGCACCCACAATCCAGCAACAGTGAGAAGTACAACTGTCCGGAAGGAGGCAGGAATGGGAATAGTGTCACTGGAGCCAGAGAAGGTTGGAGCCCTGGAGGTGGGCTGCCCCATTTCAAGGAACTCAGCCTCTAGGTGAGACCTAGCACCAAGGCAGGGAGATGTGGGAGAGAACCACCTGACTTTTTCCCACTCCTGGTTTTCCATGTCTGACTGGGCAAACTCCCCATGACAGAATCCAGCCATAATCCATCTGGAAGGAGAGCAGAGGGAGCCAACCACCAGAGTTTAGCAGCCTTCGGTACAGACCGGAAAGAGAAAGTCAGAGATAGGGAAAAAAAATCCCAGTTGCTTCTGCTGCAGAATGAGGAATAAGACCCACTGATCCGTGGAGCCATCCTCATCAGACCTCTCTCCAATTCTTCCAGCAGCCAAGGAAGAGAGCCACCAGGTCAGAGAGCACATGGGTGGCTTTCCTACCCATACTCCTCAGGAGGTACTTCCCAGGAGAGCCATTTCAGTCCTTCTTCTAGGATACCGGGGACTAGGGGAGATGGTTTCTTGGAAGTATGCTGATCACATAATCCAGTTGGTTTTATGTCCGAACTATCAGCTACTTTTCTTTCTGGGGTGGTGGATGCTGGAAGCTCAGGTGTCTCTCTCAAAGAGAATTTTAATTTGAAATGCACCCCCTTACATTTGGAAAGAAGTTCATGGCCCTTGACTCTTTGTTTTTATCTAAGCAAATGTGCTAGAAGAGACCCCCCCAACCCCACCTACCCAGACTTCGTGTGTCAGATCATAAGACTCCCTCTAATCTGCATAAACACATGGTGGAATTGGAGAGTGCACCCTTGGTGAAGTGCTTCAGTTTGCGTGGAAGTCACCTGCTTGTTTTCCCAGCCACTGTGTCGGCACGTTTAAGAAGACTTCATTTCTGCCACTTCCTTTCCTAAAGGAGGAAGATATAAATCACAGGCGCAGAAGTAACTAGCAGTTGTGACATTTTGTTACAGAGTTTAATTACATGAATCATAAAATATTGCTACAATTTTCCAAACTGTTAAACCTTAATTAATATGAACCCACAGGGACCACCTTGATCGTTCTAAATATTCTGAATCACTACTCCTACAGTAGTGCTTCCGTCCGCCTGAAGTGCTTTGTAATTTGCAAAAAGTGATTAATTATTAGAAATGAAACCAGACAAATTAATTTAATATAAATGAGGCTGTACATGGTTTGATTAATTCTTTTTAATTACCTATATGTTATTTTTTCAATAGTTGAACAAAGAAGCCTATTCTTCTCCTGCATGTTCATATTCATTAATCTCATTAGCACAGAGTATTAATATAATTTTATCACACATTCCAGAAGTACGGCACATTGACAAACCGTAATGAATCGTGGCATTAGTGTCCTATCACTACATTAATTTCAAGACATGCCTGGCTCATCTGTAATTTACTTTGAGACTTCATTTAAAATGAGCTGAATAAGCGTGTAATTATGACATCTGCTTCTTTTCAGGTACCTCTTTGTAAATCAGTGACAAAGGAATAGCAGGTTTAAATATGTGTTAACACTTGGATAGCATGTATAATTGCAATATGGTGATGTGTAATAAGATTAAATTAGACTGTACTATACCTGACATATGCAGGAACATAATTGAACTACAGTCATTGTTACAGTAGAAGCAGCTGCAAAATACCAATATTTGAATTGAGGGAAGTAAAACTGTGTTAGAAAAGATGATGAGGATAGCTTTCAGTGAGTCACCAAGAACATAACCATATCCAAATAGGATGCGAACTTTTGGTTTTCAGCCTCTTCTGTCCTTGCGGCTGATAACAGTTGGTCATGAATTTCATGACATTTTCCAAAAGGGTCCATTTCGGATGTCACTGGGGCATGACCTCACACTGCATATCTTGCACGCTCAGAGCTTCTGTTCCGGGTGGGCCGTGAGGAGGGCGTCATGCCTGCAGTCCCCATCCTGAGCCTCCGGCAGGGAATTAGAATTCTGGGATTGAAATCTCCAGACTCCACATGGTTAACTCTAGATTTCCCTAAGCAAGATGCCTGGGATGATACATGGCTGGAGATAACTTGGAAAGTGCGACAACTCTGATATTGGCTCTCTGGGAAAAGTTAGAAGGAAACGATTTAGGGACTTTGAGTCCTCTACAGCCCATGCAGTGTTGATCTAGAGAAGAAAGTCACATCTTCTATTATAAATCTTCCCCTATCTTTCCTGAAAATGAAAGCTTATGTCAGCCTTTAGGATTTATTCAATTAATGGCAAGGATTTAGCACGCAGCAAATCTACCCCGTTATTCCTGGGAGAAACGGGGCTCACTTAGTCGCACATATGACCTCTTTCTTTTGGAAACCCTTAAGTGTTTGAGTATAGAGCTTAATAGAAGCCCAAGAAGCATCACTTTTGAGTTTAAAAAAAAAAATACACCAAAGGAATTCAGGGATATATCTCTAAACAATTTTAAGGAATGTCTTAATGAAATCCTCTCACCAGCCTTTTTAAGTTGATGGTAAAGAAATACAAAGAGGCTCTAAAAAGGAGATGAAAGGAACTCTGCTTCATCTGAAGATGCCTGTCTGAAATGCTGACGCAGGGCCCTCGTAGGGGCCTCATGCAGAGTTGACAAGAGGAAGGAGGGTGCATAATTATATGGCTACAATGTTCCATTACTCAAAAGTAATCTCCTAGCAGCAGGGATTGACTTATTTATCCAACACCTGAAAATACCTTCTGGGAGAGAATGAGGCATTTACGGTTATTTTGATAGAAACATTGACCATCAGACTTTCAACTTTAAAATTCTCTATTTTGATGACATTAAAGTGTGTCGTCAGGAATCAGCCATGGCCCTATATAACCTGGGAAGTCTGTTAAAAAGTCGATTCCTTGGCCCCTTCTGAGCTCGGGGCTCAGAAACTCTCTGGGTGTGCCATTTGGGAATCTGCCTATTTAAAAAGGCCCTGGTCATTTTTAGTACACACTTTTTAAAGTATTCAAACCTCCTCATTTTACAGAGGAGGAAACAAAGGACCTCTAGAAAGGAAAGATACTGTGACAGAGCTGGAACTAGAATTCCTGATAGCCTGAACCTGGACTTCAGCTGGTCTTTCCTCTCATGTTGTAGGTGTGATCGAAGTAGAAGGCTGGATTTGGGTTTCAGCAATCAGTGGGTACCCGCACTAGCATCCCTTGATCCACTGAGTTGGTTCTTCACTATATCTAGGAGACAGATACTATAATAACAACTATCTATGGAGGTGAGTGAACGTGCCACAAACTTAGGAGCTCAGAGAAGCTGCACTATTTCTAGATCAATGTATGGAATGGTCATGGGAGACCTTTCTGCAAAGTTTTGGAACAAGAAAGAAAAAGAACTCATGACTTTCTGCTTGCAGTGAGGAGTATTTCAATGTCAACTTTTTTCTCACCCAGGCATTCATTTTGCAACCTTATCAAGCTCCTCCTATATTCCAAGTATTATATTTAGCCCTAGATTACAACAGTGAACAAAGTGGAAATAGAGTGGACCCCAGTAGGAATCACTTAATCCCTGACCTCTTTGGCTCTCAAAGGTGATCTGAAATAAAACAAGCCTATTCCATGGGTTGTTTCATTTCTTTCCTTCTGTGCTCACAACTGTGTTTCCCTAGACATCCTAGTATAAAGGATCATGTAGAAACTCATTCATCCCTACGCTTCTCTCCTCCCACTTTCCCCCTTAATGGAAAGTTTACCTGTGAGTGGAGAAGAAACCACCTTTTAGGGCCATTCTGAATAACTGACCCTATCCTTCCTAAATGCTTCCCACTTTTGCTTGTTCAGTCTGCCAAGAAATCCGTAGGTCAGCAGTTCACTGTGAGCATCTTCAGATAAAATAACGTTCCTTTCATCTGCTCTTAGTTCTTCTTCACATTTCCTTCCTGTTATTGACATGGTTGCCTGTTGACCAAATATGTACTGTTTATTGTTTAAATATTAAATAATGAATGGCTCACTAACTACGATATTCAGAATGATACAGTTTTCATTCCACACTAGGACCTTTTGTTAAAGAAACCCTATCTTGGAGTCTCTAGTTTCTTAGAATGGAAAGTGAATCAAGCCAGGACATATTTACACAGGGTGAATGAGAGCGAGTGTGTATCAACATGGTAGACTAGGTCATGCTGCTGTGACAAATCATACAAAAACTTAAGGGACAGAAAACAACTAAGGCTCTGTCCCACATGGTCAGAGAAGTCTCCATCATGAAAGCAGCTGTTGTCATCCACAGTGAGTTCTGAAAGGTCTGGGAAAACAAATAAAAGCTCCAGTTTAGATGTGGCCCATGCCATTTTTACTCCAACTCTTAGGCCAGAATTAATCCCACGGCTTCATCTGCACAAGGCGCCGGGAAGCACAAGGGTTCCACATGGCCCCGAGAGAGAAGGGAAAGATTTGCAAGCAACACTAATGGCTAGCACAGAGAGTCATCCAAGTTCATCATCTTTGCTGAGGTTTCAAGTCTTTTTACTAGAATGAGGCTCAAAGTTGAGTAAAACGTGTAGTCCCAACATGAATTTTTTTGCTGAAAATTGAGCATCTCACCTACCCAAATAAACTTACACCAAGTGTCTGTTCTCTCTCCTTGAGTCAAAGTGAAGTTTCTTGGGAAATTATAAGGAAAAGCCAGCTCCATAATATTGCTAATTACAAATTATAGTGAAGTGTGAAAAGATACACTCCCGATTGACTTTAAGTAATCTCTTCTTGTGCATGGAAAGCAGGAAAAGAAAGAGACCTGTCTTTTTTATGGTACACTTTTTACCAATCTAGTTGAAGATTTAGGTGACAAGTCAGCAGCCCACAAAATATAATCGCGGTTCTACGGAGCAGATGAATGGATTTTTTTTGGCTCTTTGGAACATTCAAAGTTGTTTTGAAACCACAGGTTTCCTTAAACATGGCATCCCCTGACAGAGGGAGCTATTTCTGTCCAGAAGAGAGAAGGTTAACGTTTTTCATAATAATGGGGATTTCACCCTCCTGACATGAATGCAGCCCTCTCCAGTTGTTTTCCAGCTCCTCTGGGCAAAGCTACAGTGGTGGGAGGGAGCCAGGGGGACATCTCCACTGCACTCTAAGTGCACAAATGCCCAGGCAGCAGCTTGGCTTAGAGTGAAGAGCCTGTGATACACCAGCTAGTCTTAATATCTAAAGTCTCTGAGATGCCTGCATTATTAGGATGCAAAGAAGACACAGGAATCTCACATACTGTTGACCAAAACTGTGACCTGAAAAACCATCACAATACGTACTGTAGCCAAACATATGCTTTACTTGTGACTCAGCAGTTCAACTTCTACATATGTATGCAATAGTATTGACTATATGTGCTCACCAAGGACTTATATTTATAAAAAGACGTTATAGCAGTAGTTGGCATAGAAACCCCAGAGTAAAAATAATTCATATCAAATCAACAGTGGAATGGATAAAATGTGGTATATTCATATAATGGAATGCTACACAATAATGACAATAGTGAACTACTACAGTGTGAATCTCCATATATAATGTAGAAATAAATAAGCCAAACAAACAAAAAGGATACTTTCCATTCACATAAAATGCAAGTGGAAGGCAAAATTCATCTGTGGATGTAAAGATCAAAATAGTTGTCACCTTTTGGGAGAAAGGGGATGCAGGCCAGAACCTTCTGGGATGCCAAGATATTCTCTGTCTGCTTCTGAGTGCTGATGATATGGCTTTAAAATGCACCCATATATATGAATTTACTTCAATTTTGTTTGTTTGTTTGTTTTGAGACAGAGTCTCGCTCTGTCACCCTGGCTGGAGTACAGTGGGGTGATCTTAGCTCACTGCAACCTCTGCCTCCTGGGTTCAAGCAGTTCTCCTGCCTCAGCCTCCTGAGTAGCTGGGATTACAGGTGTTACAGGTGCGCGCCACCAAGACCAGCTAATTTTTGTATTTTTAGTAGAGACAGGGTTTCACCATGTTGGACAGGCTGTTCTCAAACTCCTAACCTCAAGCAATCCTCCCACCTTGGCTTCCCAAAGTGCTGGGATTACAGACATGAGCCACTGTGCTCAGCCTACTTCAATTTAAAAATAAAACTAAAATAAGTTATGCTGGTTCACTTGATCTGTTAGCTTAATATGTGCAAAGCAGGCAGACACAGGTAGGGGTGTGTGTGTGTGCGCGCATGCAAGCCTTAATGAGCTATATGATCTGGTGGTTTAGTAACTTAACAGATAAGTTACTTGCTCAACTTTCTTAACTGTAAAATAACAACAGCAGTAATATTTTCTCATAGGATTCTTGAGATGGTTGGATTAGGAGATACGTATGACTTATATAAAAGAATGAGGTATGTGTTTGTATTAATGGGTTTGTACATATTCCCATAAATACACAGATATGAAAGGAAGAAACAAACATTTACTGGTTGTCCATTTATTCCACTTACTGAGTTATTCAGCAAACATACATCAATAATCCACTCTACTAGTTACTATTTTATGAGCAGGCTACACAGTAGTGACGAAGACAGGTAGGTCACCTGTTCCCTAAGTGTTTACCTTCTAACTGAGAAAGACAGGTGATAAAGCAAGTGCACAAACAGATAAAAATGTAATTTCAGTTTAGGAAGAACAGGCAATGGGTGTCAGAATAACCACAGGTGAGAGGGGTGGAGCTAATTTGATTGATGAAATCAGAGACCATCTCTTTAGAAAGGTGGCATGGGGCTGAGGCTTGAAGGATTAGAAGGAATCCACCCTGGGGAGAGCCTGGAAAAGAATGCTCTAGGCAAAGAACAGCAAGTGCAGGATCCTGAGATGGGGAGAGCCCATGACGTGTGAGGAGTCAAAACAGAACCATCGAAGGTCTCCATGAGGAACAAGAAGAAAAAAATGAAAAAATGGGGATACAGGGGAAGAGAATGAAATCCGATGAGTTTGAAGACATAGGCAAGAGAGGCACATGTACAACCTTGTGTGCCGAAGGAAGAAGTTTAATTTTATTCCTAGTTCATCTGGACACAATTGAAGGTTTATTAAGGCCTGAAGATTTAGTATTTTAAAGATACCACTCTGCCTCGAGGGGTTGCTTTAAATATATTATCTCTAAAACAGGTTAGACTTACCTGCCCTTAAGTTGTTGGAACTAAAGTTCTTTTGTGGGAGAGAATTGAATTTATTTGTGAAAAAGCAATCTGGCAAGGTGCAGTGTCATGTTTATAATCCCAACACTTTGGGAGGCTGAGGTAGGAGGACTACTTGAGGCCAGGAGTTTGAGAGCAGTCTGGTAACATAGTATCTCTACAAAGAATAAATCAGTTGGGCATATCAGTGTGTGCCTGTAGTCCCAGCTACTCAGGAGGTTAAGGTGGGAAGACTGCTTGAGCCCAGGAGGTTGAGGCTACAGTGAGCCATGATTGTGCCACTGAACTCCAGCCTGGGTGATAGAGAGAGACCTTGCATAAACAAAGACAACAACAATGATGAAAACCTTAGTAACTAGAATAGAGTAAAAAAAGTAAATATATGTGTTTCCAGGCCAGCTGGTTTATACTTAAGAATAGGGTTCTTTTTAGACTTTTGAGACGGGAGCAGAGAGACTTGGAAGCTGGTGCGATACTGTGAAGTCGTCAGTGAAAAATATGGGATATGAGCCAGTTAGAAGTTTCAAGAATGAAAATATCTAATATTCAATATAAAGTATGGTTTTTTGTGATAGAAATACTATCTCACCTACCTGCCAAAATTCCATTACTATTCTCACGACCTGGAAGTTTGTGGAATTAAGGAAGAGGCTGAAATTCGTCCTGAGACGACATAATTTAGACTAGCGGGAGACACAAGGAAGAGCAGGTGGCAGGCAAATATGGCCGTGAAACTCCCAGAAAGTCTCAGCAATTGTGATTAAGGGTTCAGCCTGGGTGAGAGGGTGAATAGAATACATAGCAATCTTAACTTCAAGAATCGAGAAACCCATGTAACATCTGAATGCATTTCATGTTGGTTGAACTAATGAAAAATAATTTTCTGCTAACCTACCTCGACAATCTCTTAGTATAAAATGGAGGATGTCTTATCTTGGCACCAAAAGGATCAGATGCCATTTCTAGAGTTCTCGGCCCAGTATCAGAATTCCCAGGAAGCACGCTGAGTAATTTGTCTGGGCAAAATGAAGAAGGTGTTACCCATGCCATGCTGAGACTTCTGTGATGGAGAACTGAGAGCAGAGGCTGAATGCCCATGCTGCTCTGAATCAGCATCTTGCCTAGTGAAAGCCAGAGATGCACAGAAATCTTCTGGCTCTCTGGCCTTCCTTATCTGTTTTCAAAGCAGCTACCTCCTTCTGTTTATCCAGGTTTTTCTCCAGGCAGGCTACTGTGCACTCAAAAGTCTACAAAAGTATATGCATATTACACTCTTACAAACTGTACATGAAGGTATCATCATGTTATACTTTATAACAAGTGTAATTATATTTTTCCTACCCAGAGATTATATCTAGTTTGTATTCACCAGAGTCCTTGTGGTCTGATACTTTCTATATGCACTAAGAGGCAGTAGCTGGTGGGGTTGGAGGTGGATACTCTGGAGCCAGACTTCCTCCCACCAGCTGAATGACTTGACAGGCTACAGGGCTTTACTCTCTGCCTCAGTTTTCTCATCTAAGCCATAAGAATAATTATGACAACTACCTCATAGGGTTTTCATAAAGATTAAATCAAAATATATGTGTATTTATATATAAATATCTTCTAAGTGATTTTACAGATTATGTGTATATATATAACAACATGTATATAATAATGTACTGTATATATATGTGAAATTAAAATAGCTACCTTGTAAGGTTGTTATAAGGAGTAAATGAATAAATATATGCATAATCATTTACAAGTCCATCTCCTAAGTGATTACATATGATGTATGTTACATACATATATATCGCTGTATTGTATTAGTGATCATATATAACTACAATATATGTTACATCATACATAATCACCTAGTATATATTCTATGCATGTACTTCATACACATAGATACATATATGTACACACACATAGCACTTAGAAGTATACTTGCATAAATATTTTGTGGTATTTATACTTATAAATATTTATACTTGCATAAATACTTCATATATAATCAATTATTTTTATTTATAGACCATGAATTGGTGATTCCAATAGAGGGCTAATTATATTCATTTTTGTGGCTGGAATTTTTTCATTTTCATATTTTTGGAGCGGGGCTATAAAGTGTGTGAAAGAGCTGGACCTTGATTTTGCCTCTCATTAATCCAGAAAATATGCATTTCAGAGTAATGAAAAGGACATCCAAGAAAGCTTGTCTCTTGCCCATGGCTTAGTGTGAAAAATAAAACACTTCAAGTCACTGAACAGGTAAAAGAAAACAAAAAGAAAATCCAACCAACTCACCAACGTTCTGAAATTAGAATAAAGAGGGAAAGAAGTTAGGAAAGCAAGTAGAGCTGTGAGTGGGAATAGAAGGCTTGTGTGAAAGTGAGTGGAAAACACTGCATCTTATTGAGCAAATTTAATAGGCTCTGGGGGCCCCCAAAATTGGGGTTAGGACATATTTTTTAAAGGGAGAGAAAATGAAACTCTGATAGACTGTGTAGAGGGGATTATTCTTCGCTTCAAGTTTTATTTGAAAGAACTGAAAGACAGGGTCCAGGAACCTTAGGCTTTGGCTGGTGAAAAAATAATCAAACAAAACATTTATTTTCACTGATTTCAAGGGATTTGCATGACTCTGAGGTTGAGAAATAAGTGAGCAATGGGTGCAGAAGAAAGCCTCACCTGGGCAGGCTGGGAGTCTAGGTGTGGAGGAAGAGTGAGGAGGCTGATGGAGAGGCACATCCCCTGTCCCTTCCCTGGGTGCCTCCAGAAGGGATGTCAGCTGCTCCACCCACATGGGGAGAAGAATGATTATTTGTTCACTGCCTGTTGGGTAAGGCCACATACCATAAGTGAGTAAGATTTCTCCAGAAAGAGATGGGCATTCCCACTGTATATCCCCCAGGTAAGAGGAAGGCATGATGCTGAAAATCAAAACCCGGCAGCCTTGGTGTTGCTTGTCCAAAGAATGCCTCTTGGTTTATGTGTCTGCATTGAGCAGTCTACAGGGTCTTGAAGATGACTAAAAGACAAGCCGTTGCTACAAAAGCTATGTTGAAGTTACCTGTAAGGGACCCCAAACTGAAGAGGAGGTGCATTTTGTAAACCAGTTACCTGGTTTGTGGTTTCTCTCTGTGTTTATTTCTTTTTACAGTATCCAAGTGGACATTGCAAGATACCACCCCGGTCCACCATCAGCACCAGCTTTATGAGTGATGCAAAGGGTCCAGTGCTTAGAAGGGCTCCATGCTTGGTTTACTGCACTGCTGTCATCATCTTGAAATTCTCTACACTTTTTAACAGAGTGCTCTGCAATTTGTGTAGTGAGTACTGCTTCTTACTTAGGAACTGAGGCACTCATTTCCCTAGCTATAGGGAGTGTTGATTAATGACAGCTCACAGCTATGACCTTATCCTGTGGAAGAGAGCTGTCTTCCCAAGCTTCAACCCTTTCCTCAGGGACAGTCCTATATCCATCGTAGATTTGAGAATACGAAGACCCAGCTCCCTTGCCTCCAACTGGGACAACTGGAAAAGACTATCCTTACTTCAGAGTTCCGAATAGGTTAGTCTGAGACCTCTGTTGCAACTACATCACAATCCAACATCTTCTGCTCACCTGAGCTTTCCTCATTCTCTTACAGGTGTTTTTCACTAGAGGACTCCCCAAGAAATCTCCTGCATGCAAATATCCCTCAAATTTTTATCTCCAAAAACCTAAAGGCATCTAGCCTATTCTCAGGTATGCTACAGAGAATCAGGGAGAGAATCTTGGACCCACATGTGGACCAGGAAGCTAGCATGGTGGTAGTAGCAATCATTGGTGGAAAATTCCCCCAGTGTAAAGTAGAGAAAACAGGGTCAGAGAGGTTAATGAATTGCCCCTCAAGGCCACACAGATGGTAAAAGTTTGAGCCAGGATCCAAAATTAGGTTTCCTGATCCCTAATTAGATTCCTTTACAATAAGCTATGAGAAGTTGTCGCACTTCTTAACCCTACCGGGAGCCTGGCGGTATCTAGTTAGCACTACATTCAATGGAATTATTTGCATTCTCTCCTCCTTCCAAATTTCAGAGTACTTTGTTGCAGCTCTTTGTATGTTACCCCTTGTATAATGCAGAAATTATCCTTTCCTCTGAGACCAAATCAGGTAATTTCCTCATCCACATTTAGTAGGACACTTGGCATTTCTCCAAATATCTCCAGTGTTGTATTAGTCTGTTCTCATGCTACTAATAAAGACATACCTGAAACTGGGAAATGTATAAAGGAAACAGATTTAGTGGACTCACAGTTCCACATGGCTAGGGAGGCCTCATGGTGGAAGACAAATGAAAAGTAAAGTCATTTCTTACATTGCGGCAGGCAAGAGAGCTTGTGCAGAGGAACTCCCATTTATAACACCATCAGATCTCATGAGACATAGTCACTATCATGAGAAAAGCATGGGAAAGACACACCCCCGTGATTCAATTACCTCCCACAGTATCCCTCTCATGACATGTAGGAATTATGGGAGCTACAATTCAAAATAAGATGTGGGTGGAGACACAGCCAAACCATATCAAGTGTTCTAGGTTGAACCAGCAACATCCACCTCACCTGAGTATCTGTTAGAAAGGCAAACTCTCAGGCCCCAACCCAGACCCAGTAGTGGCATTTCAGCAAGCCTTCCAAGTATTCTGATGTGCTGACTTTCCACTGTTCCAGGGATTTGGTCTTGGGAACGTGCTTGGTCAGGCCTGACTGAGCTCCCTCATCTGCTTGGCGTCAGTGTCTCGTTTTTTCCTCTTGCAGCTAGTTCTTAAGTCTTTGCTTTTTGCAATCCAAAACAAGCAACCCAGCTCCACTTTCTCAATGTTTCCCAAATGCCATTCACACAATGCGACTGAATGTAGCACATTTTACCAGAAGAGAGAAATAAGCAGAAGATGATGAGAGAGAAGTAGTCTCCCAGAAAAATCCAGTAAGAACCTAAAGCTGACTGTAGACATTTCAGATCTTCAGATTTCCTCAGCCACAAGGAATTGTCTCTGGTTGCGTCTTTTGTTCCTACCTTCCAGCCAGGTTTCTCTCTCCTCCTCACCCTTGGGACTCCTCATGTCTCTTCCTTTGCTAATTCCCTCATCCCTCACTCAATACCCCTTCACCTTCTCTTGCAGGGATATCTTTATCTCACCCAAGGGTTATCTGGTCAGGTGTCGTGATACACACCTGTAATCCCAGCACTTTGGGAGGCTGAGGCAGGGGGATCATTTGAGGTCGTCTGGGCAACATAGCAAGACCCAGTCTCTATTTTTTTAAGATGGTTATCTGTTCAAAACTAAAATGGCCCAGCAGGCGAAGCTTGGTGCCAGTACTTCCAGCAACTGCTATTCCTGAAGCATTTGTGACTCAATTTCTCCTTGTCTAGCACCACCCAGGACACTACTAGGTTATCTAGAACACATGCTGCCCCTTAGGTGACCAGTAAATCCCCATCACCTTGGGCAAGCCTGGACCCAGTGTTCCTGAGGACAGCTTTGGCTTTGATATTCTCTCAGGCCTAGTTTTAACCAAACAGAATTTTGAGCTCTCAGGCACAGTTCTGCTGAACTGTAGAATTTGAGTATATCCAAATTAAGGATGTCCAGGCAACCTCCTCTGAACGAAAAGAATAAAGAACAAACCTGCTGAATCAGCAGGAGCAGCCGTGAACACATCGTGGTGGAGACATACTGGAGCTTCTCAGTCGTCTATTGCCTTTTGTCTTTACGTCTCACCCCATAACTCCAAGCACCTTTGTTTTGGTTCTCTGTGCTTTCTCATGTATTCTCTAGCATCCTAGGTATCACCTCCCTATGGCCTCTTTCTCTCGAGAGCAAAACAACAAAATCCCTCCCCCTCATTCACCCTAACTCTCCTTTGCAAGGTAAGGAACTAATGTGATGAAACTAATTCATGCTGTGTAGCTAAGGTTGATTTAGAATTGAAGTAGGACCCCTCCAGGAAACTTCTCTGTTTCCATCTAGGCCTTCAGTCTTTCATTGAAGACCTTAGCTGGCTCATGGGGCCCTTTCAGGATCATATTGATCCAGTGCTCATTTTTGAAATACTGTAATTGAGAGGCAGCAGCACAGCAGGGAGATTAAGCACTGTTACTGTCAGGATTTGAACCCTGGATCCACCTCCTGCTAGCTGTGCAAATTAGGATAAAGTCCTCAATCTCTCTGTGTCTCAGGTTTCTTTTTAAATCTATGTAATGGACACGATAATAATATTTGATTAAAGCAGCAATTCATATAAAAAATTTGGAACTCAGTGAAGACAGGCCTTCATTACTGTTATGAGCCTGTAGGGCCCTGCTGATCAGGGACACCATCATAGTGACTCCAGGAAGTCACCGTGTCTTTGGATTCTAGCGCCATCCCAGAATATGCAGGTACCCAAAGCAACTTCATGCTGTTCTAGAAAGCAAAGAACAAATTTTAGTTTTGTGCATTAGGTGCTTGGCATCACCAGGGCCAGTATTGTTCCAGGCCCCTGTGCCCAGCCCCTCAGTCCAGCTTGGATGTCCTCGTCATTCCCCTAGGGCAGCATATCTTCCTGCCTCTTACTTCTCTGCAGGCGTCTTCCCCACAGCTCTGCAGGGATGTGCAGAGTGACACAGGGCTTCAGTTGAAAAATGAGTGGTTAGTTGTGACGACAACCCAAACCACAATGCTGTCAAGAAGCCCTCACTGGAGGAGCCCATGGGAGCTAGAGGAAGTCCCACCACCTCCCTCTAATTTGTATCACACCAGGGAAGGGAAAAGTGGCTCCCACATGACTGAGATCCCTTCTGTTCACACACGCACAGTCCATTGTCAGAATTCACTTGGGAGACCAACTCCGGAAATGTTTCCAAGGCAAATGATTAATAGTAACAGATCGGAATGCTTAAGAATCTAGCTCTACACCTTGCAGGTCAAAATCCAGTGCCTGAAGTAGCAAATGAATTATACGCCACAGCAGAACCACCTTCTTCTGGCCAAGATAACTGAGGCCAAAAAGTTACGTTTAGCTTATTTAGTTCAAATTACATGCCATGCACCATGCTAAAGTCTGCATGGCCAGCTTCTCCTGGAACTGCAATACTTGTCTAATACAGTGTGTAATGTGGTTATCTCTTGTTATAGTCAAAGAAATCACCCCTATAGAAGTTAAGCAGCTTTCTCAAAGTCACATGCTTGCTGGCGGAGCGGAATGGAACTAGAGCCTGCCACCAAAATTATGTTCCGAACCACCATAGTATCCTACCTTTTAATAGTCAGCACTGTGCAGTCCAGTTATTCTAGGGCTTCCGCTGTCTTGAAGCAAACCTACTGTCTCAAGGAGGATCAGATATTTCTTCCTTCATACTCCATAATATCATTTTTTATTACCATTTTTAATACACTATGTTACAATTACTGAAGGATGTCCTTGGCTTCTGATCACAGCTTCAGCTGTCTGAAAGCAGAAGCCAGATTGCTTTAGGTTCCCAAACTCAGCACAGGGGGTTGCACACACTAGATATGAATGAATGAATGAATGAATGAGGGAATACAAGACCTCCTAGTTCCTTTTCCAATGCTTTGTCTACTATTTTCTACAGGCCAATCTCTTTTTGTTGCCCTTAAGTATTTTTTTTTTCCCTTGGGATCTTGAACATCTTCTCATGATATTTAGAATGAATAAAAATCATTTCCCCTGAGATCTCACAAGACGCTGACCAAGTTTACAAAATAAACAAAAACATCCCATTTTCTTTCTTACCTCTCAAGGTATGTGCAACTCCCTCTTGCAGAGCAATTGGCAGGGGAAAAAAAAAAAAACTGATGCTGCTGCTCTCGGGCTATTTGAAAATATTGGCCAAAGTGTTGCACCCTACTTGATTTTAAGTTATACACGTAATTCTAGGACTGATATCCCCCAGTGACTGATACAATTAGGAGTCGTTTCCCCAGTGACTACTTAATATTCCTGTAATAACCCGAGTTTATGAGGTTTTGAGACCTGCTTCCAAGTATCACTGTAAGCTGCTTTAGTGTATTGGGTGTGCCTCTTATATCCTGTCTTTTTCTGATCATTTTCACATCATTGTACTCATGGAATTTAATTTTACATACTGTGCTTTTCCATTAACATTGTAATGTAAGCATTTTTTAGGGTTTTATAATGTGTCAATGCTTCCATTTCCTGGCTCCTAATATTTCCAAGTGAACCTATCATAACTTACTTAGCTCTTCTCTTATTGTAGGACATTTATGTCGCATCCAATATCACAGTTTTAAAAAATAGCAATGTGATATGTGACCCCAAGGAGGGGGCTTTCTCTGAGCTCTCTCCTTGGATTGTTTCCTTAGGGTCAATTCCCAGCATCCTCCCATTTATTCTTGATAACTGGATTTGTGAGCAAGAGATGAGCTTACCAGGGTACACGGAGCAAGAGAAGAAAAGTTAACTCACTAGTCACTGAAGCCACTAAAGATTATTTTCCAGTTGGTATATGTGCCCTATTCTAGTTTTCATCTTTAGTCTTTAATCTGCTTTATTCAAAAGCAAGACTGTTATTGCAAGGAATGCATCAATGTAGGCATAAAGGAAAAGTTAATGACTACC
This sequence comes from Callithrix jacchus, assembly GCF_049354715.1. Classification (NCBI taxonomy): domain Eukaryota; kingdom Metazoa; phylum Chordata; class Mammalia; order Primates; family Cebidae; genus Callithrix; species Callithrix jacchus. The sequence goes on along the minus strand of NC_133521.1, from coordinate 9,779,111 downwards.
TCCTACAACAACCCTCCTATTCCTACTTCACTATGATGACAGATTTTAACAGCCTGGTGTGTATCCTTTTATGTATTTCTCCATGCTTATAGAAATAAATGCATGCTAATAAACACATTTGCTTTTATACAAATAGATTTGTATATAGCACACAGTATTCTCAATTTTTCTCTTGCATTTAACAATACACCATAAAAATCCTTTTAGGTTAATAAGCAAAGTTCTACATTATTCTTTATAAGAACTGTATAATATTCCATTGTAGAGTTGTACCACAGTTTATTCAGCCATTTTTGAATTAATGGAAATTCAGGTTGTTTCTAGATAAATGAAATTTTTACTAAAGTTATTAGAAAAAAAAATTTGTTGTTTAGATTGTCTTTATCACCCCATATTGTCATTTCCTTTCTGAAATTTTTGGTTACTTTCATGGAATGTATGTGACTTTTTTTTTTGAGGTGGAGTCTCACTCTCTTGACCAGGCTGGGGTGCAGTGGTGCAGTCTCGGCTCATGACAACCTCCCAGGTTCAAGTGATTCTCCTGTCTCAGCCACGCAAGTAGCTGGGATTACAGGTGGGCACCACCACACCCTAACTGGGCATGGCGATGTCCATGTCTGAAGACTGTCATTGAATGTAGAGTTTCACGCAACCCTCCTGGAGTTCCCAAGATTTTTCTTTTACCATTTATATTGAGAGACAGGCCCTATTTTAGTTGCAACAAACATATATTGAGTGTCCACTGTGGTCCTATAGCAAATCTACATATACAGCACAGAGAATTACAAAGAAACACAGAAAAGAGAAACTGGAACAATAAGAAAACCAGTCTCTCTTGATTAAAGAGGTTAAATAGTGAAGTATTTAATTTTAGTAAACAAAGGCTGATGAATACTAACTAGGTTTGAGACACTGTACTGGACTGTGAAGTCCTCAAAGGAGTCTATAGTCTATTAGGGGAAGATGGAGCTTTGTACAAATGACACAAGGGAGGGAATGAAGTGAGACAGGCAAGTAAGTGTAAGGATTGAATATAAAACATGTTATGCTCAAGCATCTTCCAAGAGTGTCAACTGCAATGTTCAGAGTTATTTTAAATCTGAAGACAGAGAATCCTGTATGTTTTAAAATTAATAATAACCCAGGTCAAGATGAAAGGAAAGGCTAGAGTTAGAAAGCTATCTTTCAACCCATTTATGGTTCCTGTTTGTGTGCCAAGCTTCACTGTCTAGCTTAATAACCACTGTTATGCAGCAAAAATAATATAAGCCTTGGAGGCAGCAAAACCTGAGTTCAATTCCGTGATTCATGGGTTCATGTAGTCTTTCATTCAGTAAGCACTCACGTTAAGCAAGGCACTGTGCAGGCATTGTGGATACAGCAGAGAACAAGACAGTTACTACCCCAAGGGGAGATATAATCTGGTGGAGGAAAACCAACAGCAAGCCAGACATCTCGGATGGTGATGAGAGGTACAGAGACCATTAAAAGGATGATGTGGAGGAGAGAGCCAGAGGGATATCCCAATCAGACAGTAAGGAAGGGGGAGGCTGTGGGGATATTTCAGGTGATACCGGAAGGGGAAGTAGAAGATGAAGGTCAGGTGGCACGCACCTCTGGGGAGAGCGATTGAAGCAGAAGGAACAGGCTGGTGTGCACAGGCACAGAGGAAGAACCCAGAGGGTGGCTAGAATCCAGGAAAGGAAGAGAAGAGTGGTGCTGAGTGGTCCTGAGGAGGTCAGAGGTCAGCTCAGAGAGAAGGGTCTATTTAATAAACTGCAGTGAAAATATATGGGAAGGTTCTAGGCAGGGAGACATCATTAACTTAAGAGTCTTCAAAATCACACTCTTATTGCTATGTGGGAAATGGATGGAGGAGGCTTGTGTGGAAGCAAAGCAAGCAATTGGGAAGCTAATGTTGTGGACCAGGTCAGAGATGATGGTGGCCCCAGCCCTGGGAGTGGCAGGAGTGGTGGCCATCCTGGAACCTTCCACTGAGAAGCAGTGAGGCTCCTGCAGGCCAGTGGCTTCACCTCTCAAAGCCCAAGTTTCACAAATGTTGAAAGGAAGACAGTGATACCCACTTTCAGAGGCTGTTGGAAGGGACCATCTTCGACCTCTATGCTGATGCCTAATACAGTGCCAGGCCTATCATATGTCTCTCCAAAAGCCAGCCATCTCCTGATGTGCTTTGCCTCTCCTAGACATGATTGGAAACAACAAGCAATTCAAGGTCATTGCTATAGGCTGCTAGAGACTGAATAATCCAATGGATTAAAATGAGATCAACACACAGGAGGAAACAAAAAGGAAAAAAATTATAATGAAATTCATAAATTCATATCAACATGTTGAAGAAACGTCAGTGAGACCAACACAAATGAAGGTTTTGAAGGTTTTGATTCCTGTCTATCCAGTCATAGCATGTCCTAAGATGCTGTGCACACCAACACTAACCTTGTGAAATCCTATTACAAGAGGCAGAGAGATAGCTGACAAAAATAGGGCTTTGTGGTTTTTATCCCCAAATGGCCTGTGAGTGGGAGAGGCCCTTTATGTCTCTAGTAAACTTGAGCCCTACTGCAGGTGTTTGAGTTTATCACAGAGAGGAAATGACTTTTTTGACACCTAATTTAATCTGAAGCTATTCACAGTTTAAAATGTTTAGTAACGGTGACCTTTTTAATGACTAACACATTGCAGGTGGTCCTGTTGTGGCCAGCAGTTCATGTTTGCCATCAGGAAGAGAAAGAGAGAGAAAGAATTAAATGACCACTCCGTGGCAATTGTCTTCGTATTGCAGGGTTCAAAGGACAGCTGGGTCTGAATGGAACCATAGTTAAGTATCTGTGAAAAAAAGGGTGAGGGCCTTTCTCCTCAATAGGAGAGCTACTTTCCTTTTCTTGGTCATTCTTGGAACTAAGCTGTGGGCAGAATATCTCAAAAAGAATTATATACCAGAAAATCTGCTGTTGGCCCAGGCTCTGTGTGTATTTTCTATTTGGAAGGACAGACGGGTCTATGATATTTCAATGGCCCCGAATGGAGAGAGGATTATTTTGGTAGCTGACCACTGGCTGGATTTCTGGGGGTTTTACAGACTTTTGGGGCCACAGAATGCCCAGATAAAAATCTGCCTTCCTGGATGAGTTGGAGGAAGCCTAAGAGAGTGAAAGAAGTTGACCACAGTGGGTTATACTAGATCTCATGCCACAGACCAGAGAGCTCTTGACAGTGCCTTGTCCGCTACATCCAAGGCACCAACAAGGAGGTTTCATTTTTTTATTTTTATTTTTTCTGAGATGGAGTCTTGCTTTGTCACCCAGGCTAGGTGCAGTGGCATGATCTTGGCTCACTGCAACCTCTGCCTTCTGGGTTCAAGTGATTTTCCTGTCTCAGATAGGTGCACGCCACTAAGTCCAGCTAATTTTTGTATTTTTAGTAGAGATGGGGTTTCACCATGTTGGCCAGGCTGGTCTTGAACTCCTGACCTCAGGTGATCCACCCACCTTGGCCTCCCAAAGTGCTGAGATTACAGGTGTGAGCCACTGGACCCAACCGAGGTTTCATTTTCATTCCATCCCAAGCCAGGTGATGTGTGGGCTGCTTGATGATCCAGGTGACTTGGATCGGACCTGTATCTGGTCTCAGACCATCTTTCGGGGCTTTTCCATCAGCACCACACTCTAAAGGTCTCCTTTATGGACACAACAATGGCTCATATCTCAGGCAGAAAAATACCCCGAGTGTGTCCCTAGCTTCCAGGGTAGTCTGACGGCACACTCTGTCAGTAAACACCATTCTAAGCCTACAGTCCCTGAGCAGATACATAATTCGGTGTCCTGACTCTCCCAGCACGCCCTGTCCTGGCACAAGCAGAGTGAATTTGCCTTTGTGCTCAGAGCTATTTATAGCTCAAGGCAGTGCATTTTATTGTTTCAGTCTTTCCCCTCCCATTCTGCATCTCCCCATGACCCTCATTCATCCTGGAGGCTGCACACCCCCTACTCCATTTTGATGAGAAGTAGCGGCAGGATTCAGGAAAGGAGAAGGTATGAAGAAGCTGCTTCTTCTGCAGGGACAACTGCTCCTCCCTAAGAAGGGAATGGGGTTTTCCAAGTCACTTGTTTTTGTTCAGACTGGCCAATCCTGCTAATTTCATTCTGAAGTAATTTATATCCTCTCAGTTATTTGTGCTGAGAGTTAGACTTCTGAGATCTGTGCTCACCAGTCTTGTTCTGGCTTTAGTGTCTTAGGTTGTTGGTATTATTACAGAAGCCTTCTTATTTTAATACTTAGACCATCACACTTGTAATCCAGCACTTTGAGAGGCCGAGGCTGGTGGATCACCTGAGGTCAGGAGTTCAAGACTGGGCTGGCCAACATGGTGAAACCCCATTTCTATAAAAATACAAAAATTAGCCAGTTGTGGTGGGGTACACCTGTAATTCCAGCTCGTCAGGAGGCTGCTGCAGGAGAATTGTTTGAATCTGGGAGGCAGAGGTTGCAGTGAGCCGAGACTGTACCACTACACTCCAGCCTGAGTGACAGAGCAAGACTCTGCCTTAAAATCATAATAATAATACTTATACCAAAGAAAAGTGTAGAGACCACACAAAGGCAGATGGAGGCTGGCTACCACAAGGATGTTTTCAGAGCATGTAATGAGATGCCAGTTGTCTCTAAGGAATCGGCAATGTCTTCAGGTCTTCCATAAGAGTGCCATGGACTAAGTAAGCCACTCAGTGTCATCAATTAGGCCTGGTCGCCAAGCTCACTCTATTTTAGAAGTTTTCTTGTATTTCTTTCTATCTCCACCTCTTAGGCATGATTATTATTTAAAATCATTACATTCTACAACTGGATTAGGATGATGAATGCACAGCTTAGAAAATCCACTAAAAGTTAACTTCAAAAATTCATCAGCAGGGCACAGTGGTTCACAGTTGTCATACTAGCATTTTGGGAGGCTGAGGTGGAAAGATGGAGGCCAGGAGTTCAAGGCCAGGAGTTCAAGGTTATCTAGGGCAACAGAGGGAGACCCTTTCTCTAAAAAAAAAAAAAAAAAAGTTAGCAAGGCATGGCAGCTTGGGCCTATGGTTCCAGCCACTTGAGAGGCTGAGGTAGAAAAATCACTTGAGCCCAGCACTCCAGCCTAGGTGACAGAGTCAGATCCTGTCTCAAAACAAAACAACAAAGGCTACCAAAAGAAAAAAAATTATCAAGGTACACGTAATTACAATTTGTAAACTTTTTTTGTGTGTGTGTTATACTTCAGTAAGAGAGTTTATTTAAAAAAAAAAAACACTTTAACCTAAAAAACAAAAGCATTGAAAAAGTCAAATTTGTATTTTGTCTCTTATTGAAATCACACCTTTCTAGCATAATGGCAGAGAAAGAAAATGTGGTTGATTTATGGACCGTCTTGCCTATAGCCTATGGCTAGTCCAGAACCTTAAAGCTATTAGGAGAATCTGGTCACTTAATAGATCTTACCAAGAAATTTAAAATAATATGAAAGAAAAGAAATGAACTGGATTCATCTAGTGGCATAAATTCTATATTTAGGTCCCGTGTGCACGGTGTCATTTATTCATATTTAGAATGGTCCTTGAAAAACATTCTAAAAATATTTGAACTCCCTCTCCTTCCTGGCTCATTCTCACCCTGAGACTTCTTACTGAGCTTAAGAACAGTTGAAGTTGCTACCTATATTAATGTGAGTACTTTATTGTCCCAAAATTATGGCTTTTGAAGTTTCTTCCTTTCCGAAACAAAAAAGAAAAGCGATGGTTGACATCAAAGAGGAGACATTCTCCTCACTAGCAATTACGGTCGCTTAACGTTACTCAGCATCCACGCAGTTGCAAACTGCCTTCGCTTTTTGTAACATGTACTTATTTTGATCAACCCCTTTAGAAAAAGTACCCCAAAGTACGCAACTACCTATAAAATTCTCTCTGGATTCTTCCTGGTAGTGGTTGCTGTGAATCGAAATACTCCTTTAATAATGCATTCTGCCATATATGATTGTGGGTGTTTTTTTTCTTTTAAAGAAAACATTTAATTACTATTGGAGAGTTGTAACTGTTAGCTGTGAGTTACCAGATGTGAAACCAGACACAAGGGTGAGATTTTACAATTTCAGCACAGCTGCTTACGACCAAATCTGGTTTAGGACACCGTCGATGGATTTAAAAACATTACATTTATATTAAAAATAGCAGCCCAGCCTCATATGCAGCCCAGCTGAAGGTCTTCTTGGCAAACTTGTTAAAATCAGAACGAATCCCTTCCATCAAAGTCCAAAAACAGCCACTATGCAACCAGCCAATGACATGTGCTGTCAATCCCAGCCCACTCCCCACCCCGCCCAAACATTCTCATAGAGACACATGTGTCTGGGCCTTTTGTCCGAATTCTAAATTAAACCTCCAATTCTTTTCATTTGTATATTATGTGCACTGAACGCCAGGATGTAAAGGCTTAAAATGCACCAACAGTTTGTGCAGGCCTGAAAACCTTAACTTACTGCACTGATGATTTGAGACAAAGGTGTTGTTTTGTCTCTCTGCCCACCCCCAACCCCCTGGCATTTGAGTTTTTACAGTGTAGGGAAAAAAATCGCTCTCTAAAGCTTACTTTTTCTTCCTCCCCTCACCCCACCCCCATGAGTTCTTGAATCTGCAGCTATTATTCCAGGCCAAATTGTCGCCATGCTTAGTGGAGCGTGCGGAACCAAGCAGGACAGCTGAAATAACTGTGAGATGGCGGGTACTCTGGCCCCCACACTCTGCACATGGGAGAGACTGGACTCGGTCTGGCCTCCATTTCTGCTACTAGTTTAACTAGAGTTTTGAGAGTTGCCAAAAATGTGTCCAGTGAGTGGCTTTTCATTCTTAAACCAGAGGAGTGGGAAGAAGGGGAAGACTTCTAAGTCTATAAGTCTAAGGCATGCTTGAAGGACTACTGGTATTGAAAATCTGGCCTCTCTAATAAGTAATATGTGGACATGCTTAAAATGTATTCAGACCATACAGTGAGTATCCAGAGAAGGAGGCTCTATCCTTCTCTTCCCAGACCCTGTATTTACAACTACCATGCCCCCCTAGTATTATATCATATCATATCACAGCAATTCTTTTAGAGCCTTCTAATTTTTTCCTATATGCAGCTGAGCATACGCTTCTCTCTGTACATATATATATATATATATATGCAAACTGTACACATTATACTATACCTTGTATTGTATGTCAACTCATAATTGATCTTGGAGATCTTTTTATATCTGATCAAACAGATTCCTCATTCTTTATAAGGTATAAAATATTTAATCAAATAGAAATTTAGACCACATTTGTTTTTTTACTTATTGCATACAAAGCTAAAAAATGAACATCCTCATTTGCGTATCTCTTTATATGCGTCAATACAGCTGAAGGACACATTCGCAGAAGGAGCATTGTTGGCTTAGGTGGTTTATGCATCTTTTTAAAAATGCGTAAATCAATGCATACGTATGTCTATTTTCTTACCAATTTTTGGTTGGTTTGAGTTTAAAAAGTCTTACTGACACAAGAACAGAAAAACAAACACTGCATGTTCTCACTCATAGGCAGGTGTTGAACAATGAGAACACATGGACACAGGGAGGGGAGCATCACACACTGGGTTCTGTTGGGGGAAAATAGGGGAGGGACAGCGGGGTATGGGGAGTTGGGGATGAATAACATGGGGAGAAATGCCAGATATAGGTGATGCGGAGGAAGGCAGCAAATCACACTGCCATGTGTGTACCTATGCAACAATCTGCATGTTCTTCACATGTACCCCAAAACCTAAAATTCAATTAAAAATTTTAATTTAATTTAATTAAAAAAAATAGTCTTCTTGGCAAACTTGTTAGAATCAGAATAATCCCCCTCAATCAAAATCCAAAAGCAGCCAGTGACATGTGCTGTCCCTCCCTGCCCATGCCACTCCCACAACAAGCAAACTGTGCTTCCTTTCCGTGTGAAGTTTTGTGGTCACCATCAAAGTGAATATGTCACGCACATGCACACACTCATTCATTCACTCGCTGTTTCACCCACTCTTCTTAACGTCTTGGGAACTCTTAATACAGTATATGTAAAATTTCTACCTTACGGTTTCAGTCAAGGTTATAGTAACTGCTTTTGTACTACGATAGCATCAACCACAGGTTACACATATTTCCTAATCTGGGACACACTTGAGGTCCCAACCACTTTTTATTGGCTCCTGTATTCTTTTTTTTTTTTTTTTTGAGACGGAGTTTCACTCTTGTTACCCAGGCTGGAGTGCAATGGCGCGATCTCGGCTCACCGCAACTTCTGCCTCCTGGGTTCAGGCAATTCTTCTGCTTCAGCCTCCTGAGTAGCTGGGATTACAGGCACGCACCACCACGCCCAGCTAATTTTTTTTTTTTTTTTTTTAGTAGAGACGGGGTTTCACCATGTTGACCAGGATGGTCTCAATCTGTTGACTTCGTGATCCACCCGCCGCTCCTATATTCTTATACAGGCTCCTCGTGTCTCCACCTCCTCATGCAGTCCTCAATGCAGCAGAGTAGTGGACTAGAAAAAGCACACCCAGCGTCCCCAGAATTGTACCACGGGCTGAAAAAAAACAAACATGGAGTTCGTTTTTGCTAGGAGTTAGGTTCAACATGAAATGTGAAATGATAGTTTCAAATCTTTAGCAGAGAATGGTGAACGGGTAGGCTTTTAAAGTATACCTGCTTTCCCATAGCCTTTACTCTATCTGCTTTCCTAGTAACATTCATTTACAATTGTGAAGCTTGTGGTGTCGGTGGTAGGAGAGAGGTGGAGAAGCCTGCATGAGAGTGATGGGGTCAATATCATTTGGGTCCAAAGACAAGCCCTAGATCGATGTCGGAGTCAATAGAATTGGGTTTTCTAGGAATCTGCAGTTAAATAAGTGATGGTGTGAACTTGAGTAAGCCACTTTTCCTTTATTCGTTTCTTTTTCTCCATCTGTAAAATCAGTGGATTTGATCAGATTAGCAGTTCTCCAAGTACCTTTCTCAGTGCACTGGTCTAAGCCAGTTTCTCTAAAAATAGAATGTAAAAGTCAAATATACTCAGCTTCAAGACCTCTTAGAGATTTTGAAAGCTTAGCAGGTTCAAGACTCTGAGAAGTCCGTCAACAAAGAGCTGTTAAGTTTTCTGAGTCTAATGGCTCCCAATTGCATTTGACAAAAATTGTTTTTGTGAACTCCTTAATATTGTTCTGTGGAGCTCGCTTTGGAAAATGCTGGAAGTTCTCCATGTTAATTTCCAGGTCAAGTCTTTCTTTTCTTTTCTCTCCTCTTTCTTTCCTTCTTTCTTTCTTTCTTTCTTTCTTTCTTTCTTTCTTTCTTTCTTTCCCCTCCCTCCCTCCCTCCCTCCCTCCCTCCCTCCCTCCCTCCCTCCCTCCCTCCCTCCCTCCCTCCTTTCTTTCTTTCTTTCTTTCTTTCTTTCTTTCTTTCTTTCTTTCTTTCTTTCTTTCTTTCTCTCTCTCTCTCTCTCTCTCTCTTTCTTCTTTCTTTTTCAGAATCTTACTCTGTTGCCCATGCTGGAATGCAGTGGTATGATCTTGGCTCACTGCAACCTCTACCTCCTGGGTTCAGGCAATTTTACTGTCTCAGCCTCACGAGTAGCTGGGACTACAGATGCAGGTTGCCATGCCAGCTAATTTTCTGTATTTTAGTCAAGATGAGGTTTCACCGTGTTGCCCAGGCTGGTCTTGAATTACTGAGCTCAGCAAATCTGCCCACCTCGGCCTCCCAAAGTGCAGGGATTACAGGTATGAGTCACTGCACTTGGCCTCAAATTTTTCTTATTAACTGATTAGCTGTTTACTATACAAACTGGTTTTTATAGACCAGTCTTTCTTCCTCTTCAACTTCTGCAATTCTGTTATCACATCTACCTGCGTCCAATGTTAGTCTGCTCACCTAACCTCTGAGGGTGCAAACCCTGCCCACAGCTCTGGGCCTGCATACAATAGGTGCTCAATAAATGCCTGGTGTTGAGGTGCTGGGGTCAGGGGCAGGAATAACTCTTCAAATTTGTTAGTTCTACTCCCTGCTACCTTTTAGGTTTCACGGAAGACTTTTAGTTTTTTATTGCCTCATTTTTGTCAGTAATTTATTTATTGTCAGTTATGATATAGTGTCAATATATAGCCACATAATATATATGTAATATATATCATTACACGATATGTTCTCATTATATGTTCTCTAATCATACACAAGTATCTAGCAAATAGGTTGCATAAAATCCACTTATTACTATATCAACTTTTACATTTAAAGACTCAGTTTGATGAACAAATGCGTAAGTGATTAAAGAGGAAATTTGAAGCAAAGCGGCAAAATGAGGCAATTTGCATGTGTTGAATACATGTAGGTTTAGGGGAAGAGGCACAAAGAGGGGAGGGGAAGGAAGGAGAGATAAAGGAGAGGTAAGGAGGGGAAAGACAAAAGAAAACCAAGATGGAAAAGAATTTTAAAAGGAAAAACAAGCAGGTTGTGCTTGGAGGGTAGAGCATGAAGAGGTTTCGGAAAGTGGTGTAAATACAAGTGGACTTCTATGGGACTGCCAGGTTCTGCAGGAGGATGCCCTGGCTCTACTCTCTCTCTCACACTATTATGATAGTAGTAACACCACCTGGCCCACAGTGAGTGCTTATTGGTATTTGATAAGTGAATAAACAAAGACCATAACAATAATAGCTAGCTAAACTTTCATATGCATAATCTTCTCTAATCTGTGCAAAATCTCCAAAAGTTGGATAATAACCCATTTCTGAGATGTGGCTTCTAAGGTTCAAGGAAGCAAAGTTACATATCCAATGCACAAGAACTCAAGTCAGCCTGAGTCTAAACCCCGTGACTTCAACCATGCACTGCACCCCCTCCCTGAAACACGGCCTCATCTGAGGGGCACACCATCTGACCACACTGCTTCCCTGACCTCCAGGGAGAAGCTGTACTTGAGGAAGTAACAGCTGGGAAGCACGACATTTCCCGTGCCCCATCACCCCAACTTTCCTAATACATACGAGGTGAATGCATGGGAGGGAGGGGAAGGGTAGAAGACAGTGGCATTTTAGTGGCAGGTGTTCACTCATCTGACTTCTTTTTTTTTTTTGAGATAGAGTCTCACACTGTAACCTAGGCTGGAGTGCAGTGGCACAATCTTGGCTCACTGCAACCTCTGCCTCCCAAATTCAAGTGATTCTCTTGCCTCAGCCTTCAGAGTAGCTGGGATTACAGGCGCCTGCCACCATGCACGGCCAATTCTTTCGTAGATGGGGTTTCACTATGTTGGCCAGGCTGGTCTGGAACTCCTGACCTAGTAATCCACCCACTTTGGCCTCTCAAAGTGCTGGGATTACAGGCATGAGCCATCGCGCCTGGCCCACTCATCCTGCTTCTTAAAAGCCCTCCATCAACCACTGGTGTGAGGCAGCCAGTACAGGCCTTGTTGTAAGGAGACCTTTAGGCTCCTTCCGCATCCCATCTGGGAATATGGAGGCAACACTGAGCTACTGAGAGGACCATTTCCCAAGCTAGTCTTCAGTATGTTTTAGAGGATTGAGGGTCTGCACGCTCTCATCTGCTGCAATTACACTTTCCCCATCCCCACTGCCTGACACCCCATCAGCCACTTTGCCTCCTTTTGCTGGGACCCATGGCTTGGAAGGTCAGGGATCCAGGGCGAAAAACCTCCCAGAGGAGGATGTTTATTTAGCAAAGCCTCCAAATTACAGATTATTATTTTAAGATTTGAGACTCTAAAATGGAAATGCTCGAAGCATTGGCACCGTTTCAATGCTTATGATTGTTCTACCAGCCCCTCAGACTGTAGTTTGGAGAGAGAATTAAAGCCCCAACTGGACCCTCTGAGCTGTCCTATCACTCAGCATGTCCCCTGACCTCCTGATTCCCAGCCTTCAGGAGGTGTTGAGGTCGGCCTGTTAGGTTCTAGTACTTTTGTGTGTGCATCTGGGCCTGGACAAAGAAGGCAGAGAATAGTTTAAAGGATCTCAGAGAGGCAAATTGATCTACATAGTAGAAAATGGAGACAGTGAGAGGTGGGGAGAGATAAGCAAGAGACAGAGAGAGAATTAGATTCATTTGAAAGAAACAGAAAAGAGACCAGAAGTTCTGACAGGCTAAGTGGGATTTGGTGAGATGCTAGAAAAAGGATTTTATGGTGATTTGCTGGGTGGATGTCACGCAATGCAGTTCCATCTAGCTTTTTTGTGATCATTTAAATTGATTTTTACATTTTTTAAAACATTAGACTGCTTTACAAGTGTTGCCATTACAGATGGCCACAAGGCAGCTTCCTTTATTCCAGATGCAACATCAACGGACTTGCTTAGAAATGTTTTCCCAACTCCAACGTAGCCAGTGTTACCCCGACATTGTCTCCATTTCCCACCCACTGCACTTTGCCCAGTGACTCCTGGATGGGGAGGATATTGGGGGCCCTAAGAATAGCACTGAGAGAAGGATACACAGGTTGAGTATCCCTTATCTAAAATAATTGGGACCAGAAATGTTTCAGATTTTAAATTTTGTCAGATTTTGAAATATTTGCAGAATATATACCAGTTAAACATCACTAATCAAAAATTCCAAAATCTGATTGGAGCACCTTAGCATTCAAAAGGTTTTGGATTTTGGAGCATTTCTGGTTTTGGACTTGGGATTAGTGATGCTCTGCCTGTATTAGATTCTCTTACCTTTCTCTTCCTCTCTTACCACGGCATTCTCTGTTTCCTTCTCCAAGTCCTTGGCTGTTCTACAATTTTCTCTCCTCTTTCTAGTATCTTATATTCTTTTCTTGTTGTTCTCCTCCCTTCCTTTTCCTTTTTTTTTCTCTCGTTCTCACTTATTTCCATCATTTTCCATCTCTCTACATCTTGCCCCACTTCTTGGTCCCTTCTTCCTCTTCGTTTATTTCTGCCTTCCTTTCCTCCTCTCCCTTTTCGCACTTCCTTTCCATGTTTTCCTTTTAGCCCAGTGTTCCCTGTGGGCAAAGCCTTCACTCACTGGTGGCATCAAGGCCAAAGTGGTTGCAAGACAAAAAGCGAGTGAGTCATCAAGCAAGCATTTGCCAAGGCAAAGTCCCCCCAGTGAACTCCAGAGGTGCAGATACTTAATCACCTCTGGGTTTGGCCAAATCACATTCTTCCCGTGACATTCTGCCAGAGTAAAATGATTGATGGGTGAGGAAGTCAATCTGAAGTAGAATAGAGTCTCCATCTTATAAAACAAACATTTTGAAACACTTAGCTCTCTCAGAATATGCAAAACCCCACTTGAGTCCTGCTTGAGTATTTGGGCAGGAGCTTCCGGGGAAAAAAAAAAGCCCTAATTCTGGAAAACCAGCAGAAGGAAAGGGAGTGTGTCAGGAATTCAAGAGTGATTAAAAAGATAAAGATCTGAAGTGTAGAAAGCCTGAGCGCCAGGCTGTCCAGTGGGATTTCTTAGCCATGGAGAGTGGGTGGGCCTTAGGTGGGAGCAGGAAACTCCCCTGTGAACCTGCTTGTGTCTGACTCCCTTCTGGGCCTTAAATCTTTAACTAAGTGAGGATTTGGGATACGGTTATATGTGGAATCTCTTTCAGTGTTCTGTGATTATATGATGATCAATCTTTATGATCAGCCCCTGTCTAAAATAACGAACGGTAAAGTATGGAGCTGATCTGCTCTTTGCTCAGCCCCGTCCTAGGCCCTCTCCAGCACACCACCATATTGCCCTTAGAAATTGTATCTATCCAGGGGGAGAAAAAAGCAGGTTCAGATTAAAAAGAAATGAGTTTTAACTCAGTATCAACACCAAAAAGGGGGAATAAAAAAACAAAAAACAAGGAAGACAACAAAGGATAGCAGGAATTAATTTTCACTGAATGGATTACGCACAGGTAATTACTTCCCAGTGAAGGTGAGACCCAAGACAGAGGGAGAGCATCTCTCTGGCTGGGTGGGGAGGAGGCTGGAATCCTTCCGACATAAGGGGGTCGTCAGGAACAAAAAGTAAAAACAAAAACGAACTATGACAGTAAAAATATTACAAAATAAACAGACTCAAATGCCTCAGGGATGCTTAGGAACTTTAGGAACTTGGGAGGATTTTGCTAAACTCTCCGAGGAGTTATACCAGCGAGGTAAACGCGCCCAAAAACCTCCCTTGCAGGTCTTGAGAAAGGCGCCTGGAAACATGGCTATAGGCGCCAGTTACAGCTGCACCGTCTCTTCGAGGTGAGAGTTCCTCCATTAAAGTATCCCGTTAAGATAGGTGGCCAAAAATAACTAGAGAAATTCCACTACAGCTGCTGTAGGTCTCTTACAATAAAACACACACACAAGGAAGGATGGACACTGTCAACAGCTCCAGCAAAAGTAAATTATTTCCGTGGTAAGTAAAAATAGTACAGAAAAAAAGGCATGATTTGGCTTATTTCAATTTTTAAATTGTTCACTGAATTTGTTTTAACTAATGAGTTTTGTGAGGGATTAGTGACAAAAAGAGGGCAACTTTCTCCAGTAATATGGAATAAAAATGGCAGGCTTTGGGATTGAGTCCAGGCTCTGACTTCAGCTGTGGGACCTTGGACAAGTTGCTTAATCTCTCTAAGCTTTCATTTTTCTATCGTTCTTACTCTAGAGAGCTTTAGTGAGGATTATGTGAGTTAAAATGTGTTAAGCATTGACAACAATGCCTGTCTCATGGTGTTTCAGTTCTCTTCTGTTTCTGTAACAGATGACCACAAGGTTACTGGTTTAAAGAAACTCAAATTTATCATCTTACAGTTCTATAAGTTAAAAATCTGCTAGTGGGCTAAAATAAGGTGTTGGCAAGGCTGTGTTCCTGTCTGTCCACTGGGAGACTATTTCCTTGACTTTTCTAGCTGCTGGTGGCTGCTCACCTTCCTTGGCTCATGGCCCCTTCCTCTGTCTTCAAAGCAGCATTACATTGTTCTGACGATTCCTCATAGTTCCATCCTCCTCTGGCCACCCTAAGAAAGGATATCTGATTTTAAAGAGTATATATAAGACTGGATTGGGCCCACTGGGATAATTTAGTGTATTCCATTTCAAGGTCCTGATCTTAATCTCATCTGCAAAGTTCCTTTTGCCATTAAGGTAACATATTCACAGGGTTCAGGAAGGAGATCATTTTGGTATTTCTGCCTACCACAGACAGAGTGTGGTCAATTCATTTATTATTATTAAGAAGTGACTTTCTAAATATTAAGACGTGGAGTCCTTTCTAGAGCTGTAAAATAACTTGAAGAGGCCATTTTTTTCTGAAGGGAGAGAGAATAGTGTATATTTTATAATATCTAAATTAAGAAAAGAAAGAATACCAATTATAATCACAAAACTATTTTGCTTATCGATATATTTTCTGAGTTTAATTTGAACGATAGCTAATAGTTCTGGACACATAGGGTCTCTATGTGTTCCAGACATCATTTTAGGAGATGTTTCTCTTTCCTATATATATATATATATCTTATCTAATTCTTACAGCAACCTGCAGGATATGTAAAATTATCCACTTAGAGACAATGACAGAATAAGCTTAAACAAGTGAAGTCATGTTCTCTAGGTCCCACAGAGAGGAGGTGGAATAGCTAGAATATTTCTTAGCATTGAGGCTCATCTTCAAGTTCTAGTCCAACCCTATCATGGAAGGAATGCCTTTTTGAGTGAAATAGCCAAACTTTTGAGGTGTGACTTCAGCCTCTTGAATTATATTGTTCCCTCCAAAGGCCAACATGGAGACATGACTATAGACAACCTCACCCTAGTACACTCTAGTCATTGTTGAGGGTTCAGAGAGGAAACATGGACCCAATTTCCAGACTGGGTCCTGTTGTAAGGGCTGGATCTGGGGTACAGCCCTGTCTCCCAGAAGCATGACCACTCAAGTCAGGCTTCGGTTTACATCCCACCCTTCCTCTATGAGCAGAAGGCAGAGTTGCATGTGACTACCTGGTTTTCTGTAAAAGCATATAAAATTTCACACTTATGATAAATGCCCAGGACTAGGGTTTCATAAAACCATTTAATGTATTAGATTCTATTAACCAGACTGAATTCATGACCCTCGTTTAGCAGTTATAGACTGTGGCAGCACTTAATCCATACGGGTTGATTTTTATAACATTTATGATCTGAACCAGATCCCTTAATGCCTAAACTCATAACTATTGGCTTGAAATATGAGCATCTGGAAAGAACAACTGGCAGAGCCCCACGTGATGCTGTAGGAGAGAGCTTATGCTAGCAAATTTCCTGTAGAAAAGATCAATTTGGATGTAAAGGTACATGGAAATGGGAAGCTCATTCCCGATAGTTTTGTAAGAGACTCATGGTTACCTATCCAACATTGTTACCCCCTCCTCCTTCCTAACAGGCTCCAGATTTTATTCATATACCCACCGCCAGTCTCTGCACAGCCTATGTGACTCAGGAGAAGCTGGATTCACCTCCTTGGTCAGTGATTGGTTTAGGAACTGAGGTTTATGCCATGAGTGCTGTATTTTTCCCAGCAACTGTTTTGTTCTAAGGATAAGCTCATGTTCTATGTTGACTCAATCAGAGCAAAGGCTAGAGCTAATATTCTATAACTACGGAGAGATTCTTTTTCTCTTCTTCAGATGTTAAATAAGAAAGCCTGTTTCCCTGTGATAACGGAAGCCATAGTATGTCCATGCCAAAATCCACCTGAAAAAAAAGTGGTTGCACATGTTCCAGGAAGGTCTGAGATTTTTCATCCCATTTGCAAGCTAAATACTTAGTCTGTCACAATTTCGTGGATGCTGCTGAAAGACACAAGATTCCTGGGTCAGAGACAATCGAATTTGTTATTCATGGCACTGCAAGCAGTATAATTATTAGCATATTTGTTTGCATCTGGTCCCTGAGTCCAGTTCCCACAAGGTGATGTGAAACAGACCAGGTGATATCTGCAAACGTACCAGAAATTTTCTGAACTTACATCTACGGAACCTACATCTTTTAATACTGGGCAGTTAGCATGTCTGCCCTACAGTCCAGAGGGAGACAAATGTTCTCAAAAACACAGACCAGAACAAAGACAGTCAGTGTTGACTGTAGCTCACTTTACCTCTTGACCTTCTGTTACATGAGATAACAAATATTCTTTTTGTTTAAGGTGGTTTGAAAAAATATCTGTTTTTTGACTCACAACCAAACAATCATAACTGATAAAACAACCAATGATCTGAATTCTACAGGGAACTTCAAGATTCTTACCTTTTTAAAGAGTACTGATCTCAGCCACTAAGAAGGCCATTTCACTAAGTTGTGTTTATCTTTGAGAGGGAAAATTTGATTATTTGATATCTCAATCAACAATAAGAAATTTAAAATCCATTGAAGGGAGACCATCTTGGAACTGGCTTATCATAGTAGGGACAAGAGCACCGCTTGCTCCAACCCGGCTCACATTTGAGAAGATCCTCAAATGTACACCCCAGGCACAGAGATATCAAATGCAAACAGACAGAAGGAAGAAGCCAGTCATCTTACGACAGTACATTTGTGCCTCATGACTGTGACGTATTGCCTATAAAGCCTTATAAATAATTTTAAATAATCTGCCATTATTTTCTTAATACATACTCAAAATGATTGCATTTGTGGTGTGTATGCATAAATATCTCTTAAAAGCTGTAATTTGTTAGACAAACAGTAAAAATATATTGTAATAATAAAATCTATTTTAGAATTTATACATTTTTCAGTAAAATTAGAGCCTCGGTAGTCAGAAAGGAATCTGGCCTCTCTTTCTGTTGGAGAGGCCTTCCTTGTAACGACAATGCAAAACATTCTGTAAGTGGTCGAAACTCTTGCATGCATTACCTATTATTTAGCTCCTCTGTCACTGGGGCTGCCTGAGGGGCATGAACCCTCCTGGGCCTGGTGTGGCCCTTGAGAGCTGAGTGAGCTCATTGTACCAGAAACCCTAACTCTGGTTTACCTGAGGCTCTGCATTTCAGAGGACCTTTTCTGTCTACTTCACTTCTTCCCCATCCCCCAGGAACCTGTTTAAATAAAGAATCAAAGTGGAAGTTCTTCTCTGGGGAAGGCTGGGCATTGCTCAGAAGTGACATTTATTTTTCACAAAGTGCCAAGATGAACCAAGGCACCACATTCTCTTCACTTGGCTTTTCATGCTTCCAATATGTGACATTCTTCTAATAATATTAATAATGTGTAGAGGCCGAGCTGCAAATTCAGGAAGTAAATCAGATGCACTGACATAAAAGCTCTGTTAAAGGGCATTCTTTCTACATGATGTTCTCCAGTAATTATTTAAAATCAGATTTTAAGATTTAAAAGTGGCTAAGTCAGACCGCTCTGACTTCATGTGTGACAAACAATGCCGTTGCTATTAGAACTGATACGTTTCCCAAAGAATCTGTCTCTGCTTTTCTCATCTAACCTAAAACCCCATTCTCTCTGCTAAGTTTTTCCAGAGAGGACGGTTTACTCTGGCATTATATAAACGTCTAAAACAACAAGGGAACGTGAAACGAAGATAGGATTTAACTCTGCAGTGGAGTTGCTTACTGGAGGCGTCATCACAGCAGCGGAATTACTTCATTTGGAAAATATGCCTTATTTTGTGAAGCTTCTTTGTCGTCTAAGAAAGGAGGCAGAGGAAGAACGGCTGGGGTTCATCACAAATTAAGCAGCAGCCAGGGTTTAGCAAGATATTTTCAGTTAGATTTGGAAAAGGCAAAAAGTATCTAAAGTGCTTGTTACGTAGAGCTTCGTATTGATAAGAACATTGTGGATGTAGTTATGGGGAAGATTTGGTCTGGAAGCGCTGTGATACTAAACTGAAATTAACAAGGCTGGCAATTGGCATAATTAAGAAGTGTGCAATGGTAGAGTGGAAAGAAAGAGGGCTTAATAACCGGTCATGCCCTTGTTCTACTCTACCTAGCTATGTGAACTTAAGCCAGCCGCTTGACCTCTCTAACCTCTATTTTCTTATGCAGATTCTAATATCCCTCTTTAGGGATTATTAGAAGAAAATAAAAGGAAATAAATGTGCATTACCTTCTAAAGAGGTATATATCATAGAAATGCCAGTTCTCATTTGTTCTTTATAATGCATGGGAGAATTATCATATAGGGAAGGGTCTTTTCCCATAGAGGCCCTCCGATAGGCTCCTTGCTGCTTACCTGCCTTAGAGAGCTGGAAGACATTGTGTCTGGTGTCTGCAAAGAGGCCCTCACCTATGAACATGCTGCTATGTGCTGTAGATACCAAATGTTCACATTGCTAAGCTTTTACTTCCTTCCACGGAGGGAAATGTATAATGTTGGGTACTTACACAGTGAAATCTGTAAATCGTATCCAATTTATAGATACAAACATGAGCTTGGGGCGAATTTATGCAAATGTATGCCTTTAATACCCAGGGCCTTTTTTTTTTTTTTTTTTTTTTTTAATCCCTGATGACAGACATCCTTGTGCTTCCTTAAAACAAATGAAGAATCAAGGAAATAACCACGGCTCTGAAGAAGTGGGAGTTGTAAACAGTGTCTCCCAAAAGTGCTTTGTCCTGGAAATAGCAAAGGAGTAATCTTGTGTGCCTGTCTGCCACCTCTGCTCCAACCCAAAGAGTGTGAAGCCTTGCCTCCTTTCCTGGCTGGCTTGAGGAAGTTATGCAAGGTGATAAGAAACTGTGAGGAGAGACTTGGTCTGAATATAGTGAAGCCAAAATCCATTGAACCATTAAGATTAGCACTTTCCCTCCTATTGGACTCTGAATCAGAGTTCAGAAGTAGGTATCTGAACAAAATTACATTTAAAGAGATTGGCATTTACATTAAAGTAGGTATAAAGCTGTGATGGAATATGATTCCAGTATGTACTAGTTATGGTACACATGGAATCCAAGACGGAACTGTAAGGATGTATTCATAAGAACAGTAGAACATTCTATAATGTTATTATTATTTATAAAACATTTGAATGACATTTTATAGGTTACAAAATTGCTTCATATTTCATCTCATATAATTCGTGGCACATCCCTGCAAATTGAGGAATGATTATTGCCTGTAGAAGAAGAAATTGAGGCTTGGGGATTACGTGGTATGGCCAGGTCACACAGCAAATGATGAAATAGGAATTCAAACATAAATCTTTGAATGCCAAATTTTAAAACATTTTCATCATATCATAGACGAAAATTTAATAAGAGTACAAGACCTAGAATGTTCTGGTGCTCCATGAAAAAATGTTCAGGGGTTTTAATTTTAGATTCATTTATGTGGTGTCAGGGAGTTTTAAAAAAGAATTATCAATAAAGGCAAAAATGCTAAAAGGTTTCCTGGAGTCAGTATTATGAGGAAACTGAAGCCCGTTAGGAAATTGGTTATAATATGGAATGTGCATATTAAAATGCCATAAATTTCATTGAAAACTCTAAATATGTAACTAGAGTTTTTACTAAGTTCATAAAACATAATATTGGATACAGCATCTTTTGTAAATCTTTGTGGTTCATGTGTCAATTACCTGCTTACTTAGTAACCAAGTAATCCAGTAACCAAGGAGTCAAGCCATAGATTAAATAGTCCCCAACCAGGCAATAAAAAGGTCCCTGAGTACAAATTTACAGAATTATGGTTTATTGTGTTAATAATCTCCCCATGTCTGTGGCTAGCCTTCCACGGATGGGCTGGCGAGTGTGTGCTACTCTGGAGCCCAGCCGTGGTGCTATTTTGTTATAGTACCTGATTTTAAAAAAGGAAATTAAACCACAAAACATGCTCTGGCTTAAAGTCACTGAAAGAAATGAGGGGCTGAGTATACACTCAACCGAGTTTGGAGATTAGGGGGAAGTCCACACTCTAGTTAGGAGAGCTGTTGACTTGGGGTTCAGTTCTAACACTTTCCTGCTAAGCTCTCAGGACGGGTTTCACCTGTTGATTCTTGCTGGGATCCTTCTCATAGTGACAGCCCTCTACAGTGATTCAAAGATTCCTTCAACAGAGATGTGTGGGGCACCATTGTGTGCCAGGCATGTGATGGGCGCAGACAATGCAATTTTAAGCAAGGCATGCTCAGATCATTCACCCAAGGAGTTCATGTGTAGGAAGCAAAGATATGTTAATAATATAATCACATAAATAAATATATAACTGCGATCAATGTTCTGCAGTGAGAGAAGATAGTGCTGTGATAGTGTCCTACACTAAGAAGGTATCTAATGCAGAATAGTTAGGGCAAGATTTCCCAACACACTATTTGACATTGGAGCAGAGCTGGCAATCTGATGGATGGGGCAAAATCGACCAGGAAAAAGATTTGGACACAGAAAAAGTTAAGAAGAGGCTGGGTGTGGTGGCTCATACCTGTAACCCCAGAACTTTGGGAGGCCAAGGCAGGCATATCACTTGAGGTAAGGAGTTCAAGGCCAGCCTGACCAACATGGTGAAACCCTGTTTCTACTAAAACTACAAAATTAGCCAGGCATGGTAGCAGGTGCCTATAATCCCAGCTACTGGCGAGGCTGAGGCAGAAGAATCACTTGAACCCAGGAGGCAAATGTTGCAGTGAGCCAAGATTGTGCCACTGTACTCCAGCCTGGGCAACAAAGTGAGACCCTGTTTCAAAATAATAAATAAATAAATAAGCTAAGAACATTCAGAAAGAAGAGGAAGCAGACGCAAAGGCCCTGGGGAGGAAAAAATGTGTTATTTTCAAGCTATCTAATAAAAGCCAGTGTGGCTGAGTGCCATCAAGTCTAAACTGGAAAACCCAGGAATTAATGCTTCAAACTAATGTGTGAATTTTGTGGGAAACCAAGAGGATTATTAAAATAGAGTGCTCTTCACTGTGAGAAGCCTAACTTCCCACATAGAAACAACTCAATTCAATCTTTTATGTTTGACTGGTACTATCCAAAGCCCATGGATCTTGGTTATCACTTGTTTTTACAATTCCGCCATGCCCACTGCTTCGGTGTTTCCAAAATCTCTTCACTGAATTAAGAGTAAATGGGGCCAAAGCATGGTGGCTCATGCCTGTAATTACAGCACTCTGGGAGGCTGAGGTGAGGTGGGAGGGTCACTTGAGGCCAGGAGTTCAAGACCAGCCTGGGTAACATAGTGAGATCCCATCTCTACAAAACATAAGATAAAATTAGCCAGGCATAAATATGTGTGCGTGTTGTCCCAGGTACTCAGGAGGCTGAGGCTGAAGAATCATTTGATGCTTGAGCCCAGAATACTGAGGGCTGCAGTGAGCTAAGATCATACCCCTACAGTCCAGTCTGAGTGGCAGAGTGTGACTATCTTTATGAAAAATGAGAAGGAGAAGAAGGTTTGTGAATGGAGTGACAAAAGGAGGAGGAAGAGGAGAAAGAGAAGGAGGGGGAGAAAAGGAGGAAAAGAGGAAGAGGAGGAGGAGATTTGTGGCTGGACTGATAAAAGTGTCAAAATTTCCATAGAAATCAGCACTGAATAAATCTCAGATATTTTGTTGGGTAAAAAGGGGGAAAAAAACCCTCTTAACAAAACCAGATTTTCTTTCCCGTGAGCATTTATACCTTCCCTGAGTGTCCTCATCCTGGCTTGGAATCTTGAACTATTCCATGTAGTTGGTCAGTGACTAACTGACCAACCAGGTGGCCAGGACCACCTACAATTGGGTTAGTTAGCTTCCATTTGCTAGAGTATGGGTTTGGCAGTATGACTGTATCCATACTTGATGGTGGATACAGAGAAAAAGTTAGGCCACAGTCTTTGTACTTAAAACGCTGACTTTCCCAATTTCAGTGACAGATTGTCAACCAAAAATAATAGAGACCAGGGAGAAGATGCTGACCAAATGCTAAGCTTGCCTCAGGAGCACCTTGGTGGAAATCAGAAGCTAACTTACTATGGTTTGGTTATCCTTTTCCATAGCTTATTTTAGTGACCACATGATACCTGGACTAATGATTCCAGTGATTAGAATGAAAACCTTGCAGAAAATATCGTTTTGTCTTCCCATAAGTGGTCATAAATTCTTTTTCAAAATATGTTTGCAGAGTTGGGGAGATCTAGTAACCCCTGAGTCATCAGGTAGGCAGCTGTGTTCAGTTCATAGCTGAACTCCTACTATGTACACAACACTATGGAAAACCCAAGGTGAACCCTAAGAGTCCTAGTCTTTGAGGCTATCACAGTTTTCAGAGAAATGTGGATATCCTACTCAAATATAAGGCAGAGGTGAGAACAGAACTTTAAACTAAGAGGATAGAGCACCCGGGAAAGGAAATGAGTTCTCACTGGAGCATGGAGGACAGACTTTGTGGTGGAATGCACTTGGACCAGAGCTTGGAAGCGGTCCTAGAAGGTGGAAGAGGAAGGAATGCCTGAAGGTGGAAATAGAATGAGCAAGCACAGATAAATGCAATGACCGTGGACCACATAGTGAGAGATGAGCAGGGGGACTTGGATGTGCTTTGGTGACATGCACAGTTGCCGAAAAAAATGTCATCGTTGCTGCCTCTTCTCCATCACTCATCATTCCTGCATCTTTCAATAACACACACGCACACATTTTCATCTTTGTGTAAACTCACTGGTCACCAAGTAAGATGTCACAGTATAGGACAAAAAGACTTGACTCTAGTTTCACCTTTGCTATTGAGGATTTGTGGAGCTTCAGAAAGTCATTTCCTTTCTGAAACAAGAAATTGGACACATGGATCTCTTCCACCTTAAACTGTTCTGATTCTTGAAGAGAGATGAAGACAATACTAGAAGAATATTTTTCCAAGGAATGGGGATAAGAAACGATGATTCTCTTGAATATGGCCTGAAAAACAAGGGACACAAGAAGGATGGGAAAATTGTTTTATATATATATGTGTGTGTGTGTGTGTGTGTGTGTGTGTGTGTGTGTGCGTATGTGTATATATGTATATGTATATATATATATATATATAATTTTTTATAATTAAGAAGAAATTTGGGCTGGAGCCAGATCGCATAATAGGAGAGGTTATGACACATTTTTAGGGCACTCCAATATAGTTGAAGAGGCTTTTGGACATATCTGCTTTCCAGTTTTATCTCTAACATTTAGTAGTTCAATATTTCTCAGGTAATTTGACTTCACTGAGCCTTGATTTCTTCGTCTGTAGATGGGGATGACCATTATATCCACTAATTTTAATTAACACACATTAAGCATCTACCAAGTAATGGGGGTTAGGGACAAACGATTTACTTTGTAAGTTATTATTTAGTAATCCAGATATAGTCTTTGACCTCAAAGAACCTCCAGTCTAGTGAGAATTAGCATGCAACTATGGCAAAGTGAATTGAACGTGGGGATAGGGAGGTATTGTGGTAGGGAACTCAGGAGCAGCTT
The DNA here is from genome assembly GCF_049354715.1 of Callithrix jacchus. Classification (NCBI taxonomy): domain Eukaryota; kingdom Metazoa; phylum Chordata; class Mammalia; order Primates; family Cebidae; genus Callithrix; species Callithrix jacchus. The sequence goes on along the minus strand of NC_133521.1, from coordinate 9,754,642 downwards.
TGGTAGAATAGAGTGAAACCATCTACCATCTTCCAAGGCTGAGTTCAAGGAAGGCTTCCTGAGGAGAGGAAGACCTGAAAAACAGGACAGGGGAAGATACATGTAGGAGGCAAATTGTTCCAGGTAAAGAAAATAGGCTTGTTTTTTAAAGAAAATGTATAAAAATGTAGCTTCTCTGTGTGAAGTGCCTTACAGAGTGCCTAATCTGTAAAAAGACTCAATAAACAATAGCTGCCAGAGATGTTATTACTTTCATGGTTCGGGGGCAATTAATTTCACCTTGATGATACTTTTTACAACCATTTTGTGCCTGTGGTTCACATCAGTCTGCTGTGCTTGACTGGTGGTGAGTGAGAAGGAAGCCTGGCTATATTTGTGTCGGCGGCACAGAACCAAGCAGAAGTGGGTCCGAATTGGACAGAAATGAATGCGAAAGGGTCTGTTCCCTACTTTGCCATAATGTGGAAGATCCCAGGTGTTGTTGCCACAGAGCTCACAAGTTTCAGATGCTCTCTGTTTAACTGGAATACATAAAAATTCAAATCCTGGCCTCATAAATGTGAGTAAACAGTTTAATGACTTGCGTTAACTAGAAAGTAATCAAATATAAATGCAGGTATGCTGTTCATTTGCATTTTTTCCATGTGGGTGAATAAAAATAAAAATTTTCTAGGTGTGATGTTGGAAAAGCGAACTTGTTATTGAGATTTTATAATAAAAATCCCAATAAAGTCATGGTGATTTTCCACCCTGTGCTCACTCACACCCATTTTTAGCAAGAGGAAATGCTGCATAGGATTTGCTATCATGGAACTTGCCTAGGAGTCTGCCAGTAATTAAAACTTTGTGGCAGTGATTGAACTCTCTGAGTAATACCAACCTAAGGGGTGAAAAGCTTGGGCAGTAGTGCAAGACTTTGTCTCAAAAAAAGAAAAAAAAAAGAATACAGGACTGGAGTTTCCTTTTAGTGTACTTTGCTTTATTGCACTTTCCAGATTTTGCATTTTTTGCAATTCAACCTTGCATTGAGCGAATCTATTGGTGCCATCTCTCCAACAGTATGTGCTCACTTCGTGTCTCTCTGTCAGTATATTTTAGCACTAAAGTACATGTATTTTTGAAACAGCACCTAGCTCTGTCTTCCAGGCTGGAGTGCAGTGGTGCAATCATGGTTCCCTCCAGCCTCTACTTCCCAGGCTCAAGTGATCCTCTCACCTCAGCCATCTGAGTAGCTAGGACTACAGGCACACACCACCATGCCCAAGTAATCTTTGTAGTTTTTCGTAGATGTGGGGTTTCAGCATGTTGCCCAGGCTTATCTTGAACTCCTGAGACTCATGCAATCTGCCCATCTTGTTCTCCAAAAGTGCTAAGATTACAGGCATCTGGCCAGTATTTTTTAATGATGGTGGATACATAGTTTTTTTTTTTTTTTAAAGGTATCACTATTGCACATTTAATAGACTACAGTGTGAGGAGTTTATGATGGCACTGTAGGACCAACTCAGGATTGCAGCTCCCAGTGAGAGCGCAGAGGGTGAGTGGATGCTGCATTTCCAGAAGGATCTTTATTGCCCACAGACCAGGAGATTCCCAGGTGTAGGAGCCCCATGGGCTGCCAGCACAGCTGTTTGGGCCGGTGTGGCTGTTTGGGCCGGCGCCACAGCACAGCGGCACTCCATACAAAATACAGTGATTTGGTTGCCCTGTTAAACCGGCAATTGGAGATTTTGGAAGGCAGATTAGCACACTCATCTGATTAAACGGGACTTAAACAGAAAGCCAGGCCAGGAGATTCCTGGACAGCAATGTTGTTTCAGCCGGCGCAGTGGGTCGCTGCACAGGAAATCACACAGATCCCAGTGCCCTTTCAGCAGGCAACTGGAACACCTGGGAGACAGTCAACCATTCAACTTAAAAAAAAGGGGGGGGACTCTGGGCCAGGGAGCCAGGTGATCAGGCTCGGCATGTCCCACCCCAACAAAAACAAACAAAACAGCAGTTGGAAGCGCTCAGGGTTGAGAGTTTCATGGCAAGCACAGCTGAACCCAGGACAGTGCAGCTTGGTGGGGGAGGGGCATCTGCCATTACTGAGGCACTCAACCCCTACGGAGATACTTTGCCATTGCTGATGCGGCCTGCCATTGCCGAGGCAACCCGCCATAACAGAAAGAGTCCACCATTACAGAGGTGGGCCACCATCGCCACAGCAGTTCTAATCACACCCATATAAACAGGACTACAGGGAATTACACATGGCTGCAGGGTGGAGCCCCTGGCAACAGGGCAGAGCCCACAGCAGCTCAGCATAGCCACTACAGGCAGGCAGTGACTAGACTGCCTCCTTGCTGGGCAGGACAGTGCAACGGATACTCATAAATAAAGCCCTAACTCCCTGGGACAGAGCACCTGAGGAACAAAAAAGGGCCTTTATGAGTTCTGCTGCAGCAGAATTAAACGTACATGCCTAGCAGCCCTGAATCAACAATGGAGCTCACAGCTCAGCACTTGAGCTCCTATAAAGTACAGACTGTCTCCTCAAGCAGCTCCCTGACCCCTGTATATCCAAAGAGTCACCTCACAAAGGACTGGTCAGGCTGACATTTGGTGGGCATCATTCAGGGACAAAGATAGCAGAAGAAGAATCTGGTAGCAACCATCACAGTTCTGCAGCTGCTACAGGAGTTCCCCAGGCAAGCAGGGCCTGGAGTGTACCTCAGCAGTCCTAGAGCAGAGGGGTCAGACTGTTAGAAGGAAAACTAAGAAACAGAAATACTTCATCACCAACAATCTGGACGTCCACTCAGAGACCCAATCAGAAAATCAGCAACTACTCAGACGACAGGTGGATAAATCCACAAAGATTGGAAGAAACCAGGGCAAAAAGGACGAAAACACCTGAAACCAGAACACCTCGCCTTCTACAAGGGACCACAACTCCTCACCAGCAAGGGAACAAAGCTGGACGGAGTGTGATGAAATGACAGAATCAGACTTCAGAAGGTGGGTAATGAGAAAGTTCCATGAGCTAAAAGAACATGTTCTAACTCAATGCAAAGAAACTAAGAACCTTGAAAAAAGATTTGAGGAAATGATAACAAGAATGGAAAACTTAGAGAGGAATATTAGTGAATTGAAGGAGCTGAAAAACACAACACGAGAACTTCGTGAAGCATGCACAAGTTTCAACAGCTGAATTGACCAAGCAGAAGAAAGGATATCAGAAGTCAAAAATCAACTCAAAGAAATAAAAAGAGAAGCCAAGATTAGAGAAAAAAGCATAAAAAGGAATGAACAAAGTCTCCAAGAAATGTGGGACTATGTGAAGAGACCTTATCTATGTTTGATAGGTGTACCTGAATGTGACAAAGAGAATGAATCCTAGGCAGGCCAATATTCAAGTCCAGGAAATACAGAGAACACCACAAAGATACTCCACAAGAAGAGCAACCACAAGGCACATAATTGTCAGATTCACCAGGGTTGAAAAGAAGGAGAAAATGCTAAGGACAGCCAGAGAGAAAGGTCGGGTCACCCACAAAGGGAAGCCCATCAGACTCACAGCAGATCTCTCAGCAGAAACTCTACTGGCCAGAAGAGAGTGGGGGCCAATATTCAACATCCTTAAAGAAAAGAAATTTCAACTCAGAATTTCATATCCAGCCAACTGAGCTTCATAAGTGAAAGAAAAATAAAATCATTTGCAAACAAGCAAGTACTCAGAGATTTTGTTACCCCCAGGCCTGCATTACAAGAGCTCCCGAAAGAGGCACTATACATAGAAAGGAACAACCAGTACCAGCCATTCCAAAAACAAACCAAATGCTAAAAAGCATCAACAAAATGAAGAATCTGCATCAACTAATGGGAAAAACAGCCAGCTAGCATCAAAATGGCAGTATCAAATTCACACATAACAATATTAACCCTAAATGTAAATGGGCTAAATGAACCAATCAAAAGACACAGACAGGCAAATTGGATAAAACGCCAAAACCCATCAGTGTGCTGTATCCAGGAAACCCATCTCACAGGCAAGGATACACCAAGGCTCAAAATAAAAGGATGGAGGAAGATTTACCAAGCAAAAGGAGAGTAAAAAAAAAGCAGGAGTTGCAATTCTTATCTCTGATAAAATAGACTTTAAAGCAACAAAGATCAAAAGAGACAAAGAAGGAAATTACATAATGGTAAATAGATAGACAGAACAAGAAGAGTTAACGATCCTAAATATATATAGACCCAATACAGGAGCACCCAGATATATAAGTCAAGTTCTTAATGACTTACAAAGAGACTTAGACTCCTACACAATAATAGTGGGAGACTTTAACACTCCACTGTCAATATTAGACAGATCAACCAGACAGAAAATTAACAAGGATATCCAGGGCTTGAACTCAGACCTGGAGCAAGCAAACCTGATAGACATTTACAGAACTCTCCACCCCAAATCCACAGAATATACAGTCTTCTCAGCACCACATCACACCTACTCTAAAATTGACCACATAATTGGAAGTAAATCACTCCTTGGCAAATGCAAAACAACTGAAATTATAACAGTCTCTCAGACCACAGTGCAATCAAGTTAGAACTCAGAATTCAGAAACTAACTCAGAACTGCACAGCTTCATGGAAACTGAACAACTGGCTCTTGAATGTTGGCTGGATAAACAATGAAATGAAGGCAGAAATAAAGAAGTTCTTTGAAACCAACAAGAATGAAGACACAACATACCAGAATCTCGGGAAACATTTAAAGTAGTCTCTAGAGGAAAATAAACATCAATAAGTGACCACATGAGAAGAGTGGAGAGACCCAAAATTGACACCTTATCGTCAAAATTGAAAGAGCTAGAGGAGCAAGATAAAAAAAAAAAACTCAAAACCTAGCAGAAGACAAGAAGTAACTACGATCAGAGCAGAACTGAAGGAGATAGAGACATGAAAAACACTTCAAAAAATCAATAAATCCAAAAGCTGGTTTTTTGAAAAGATCAACAAAATAGACAGACCACTAGCCAGAGTGATAAAAAAGAAAAGAGAGAACAACCAAACAGATGCAATAAAAAACGATAGAGGGGAAATCACCGCAGATTCCACAGAAATTCAAACCATCATCAGAGAATACTACAAACAACTCTATGCACATAAACTAGTAAACCTGGAAGAAATGGATAAATTCCTGGACACCTGTGTCCTCCCAAACCTAAACCAGGAGGAAGCCGAAACTATGAATAGACCAATAACAAGATCTGAAGATGAGGCAGCAATTAAGAGCCCACCACACAAAAAAAGCCCAGGTCCAGATGGGTTCACAGCTGAATTCTATCAGACACACAAAGAGGAGCTGGTACCATTCCTTCTGAAACTATTCCAAATAATCCAAAAGGGGGGAATCCTTCCCAAATCATTTTATGAGACCAACATCATCCTGATACCAAAACCCGGCAGAGACTCAACAAGAAAAGAAAACTTCAGGACAATATCCACGATGAACATAGATGCAAAAAATCTTCAATAAAATACTGGCAAGCCAATTGCAACAGCACATCAAAAAGCTTATCCACCATGGTCAAGTAGGATTCATCCCAGGGATGCAAGGCTGGTTCAACATATGCAAGTCTATAAACGTAATTCACCACATAAACAGAACCAAAAACAAAAACCACATGATTATCTCAATTGACACAGAGAAGGCCTTTGACAAAATTCAACAGCCCTTTATGCTAAAAACCCTCAATAAACTCGGTATTGATGGAACGTATCTCAAAATAATAAAAGCTATTTTTGACAAACCAACAGCCAATATCATACTGAATGGGCAAAAACTGGAAGCATTCCCTTTGAAATCTGGCACTAGACAAGGATGCCCTCTCTCACCACTCCTATTCAATATAGTACTGGAAGTTCTAGTCAGAGCAATCAGGCAAGAAAAAGAAAGAAAGGGTATTCAAATAGGAAAGGAGGAAGCCAAGTTGTCTCTATTTGCAGATGACATGATAATATACCTAGAAGACCCCATTGTCTCAGCCCAAAAACTCCTGAAACTGATAAGCACCTTCAGCAAAGTCTCAGGATATAAAATCAATGTGCAAAAATCACAAGCATTTCTATACACCAATAACAGACTTAAAGAGAGCCAAATCAAGAATGAACTGCCATTCACAATTGCTACAAAGAGAATAAAATACCTAGGAATACAACTAACAAGGAATGTAAGGGACCTCTTCAAGGAGAACTACAAACCACTGCTCAACGAAATAAGAGAGGACACAAACAGATGGAGAAACATTTCATGTTCATGGTTAGGAAGAATCAATATCATGAAAATGGCCATACTGCCCAAAGTAATTTACAGATTCAATGCTATCCCCATCAAGCTACCATTGACTTTCTTCACAGAACTGGAAAAAAACCCACCTTGAACTTCTGGAACCAAAAGAGAGCCTGCATAGCCAAGTCAATTCTAAGCAAAAAGAACACAGCAAGAGGCATCACACTACCAGACTTCAAACTATACTACAAGGCTACAGTAATCAAAGCAGCATGGTACTGGTACCAAAACAGAGATATAGATCAATGGAACAGAACAGAGGCCTTGGAGGCAACACAACATATCTACAACCATACAACCTTTGATAAACCTGACAAAAACAAGCAATGGGGAAAGGATTCCCTGTTTAATAAATGGTGTTGGGAAAACTGGCTAGCCATGTGCAGAAAGCAGAAACTGGACACCTTCCTGACACCTTACACTAAAATTAACTCTAGATGGATTAAAGACTTAAACATAAGACCTGGCACCATAAAAACCCTAGAAGAAAATCTAGGCAAAACCATTCAGGATGTAAAAGTAGGCAAGGATTTCATGACCAAAACACCAAAAGCATTGGCAACAAAAGCCAAAATAGACAAATGGGACCTAATCAAACTCCACAGCTTCTGCATGGCCAAAGAAACAGTCATAGAGTGAATCAGCAACCAACAGAATGGGAAAAAGTTTTTGCAGTTTACCCATCTGACAAAGGACTGATATCCAGAATTTACAAAGAACTCAAACAGATTTACAAGAAAAAAACAAGCAAGCCCATTCAAAAATGGGCAAAGGATATGAACAGACACTTTACAAAAGAAGACATACATGAGGCCAACAAACATATGAAAAAATGCTCATCATCACTTGTCATTAGAGAAATGCAAATCAAAACTACATTGAGATACCATCTCACGCCAGTTAAAATGGTGATCATTAAAAAACCTGGAGACAACAGATGCTGGAGAGGATGTGGAGAAATAAGAACACTTTTACACTGCTGGTGGGAGTGTAAATTAGTTCAACCATTGTGGAAGACAGTGTGGTGATTCCTCAAGGACCTAGAAATAGAAATTCCATTTGACCTAGCAATCCCATTACTGGGTATATATTCAAAGGACTATAGATCGTTCTACTACCAGGACACATGCACATGAATGTTCATTGCAGCACTGTTTACAATAGCAAAGACCTGGAACCAACCCAAATGCCCATCCATGATAGACTGGACTGGGAAAATGTGGCACATATACACCATGGAATATTATGCAGCAATCAAAAACTATGAGTTCTTGTCCTCTGTAGGGACATGGATGAATCTGGAGAACATCATTCTCAGCAAACTGACACAAAAACAGAAAATGAAATATCGCATATTCTCACTCATAGGCGGATGATGAACAATGAGAACTCATGGACACAGAGGGGACCACTACACACTGGGGTCTACTGAGGGGAATAGGGGAGGTACAGAGCGGGGTGGGGAGCTGGGGAGGAATAGCCTGGGGAGAAATGCCAGATGTGGGTGAAGGGGAGGAAGGCAGCAAATCACACTGCCAGGTGTGTGCCTATGCAACTATCTTGCATGTTCTTCACATGTACCCCAAAACCTAAAATGCAATAAAAAAATAGACTACAGTGTAGTGTAAACATAACTTTTTTATGCTCTGGAAAACAAAAAAAAATTGTGTGATGTACTTTATGAAACTAAACCCAGAATATCTACAACATATGGCTGTACCACCACTTATCTACTATTTTAAGTCCTGCAGTTGCAGTATCTATAGCCAACTGTAGTCTGAAAATATTAAGTGTAAAATTATAGAAATAACTCAGAAGTTCTATACTGTGAGTCTTTTTAGTAGCATAAATTAATCTCTTGTGCTAACCTGCTCCATCCCATCTGAGACACGAATCATCCCTTTGTCCAGCAAATCCATGCTGTAAATACATGCATCTTAGTCACTTAGTAGCCATCTAGTTATCAGATTAAAAAATCATAGTATAGATAGGGTTTGGGACTATCCTCAGTTTCAGGCATCCACTGCTGGTGGTCCTGGAATGTATCCTCTACAGATAAAGGGGAACTACTGAATTTATTAAATGCATATTAGTAAATCTATACACTTATCTAAAAATACACATTTTAATATCTAAGTACATATACATAGTCCTAGAGGCAAAATTGGGTTTTGTATTTAAATTTATTTCCCAAACATAAATTGGAGAGAGTGGTTTCCAAGGCTTCTGATAGTTCTGAAATCTGGGGTTCAAGTATACAGATGCTCAGCACATGCTTTGTCATCAGTAATCATTAAGGAAGAGAGGACTACACTTTACTTAGAAAGCTTCTTGAAGGAAGAGGCATTTCAGATGTCACTTGTTTGGACCACTGCAATCCATTTCTATAAAAGTTAAATTTGGAAGTCAACTACAGTCAATGTTCTGAACTTTGTGTTTCATCTGCACACTACCAGCTGTGTGCTCTCCTGGTGGCTCCAACATAACATTTCTATGTGCCACTATCTTCCTAAAACAGTCTTCAGGAAGGTGTTTGCTGTAACTGGATGTTCACCCGATTTATTTCTTGACCCAGACTTCTCACTTGGAATATTGCTGTATCTTCTTCATGGTTTTTGCTCTTACCCTTTTCTAATTTATTCTATTGCCCACTGATAAGACGGCATGTATCATCTACCGCTCAAAAATTGTCCAAGACATATTATACTTAGAAATAAATCTTATGAAAGTGTCCACGATTTCTATTATAAAAACTCTAAAACATCACTGATGAAAAATAGAGAAGGCCAAACAAAATAGAGATATATGCTATGTTCATAGACTGGAAGACTCACTAAGATGGCAATTCTCCCTAAATTTATCTGTAAATTAATCGCAACTTATAGGTCAGATTTCCAGTAGACGTTTTAAAGATAGAAATTAGTAAGCCAATTCTATAATTGATATGAAATTGCGAGAACCTAAATAACTAAAGAGTAACTAAAGACAATTTGTATAGCCTATACTTTCTGATTTAAAGACTTACTATAAAACTGTCATAACCAAGATAGTTTTATATTACCAAATATATAGACATAGAAATCAATGGAACAGAATAAAGATTTCAGAAATAGACAAATACATATATGACCACGTGATTTTCAAGTTTTCAAAGCAATTTGATAAAAAAGTGAAAGTCTTTTTAACAAATAGTGCTGGATCAACTAGATATCTATATGGAAAAAAGTTAATAACATCAACTTTTATTTCACACCATACATAAAAACTAACTCAAAGTGCACTATAAATGTAAAATCTAAAACTGTCAAGTTTCTAGGAGATAATCTTTGAGATTTTGGGGTAAACATAAGTTTCTTAGAACACAAGAAGCAGAAACCATAAAGGAAAAAGTTGATTTAATTAGACTTAATAACAAAAAACTTTTATCTTCAAAAGATATTGTTAAGTGAATAAAAAGACAAGCCATTGACTGGGAGAAATGTTTGCAACACATATTTTAGATAAAGGACTCGATCCAGAATATATAAAGAATTAATCCAACTCAGTGATAAGAAGACAACTTGATTTTTAAACTAAAGAGCAAAAGTTCAGATGCTTAGTAAAAGAAGAGATAAATGTGGTCAAGGATATGAGAAGATGCTTGCCATCATTAATTTTCAAAGAATGTCAAATCAAAACTATAATGGGAAACCATTAGACAGCTATTAGAATGGTTAAGATTTAAAATACTGAACATTTTAGGTGTTGGAGAGGATGTGTAGTAACTGAAATACTCCTACATGCTGATGGAAATGTAAAATGGTACGACCTTTAAAACATTTGACAATAGACATTGCATAATCCAGCCATTCTAGTTCTAGGTATTTATTCAAGAAAAATTAAAGCAGGTGTTTACCCCAAAACTTATGCCATTTGATTTAAAGACTTACTATAAAACTATCATAAATCAACACAGTTGTATATTACTGAATATATAGATATAGAAATCAATGGAACATAAGATTTCAGAAAGAGACACACACATAAATGAACAATTTATTTTTTATTTTTATTTTATTGTACTTTAGGTTCTGGGGTACATATGCAGATCATGCAGGACTGTTGCATAGGTACATACATGGCAAGGTGGTTTGATGCCTTCATCCCCCATCACCTATATCTCGCATTTCTCCCCACATTGTCCCTACCCACTTTCTCCACCACCCGCTGTCCCTCCCCTAGTCCCCACCAACTGATCACAGTGTGCGATGCTCCCCTCCCTGTGACCACGTGTTCTAATTGTTCAACATCTGCCTATGAGTGTTACCATGAAGAGTTTGATTTTCTGTTCTTGTGTCAGTTTGCTGAGAATTTCCAGATTCATCATGACCCTATAAGAGACACAAACTCTTTTTTTTATGGCTGCATAGTATTCCATGGTGTATATGTGCCACATTTTCTTTATCCAGTCTATCACTAATGGGCATTTGGGTTCATTCCAGGTCTTTACTATTGTAAACAGTGCTGCAATGAACATTCGTGTGCATGTGTCTTTATAATAGAACAATTTATCATTCTTTGGATATAAACCCAGTAATGGGATTGCTGGGTCAAATGGTATTTCTTTTTCTAGGTCCTTGAGGAATTGCCACACTGTCTTCCACAATGGTTGCACTAATTTGGACTCCCACCAACAGTGTAAAAGTGTTTCTATTTCTCCACATCCTCTCCAGCATCTGTTGCCTCCAGATTTTTTAATGTTTGCCATTCTAACTGGTGTGAGATGGTATCTCAATGTGGTTTTGATTTGCATTTTTCTAATGACCAGTGATGATGAGCGTTTTTTCATATGTTTGTTGGCCTCATTGATGTCTTCTTTTGAAAAGTGTCTGTTCATATCCTTCACTCACTTTTGAATAGGCTTGTTTGTTTTTTTCTTATAAATCTGTTTTAGTTCTTCATAGATTCTGGATATTAGCCCTTTATCAATGGGTAGATTGTAAAAATTTTTTCATTCTGTTGATTGCCAATTCACTCTAATGACTGTTTCTTTTGTCTTGCAGAGGCTGTGGAGTTTGATTAGGTCCCATTTGTCTATTTTGGCTTTTGTTGCCATTACTTTTGATGTTTTAGCCATGAAGTCCTTGCCTATGCCTATGTCCTGAATGGTTTTGCCTAGGTTTTCTTCTAGGGTTTTTATAGCGTCAGGTCTTATGTTTAAATCTTTAATCCATCTGGAGTTAATTTTAGTGTAAGGTGTCAGGAAGGGGTCTAGTTTCTGCTTTCTGCACATGGCTAGCCACTTTTGCCAACACCATTTGTTAAACAGGGAATCCTTTTTCCATTGCTTGTTTTTCTCAGGTTTGTCAAAGATCAGATGACTGTAGATGTGTGGTGTTGCTTCTGAGGTCTCTGTTCTGTTCCATTGGTCTATATGTCTGTTTTGGGACACGTACATACCGTTTTGATTACTGTGGCCTTCTAGTATAGTTTGAAGTTGGGAAGCATGATGCCTCCAGCTTTGTTCTTTTTGCTTAGGATTTTTTTGGCTACACGGGCTCTCTTTTGGTTCCATACAAAGTTTGAAGTGCTTTTTTCCAGTTCTGTGAAGAAGGTCATTGGGAGCTTGATGGGGATGACTTTGAATCTGTAAATTACTTTGGAAAATTTGGCCATTCTCATGATGTTGATTCTTCCCAACCATGAGCATGGAATGTTTTTCCATCTGTCTATGTCCTCTCTTATTTCATTGAGCAATGATTTGTAGTTCTCCTAGAAGAGGTCCTTTACATCCTTTGTTAGTTATATTCCTAGGTATTTTATTCTCTTTGTAGCAATTGCAAATGGGAGTTCACTTTTGATTTGGCTCTCTGTTTGTCTGTTATTGGTGTATAGAAATGCTTGTGATTTCTGAGCATTGATTTTGTATCCTGAGACTTTGCTGAATTTGCTTATCAGTTTCAGGAGATTTTGGGCTGAGACAATGGGGTCTTCTAAATATACAATCATGTAATCTGCAAATAGAGACAATTTGACTTCCTCCTTTCCTATTTGAATACCCTTTATTTCTTTTCCTTCCTTGATTGCCCTGGCTGGAACTTCTAATACTATATTGAATAGGAGTGGTGAGAGAGGGCATCCTTGTCTTTTGCCAGATTTCAAAGGGAATGTTTCCAGTTTTTGCCCCTTCAGTATGATATTGGCTGTGGGTCTGTCATAAATAGCTTTTATTATTTTGTGATATGTTCCATTGATACCTAGTTTATTGAGTGTTTTTAGCATAAAGGGCTGTTGAATTTTGTCAAAGACCTTCTCTGCATCTATTGAGATAATCATGTGGTTGTTGTCTTTGGTTCTGTTTATGTGATGGATTATGTTTATAGACTTGCATATGTTGAACCAGCTTTGCATCCCTGGGATGAAGCCAACTTAATCATCATGAATGAGCTTTTTTATTTTGCTGTTGCATTCTGTTTGCCAGTATTTTATTGAAGATTTTTGTGTTGATGTTCATCATAGATATTGACCTGAAGTTTTCTTTTTTAGTTGTGTCTCTGCCCAGTTTTGGTATTAGGATGATGTTGGTCTCTTGAAATGAGTTGGAGAGGATTCCCTCTTTTTGTATTGCTTGGAATAGTTTTAGAAGGAATGGTACCAGCTCCTCTTTGTACATCTGGTAGAATTTTGCTGTAAACCCTTCTGGACCTGAGCTTTTTTTGGTTGGTAGGCTATTAATTGCTGCCTCAACTTCAGCCCTTGTTATTGGTCTATTCAGGGTTTCAACTTCCCCTGGTTTAGTCTTGGGAGATTGCAAGTGCCCAGGAATTTATCCATTTCTTCCAGATTTACTGGTTTGTGTGCATAGAGTTTTTTGCAGTAATCTCTGATGGTGGTTTGTATTTCTGTGGAATCAGTGGTGATGTCCCCTTTATTGATTTTTCTTACATCTATTTGATTCTTCTCTCTTTTCTTTTATATTAGTCTGGCTAGCAGTCTATCTATTTCGTTGATCTTTTCAAAAACTAACTCCTGGATTTGTTGATTTTTGAAGGTTTTTTTGGTGTCTATCTCCTTCATTTCTGCTCTAATCTTAGTTGTTTCTTGTCTTTTACTAGCTTTTGAGTTTTCTTTTTATCTTGCTTCTCTAACTCTTTCAATTTTGATTGAAAGAGTTTTTGGTGTCGATTTTAGACCTTTCCTTGCACCTCATATGGACATTTTTTACTATGAATTTCCCTCTAGCTACTGTTTTAAATGTGTCCCAGAGATTCTAGTATGTTGTGTCTTCTTTCTCATTGGTTTTGAAGAACATCTTTATATCTGCCTTCATTTCATTGTTTATCCAGTTGACATTCAGGAGCCAGTTGTTCATTTTCCATGCAGTTGTGTGGTTTTGAGTTTGTTTCTTAATCCTGAGTTCTAATTTGATTGCACTGTGTTCTGAGAGACTGTTTGTTGTGATTTTCATTCTTTTCTATTTGCTGAGGAGTAATTTACTCCTAATTATGTGGTCAATTTTAGAGTAAGTGTGATGTGGTGCTGAGAAGAATGTATATTCTGTGGATTTGGGGTTGAGAGTTCTGTAAATGTCTATTAAGTTCACTTGGTCCAGATCTGCATTCAAGTCCTGCATTTCCTTGTTGATTTTCTGTCTCATTGATCTGTCCATTATTGACAGTGGAGTGTTAAAGTCTCCCACTGTTGTTGTGTGGGAGTCTAAGTCTCTTTGTAGGTCATTAGGGACTTGCTTTATGTATCTGGGTGCTCCCGTATTGGGTGCATATATATTTAGGATAGTTAGTTCTTCTTGTTGTATTGATCCTTTTTCCATTATGTAATGCCCTTCTTTGTCTCTTTTGATCTTTGTTGGTTTAAAGTCCATTTTATCAGAGAATAGGATTGCCACCCCTGCTTTTGTTTTGTTCTCCATTTGCTTGGTAAACCTTCTTCCATCCCTTTATTTTGAGTCCATGTGTGTCTTTGCATGTGAGATGGGTCTCCTGTAGACAGTACGCTGATGGTTCTTGTCTTTTTATCCAATTTGCCAGTCTGTGTCTTTTGATTGGGGCATTTCATCCATTTACATTTAATGTTAATATTGTTATGTGTGAATTTGATCCTGCCATTTTATTACTGGTTGGTTGTTTTGCCCTTTGGTTGGCATAATATCTTCATTGCATCGTTGGTCTATACCATTTGGTTCTTTTTTGCAGGGGCTGGTACTAGTTTTTCCTTTCCGTGTTTAGCACTTCCCTTAGGAGCATTTGTAGGGCAGGTCTGGTAGTGGCTAAATCTCCCAGCAATTGTTTGCTCATAAAGGATTTTATTTCTCCATCACTTATGAAGCTTAGTTTGGCTAGATTTGAAATTCTGGATTGAAAGGTCTTTTCTTTAAAGATGTTGAATATTGGCCCCCACTCTCTTCTGGCTTACAGGATTTCTGCTGAGAGATCTGCTGTGAGTCTGATGTGCTTCCCTTTGTGAGTGACTTGACCTTTCTCTCTGGCTGCCCTTAGTATTTTTTCATTCATTTCAACCCTGGTGAATCTGATGATTATGTGCCTTGGGGCTGCTCTTCTAGAGGAGTATCATTGTGGTGTTCTCTGTATTTCTTGTATTTGAATGTTGGCCTGCCTTGCAAGGTTGGGGAAGTTCTCCTGGATAATATCCTGAAGAGTATTTTCCAGCTTGGATTCATTCTCCCCATCATCTTCTGGTACACTGATCAAATGTAGATTAGGTCTTTTCACATAATCCCATATTTTGAAGGCTTTGTTCATTTCATTTCATTCTTTGTTCTCTTTTCTTATCTTCTCATTTTGTTTCATTGACTTGATATTCAATCTCTAATATCCTTTTTTTCTGCTTGATCTATTTGGCTCTTGAAACTTGTGTATGCTTCACGAAGTTGTTGTACTGTGTTTTTCAACATCATGAAGTCGTTTATGTTCTCCAAGCTGGTTATTCCAGTTAGCATTTTGTCTAACCTTTTTTTCAAAGTGTTTTAGTTTCTTTGCATTGGGTTAGAACATGTTCCTTTAACTCAGAGAAGTCTGTTATTATCCACCTTCTGAAGCCTGCTTCTGTCAATTTGTCAAATTCATTCTCCATCCAGCTTTGCTCCCTTGTGGTGAGGAGTTGTGATCTCGTGGTTGGGGAGAGGTGTTCTGGTTTTTGATGTTTCACTCTTCTTGCACTGGCTTTTTCCCATCTCATTGGATTTACGTAGTTTTGATCTCAAGTAGCTGCTTGGGGAGGCAGCCTTTCCTTTGTCCACCTGCAGAGGCGCTTCTGGGCTGCCACGGGTTCAGTGGAGCTGCTGTCTTTTATTTATTCAGGAAAGTTAGGCCGGCTTCTGCAATGGCAGCTGCCCCTTACCCCACTGAGTCGGATCATTCCTGGCTGCTCTCTAGGTGCAAAACTCTGGTGTGAGAGGTTTTTTCAGTCTGCTGGGCTTTGTCAAGGTGGGGGCGGGAAGGAGACTGTACTGCTGTGTGGGCTGCTTCCCTGTTTTCAGTTTCCCTTCCCTCTGTGGGGAGGGTAGATCTGTCCAGTCGACTTTCTGGCTTTCCCATCAGCCAGTGCTTCCGCCTAGATCTACCTCTGCAGCACTGGCCGAAGTTGCTGTTTTGCCCTGTTCAGGCAGCTTGCTGAGGCTCTTCAGTCTGGTGAAGATCTCCTGTTCTGCAGGTTGTAGAGGGCTTGGGTGGAGCACTATATTCAACAGAAGTCCCAGAGGTGGAGATCCCCTGGTCCTCAGGTCAGTTTCATGCACCTCCTGGGTGGGGCAGTGCCCTGCCTTGCCTCAACTTGCCCTATTTGGTTTATACCCACTATCCAACCAAACCCACAAAATAAACCTGGTATCTCGTTTCGAATTGTGGAGACCACTTGGTTTCTGCATCTCTCTCACTGGGAGCTGCTTTCTGGAGCTGCCTCTTATTTGGCCATCTTGGGATTTCTGAACAATTTATTTTTATCAAAGGTTTTAAATGAAAGTATTTTTGGTAAGTAATGTTGGTTTAATTAGATATCTATTTGGGAAAAAAAGTAAAGAACATCAATCCTTACTTAACACCAAACATAAAAACTAACTCAAAGTTTACCATAAATGTAAAACTTAAAACTCAAGTTTCTAGGAGGAAATCTTAGAACACATGATATTTACAGCAATTTATTTGTAATAGAAACTGAAATCAGTTTCTATATATATAACAGTTCTATAACCACTTGAACAGGCAAACAATACTATTCAGCAATAAAAATAACCAAAGTATTGATTCATGCAACACTACGGATAAATCTCAGAAACTGTGCAAAATGCAAACTAATCTGTGGTAGTAGAAAGATCAGTGATTGCCTGGAAGCAGGGGTGGAGGGAGGGATAGATTAATAAATTGAGAGGTATCAGAAATGCTTATTATCTTGAGCGTGGCAATGGTTTTTTTGGAGGTATACATATGTCAACACTCAGAAAGTGGCACTTTTTATGGAGTGTGTTATCAACTTTAACTCAGTAAAATTGCAAAAAAGCAACAACAACAAAATTGTCAATGTTCTCTTACGCCTACAGAATTAACATCAAACTTTCAAGCAGGCATTCAGGTCAGGCTGTCTGACATTTTACTCTAATAGGCCTTCCCAGTCTCAATTGCCACCAAGTTGTTCCACACACTGTAAGCTAGGTTTCTAGATCTGGTCCACACTCATCTGCTTTTCTGCCATGTGTAGTTCTTTCTGCCTAAAATACACTTTCTCCTCTGTCTGCTTGTCCTAATTCTCTTTGACCTTTGTGGCCTGTGGCAGATTGCTCACTGCCTATCCAATATCCTTTCTCCCTTCTTTCTTATCAACAGAACTTCAGTTGTGTTCAGCAAACCCAGCTGAAAACGTAAAGCAAGTAAAATGCTCCTACATAGCTGGTGGGCATTTAAGATGATCCAACAACTTTCAGTTTGAGAATTTCTTCCCTCTATGCTTTTGGGCATGGCCAGTTGACACACTTTTGGCTAGTGAGATATGCATCGGTGGAGATTTTGCTTTTCTGAGACTGCTGCTGCCTCTTGTTGCTTCTTGCTTCATCCTTTGTTGTGTTTGAAATATGACTGATGCCCAGAGGTGCAGCAGCTAGCTGTTCCACCATCATGAGCAGAAGAGCTACACGTCAAGGAAATTGGATAAGGGAGGTCAAAGAAACCTGGGCTGCTGCTGGTGCTGTTGAGCTGTGGTGGCTTCCCCAGACTTTCTTGCAGAAGGCAGATAAAAGGCGTTATTGGTTAGACTTCTAGAATTATTACCCAAATGTCTGCCTAGGCTCTATCTATCCATCTGCTCTAAGAATCTTTCATTTTCCCCAATTTGGACACGCCACTCTTTGTGACTTGAGTAGCACTTTATCTGCCCTGCTTTATGTTACCTGCCAGCACCCATCCTATGCTATGCCTACTTAGGCACATGTTCGTATTTACTTCCCCAATGAGTCCACAGGGTCCTGAGACATGTGCCCAGTGCCCAACCAGCCTCCACAGGCTGAGCTCCAAAAGGGTCTCAAAAGCTGCCCAGTGTGGTGGAAAGAAGTTGGGTGTAGAGTCAGTCTGCCTGACCTAACCTCTTGCCGGGTTTGTAACCAACAGTTGCCACACGACTCGGACTCAGTTTCATCATCTGATATATTGATGTGATATTAAGCCTTACCTCCGAGGACTGTGTTGCTGTTAGTTAGGAAAATCTGTGAAATGCATCATTCTCATAGTAA
The DNA here is from genome assembly GCF_049354715.1 of Callithrix jacchus. NCBI lineage: Eukaryota > Metazoa > Chordata > Mammalia > Primates > Cebidae > Callithrix > Callithrix jacchus. The sequence goes on along the minus strand of NC_133521.1, from coordinate 9,736,568 downwards.
CTGCTCAGTAACTGTTGATGGTGATAATATCTAAATGATCACATGCCCTCCTTCCCTTCTCCATTCCTCTCATATCTGCACAGTTCACATTCAGAAAAATTTCAGTAGAAGTCATTCAGATGTTTCTTAATATTTTCCCCTCACATGCAACAAGGTCAATAAGGTGGAAAGGGTGGATCATGACCACAAAATGCCTCTAGGAGGGGCCTCCTCTCCTCTACATGGTGTCTATGCCTTAAATGGCTTCTGCCTCAGCTAGAAAGCCTAATTCAAAAATTCCTTAGCAGACTAGTGTTTGCATTTCCCAACTACACATGAATTTCCTCATCATTTCAGTGGTAGTAACCAATGACCAGGTGATAATTTTAGAGAATCCTCTTTGTACATGAGGCAGGGTTCATCCCTAAGCATTTGGTGCTCATGGTCTTCCTAGTCAGGATGTTTTTTCCCCAAAATTGTTAACTCACTAACCAGTGAATTAAGTTTAGATCTAGCAGTGCATTTTTACCATCTAATTGCCTAATTTAAATATGCAATCTATGTCATTAAGCCTCAGTTTTCTCATCTATAAAATGGGAATAAAAACAAAACTACCCATGCTGTCTCTCTGGCTTCAAGTTTCAGCTAAAAGTTGACTTCACCTTCATTGAACCTCCATGCCCCCCTTCATAGGGCAGTGTTATTGAGGAATGGAGTTTCATGCTGTTTAGACTGTGAGCTCCCTGATGGTATCTGGACCGTGTATTCTGTGTTCCTCCTAGAGCCAAGAACACTGCCTGACACAGAGGAGATGCTTGGTAAATATTTATCATATCACTAAATGAACAATCTGCTGAAAAATCTAATTTGAAAGGAAAGAGAAAAACTGGAATTGAATTCATTTCTGGTTCAGTTTGCATTCAATTACTGATTCAGTCAAATCAATATTTATTGGATATCTACTGTAATCCAAGCAGTGTTTAACTTCTTGGTTTGTATTAGAAATATAATTTCTAATCCACTAAGGCCTTAACCCTGAGCATGCCTTAGAAAAGTAAAATGTTTGACTTTTCTAGACTTGGGCAGATAAAAGCAATGATTCCGTTTTACAGCATCATGAAGAAACCTTTTCAGCCAGGTTCGACCCAAATTTGCTTACACATGTTACCCACTCAACCAAACGTGTAAAGCATGTTGTTCTCAGAGCTCTTCTATGTGATCCAACCCTATATATTATATTACACTTATAAAATACCACGAAGCCCTTATGAATTAAAAGATAATTAGTGGTTCAACACGCACAAGACATGAGGCTTGAAGTGTCAAAAATGTCATGGAAGACCATAAATCATGGTCTGCTTGCATTGATCCCTTATAGAGTTAGTTTTTAAATCATCTCTTTAACACCTTGTAAATGTACAAACAACGGTGGACCCAAGGGAAACTTTAATATGTTTTTCATACATATTTTAATTTCATCTCAAAGTGCTAGCTGCATAAAAATTAAGTCAGACTCACAAAAACTCATTGATTTCCTCAGGATAAAACCCATCTGTCCAAACTAATTTAGAGCCTTTTTGAAGCCGTAAAGTTAGTCCTGCAACACTGAGGTCATTATGGGCATCCTGAGCTGGAGGAACTCTTGTGTAATTTTAAGAAGGCAATTTTGTTATATTTACTGTATTTAAATACAGTGCTACTTTTCACGAACAAAAGCCTCACTGTGTAACTGTATTGAAAGTAAACCAGAAGCTGTGAAAAGCGAGATCTGTTCTTTTCCTTGTGATTAATGCACCTTTCTGCCAAAATTGAGACTTCTTAACTGAGCTCATTTAATACAAAGTAAACGAATTCTGCTCTTTGGATTTGATCCTCTGGTTAAACCCTATAGATAAGGCTTTAACAGTGAATAGCTTTTCATTCTAAACAAAGAATGTTTTGATAGAAAGGTCAATGCAGAGGTCCTTTATATTGTGATAACAGGAAGGGGAAATAACATATTAATGGAAACCCATGCCATGGTGGTCCAGGCTGGAAGGACACACAGGAGTCGAGACCATTCAGAAATTGGAGAGGAGGTGGTAGACACCCATGGACTCAAGAAACCCCAACCTTCTCCTTTTTTAGTCCAGTTCTGAAGGGCATTGTCTTTTATTAAGCACCAAGCAAAGTAGACTGAAGAAGATCGCAATGTAACTTCAGGAAAACTGAAGAGTTACAGTTGCATTTTTCTCTACCCTGCCCTTCAGGACCAAGCCATGCAGAACAACACCCCTGAAACCATAGTGATCCATAGAGGAATTTTAGGATGATGGAGAGGATACAGTCAGGCACTTGAATAGGACAAATTAGCTGAAATTCCTTCTGCATTGGGATACATGAGATTATGAGATTCAAGCTGTGACAGCCTCACCCTTACAAGTCAGGAAGCCTTTTCTTTGTCCAAGTGAGAATTCCTGGTCAGCTCTGTCCAGTTCCTTAACCTTGACCAGCACAGGCCAGGCGGGCAGTTTAGATATCCTTTTAACATTTCTTTCTTCTTACTTGCCACTCTAATTTTCTTTCTCCACTCCCCAAGGAAGGTTTCATATTAATATTTTTTTTCATTTTTCATTTTTTTTTTTTTTTTGAGACAGGGTCTTGCTTTGTTGCATAGGCTGGAGTGCAGTGGCACAATCTTGGCTCACTGCCACTTCCACCTCCCAGTTCAAGCAATTCTCCTGCCTCAGCCTCCAGAGTAGCAGGGATTATAGGTGCATACTATCATGCCTGACTTTTTTTTTTTTTTTTAATTTTTTATTGGATTTTAGGTTTTGGGGTACATGAGCAGAGCATGCAAGACAGTTGCGTAGGAACACACATGGCAGTGTGTTTTTCTTTCCTTCTCCCCTTCACCCACATTTGGCATTTCTCCCCAGGCTATCCCTCCCCACCTCCCCCTCCCACTGGCCCTCCCCTTTTCCCCCCAATAGACCCCAGTGTTTAGTACTCCCCTTTCTGTGTCCATTTGTTCTCATTTTTCATCACCCACCTATGAGTGAGAATATGTGGTGTTTCATTTTCTGTTCTTGTGTCAGTTTGCTGAGGATGACATTCTCCAGATTCATCCATGTCCCTACAAACGACACAAACTCATCATTTCTGATTGCTGCATAATATTCCATGGTGTATATGTGCCACATTTTTCCAATCCAGTCTATTATCAATGGGCATTTGGGTTGATTCCAGGTCTTTGCTATTGTAAACAGTGCTACAATGAACATTCGTGTGCATGTGTCCTTATAGTAGAATGATTTATAGTCTTTTGGATATATACCCAGTAATGGGATTGCTGGGTCAAATGGAATTTCTATTTCTAAGGCCTTGAGGAATCGCCACACTGTCTTCCACAATGGTTGAACTAATTTACACTCCCACCAACAGTGTAAAAGTGTTCCTTTTTCTCCACATCCTCTCCAGCATCTGTTGTCTCCAGATTTTTTATTTGTATTTTTAATAGAGTTGGGGCTTCACCATCTTAGCCAGGCTGGTCTTGAACTCCTGACCTCAAGTGAGCCACCTGCCTCAGCCTCCCAAATTGCTGGGATTACAGGCATGAGCCACCACACCTGGCCAGATTTCATAATAATCTAACCTAGGAGCTGGAAGCTTTCTGTGTCTACCTCAGAGGGAAACAGCTTATATTTGTTTTCTTGTTTTTAGTGCGAACATCCTCATTCCTTTAAGAAGCTTTGGCTGATTATGGAAAACAGCAGAATTGAAAAATGTAAAGTAAATTATTGGACAAATTGGTGGTTAGCTTAACTCATTTCTCTCATTCATTCATTCAACAAATGTTTATTGAGCAACCACTAGGTCCTAAGAGTCCAGGTAGGTGTTAGAGATACACATACGAATAAGTCAGTCCTTGCTCCCACAGCCAGACACAGACAGACCTATAAAAGGAAAAATCAGGGCACAGTTGAATGGAAAGAAAGCTTTAAACATCCCTAGCCAGACTGATGGCTTCCAGCCACTGCACTGATCTGCCAGGACACTGGCCGGCTGACCAATACTGACAAGGGAAGGGCTGTTTTGAATTTTTCATCCCAAGATTTGTACAGCATGCTTTGAGAGCTTTTTTTTTAATAGTGTTTTGTAGAAGAAGGAGGAGAAGAGAAAGGAGAAAATGGAATAGTAGCTCAAGTATTTGCAATAACCAGAATTCAATGTTTCCTAGAGGGACTGTCTGGTTCCACAGTGCCCCCTTCTGGTAGGTTGCCATGGAGCAACAACCAGTGAAAAGCCTGTGGAAGCAGGAGCTCCTGTTTACTGGTACATTACGTGCAATGCTGAATCCTCTCAAGTTTTCGGGGAAAAGTTGGTATCATCTTCATTTTACCGACGAGGTTCATTGAGGTGCAGTGACCTAAGCAAGGCCATACATCTTACATAAACCTGAAGTCAGGGGTTAGACCCAGCCTAGCTGGGTCTAATGTGTGCTTAAACACTCCGTCTTTCTCCTTTACAGTTTATTGGTCAATCAGTCCTCAGGTGGCTACTCTCCATCAACACCACGCTAGGCACTGGGAATTAGGGCTTTCTCTTCTGCAGCTTCTTGGGTATTTTCAAAGACCATAGATGCTAGCAGCAAAAGGAAAACTCACAAGCTAGAGGGATATGGTTCAGCCAAGAATTCATGAAGGCAGAGCACAATAAAAACTAACAGAATCCTTTAAAAATAGCTGGGTTTGGTACAGACAGAAAAACAGAAAGATTTTATTTTTCCCAAGATATTCTGCTTGACACAGTGTCTCATGTTACGGCACATCCTTCAACCTCACTTACATGTAACAGCATTTATGTGCACGGGCTTCCAAACATGCCCCTAATCATTTGCTGTTTTCCTATTGGAAAACAAAATCAACCATTATATAATGTTAGAAAGCAGAATTCTTTATTATTTCCTATTGTATAAGGCAAGATAATAACACATCTGTATTTATCTATATTTGTGTGATCTCATTAGACAAAGTTAGTAAAAGACATTCAAGAAAATATAGAACTCAAAGCAGAATTACCATTCAGCCCAGCAACCCCACTATTGGATATTTACCCAACAAAATATTAATCATTCTACCATAAAGACACATGCATCTGTATGTTCATTGCAGCACTTTTCACAACAGCAGAGACATGGAACCAACCTAAATATCCATCAATGGTAGGCTGGATAAAGAAAATGTGGTATGTATACTATGCAGCCGTAAGAAAGGATGAGGTCATGTCCTTTGCAGGAACATGTATGGAGCTAGAAGTCATTATCCTAAGTGAACCAACACAGGAACAGGAAACCAAGTAACCAAGGATACCAAGTACCATATGTTCTCATTTATAATTGGGAGCAAAATGCTGAGTACTTATGGACACAAAGAAGGGAACAACAGACACTGGGATCTGCTAGAGGATGAAGGGAGAGAGGATTGCCAGGATCAAAAAACCACCCATACGGTACTATGCTTATTACTTGGGTAGTGAAATAATCTGTACATGTGCAGCCTTGAACCTAAAATAAACGTTAAAAAAAGAAAGCAATCTGCTTGAATGTTGAGCAAGAAGTTTCCTGATTCTCTTCCAAGGGGAGAAGAGGCTGTGATCAGTACTCTTGTGGCCACCACGCTCCTCCCCACTGACTAATTCTGCCCTAAGTCTGTCAGCTTTAAGTCAGTCCCTACATTACTAATCTTCACCACTGTTATAAACAATGTCCTACATACAACACAAAAAGTGCTCAAAGACCATGTCTTCCTGTTGATTATTCCTCAGCAAGATTTCAGGGCTCAATGGGACCTTATCTCTTCTTATGATGAGTCTTAAGCTGAAGGTCTGCATAGTGGAGAATTTAAGTTCACAGACAGATCTGAGATTGGACCATATAGGCCACATATGCATTGTGTGTTTGAAAGGTTATTTTCTTCCCCTTCTAATACTTTAGTTTCCTCCTCTGTAAAATAGATGCAATAATACTTATCTCAGGAGGATTGAACAAGATCATGTGTGGAAAGTGCCTCTCAAATGAAAGGTAATCTATAAGTAACTATTTAATTATTATTTATCTTGGAGACTATGAGCTCTTTCTGGAAATACCCTGCAAGGCTTCTACAGGATAAAGAATATAGATACCTTACCCTAATCATCATTTCAAATTGAGTTTGCGTTAGGGAAATGCAAACCAAAACCACGATGAGATACCAGCTCCCACCAGAATCTCTATTACCAAAAAGTCGAAAAATAACAGTTGCTGGTGAGGTTGTGGAGAAATGGAATGCTTATACACTATGGATGGTTATGTAAATTAGTCAACCATTGTGGAAAACAGTGTTGTGATTTCTCAAAGACCTAAAAAACAGAACTACCATTTGACCTAACCATCCCATTACCTGGTATATACCCAAAGGAATATAAAACCTTCTATCATAAAGACGCAGGCGGGCATTTGTTTATTGAAGCACTATTAACAATAGCAAAGATGTGAAACCAACCTAAATGGCCATTAATCATAGTCTGGAGAAAGAATATGTTACCACATATGTTAATATATAACACATAATGTTACCTTTATAAATATCACATGTTTATTTTGTGGTCAAAATCAAATCATTCAGATGTTGATATTATTTTATTTTGCAGAGATGTATAAACAGCCCACAATTTTCATAATGCACATAATATCATGATACATATTATTATCACTATATTGTGTATTATTCTTTAATAATGTTAATTTTCTCTAGGAAATGATATGTCTCTCTTTAGTTCCTCAAATTCTCAGATTTTAGTATTATCCCAGGATAAAATTTTAAAATATTTTTTTAATTTTGGTAATATCTTCTTTACTTTTTCAAAAAGAATTTTATATTTTGAGAAGAAAGATAAGCCCTAGAGAGTGAGATGAAATGCCAACAGGCAGATCAGATATGCTTCATGGACATCATAGGTCTTTATTTTGGCTTATGAGCACTTTCTATAAAAGAAGCAGTCTCTGAAATATGACCTGGCTATGAATTGAAGTTAGAAGCAGGCAGCTGCGAGACCTCTGATTAGCTTTAGGTGATGGCATGGCCATGGTCAGGATGCTGTAATGCCTAGTTAATATACTGCATCTAACAATTCTAATTCTTATGTATATATTTCATTTTGTAACTGCAATAAAACACTCCAAGCCTAGGCTTTCTGGGTAATGACTGCACTTTTTGAGCCCCTTGGGATCGGAGGGGTACTATGTGTAAATTAGGAAAGCCCTTGTAGTCATAAGATTTGCTCCTGCCAGTAAATCTCGGTTCAGATCTATGATTAGGGTGAACAAGATTTAGATTGAATCTGAAATCATTTGTGGTTCTACTAGAAAAGGGAAAGGGAAAGGGGAGGATTTTGAAGATGTTTCAGAACTTTCTCCTGGCCTAAGCAGTTCAGAGAAAGAAGTGAATACAGAATTTAAAAGCATGGGCCAGGCACAGTGGCTCACACTTGTAATCCCAGCACTTTGAGAGGCTGAGGTGGGTATATCACTTGAGGCCAGGAGTTTGAGACCAGCCTGGCCAACAGGGTGAAACCTTGTCTCTAATAAAAATACAAAAATTAGTCAGACATAGTGGCACATGCCTGTAATCCCAACTACTTGGGAGGCTGAGATAGGAGACTCACTTGAACCGGGGAGGTGGAGGTTGCAGTGAGTCAAGATTGTTACTACACTCCAGCCTAGGTGACAGAGTGAGAACCTGTCTCAAAAAAAAAAAAAAAAAAGCATGAAGCTGCTTCAAGTGCCCACTTTATCCCTTTGTGGACAGCTCTCGAACAACTGACTGTGATCTTGAGATGAGGTGACTCGAGCCTTCTGTGGACTGGAGAAGTTCACTATCTCCCAGCCAATTCAAAATGTCTGGATTCTGAGATAAGGTGAGTGGAAATTCCTTTGGCATTCTCTAAGCCACTTCCAACCCAATTTGGAAAAAGTCAGACTCAGCATTACTACTTTTTTTCATTCTGTGCTGTAAACTCTGAATTCTCTAAGATAATTTCCTAAACTGTTTAGGTCTTAACCTTCATGATGGTGCTCCCTGTTTCTTCCAAAACTCACTTGTTTCACGCGTCTGTGTGTTAAGTTGTTCAGGAAGAAGCATTTAACATCTAAAGCCCATTTCATTTCTTTCTTTTTCTTCAAAAAATCTTGAAACATCATTTGTTTTTTCTTCATTAGAAAGAGGAAATGGTGTTTTATCAAAGGTAAATAGACTTGAACGCTGATGGGTTGAAGTTCTGTTCACCACTCGAAGCCCATAAGTTTGATTAGGTACTAAACTTGGCACAGAGAGTCCTTCATTCACTCTGTCAGCCAAGTCACGCCACTGGTCTCAACTTTTGGAAAATTAATTGCCTACATGTTGCTCATGGAGCCTGTGGGTAGCTAACTTATTTGATCACAGCTTAAGCAAATAGGAATCTACTCTTCATTCAAATTCAGCCAAAAGTGACTCAGATGTAAAACCTACCAACTCTATTTAAAACTGAATTTGAAAAATATCAATATCTGTGGAGATAAAATCTTATGGTTAGAAAAGAATAAAAGACATTTTATATTAGACATATGTATTTGTATCAATTAGATCATTAAATCATTGAAATGATAGTTTTAGGAACTAAACTGAAGAGAAGAATTTAAATAAAATTCACCCACCCACATCTGAAGCTTTATCAACTAATATTTCAGTGTATAAGTCAGCATTAACAGAAATGCTATAGACAAGACATAGTCTTCAAGTTATGAGCACCTGATTTACAAAGGCACCAGTGTGCTAATTTCTGGCTACATCCTACATTCATGAAATCACTGGAAAATGGCTGGTGCATTTCTTCACACCTCCCCACCCTCCCAAAAGCAGACTAGCAACTAAACTGTCCTGGGCCCATCCTGCCACCTGGTGGCTGAGACAAAGCACCGTCTTGTGCGTTGCCTTTCATTCTAGTTCCTTTTTATTTCCCTACCCCAGCCCCCAACACTTCCAACCAGGGATATCATGTTCATCTTCTCATGCTGCTTTTCTTTTGCCTTCACTGCTCAGTTAATGCCAACCTCACAGTAGATTTTTTTAAACACATATACACTTTATTTTTGGTTACACCATGTCTTCATTCCTGCTTGCTTTCAGTGTTTATCCATGATCAAATCATACTCTTCCTTTTTCTTCCATTCTTCTCATTTTTGAGTCAAACAGTAATTCTCCTTAGGTCTTAGAATGGCAAGAATTATTTAATAACTTATACAATTGATGTTTAATATAGCAAGGAACACAAGAGACAGTCTTTTTCCTCATGGAGCTTATATTCTGATGGGAGAAACAAACAACTCACATAAATATAATTTAAAATGCTGTGAAAAAAATAAGACAGGCTCAGGGGATATTAAATGACCAGATGACGCAATGAGCTGCCCTTCACCCATCGGGTTGCAGAAAATGAGTGATAATGGTACCATACATTACACTACGTGTCAACAAGAATATGGAGCAGAAATTCTTACCCACTGCTAATGGGAGTATGAACTGGTTTAAGCACTTTAGTAAACAGCTTGACATTATTTACCAAAATTGAACATGCATATGGCCTATGATGCTGCTATTCTGATCCTAGAGAAAAACTTGCCATGCCAATAACTTTTCCAAAATATTCATAGGATCATTTTTCATAATAACAAATATCTGAAAAAATCCAAATGCTTACCTATAGCAGAATGGATAAATACACTGTGATATTGTCCTACCATAGAATAATACATGCAGTGAAGATGAATAAGCTGCAGCTACACCTGTCAATATGGGTGGTTCTCAAACATATTACATCAAATTAACAAGCAAATATAGTGTGATTTCATTTATATGAAGTTCAATATAAGCAAAACTAAACAATGAAATGTTGAAGGATGCATACACCTGTAGTGAAGAAGAGCAAGATCACTACTAATATGAAATTCAGCACTGTGGTTAATCTGAGAAGAAAAAGGGGAGAAGGTTGGTTACAGGCTCTTCAGAACTTCCAAGGTACAGCAATGTTTTATCCATCAGCTGGATTTGGAATACACTGAATTCATTCATTTTAATGTATTATTATTTAAAATGCATACATGAATTATGAATATATTCTTTTATATGAATATGATGTACTTAGTAGAAAAAAGGTTTTGTAGAAAGTTACCAGGCTTTCTAAAGTTAAGCTAGGGATGTTGGAAAAGGTCTCCTGCAGAAGTTGCACTGAGCAGAGGCCTGGATGATATGGAGAGGCTTGTGTAAGGAAGGTCTGAGCAGAGGGTTTCCCAAGGAACAGGAGAAAGCAAATGTGAAGAACCTAAGGGGGCAAATGAGTTTGGTGGTTTCCAAACCAGAGAGAAGGTCTGTAAGGCCTGGGAGAAAATGAGAGAGAAGGAGAGCAGAGTTAGGCAAAAGAAAAGGGACAAATTACATATATATGTATGTTACATGCATGTATGTATGTATATACATGGAATAATGATAGTACCACCAACAGCAGACAACAGAGAAAAGTTTACAAGACACACCAAAGGAACCAGTTTCCTGAGTCTCCCTCATTTCTACTTCTCAAAGACAGCAATTTTAATATTTCTGGTTTTAGTTCCCTTTTTACCCCTAACACAATCTGAAGATTGTGTTGTAATCAGTCTTTTTTGGTGAATCAATGCTGGATATTATTATTATTTTTATTTTTGCTATGGTCAATGAAAGCTCTATTCATTGACCACAGCAAAGTGAAAATGTCTATTACTACTCTTAGTAATAGATATGCAATATCCATGCAATATTAAACCATATACTTACATTTCTATTTCTTGTTTCAGCAGCTTTAGACAAAATCTTTCAAATACCTGAATTATAATATTATGTTATCATATTATGTTATATATATATGATATTTTGTTAATCATAGTTAACTTCAAAATTTGGCTATGGTTTGGCTTTAAAGCAAGAACATAATATTCAGTGATATTAAAATAACTCCATATTTGCTTCCTACAGAACAAGAATTATGTATATTTTTTGAGGGTTTAGTGTTGTGACTCTTTTTGCCACTTAAGGGTGAATCGTCTTAGCCATCAAAGGCAAGTGGATTTTTGTTGTTATTGTTGTTTTTGCTTTTATTAATTGCACAATATCATGCCACATTTGAAGTTCCATATACCTACTTTCTGGATTCGTTTTGTTGCTATTGTTTATTTCTTTGTTACTTGAATTTTGAGTTAGATTTATTTTAGGTGGTATATTTTAAAAGCATTTTCCCCACAATCAATCATTAGGAACTGTGTTTTTCATTTATTTCTTTATTTTACAACAGGATCTTGCTCTGTCACCCGGCTGGAGTGGTGCGGTGGTACAACATGATTCCCTGCGGCTTGGACTCCTGGACTGAAACAATCCTCCCACTGCAGTATCCTGAGCAGCTGAGACTACTGGCCCACACCACCATACTTAGCTAATTTGTTAATTATTTTTGTAGAAATAAGGACTTGCTTTGTTGCCTAGGCTGGTCTCAAACTCCTGGACCCAAGCAGTCCTACCAATGCTTAAATGAAAATGATGCTTTGAGGGTGACACATTGTTTAATGTTTTGTTTGATTTCAAATATTTTCAAAGTATCATTTTCAACTATGGCTCATGGCAAATACTCTTTTCTCCTTGAGAAGTAATTTGGTTAAAGAGATCTCTGAGGGCTAATATGTTAAGTTACACACTATTTCTAACACTGACTTGTGAGGCAAAAGCTTTCTCAGGTCATCCCTTAATTAATTCATGCACGAAGCTTTGAAATATAACTTGTTTTTTAAAAAACTGAGATTACTTTTAGAGGAGAAGACAAGTTAAAAGTAGGTAATGTAATTTTAAAATAGTACAATTGTTTTTTTGAGATTGATAAAATTTGGTTCTATTCAAAAGCACATCTTATATAATGTCAACTTTATGGTTTAAGGTTTTCCTCTTTTTGATACCAGAATGCAACCCTTATCCTCAATGTGTTTATTGATGGATTATGACAGCCTGGCTGCTGAAATGGGCTTTTCTTGGTATCCAGCTTCTTTTTTAACACACACACACACACACACACACACACACACACACACACACACACACTCTTTCTTAAGGGAAGCATCCCAGAGTGCCAATCAATAAATGCAGATAAAATATCACTGAAAATGTCAGTAGATGGAGAAAATTGTGTTTATTCAGCTCTCATAGAGAAAACTGTATATAATCGAAAGAAAAACATTCGAAAGCTCCTTGCAAAGAATAGAGTAGGATGTGGACCCCCCAACAGGATGGAGCAACTAGTGCGTTCCAAAGAGGCAAGATCTTGTTAATGGAAGAGTTTTGTATTCTTGGGCAAGTATTCTGATAATCTTCTATTCACATCATTGGCAAAAGAGGGTTCCCTCACCTTAATGACATCCAACATTGGACAAATAAGACTGAAAACATATTATTAGTTGTATACACTCCCACTGTGTGGAAGAGGGCACCATATGTGACACAAGGCCACACAGTGGTTGCACCCTGGAAAAACGAAGTGAAGCATTAGGAGCTGTGAGAGACAAGCTTTGTAGTAGCAAGAGAGTGAGGTGCCTCGTGGTTCCTCCAGCAGGATGCGATTGGTTTGTATCAATAATTTTATAGGTTATCAGGGAAGCAAAACCCATTAGGCTGAGGACCCTGTAGAGTAAAGCAAGTCCTGCTGATAGAGGACTAGCTAGGTAGGGATGCTTTCTCAATGGGTGGGAAATATGCCCAGCAAAGCAGAAGGAACTCATGATCATATCTTTGAGGCCTTATGTGACTCAAAGATGTCAACACAGGAGTTAAAATGTTAGGTCTCACAATGTAACAGGGTATACAAGTTAAGGTCAAAGCTTAGAACAACTGGAGGAACTGATCATAACCACAAAGTTCTTGGTGTCACAACCTCCTCAGTGAGTCCTGAGCTTCTCCTCAAAATAAATATGGAACATATTGTTATGAACTAAAGTCCGTCCCTCCAAAATTTGTATGGTGAAGCCTTAAACCCCAATGTTACTGTATTCAGAGACAGAGCCTTGAAGTAGGTAATTAAACTTGAATGAGGTCCTAAAGGTGGGCCCTAATCTGATAGGACTGTTGTTCTTATAGGAGGAGGAAGACACACCAGATATCTATCTGTCTATCTATCTATCTATCTATCTATCTATCATCGATCATCTATTTATCTACATTTATCTATACACATCTATTATGTATCTATCTACATGCCTGTCATCATCTGTTATCTACCATTTATTTTTCTATCGTCTATTATCTATATATCATCTATCTATTACCAATCTATTTATATACCTATCTCTCTATCCATCTATTATCTATTATCTATCTACATACTTATCTATCTCTAAATAGAGCATAGATCTATCTATCTATCTATCCATCCCTCCCTCTTCTTATGCTCAGAGCAAAGCTCATGTGAGAATACTACAGGAAGATGCCATTTTTCCAAGAAGCAACAAAAGATAGGTCTCGCCTGAAACAAACCTGGAGAGCACCTTGACCTTGGACCTGCAGACTAAGGAACTGAGAAAAAAATTAATTTCTGTTGTTCAATTAAATTCTGGTGTCTGTGGTATTTTGCTGTGGCTGCCTGTGGGCACCAAAACAAATGTTGATAATGATAAGTGGAATGTTATGATACCCAATACCTAAAAATATGGAAATGGCTTTGAAACAGAGTGATGGGTTAGAGGCTGAGTTTTGAGGTGCCTACTAGAAAATGCCTAGATTGTCCCGAGGAGACTGTTGATAGAAATATGAGCAGTAAAGGTGATTCTGGTGAACTTGCAGACAGAAATGAGGAACACGTTATTGGAAACTGGAGAAAAGGCAATTATTATAAAGTGACAATTTGATGGAATTGTGTTACAGTATTTTGTGGAAAGCAGAACTTGTGAGTGATGAAATTGGTTATTTAGCTGGGGAAATTTCTAAGCAAAGTGTTGAAGGTGTGACTTAGCTTCACCTTACTATTTATAGTAAAATGTGAGAAGAGAGATATCAAGTTAAGGAATCATTAAGCAAAAGGAACTTGAAGATGTGGAAATTTCTCAGCCTATCCCTATTGCAAAAAAATGAGAACATGTTCTGGAGAACACTAAGGATGTGGCTGGACAATCACTCCAAAAAGAGATTACTCATGATTTTAATCAGCCAACTCAGCAGAAGCCAGGAATAGGAAAGGGATTATACCAGCAGAGACACTGCCAGTTTAAATGACTAAAGGCAGAGGAAATGTGATGGAACAAAGTATGGCCGTGGACTGGGATTTTACAGGATGAGGCAATAGAGCTATCTGGCTTCAAACATGTTATCCTTCAAGAAAAGGAAAGAATAACCTCAAAGGTGATTCAGAGACCATCAAGGGTGCCACTCTCACCACAGGCCCAATGGGCATGGCTGTTTTCTCTTCAGTTTCAGGGGATGAGGCCATCTCATCTGTTTCGGGGGCTAAAATGCCCACACTCAGGGTTTTAGGGACAAGGTGGCAGAACCAAGGGGGTGGAGTGGTGGCCTAAGGCCATAGAGGTGACACTGCCCTCCAGCAGGCAGGGAAGATAGAGCATTGAGCCACAGAGCATTGTTCTTTGTTCCTGAGATTTAAGATCTGATGTCATCTGCCTTGCTAGAGACTCATCACCTCTTTGTTTTCTCTGAATTCTCCCCTTTGGAATGGGAATGTCTATGCTATACCTGTGTCATCATTGTATTTTGAAAGCATGTAACTTGTTTGAGTTTACAAGTTCATAACTGGAGAGAAATTTTCCCTCCCCGCAAATCATACCTTGAGTTTCAGCCATACCTGATTGAGGTATTTAAATGAGACTTTGAACTTAGAGTTGATACTGGAATGGGTTAAAAATTGAAGGGGGCTGTTGGAAAGGGGTAGAAGTACTTTGTATGCAAAAAGTCACATATTTTGAGGAGCTAGTGGGTGAACTGTATTGTGTCCCCCAAAATTCATATGTTGAAGCCCTAACCTTAATGTTATATTTAGAAATAGAATCTTTAGAAAATTAATTAAGGGTAAATGAAGTCATAAGGGCTGGATCCTCATCTGTTCAAACTAGTGCTGTTATAAAAAGAGGAAAAATCCAGCAGCTCTTTCTTTCCCTGCCCATCTCTCTTCTTTCTCTCCCTCCCATTCCCTGCCCTGCCCCACACCCCTCTGCACTGCACAGAGAAAAGACCATATGAGGATATAGTGAGAAGATGGTCATTTATAAGCCAGGAAGAGAAGTCTTACCAGCAACCAATCCTGACAGCACCTTATCTTGGCTTCTAGCCCCTGGATCTGTGGGAAAAAAAAAACCTTTTGGTTGTTTAAGCCACCCAGGTTGCTGTGGTATTTTGTTATGGCAGCCCCAGTAGAGTAAGACTATATTAAATAAAAATCAGTTCAAGTACAAAATTCTTAGCTCATGACAGGGTAATCATGACTCAGTCTGCCACGTGTACATACTTGTAGAATTTAACCTTGAACCACAATTCTCCCTCCACCTTTCAAGAGTGAAGAGCAGGTTAAAGTTAAACCGGAGAGTGCCTTTTTAAAAACTACAAAATAACCACAATTCAATTGCACCCCTTTCCAGCATGCTAAAACAGAGACTCCCCCTTACTAATAGTATAACTATAGATGATTCAGATTCTCTCAGTCAGCTTCAGTTTCCCCAATTGTAAAGTAAGAGAGTAGGATTAACGGATATTCCATAAATTCTTTTTCAGTTATAATATTCCGTGGCTCTAAGACAGTAATTGTTTTGCTCCGTAGGTCCTACATAATTACATTTGCTAATAGTATAAGTTATAATTTTGAATAGTATGGCAATAGCAATTAGCAAAAATTTAAGTTCCTGGAGGCAGCTTCTCTATGAAATGCCCCTCTCGCTATAATTTCCATATGCACATTTGCCACAATTGCTTCTCTCTGTAATACGGATTTTAACCACCTTATTTAGCAGATCATGCTTTTGAAATGCCAGGAGAGAACTAAATAAAGTTAAGGGTCAAAAGCATGACATGCTTCTGTATAAAATTAAAAGTTAATTACCAGCTGCATCCAGGGGCCAGGACTATTTTAATTTTGGAGTCATTAGCCTGCCCATTTAGAATCTGTGTTTTAACTATAGCATTAGGGAGTCCGCTGACTACATTGCTACGGACAGAGATCGTCAGTCCTCCCTCCTCCAACAGAAACTCTGTGTGCCGTGGCTTAGCTGACCTTTCTCCTTAACTGCTTGCTGCTCATATGAAAATCATGATCACTGACTTGTTTGTTAAAGTCGTCATAAAATGTAATGTGTTTTTTTAAATGCCCTTCATCAAAATGCATTTAAGAGGAAGTATATAGAAACAAAGCTTCCTTAGTCACATTAAAGGGCCTGACATGTGGTAACATGTATTTATTTTTGACAGTAATTTAGGATAACATTAGGAAACCCAGTTGTTCGGGTGGCACAAGGGGCAGCGGTGAGGAACCCCAGGAAACTCCTGGAAATAAGGAAATGGGGTTGCTCTCTAGGAGGCCAAGTTAAATAAAAAAATAATAAACATTTGAATATGATAAGAAAGGATGAAAATTACCATAAAGAGATGGCACGCTGCCTGGGGCAAGATTTGACGATAGTTCCTGATTCAACGTTTCCTGAAGTCCTTTCTGTAGATCATTAGTTCGCTGACAAGAGTCTTTGTTTAGCTAGGAAAAAAAAATTGCAGTCAAATAGATTGGAGATAGCACACTGAAAATAATTTTAAATAATTTAAAGAAGGTTTCTTCGAAATAGGATTTTACAGAACTTAAGATACACCAATTTAGGATTTCCAAAAGGGAGCAATAGTATGCCACATTTCTCACATTTAGTTTGTGTATTGATCACTTTCGTTGTGAATTTCATGTAGAAGTAGCATTTTTAAAAGACAACAACTGAACAAAGCAAAACTTTGGGCAACACGAACATAACTTAAAAAAGATTTTGTCAATTAAAACTAAGCAAAGGGCAAAAGAAGTGTGAAAATCTCTGATCAGCTGCTCCCTTCCAACTACGGGGCATTGGAGTGGAGGCCTGACTTGAGTGCCTGAGTGACCAGCCACACAGGTGATCCCTCCTGTGGTTAGATGAAGATGATATATCCTGCCTTACTTGAGTGGGAAATGAATTACTGTGACTTCATGTCCCCACCTATACTGTTTATCAGAAAGTCCAATCTTACCTTGACTTCCCCTCCATAAATATTGCCAAGAATCACTGCAGAATTTATTCTTCAGTTGCACCCCACCCTCACCAGTTGTTTTCAGGAATCACAGGCAGTGCCTTGCTATTGGTTCGGAGAGGAACTTCTGCTCTCGTGGACTTGGTGGAATTCCATAAATCATGAAACCCTTTAAACAAACTCTGCACAAGATAATATCTTTGCAATTGTAATTGGGATGGAAGGGTCTTTTTTTGAGGCAGAATGTCACCTAAGGAAGCCTCAGTATACCTTAAATAGATTATTGTTTTAGGGGTGGAGCTTACATTAACCAAACTCCCAGAATCTGATGAATAGATGCCTGACTGATGTTTATTAATTCGTAGTGAGAAAAGTAACTATTGAGCAAGCTAAACACCGATGAGGGTGCTTCTCAGCATGTCCCCTCACTGCAGAAAAATGTTTATTAAAAGCAAAATCAGGCTAGGCGCAATGGCTCACACCTGTAATTCTAACACTTTGGGAGGCCAAGGCAGGTGGATTATCTTAAGTCATAAGTTCAAGACCCACCTGGCCCCATCTCTACTAAAAATACAAAAATTAGCCAGGCATGGTGGTGTGCGCCTGTAATCCCAGCTACTCAGGAGGCTCAGGCAGGAAAATCACTTGAACCAGGGAGGTGGAGGTTGTAGAGAGCCGAGATTGAACTATTGCACTCCAGCCTGGGCAATAAAAGTGAAACTCTGTCTCAAAAAAAAAAAAAAAAAGCACAATCAGATGAGCCTTCATTGAATGTCCTTTAAGGCACAAATCATATGAGTTAGATGAATCGGTCTGCAAAAAGGTTCATGAATAAGATTGAATAACACAAATTTGTTACCCTGGGTTAAGGAGTGAGGAACTTCCAGGCATTGACAGTAAGTATTTTTCTAGAAAGAGAAAAAAAGACATTGTAAGAAGAGAGAACCACAGAAGCAAAGTCAAGGAAATATGAAAACAGTCACTGTGACAAGAGAGAAGTCCTCTGATTCAGGGAGGTCTCTCACCTTTTTGTTTTGGCATTTTTGGCTTTGGCCCCAGGTATTCTGTGCAAATTTATTCAGGGGAATATATTGAAACTTCTCTGATTCTTACCATATCATTCTTTGAAGATTGTAGATTTTGCCGAGTTTTGATGACAGGTCTCAAAACCTCTTAGTCCTGGCTATTTGCCAAAGAAAAACTTCTGGCTCTTGGACCTACTCTGTGTCCAACTCTACCTTTGATTCTAAGAAAACAAATAGAAATGCATCATGGAAAATGTTAAAAATAAAACAGAGTCCTAAACAGTCAGTTATGACATGCTATGGAAGGTCGTACTACTGTAGCTCAGAAGATAGCTCAACTTCGGCTTATATATGAGTTAATTAAGCATATATGGTGTTTTTTTCTACTGATGGGTAATTGTCCAAAAAATCTTTCACAGTGAAATACTCATTGCTTCTATTCTGAAACCCTTCCCTAGCAGGTTTTTTTTTTAATCACATCAATTAAGTTCTTACCTCCATTTTTTTCAACAACAAAATCTAATATTTGTGTGTCACATGGTCAAAGTCACATTCAACAGGAGAGACTAGAGTTGCATAGTCATGGAGATGAGCTTCAAGAACTCATCTGAGTACCCTCTCTCCCTGGAGAGTCAGATCGGGAGGAGCACTGATTCATAGACTACTATAAATAACACTGTTGGAATGAGTTAAGAAATGAATACATGAACAGAGAGAAATGAAGCCATCTCCTCTAGACATGATTCTTCAAAGAACATGAGTGAAGCAATCATAAAAATGTCAAAGATCTAACCAGTGTATTCTAAGCATGGGCTGTACATTCAGCCAATTTCAACCCATACCTTAAGAAGTTAATTTTCCAGGCTGGGTGCAGTGACTCACACCTGTAATCCCAGCACTTTGGGAGGGCAAGGTGAATTGATCACAAGGTCAGCATTCAGGACCAGCCTGGATAAGATGGTAAAACCTGGTCTCTATCAAAAATACAAAATAAATTAGCTGGGCATGGTAGTGGGTGCCTGTAATCCCAGCTACTCTGGAGGCTGAGGCAGAGAATTGCTTGAACCTAGGAGGTAGAGGTTGCAGTGAGCTGAGAACACACCACTCCACTCCAGCCTGGCGACAGAGCAAGACTCCATCTCAAAAAAAAAAAAAAGAAAGAAGTTAATTTTCCAAAAGCATGCCCCAAATTGTATCATACTCATGTGGACACAATTTTGAAGCCTAGCTAACTGTGCCCACTAACAAAGTGGGTGTTGTAATTGTCCCCTTATTTAGGCTTCTAGATAAATCAGCTCCCTTATAGCACCATGGAGTTAACTGGAGGTTATGAAATATTTCATTCTACCCCCAACAACTCCACTTTCCCAGCCCTAGCAATGGGAGTTGCCCATGGGTGCTATGATTGGAATGTAGTCCCCAAAACGTCATGTGTTGGAACTTAATCCCGAACGCAACAGTGTTGGGAGGTGGTGCTTAATAAAAAGTGATTAGGTCGTGAAGACTCTGCTCTCATGAATGGATTCATGTCATTATTATAGGAGGGGGTTAGTTATTACAAAAGTGAGCTTGTTATAAAAGTCAGTTTGGGCTTCTTTTGCTGTCTCACTGTCACCCTCTCTTGCCCTTCTGCCTTTCATCATGAGACAGTGCAGCATGAAGGCCCACGCAACATGCTGGTTCCATGCTCTTGAACTTCTCAGGCTCCAGAACTATGAGCGGAATAAATTTCTGTTTATTATAAGTTACCCAACCTGTGGTGTTCTGTTAAAGCAGTATAAAACAGACTAAGGCATGGGGTATTCTGAGGAGCTGTATAATCAAAAATCAATGATCCAAACTGAGGTCTGTTGTTCTACAGCTGAGCTGGTGTAATATTACAATGCCAATCCTAATGGAGTTACATAGAATCCATCAAAATATCAGGATGCAGGGGTCAATGAGAACTGCAATGCCTCACTTCCCGGCAATTACCACTTATTACTGAGGCAGTGCTTTTCCTTCTGCTATTCAACTTACTTCAATAAATAATATTAGGCAACCCCGCAGGACCAGTCAATAGAGCATTGTTTTATTGTCGCAGCTTAATAGTCAGATCAATACCTTGTTCTTCTGTGATGTAGGAGAGAACCCCTGAATATGGCACTAATGAAATGATGTATTTTATGATTTTGAAATTATATATTTTATTCCCTCTTTCTCTTTAATGTCAACAAGGCTGTTAATGGGGCTTCTATCCTCTAACCTTCTATGACAGTTCCACTCACCAGGAGCATGAATCTCTTCCTCAAAAGGGAAAACAAATGTTTCATGAAACTTAATTTCTTAAGATTCTTTCTCAGTTGTTCCCATCTACTTTACTTATTTTCCTGGGTTTATAAGATGGATTTTTTCCTCTTTGGTTTTAAAAAGAAAATATAAGTTAAAAAATAGATTTCATAATTTTATGAGTTGGCAGTAAAAGAATATGAAGGAGAGGGTACTTTGCTACTTCTAATCTGAATTTTCTCATTAATTATCTCCTTCACTGGGCCTTTTTTTTCCTTATAATTACAACAATAATTAGATTTAAATAGCAGTTATAAACTGGTGGCTTGTGAACCCCAAAACCCACGAGTATATGGTATGTGCCAGGGTCATTATTATTATTATTTTAATAACTTTTGACAGAACACGCAGTTTACATCTTACCAGTCACCACCAATCCCTGTTGCACCACATGGGCTTGCTTTCACCACTATATTTTATACCCAGTGCTTGTGGTTTTTCTGAGTATTCAACCTCTAGAAAAAATACTTATGCTAAATAATTTATAATAAAATACCATAGTTGCTATTAAATGAATTCTCACTGTGCATCAGTCATAATATTAACAGTGTTGCACACATCACCTTCACCTTGCAGTTGAAGGTAATTTCATACTTGCCACAACTTTATGGAGTGATGTTACTGTTTGTCTTAATTTACCAATGAGGAATCAAATACTCAGAGAGCCACTGTGACTTGCTGAGTGCTGACTCCTTGGTATAACTAGAAGTTGGTGAATCAGAGTTCAAATCTTCTGCTAAGCCCAGCACATGCCAGGATCCATACTCCTGACCATGAGTCATGCTTCCTTTCAGTTTGAACCTGTTTGTTTCTAAATCGGATCCCATAAGACTAGGAACAGTGGCCCAGTTATTATTTGATAGATTAAATGAAGAGATATCTACCTAACTGAGGAACAAGAGTGCTGTAGTAGAAAGCTCAATTAATTTGGGGACAGAAATCTTGCTTTCTGACTCCTCTTTGGCCCTGTCTGTGTCTGGGAGCAATTATCTTAACCTACCCTTGTCCCCATTTCTTCATATGCAAAATGAGAGTTCACCAGGGCTGTCGAATGGATTAAATGGCAAAGCACATGTTCAGTCTACAATCAATGCTCTGGGTAAAGCTGCAGGTCTACTTCAGATTATATTGAATTTTCATCCTGTTCAACTATTAGTCATTGCAGATTACTTTGAATTTTGATCTTGTTCAACTTTTAGATATTGCTGGTGCTCTTGTTTACTATTGGTTTTAGATTTGCCCTGGAATTATTCTCAGGATAATCCAGTCTTCATATTTGCATAACTGGCTCCAGTTCAATAAATTTTACCAAAAATTTATCCTTAGATGGACATCCAGAGTAGAAACCTGAATACCTAAATTCCAACGATTTATTGGGAGATGCTTTGTGAGACTCAAGGAATGTGTGAAGGGTCACCTCCTCTGCAGCCTCTGGCTGAGCTTCTCTTCAGCTTGAGAAAAAATTTATTGAGGTTGCATTATGTTCTTGCTCTTTTCTTTATTGAGGCACTTAATGCCTGTGACTGTAAAAACCCAGTCTGTGTAGACACCTCTTCATATGCATAAATATGGAGCCTTCACTGCACTTTTTTTTGTTCTAAACAAAGTCATTTTATTACAAGGAAGGCAGTATAAGATAGCAACAAAATGAACTTTTCTGACAATAAAACTGATTTAGAGCCAGCACTTAGCAGCCATGTGCTTTGGGGCTCTCATAGCAATTCCCATGTCTCAGGTTCCTTATCTGTAAAATGGAGCAATAAATATGATTGTGATGAGGACTCAGTGTAAAGCACTCACCACAATTTCTGACTCAATACATATCAGTGATTCCTACATGTTAGCCGTTGCATCATTAATAGTACAATATATTTATTTACTAGATGAACAACACAAATGCACAAAAATTTGTTTTAAATAATTTTTTTTGCTGGCTAAGTCCTGAGAATATACCAATCTTCCTGTCCAATTCCACCTTCAGGCCACTGTGCTCTGTTGTCTGCTCCCTGTGTCCCCTGAAGATGGTCACTTAGAACTTCCCAGAATTTTTCCAAACATAATACCAGGGGTTCCCTCTCAGTCTCATCAGCCCTGACCAAATCACCCCAGCCTCCCTGTAGTGTTTCTCTGTTCCTATGTCCTCTAGCCTGTGTATTGTCCTCCTTTCTGAAGGTACAATTGCTAGTATCTGTTGGCTTACACCAACTCCAGTAAATCCAAGAATCTAAAAGACAAAAGCAGATTGGGCATAATGCCTCATGCCTATAATCCCAGCCCTTTGGAAGGCTGAGATGTAAGGATTGCTTAAAGCCAGACATTGGACAACAGTCTGGGCTACAAAGCAAAACCCCATATTGACAAAAACAAATTTTTTTTAATTATCTAAGTGTGGTGGCATGTGCCTGAAGTCCTGGGTACTTGGGAGGCTGAGGCAGGAGGATTTCTTGAGCCCAGAAGAGTGAGGCTGTAGTGAGTTATAACTATGTCTCTGGACTCTAGCCTCGGCAACAGAGAAAGACTGCATCTCGAAATAAAAAATAAAAAATAAAATAAAATATTGGAGCATTATTTATTATTTTGTATCGTTCTCTAATGCTGGGTTTCTCAGTCTCAGCACTAGCTGTAGTTTAGATCAGCTTTTTCTCTATGTGGCACTGACCTCTCTGTGTATCACAGGATGTTTAACATCTCTGACCTCTACCCACGAGACCTAGTAGCATCCCCTCATTGTGACAATCAACTCCTGACATTTTCGAATGCCCCTCATGTGCTGAAATCAGCCCCTGTTGAGAGCCACTGCTCCAGCGAAACTCCTTCCTTCCAGCAAAACTCTTTGCTCAGACAGAATAAAAACCTTTCCTTGAGCTAACAGCACTTTAGGGATTTTTCTTTCCAATTTCTTTAGGTAAAACTTGGCCTTCTGGTGTTTGATAACATTTTATTTTATTTTTTAATAAATGAATTGGGTGTCAAGGATGTGAGGCCTCATTTTAAATTTGGAATGCAGGAGATTTTGGTCATGAAACGGTAACTGGGCTCCGTACCGTGTATTGAAGGTGGTTCTGGAGGGAATCTTACACACGGCTGGAAACAACAAAATTATGCAGGTTTCATAAACCCATGACTGTTAAAAAAAAAAAAGGCTGTTTTGGGAGACTTGGTAGTGAGAGCCTTAGACAGAGCTCTTGTCCTGCAATTCCCATGTCTTTTCACGCTGAATGAGAATGCACAGAGGAGAGAAAGGAGGGTGGCACAGAACAAGGCCGACATGGAGAAGCGCAGGCTCCTCACCCCAATCCAAGCACTTTCTGCATCAGACAGGCTCTTCTCGAGCAAAATGAATTTTCTTCATGGGCAGCGGTGCCCAGAGAGAGGGTATGTGTGAAATAATTCTGCTTTCTTCTGCAGTACGTCATCTCCTGACTGAGAGAGGTTTAGAGATGTAAATACAAACTCGTTACCTAATTCTAGAATAAATAAGTGGCCAGAAACAAAGATATAAATTATCCGCTTTACCTTCTTGGTGGAGGGTGTTGAGAGGGAAACAGATTGCCCTTCTCTGTTCTCATTTTAAATGGGTCAGAGCATCGGTGGAACTAGATAATTCACTCCAATCCTCTAGATGTAAGCACCTCATAAATTTCATAATCAGCACTAGCATTTTCCTTTTCATAAAGCAGTATGTCTTCAGCAGCGTTAATTACATGACTGGTAATGGTCTCCCATTTTGAATCCCCGTTTTGGATGAAATATGGCTCCGCCTGAAGCAGGCCCCTCTCGGCAGGCCCTTGGCAGCCACACATCAAAGGGTTGCCTGAAGCCAAAGTAAGGAGCAAATAGAAGAAGAAACCCCAAATGGGGGAAGGGCTATGTGTGCAATGCTATTTCGACTTTTAAAATTAAGCTGGGAAAGAAACTGTATGTACTAAGGGCCTTTAGAGCTCTGTTATTAGATTAGATTCAGCACAATCCCTTAAGTCTTACCTTAGATATCACTTTCCCTAGTCAGCCTTTCCTACCACTCTCCCATACTCTTTCCCCCATGTATACCTGAAGTATCTCATTGTTTTCCATCATAAATTAGCTTGCTGTGCCATTATTATTTAGAATTTGTCTTCCCCATATCCGCCTTGCTTTCATGTATGTGGCACATTTTGTTAACTGTTGGCTGCATGGCCAGCTAAGGCAAACTTGTAAAGTAAGTGGACTTTGTCATGCTGGCCTATCCACCTCCCCAGCAATGACAAAGTAGACACAATGGCTTTTGTTGTTTGAAAAGACCTACGTAAAATTCCTGATCCTGAGAACCTGAGCAACTCACTTTAGTGTCTCTGCTTCTACTTCCTCACTCGTAAAATAGGGAGACTGTTACTGTTGTGGCTCAGAAACCCTGATACTCCAAGATCTCTCTGACCCCACACCCCTACTGTCCATGTATTACAGAAAAGACCAAGAGTATAATGGCAACAGAACAGACCCTTTCACAAGATTATGTCTGTTTCTCAGGCTCATTGAAATTCCAAAGAGAACTCTTTACAAGTTAATCTCTTCCTGATCCATTCATTCTCCCTAGTAATTCTTTACTGCCCCTCAACAGAATTCCTCTTCTCCTTCTCACTCCCATCATCTGTTTGGCAGGATCCAAGCCCCCACTCTTTCTGTAAACTCAAGATGGTGTGTAAGCTTCTGCACCCCATTGGGAGGTGGGTAACCACTGTGTGGTTCTTCCTCCATGTACACATTAATACATTTGATTGTCTTTTTTCCAATTAATCCGCCTTTTGTGAGTTGATTTTTTTCAGTGAAACTTTAGAGGGTGAAAAGAAAGTTTTTCCCTTGGCCCCAACATTACCTAACCCATGAAATTGTCATGAGGGGCATAAAAGGAATGGGGAGGCCAAGACAACTAGGAAATCGAAGCCGGAAGACTCTTTAGTAGCACATCCTTGTACAGAGCTGGAAAGGAAGGAGCGGGGGCTCTGGAACCAATTTTACCACCTCCTGAAGAAGTGACTTAGGAGGTTAGCTTAATTTATCTGTGTCTGTAAAATGATGAAAAGATTACCTCCTTCACAGGGTTAATACGAAATGTGGATGCAAAAGTGTTATCAGTGGCCGGGCACGATGGCTCCAGCCTGTAATCCTAGCATTTTGGGAGGCCAAGGCAGGTGGATCATGAGATCAGGAGTTTGAGACCAGCCTGGCCAACATGGTAAAACCCAGTCTCTACTAAAAATACAAAAATTAGCTGGGTGTGGTGGTGTGTGCTGTAATCCCAGCTACTCTAGAGGCTGAGGCAGAAGAATTACTTGAACCCAGGAAGTGAAGGTTGTGGTGAGTAGAGATCACGCCATTGTACTCCAGCCTGGGTGACAAAGCAAGACTCTGTCTCAAAAAAAAGAAATTACAGAAAAGGCCCAGTCTCAATCTAGACCCCAATACAAGGTTCTTGGATCTCATGCAAGAAAGAACTTAGAGTGAGTCCACAAAGTAAAGGGAAAGCAAGTTTAATAGAGAAATAAGAAAGAAAAGAGGGCTACTCCATAGAGAGAGCAGCAACATGGGGCTGCTTGACTGAGTATACCTATGGCTGTGTCTTTATTATATGCTAAATGCAGGGTGAGTTCATGAGTTTTCTGGGAAAGGGGGCAGGAAGTTCCCAGAACTGAGGGTTTCTCTTCCTTTTAGACCATATAGGGTAAATTCCAGACTTGGCCATGGGATTTGTAACTGACGTGGCATTGGTAGGAGTTTCTTTTAGCATGCTAATGCATTAGAATGAGCAGTGAGGATGACCAGAAATCACTTTTGTCACCACCTTGGTTTGGGTGGCTTTGTCCAGCTTCTTTTCTGCGTTTTGTTTTATCAGCAGGGTCTTGTGAAATCAGTCCTGCCAACCTCCTATATCATCCTGTGATGAGGAATGCCTAACCTCCAGGGAATGCAGCTCAGGAGGCCTCAACCTTATTTTACCTAGTCTCTATTCAAGATGGAGTTGCTCTTGTTCAAATACCTCTGACAAAAGGGTTTGCGGGGAGGGGAAATGCAAGTGGATATTTGTTCATATAAAGTACATGATAGTTGAGGTAACAGCTTTGAAAAACTAACTGATTTACTCATAATCAGTGTCTAAGTCAGGAGGAGTCTAGCCAGAGACAGAAAGAAGACAGCTAGAAGTGGAACCTGAGCGATCTGCTGGGAGAGAGAAATCGACGTCGACTTCTTTGTCAGGAAGCATAACTGGAAAAAGATCCAGGAATCTGGGGTGAGGAGTGCAGAGGGAGGCATATGGAATGAGGTCCTTTTCATTTGATTAAACTCAAGGGATGTGGAAACCAGTTTTCCCTTTCTTTTTCCCGCTGGTGAGCAGTGGGGTTGTTCTAATACTCTGCATGATAGCTGACACATCTTGATTAAACACAATTTTTAAAAAGTCAAAAATGGGATTTATTGTCTCCCAGAACACCAAGACCAGGAGTTAAGGTCAGGTTCAGCACAACACAATTCTGACACTCAACAGAGCCCTCAGTGGTACATCTCTCAGCACTGCTTCCCTTCATTCTCAGGTGGTCTCCTGACACAAGGTGGCACATGGCTGGCAGCTAACAGCCACAGCTTCAGACCTCCTTCTGAGAACCGTAACCACATCAGGCCAACCTGGTTCAATCTTTCTTTTCTTTTCTTTTTTTCTTTTCTCTTCTTTCTTTTTTCTTGAGACAGAGTCTGGCTTTGTCGCCCAGGCTGGAGTGCAGTGGCACAATCTCGGCTCACTGCAACCTCTGCCTCCCAGGTTCAAGAGATTCTCCTACCTCGGCCTCCTGAGTAGCTGGGACTGTGGGCAAGCGCCACCATGCCTGGCTAATTTTTTGTATTTTTAGTAGAGACGAGGTTTCACCGTGTTAGCAAGGACTGTCTCCATCTCCTGACCTCGTGATATGCCTGCCTCGACCTCCCAAAGTGCTTGGATTACAGGCATGAGCCACCGCACCCAGGCTGTTTCAATGTTTATGTCACAAAGTAGTGAGTTTTCCAGGTGCTGGAAAGGTTGAAGGTCACATAACCAGAGCACGCCAAGAGGAATCAAGCATGCAACCACAGGCAGAACCTGAGTACGCAGACTAAGGAGAGGGACTGAGTTTAGAAGTGGACTCCACATGGCAGGATCCAAGAACCAATCAGATTGAGGCTTGGCAACAGCCCATAGCAGGGTCTGATCAGATCACATCTCATTTCCCTCTGACTATAAAACCTGTTTCAACCCCCAACTCCAGGAGACAGATTTGAGTTCGACTCCTGTCTCCTTGTTTGGGTCACCTGACAAATAAACCTATCTCTCTTCAAAGACTTAGTTTTTTGCTGTCTGGCTTTCTGTTGCCTGCAGGCAAATGAACAAATTTTGGTTCAGCTACAGAACCACAATCACAGTCTTTAAGTGCATTTCCTGAACTGTTAGCCGGTGTGCTCAGGTCCCAACACAGCCCCAGATCAGGGGTTAGGGGTTAGGAGCCTGGCATTAGCCTGGCCTTTAGAAGTGCAAGGTGAGGGGTG
The DNA here is from genome assembly GCF_049354715.1 of Callithrix jacchus. Taxonomy (NCBI): domain Eukaryota; kingdom Metazoa; phylum Chordata; class Mammalia; order Primates; family Cebidae; genus Callithrix; species Callithrix jacchus. Next base: position 9,708,364 of record NC_133521.1, on the reverse strand, counting down.
CTTCCTAAAGAAATTCTAGGCAAGAATCATAGATCTGCCATTCAGAGACTTTGGAAGTTTATAACACAGATTATTTTTCATTCTTATGATAACTTAGGACTCTCATCTCTAGCTTAATGATACTTCCTAAATCTCCCATTTTGCTAGGGAGGGCTTTTCTCATTGGTGGTTTTTCATGACAAGAAACCACACTCTCTGGACCATGTTCTTCCCCCGTGCTCATCTTGGCACAAGAGAAGCCCTCTTGGGGCTTTGAGCTCTTTCTTCTAGGGGCCAAGCGCACGAGAATTCCTATTGACAGAGCCCCAGAAGCCACATGATAAAGTCTGATTCGGAGGTTCATAGTTTCTCTTGTTCTGGAATTAATTCACATGCTGCTTGTTTTATGCAACCTTACCTATTGTGCCCAGTGTCACGAACTGTACTGAAAACTCTTAACACCTTTTAAAACTCGATTCACTTTTGATGCCATAAGAACGATTGGGCCAATAAATAAGAACTAGAATCCATTTGTGGTCCATTTTGCTAAAGTATATTAAATATCGCCTGCAATTTGAACTCGCCTTATAAAATGTTTACATGCCATTAAATAGTCCTAACATCCCTTGTGTAAATTAAGCAGGCTGTGATGTTTCTTATTCCAAGGAGTAGCAGTACTTAATGCTGTAAAATACTTTCATGCAATAAATCAAATACTTTGCTCCTAAAAGCAGGATCATAAATATAAAAAGGCAACAATACTGACCTCAGTGTCTGCACTTGAACTGCTTTGGGAAAACTGGTATAAAAAGAAATATTCTAATTTTGACTCTCGGTTCATTTGTTGATTGTGCTTTGGGCATGTGGGTTCCTGGAAAATGTTGTCTACAGATTAGCTTTCCAAAACATACAACTATTCTTTATAAAAAGGACAGGTTCACAAAAATCCATTCAGTCTGCAACTAGCATCTTAAGCAGCAACTTTGAGTGCACCTAAGTATGTCTCCTCGGTTGGAAGAATTCCATAAAGAGCTTTCTGGTTGAGAAGCGCTCAGAAGTCCTGCCTGCACCCCATGTGCCTTCCACACTGCTGCTTTTTATAAAGCCTCTTCCTTCTCCCTCAGCTGGGCCATCAATGGGCTGTTTTCTTGCAAGTGCTCGAAATTTAATGGAGCTTAAGTGAGACACAGACCATTAATGCAGTATCAATATTTATTTTCTGTTTCCATGGAAACAGATACCAGCCCATGGGTAACTTCTCTTCCAATCTGAACAAGAGAATCTTTTGCATGAACTAGTATTCTATTTAGTTTCTCGGGGGGAGGGCAGTGGCTTTGAGGTCAATAAACCGTCATTTATTTAATAAACAAAACCACATAGAAGAGGAACGGCTTAGCAGGGCAAGACCTGGAGTGTGTGTGTGCTAAGAAGGGCAGTTCAGTTTGTGCGCCTTGCAAACGTCACTCTGCCCTCCCATCTGGGAGGGCATCCTTTAGCCTTTTTGTTGCCAGGCACAAGCTTCCCAATATTAACTGTCTTACTCCACAGGCCTTATTTTCTAACCTGTTGATCAGGTTAGATCTCTGGAAGATCATGCCCCACGTGCTAATTGCATTTGGCTTTGTGACAAAGTGACGGATTTTGTAGATGGCTAGGGAGCAAAAGTCATCGTATCTTGGCTTGGCTTAATCTCGCAAAACTAAGGTACCAATGGTCCCGCCGTTTCGTGCAGGCCTCTGCTCTCTTCCCAGTGACAACGTAAACTATTATTCTTCCTTAGGGAGCTGGTCCCAGTGCCGAAAGAGTTGGCAAAATAAAAGGAGCCATTGGAATATGTGAATTGTGGTCTTGGCTCAAATCAAGACCTGTAACAAATCAATTTGCCTGTAACCATGACGAATCCATATATTCTTCTTTCGTCTCTAAATATGTATCTTTAAAAAAAGGATTAAATTATATTGCCTCAACAATGCCTTCAAATAGTAAAGTGTTGAGCAAACCTGCTTCTAAGTAATAATCTTGCCATGTAACCCCCTGTCACTTAGCAGCATGGACCTCTTAAGTGGCTTTCCATCACCCTCCATGGAATTGTCTTATCCGTCTTCCCTTTGGTTTTTAATGTTTTCTCTGGTCTCTACTAATTATCTATTAGTCAGGTTTCCTCTTTCTTTCAATGCACTTTTCCTTCCTCACTGAGCTGAATCTTCCTCCAAAGTCTCTCCCCAATCTCCCACTTCAACTATTTTCTTCATTCCAACTGATTAGATCCCATGTAACTCCAAATTCCATATTCCAGCTTCCATATTCTCTTTCAAGTTATATTAGTTTCCTATTGCTGCAGATAAATGGCCACAAATTTAACAGCTTGGAACAATACGCATTTATTAGTCCACAGTTCTAGAGGTCAGAAGTCTGGCATAGCATGGCTGAATTCTCTGCTTAGAGTAAGACGAGACTAAAATCAAGAAATTGGCCAAGTTAGGTCCTCATCCGCTGGCTCTAGAGAGAAATCCAGTTACAAACATATTGAGGCTGTTGCAGAAATTCATTTCTTTTGGTTGTGGGACTGAGGTTCCAGTTTCCTGGCTACTAGAGGTTGCCCACAATCCTTCTCACGTGGCTCCTCCATCTTCAAATCAGCATTGGCACACTGAGTCTTTTTCAGGCTTCAGATCTTTCCCTGTCTTCCTTATTCCACCAACTGGAGAAAATTCTCTGCTTTTAGAGGGCTCATCTGACTGGACACAGCCCACCTGGATAACTTTCTCCACCTCAGGGTCAGCTGACTTGGAACTTTGAGGACATCTGCAAAATTCCTTCACAGCAGTTTCTAGATTGGTGTCAGATTAAATAACCAGGAAATTGGAATTTTGGTGGAGGGCGTATCTTTAGAATTCTGCCCACCACACAAGTTATAACTAAGATAAAAGCTATGGACAGGTGTGGTGGCTTACACCTGTAATCTCAGTAGTTTGGAAGGCTGAGGTGGGAAGATTGCTTGAAGCCAGTAGTTCAAGACCAACCTGGGTAACATAGCAAGACCCTGTCACTGCAAAAAATGTAAAAACCTAGTCTGGTGTGGGGGCATGTGCCTGTGGTTCCAACTACTGGGGAGGCTGAGGCAAGAAGATTGCTTGACTCCAGGAATTTGAGGCTGCAGTGAGCCGTGATCACACCACCACACTCCAGTCTAGGCAGCAGAGTGAGGCCCCATCTCTAAAAATAAAAATAAGAAGCTGAAAATGAAATAGTCCTATATCACTCTGAGTGTCATTTGTTTTATGACTACAGAGGACTCTTCAAAACAGAAAGGCTGCCGGGCACCGTGGCTCATGCCTGTAATCCCAGCACTTTGGGAGCCTGAGGTGGGAGGATCATTTGAGGTAAGGAGTTAAAGAGCAGCCTGGCCAACATGGCAAAATCTTATCTCTACTAAAAATACAAAACAAAATTAGCTGAGTGTGATGGTGCATGCCCGTAATCCCAGCTACTCGATAGGCTGAGGCAGGAGAATCACTTGAACCTAGGAGGTGGAAGTTGCAGTGAGCTGAGATCAGGCCACTACACACCAGCCTGGGTGACAGAGTGAGACCCCATCTCAAAAACAAAAACAAAAACAAACAAACAAAGAGCCAACCACCAAAAAGACCAGAAAGGCCTAGAAGGATGCAGGTCTGTACCTCCCTCTCCAGGATAGTTCATACTGGTAACAGTTTTTCTATCAAGACTTTGAGAAGAGGAGGTTGATAGCCTGATAAACATTTTCTTAAACATTGCACAAACACACACATGTCCTTAGTCATATTCATATCTATTATTGCAGTGGTTCTCACACTTTAGCAGGCATTGAAATCACCTCGAAGCCTTGTTACACCCCAGATTGCTGGCCGTCCCACCCCAGAGGGTCTGATTCAGTAGATCTGGAGTGGGGCCTAAGAATTTCCCCGGTAATGCTGCTGCTGCTTGTCCAGAGACAGCACACTGAGAACCGCCATCCTGATACACACGCTCTCCCCGTCTGGATCATCACTCCATGAATGCTCTAGTGGGAAATCTGATGAACACACACACTGTGTGTGAATATTGAGGAATGCTTTTTTATATTTTGCTATATTGTAAGTATCTATTTATAAGATAATTAGAAGAAATACTTACAGTGGTGTTTCTCCCAATGTGTATTCCACTATTGCTAAATTCCACTCTTGTATGAATACTGTTTCTTTAGTAAAACCCAACTGTAGTTATCTGGCTACCTCTTACACATTCGTAAACTTCAGCATTTCTGCTCTCCCAAAGGTCCCGTAATGCCATAAGCATGGGTCTGCTCTTTCTAGTTTCATTTTACTTTTAATGAGACCCTTAAACATTCTTTGTAACTACGGCCTGCCAACCCTTTTCTTCCCATCCTCCCTGATGGCAAGCTTCAAAAATACTTTAGAAATTCCATATTCAGAGACACTGGAATGGTCCAAATTGTGTTTTGATGGTTACTGTGCTGATCCTCAGTTTTCTAATCTGAAAAAGGAGGTATTAGTCTGTCCCTGCTAGCTTCAATAGCCAGCTCTCTTTGCCAGTAACAGAAACTCAACTTGACTTGGCTCAAAGTAAACTATCCAGACCAAGCCCTGCTTTAGGCAGATCAAAATCGGAGGGATTAGAACCATGCCCTGAGGACCCAGGCTTCTTTCTCTCCAGCTTTTTGCTGTGCTGTCCTCAGGTTCATTTTATTCTCAGACCACCTATCTCCAAGCAAAGGATTGAGGAGCTCCAGGGTTCATCCTCTAAACTTAGGGACTTCCCTGGGAAAAGGTTTATCTTCTCTCACTGGCTTTAATAGAGACCCAGGATTTCCCTGGACAGACTTGGATCATGTTTTTGTCCCTCAGCAGGCTCTGTAGTTGGGGGATGTGAGCTACGATGAGTCAGGGCCTCAGGAGTATACTCAAATTAGATCTGGGGTGCTGTCAATCCCCTTAAAACATACAGACTGCAATTAAGAGAAAGATGGTTTTTCAGAGTAAATTGAGAATAAGGGGGAGTAAACCTGAGTAGAGAAGAGGATGTCACGGAGGTCCACTGTGCCCTATGTGTGGGTTATCACGATCGAATGCGTGCGTGTGTGTGAAAGCGCTTTCAGACCTGCAAGTCCAATACAGCAGTCCACTGTGCCCTATGTGTGGGTTATCACAACGATCGAATGCGTGCGTGTGTGTGAAAGCGCTTTCAGACCTGCAAGTCCAATACAGCAGTCCACTGTGCCCTATGTGTGGGTTATCACAACGATCGAATGCGTGCGTGTGTGTGAAAGCGCTTTCAGACCTGCAAGTCCAATACAGCAGTCCACTGTGCCCTATGTGTGGGTTATCACGATCGAATGCGTGCGTGTGTGTGAAAGCGCTTTCAGACCTGCAAGTCCAATACAGCAGTCCACTGTGCCCTATGTGTGGGTTATCACAACGATCGAATGCGTGCGTGTGTGTGAAAGCGCTTTCAGACCTGCAAGTCCAATACAGCAGTCCACTGTGCCCTATGTGTGGGTTATCACAACGATCGAATGCGCGCGTGTGTGTGAAAGACCTTTCAGACCTGCAAGTCCAATACAGCAGTCCACTGTGCCCTATGTGTGGGTTATCACAACGATCGAATGCGCGCGTGTGTGTGAAAGACCTTTCAGACCTGCAAGTCCAATACAGCAGTCCACTGTGCCCTATGTGTGGGTTATCACAACGATCGAATGCGCGCGTGTGTGTGAAAGCGCTTTCAGACCTGCAAGTCCAATACAGCAGTCCACTGTGCCCTATGTGTGGGTTATCACAACGATCGAATGCGCGCGTGTGTGTGAAAGACCTTTCAGACCTGCAAGTCCAATACAGCAGTCCACTGTGCCCTATGTGTGGGTTATCACGATCGAATGCGCGCGTGTGTGTGAAAGCGCTTTCAGACCTGCAAGTCCAATACAGCAGTCCACTGTGCCCTATGTGTGGGTTATCACGATCGAATGCGCGCGTGTGTGTGAAAGCGCTTTCAGACCTGCAAGTCCAATACAGCAGTCCACTGTGCCCTATGTGTGGGTTATCACAACGATCGAATGCGCGCGTGTGTGTGAAAGACCTTTCAGACCTGCAAGTCCAATACAGCAGTCCACTGTGCCCTATGTGTGGGTTATCACAACGATCGAATGCACGCGTGTGTGTGAAAGCGCTTTCAGACCTGCAAGTCCAATACAGCAGTCCACTGTGCCCTATGTGTGGGTTATCACAACGATCGAATGCGCGCGTGTGTGTGAAAGCGCTTTCAGACCTGCAAGTCCAATACAGCAGTCCACTGTGCCCTATGTGTGGGTTATCACAACGATCGAATGCGCGCGTGTGTGTGAAAGCGCTTTCAGACCTGCAAGTCCAATACAGCAGTCCACTGTGCCCTATGTGTGGGTTATCACAACGATCGAATGCGCGCGTGTGTGTGAAAGCGCTTTCAGACCTGCAAGTCCAATACAGCAGTCCACTGTGCCCTATGTGTGGGTTATCACAACGATCGAATGCGCGCGTGTGTGTGAAAGCGCTTTCAGACCTGCAAGTCCAATATCAGTGAAAGATTTGACAGCGATGATGATGATGATGATGAAGGTGACGAAAACCCATTCATGTATAATCAAGAAAATCATACCCACTTTTCCTGGCTATATAGAATCCTTATCACTTGACTCTGAAAATTAGAGGAAATTTTCAGTCATTCTTCCATGGTGCCTCCCAGCTCTTAGCTCTGTTTCCAAAACCTCCCCCAGAAATCTTCCCTTCATTATGTTTCTCCCTACATCCACTTAGTAAGCCCAATTACCCTCTTCTAGACACTGTTACTCATAAAGCAAAAAATTGAAGACCTGTTTCTTGTCTTTTAGATGGACCTTTCCAAATATAAGTAAGATGGAGACATAAGGCATGTATTTTCAAGGAGATGTGTAAGGTAAAGGAATGTAAATTCCCAATACAGCACAGTCCCTATTGTTTTCTTAGTAATAGGAGAGAGGTCAAGAAATGCCCCTTCCCTGCTGACATTCCCAAGGATGAGTCAGCCACCAGTGTTTCCTCTATATAAGTCCCCACCAACCTAGCCTCTCCATACAGTTCTCTGTAGATGCTGCCAGGGTCTCATACAAGTTGTAAAATTACTAATTGCTTGTAATTTTAAACCCATTGAAAATACTAAGTCACTAATTTTCTGAAGGCGACACATCAAGACTAGATAATCTAAGCAGAGCTTGATTCATTCCTAATTTTCAAATTCCAGCAACAGGAAATAACCACAATGACAGATAATTTTTTTAAGCAAAAAAATCCTCCAAGTAATTTAAATAAGAATGTGAAGGTTTGTTCTACTTGGCGAAGCTCAAGACACCTAATTAAGTGTTTTATAACTTATAATTCATCTTTTACAAAAGATTTAATAATTTTTAGGTGCTTTGGTATTCATTACCTTATACCACATTTAGTAAATAGGACAGATTCACTTTCTTTCTTTAACAGAGGAAGAAACTGGGGCTTGGAATGCTTGTTTGTCCTCAATTTAGAGCTTGGCTGTCCACGTGGTAGCACCGAGACATGGTGGCGGGCATTGAGCGCTTGAAATATGGCTAGTGTAAATCAAAATTGAATTTGTAATTGTATTTAATTTTAACTAATTTAAATTTAAAAGGACTCTATGACTAGCGACTGCCATACTGGACAGCACAGGTCAATATGTATAAGGTAACAGTGACGGATTTGAACCAACATTGGTTGACTTCAATTTCAGTGCTTTGTGGGTATTCCTAGATTGCTCAAGATAAGCTGAATCAAGGTGCTTCAAACTTTTAAATTGCCAATATTTCCTCATAGATGAAGATCTCAGCTGCACAGTTATTTGTAGTGCATGAATTGCTCTTGATGAAAATCTAATGTCCATAACTCTATCAGTGAAGCAGAGCAGAAGAGCTAAAGCTACAACCCAGACCATTCACCACAAAAGTCCACATTGCCTGTGAATCCCCTCAGCCTCTCAAATCTCCTCTGCCAGAGTTGATTCTAATTCCTTTCTCAATAATCCGTGTCCTGACAATCATAACATAGAACTCTCTGGGGCTTATTTCTTACTAACTTGGCACAGACAAAGCCGTCCTGGGAGACATTCTTGATGAGAGAATGAAAAAGCCATTGCCTTCCTTTTCCTTAGTGAAAGATACGAAGACCTCTGCCTGGATACATTTATTATTGGCAATTATTTGGGGACCAGCCTCAAGTGATTGTTGCAAAGAAGAGAAATTGCACACGAATCCTGATAACTGCTGACTTTCAACAGCCAAGAGGGTGGTTGGAGAGGATGATCATGTTGTCAGGTGTGAGTGGGCATAAACAGACCCTGCAGAAACTTGAGTAAGGAAGGAGGGAGGAGACAAATCATCTCAGGGTAGTTACCTCTGAGTACATCACCTTCCTGGTGAAGTATGGGGTCTCCTTATACACAGTGTCTGAGAAAAAGCAATGAAGTCAATTCGGACCGTGATTTACAGAGATCCATGTAATGAGAGGGGTTTTGGATAATGCCAGCTTCTCATTGACTGTAGCATGGCCTGAAATCCTTTCTTGACCTCCACCAACATGCTAAAAAAAATCCCCCAAAATGAATTATAATGGGAGTATATTTGATGCAGATTCGATTCTAAAGACAGCAGTTAGGTATGATCAAAATTATGTTTGCAAATCCCCTAAATTACCTCTAGAGAACAGTTTTATAATGTTGAATGTGTAGCCCTGTACAATATTGTATGTGTACAAATAATTAACATACATATTCACACAAAAACAAAGACTGCCCATGCAAAATCTATGTTTACAACATTTAAAATTACTCTGTGTTCTTCTCTTTCTGTTTTTGAATTTTTGAACTTTTGAACTTTTATAGAATTGACCTCAAGTCGATTCTATAAAAGTTAAATATATAAGTAATGAAACTCTAACCTGTTTTCTGGACTCTTAGTGGTATTTGAGTTTTATAATGAAATGTTAATGATTATGGACAGTGACTGCCAATGCCATCCTTCTGAAAATATGTCCTCAGCTTCTAGGATAGTATACAAATGTTGTCCCCAAGAACCTCCTCTAGAAGCTGTGTGTGAACAAGTTCCTAGTGGACATGATAGCTATTAGACTAAATAACAAAAAGCTAGAGGGAAAGGGTGTGCAGCTGACAGCATTGAGTGCCTGCTATGTATCAGGTACATTCTTTGTAGCTTATATACATTATCTCATTTAATAATGACCAGGGTAGTTGGCCTTGTGGCTTGTGGTTGACCTTATTTGGAATCAAGGTGTAGCGAGGCCAGAGAGAGAAGAAAGTCAGCTAAGTAGGTGCATACTGGAATTGTGAGCAATTATGAGAGGATGGAGTGGCAGAAAAAACTTTGCATCAGGTTGTAAAAATGTCACCGTGGGTGTGGGTTTTGGAGATTGGCCACACAATTCATTTTGGTATTGTGGAAATTTAGAAATGAGGAAAGATGGAGTGTGTCAAGTTAAACTGGGAAATATTGCATATAAGTGGCAAAGAGTGTTATGTAGGGGGCCACACAGTACATGGGCCAACAAAGGGAGGCACAGACTCCTTTGGAGAGGGTACTAAGCAAAAATGGCATCATACGAGGAATTTCGGACTTCAGTCAATGCAAAGAGGGATTTGGAAGGTGTTGATAATAAATTATAGTTATTGCAGATTTTTTTATTTGCTAATAGGCAATTATCTCTAATAAAGCTGGAGCCATGCTTGATCCATATCAGCATTCCCCACAGACTCCTCTCTGCTCTAGTAGGTATCAATAAGTATTAGGGGAGTAAATGAGGGAGCCCATTAAATGAGTGTGAGTTACTCAAGAGACTTTGGATAGTTAGAGGAAGGATGGATATAAATGGAAGCCAAACCATGAGGCTATGTAGAATGATGGGCAGGGACTACTGATGAGGATGGATGGATGTGTGCATAGGAGAAGTTATGTGGGAAGAGCCTTGACCAACCTTCTTCCACCCGAGAATCCACTTTGCAAGTGGACTGTTGATGCAGCTAGTTGCAGGACCTCAAATTCGCTGGTGAAAACGTTATCTTGTAAAATAACGAGAAGAAAGCAAGTAGACCCATGGAGTCAAATGAGCATTATTACTCCTCCACCTTCTACTAGCTACTTTACTGAACATTTACTATGACCCAAGCATGATGCAATCTTCATTTTCTTCTCCATAAAGTAGAGAATTTTATTACCAGCCTGTTTTACAAATTAGGAAAGTAAGATTTCAAATGATAAGGCAGCTACACATCTTGGGAAAGTTAGAATCACGATGATCCCAGACCTATCTTTCAGCATGGCTCCAAGTTAGACTTCTAGAGCTGAAATTCTATCTTCCATCTTAGCAGCCATACCTTTCTAAAGTCCAAGGCTGAGCCTGGACCTCTTCAGTTTGGCAGACGATGATTCATTCTACCATAGACTTTATGTTTAGGACTACAAAGAAGAATGGCCTTAAAGTCTTTAGAGGGAGGCAAATAATCAGAGATAAACTCTGAGGGGGTTGTGGGGGTCCTTCAATACAGGTATGAGAACATGAATTTCTATAACTTATCCAAACACCTGATTGGATAAGAACTGTCTAAGAATAAAAGGCCTATCATAGAGTAATGACAATCCTTCTGTTGGAGGTAGAAAATCTGTGTGCATACACACATGCCTCTAGCAGGTGAGATGCCTCTAGCCCCATGAAAGGATTTGACCATATCTTGGACTACTTGTAGGTTCACAGACCTAGTGAGAATCACTCTACAAAGCTATGGTAATCTCTCTTAACCAAGGAGTTCATACCGACTGATCTTTCTCTGCTCGATGATCTGGTTAATTGTACTAGTGTGGACTTCACCCAAGGAAGCCATTACCATGAGGCACTGGCATGACCCCTAGAAGGTTGATCGCTGACACCATCTTTGAAATTGTGAATGGCAAGATTTTATTTAACAGAGGAAGGGGAAGAAGTGGAGAAGGGGAGTCATGGACATGATTCTATTGAAGTCAGAGTGAAGCAAGATGACTGTGATGTTAGTATTTTTCCTGTAGTTCCAGAATGTGTGAAGATCATGCCCTTATTATTTGATGGAGTTAGTGGGTGCTCCTTGAAGTGGGGGTGACATCCATTTTTAAATTCCATAACCTTATCTGTAACTGACATGTGATTATAACACCACAATTCTCTTTAATGCAGTCTGTAAAACACATTGATTTTATAGCTCCCCAAACCGATTACATTAATATCTGTGCATAATTAGTTTACACATTACTAAATTACTGACAGATTAAAAGTGAAATAGTGCAGTTCATACTCAGCCGCATAACTGCCAGAAAGGAAATTAATATGGATTCAAATGGTCCTTGGAGACCTACATTGAAATAGCAGAAATCTATAAAGACTGCTTGCATTAGGAAATTTCTATCAGCAACATGTTTGTGGTTGATGCTTTCCTAAGTCTGCTAATATGAGCTGAGTGGTGCAGGAAATGATATGTGAACGGTGCTTTGCCTTTTACCAACTCACGACTGTGTTTATTAAAAAGCAAATCTTTAATTGTGCCATTTGATCTCCAGGAAAGGCAAGCTTCCAAGTTGGAAATGAAAACTTTCTGCCTTTTCTTACTTTTCCTAATGACCTAAGTTCTAGGATTGGAACTCAGTTCCCTGACAATGCCTTCTCAGAGCAATGACACGTTTTTTGTGGTCTTTTCTCCAGCCCCCACTAGACACTTACCTATCGGATTTGTCTCCAGAGCAGTGTTTTTGTTCTCCATGTCCACAATGGCCAGCAACATGTGTGTATTTGTGGGGTGGAGGACTGGGAATAGGAAGGGTGAGGCAGTTTTGTATCCATCCACAGAATAAACTTGTTTTCTGATGAATACAAATAGGTAGGTAGGTAGACTCAATCTTTTTTTCTATTTTTTTAACTTTTCATATGTATTAAAGTTTTCTGTCCTTTGAACACTGTAAATCATTTGTCCAATTATGAGTTCAAAAATAAACAAAATTTTTTTCTCCATCTGATAAGACACCACATTTGAACTCTCTCCACAGGAAAGACACTTGTACTCTGTTGAATTAGGAAGAATGTTAACACTGAAGAAGGTGTTGATTATAAATGAAGTTACAAACTGTGGAACACTTTATGTGCTGTTGGTGGGAATGCAGATCAGTTCAGCCTTGTGGAAAGGAGTTCAGAGATTTCTCAAAGAACTAAAAATAGAATTACTATGTGACCCAGCAATCCCATTACCAGGGGTATACCCAAAGGAAAAGAAATTGTCCTACCAAAGAGACACCTGTTCTCCTATGTTTATCACATAGCACTATTCACAGTGTCATGGAATCAAGCTAGGTGCCCATAGTGGATTTGATAAAGAAAATGTGGTACATATACATCATGGAATACTATGCAGTCATAAAGAAGAATGAAATTATGTTCTTTGCAGCAACATGGATGCAGCTGGAGGCCATTATCCTAAATGAATTAACTCAGAAACAGAAAATCAAGTACTACATGTTCTTACTTATAAGTCGGCGCTAACCATCAGGTACATACGGATACAAAGAGGGATACATAGACACTGGGGATTCTTCTAGAGTTGAAAAACTAGTAAACTATTGGGTACTATTTTCACTATTTGAGCGATGGCATCAACAGAAGTCCATACTTCAACATCATGCGATATACCCATGCAACATACCTGCACATGTACTCCCTGAATCTAAAACTTATTTATTTTTTTTGAGGCAGAGTTTTGCTCTTGTTGCCCAGCTGGAGTGCATTGGTATGATCTCGCCTCACTGCAATCTCCACCTCCTGGGCTCAAGCAATTCTCTTGCCTCAGCCTCCCGAGTAGCTGTGGTTACAGGCATGCGCCACCATGCCTGGTTAATTTTGTATTTCTAGTAGAGATGGGGTTTCTCCATGCTGGTCAAGTTGGTCTTGAGCACCCGACCTCAGGTGATCTGCCCTCTTGTCCTCCCAAAGTGCTGGGATTACAGGCAGCAGCTACCATGCCCAGTCAAAGCTTTTTTAAAAAAGGAAAAAATGTGAAGCAGCTACCAGTCATTATTAGGGACAAGATCCAACATTAGTGAATACTGGCTACGTCCCAGAAACTCTATGGGGTATTTTATTCATATATAGGTTCTCACCACCATAACCCTCACGGTAGTATCATTATCTCCACTTTATTAATGATGAAAGTTGCTCAGAGCGACCTGACCAGAATATAGTAACTTGACCAACTTCACATGGTTAGATAAATAAGAGATCCAGGTTTTCAATTATTTTCTATTTGCTTCCAAAGCTCAAGTAGGAAGTGGGGAGACAGACCAAAAGGGAAGAGGAAGATTCTGAAGGTACCAGTGATTTTCCATGAGCCCAGTGAGGTGGCTCCTCTATTCTGAAGCTTGGTTTTTAAAAAAATACCTTCCTGAGTACTCAAAGCATGCTATTCTATGTTTTAACCTTTATCATTGTATTAGTTATCAATTGCTAATTGCTGTGTAACAATCACTCCAAAATTTAGTAGCTTAAAACAATATTTGCTAGCTCAGTTTCCATGGGTCAGGAGCCTAGATGCAGCGTAGCAGGGTCTTCTGGCTCAAAGACTCTCACAAGGCTACAATCAAGATGTCAGCCAGGCTGCTGTTGCCTCCAGGCCAGACTGGAGAAGGACCACTACCAAACTCACTTTGTGATTGTTGGCAGAATTCCGTTTCTTGGGGGCTGTTGGACGGAGGGTTGCCCTCTGTTCTTTGTCAAATGAGCTTCTTTATAGGCAGCTCACAACATGACAGCTCACTTCATCAGAATAAGCAAGCAAGAAAGAGAGAGAGTAAGATGCAAGAGATTCAAGGGGAAAGTCACAGTCCTTTGCAGCCTAATCTCACAAGTGACATCCCATCACTTTTGCTATATTCTATTTGTTCAGAGAACGTCATTAGATTCAGCCCAACTCAAGAATATAAAAACCAGAAGACAGAGATCACTGGCAGCCAGATTATAAGCTGCCTGTCACAACCATGAATTCACCTCTTCATTACCTAGGTTTGTTTATTGTATCACCAACTAATTGTTGATTTCTTACTATGTGCCAAGCTTTGTATTTGGAACTACAGATATGCTGGCAAGGAAAAAATAATACTGTAGCAAAATACAGTATTATTTCCGTTAATAATAGAAATAACAAGCACATACAGTGCCTAGTATGTGCCAGGGAACATTGTAAGTGTTCTGTATGTATCATCTCAATCCTCATAACAGTCTTATTAAGTAAATACTTTTATTATTCCAATTTACAGATGAAGATAACTAAGGCACAGAAATGTTAGGTAATTTGGTAAGGTCAGGAAGCTAGCAAGTGGCAGAGCAGAAATGCAGTCCCAGGCTGTGCATGTTCAGATCCTGTTCTTTTCTTAATTAATAAGCTATATCCCTTCCCTCATTTTAATATCATCTGTGAAAGATTTGTAGGAAGGTAGATTGGAGATGACTGGCTATAGCAGCAGAGAATCTAGCTCCAGGTTACTGCAGAAGCTCAGGTAGAGAATATGGGAGACTGGAATATGGTGGCACAGGATAGGGAGAGATGTGACTTTGTTGAAATAAATGTGAGGTAAGAAGCAGCAGGATTCTTTAAAGACTTGGAAGTTGGGTTGTGGGAGAAAATAGAATGAAATATGGCACATAGGCATCTGGTATGAATAAAAGCATACATAAAGAGAATGGCCTTTGAGAGAAGGCTGGCCATTTTCTCCATAGCAACAGAAGAGAAGAAGGGATGTTATCTTCTACTCCCACCATGGAACAGATGGGGAAACTGACGCCCAGGTACTTTAAGTCACTTTCTAAAAATCACACAGTCAACAGGATCAAAGTGATTGCTTGAACTTCTTGGTTCACATTTCCTAAACAGTGGAACACATCAGTGGAACAAAAGGCATCAGTCATGTCTACCTATGATTGGTAGTCATTAGGCTGTTCACCAAATATTTCTCTATTTCCTTCTTCCAGGCACTTGGCAAGATTGCACCTTCTTGCCTCCTTTGAAATTAGGATAGCCATGAGACTTTTGCTCTGACCAATGAAACACAAGTGAAATTTGCAAGTATCACTTCCGGATGCAAGCTTTAAGAGCCACTGTGTGATTTACCGTGACCCTTTCCCCCTGCTACTGTGATCATGGGAGCACAGGTTGAAATGGAGCGTCCTTTTGCTGTGACTCCTGAATGATCAGTAAGATTAATATGACTGGAGTACCCTGCTAAATTACACTGGGCATGTAACATGAAGGAGAAATAAACTTTGGTTGGTTGAGTTATGCCAATGAGCTTTAGGGTCTATATTAGTCAGGATTCCCAGAGAAACAGAAACCTACGTACGTATGTGTGTGTGTGTGTGTATATATACATACATACATATGTAACATATATATATGAACAGAGAGAGAGATTTATTTTGAGGAATTGACACATGCAAATATGGGGGCTGGCAGTCTGAAATTTGTAGGGCAGGCCAGCAGGCTAGAAATTCCAGCAGATGTGAGTACTTCAGTCTTGAGTCTAAAGGCAATCTAGATGCAGAATTCTTTCCTTATTATGAGACCTCTATCTTTTCTTTTAAGGCCTTCAATTGATTGGATGGAGCCCACCTACATTACAGAACTTGAGTTTGACCAAACAAGTGAGCACCATAGTCTACCCATAAAATTAACCATTACAGGGACTGTTTGCTACCATGGCATTACCTGTCACTTTTGACTAAACTTGCTCCTTTGTCTCCTCCCCTCCAAAGAGAATGGAGTTTAGCCTCAGTAGAACTGTCATTATGAGGATTCTGCTTTTTAAAGTATTAATTTAGTTCTTCCTTAAAAATATGAGTTTTCATTTGTCTTCATCCAAGAAACTCTGGAAGGATGCTGGAGAATCACAGGACACACTCTCAGCAGGAGACACATGTATAGATGCCAGTTGCTTCTGGTCACAAAATCCAAATGCCCTCTAAAAACAGTAAACTGACATCCCAAATGATGAATGAGCAGCCCGAGAGCCTTCTGCAGAAGAATACTTAGTCCATAAATGGGTTAATGGTGATTCAGGTTCTCAGGAGAGTGCTAATGAAATAGTCCCAGAAAGGATATTCAAAATGATCTCACCTGGCTGTGGTTGCCATGGAAACCCATTTCCCTTATTTGTGTTTCTTTTCCCCCTCCCCAAATTACTAATAGTAATAATTTGGCCGGTTATTAAAAAAGACAAGGAATGGGCCGTGTGAACCCAGGCAAGAAATGAAAAGTGAAAGTGAGAGAAAGGAGTGTTAAATAGAAAAATGGATGCATCACTGAAACAGTTTCAATTAGGTAGTGGGTTATTTCCTTCTCTTGGATGGGAATGTATGGTCATTTAATGTTGCAGAGACAATGCAGGAAACACTTATAATTCAAGAAGGGAGGTCTTATTTTCTTTAAGACTAAGGTCTCAGCTGGGTGTGCTGGCTCATGCCTGTAATCCCAGCACCTTGGGAGGCTGAGGAGAGCAGATCAGGTGAGCCTAGGAGTTTGAGAACAGCCTGAAAAATAAGGCAAAACCCCATCTCTACAAAAATTAGTTGGGCGTGGTGGTGTACACTTGTAGTACCAGCTACTCAAGAAGTTGAGATAGTAGGATCATTTGAGCCCAGGAGATGGAGGCTACAGTGAGCCATTATTACACTGTAGCACTTTAGCCTGGGCAGCAGAGCAAGACCTTGTCTCAAGGGAAGAACAAAAAAAAAAGATGACTAAGCCTTCAAAATAAACCTTCCTCAGGAAAGATTCATACATTTCTTTGGGTGCATAAAACTCACTTCTGCCCACAAATCACACATACAACCTTATCCATGACCACACTCTCCTAAATTCCATATCAACACACCACTATCTAATTGTGTCTTTCTTGATGTCAGCATGTATGACTTGGATAGTAAGCTTCTAGCCTAATGGGTCTTACATGTTTGAGGCAAATAGACTCCCTTGAGAATTTCAGAAAATCAACCATCTCCTCAAAAAATACAGATGAGCATATGCGTATAGAAGTTGTTGGTCTCACAAGTTTTATGGCTCTCCTGAAATCAATTCAGGAAATAAATTGTGTAGATATACAGTTGTTAGACTGATGTGGGACTGGAGATAATTTTATTTTCCAGTGAATGACTTTCACCTTCTTCTGGAACAACTTTCCTACCTTAATAAACACAGTAGTTATTTTTCTTGGGGTGTCGTGGTGGTAATGAGTTCATACTCTTAATGCACTTAGTAGGAGCTTTAGTGGGATCATTATCACTAAGCTTTCAAAGGACAGTAGATGATGCAAGTGTACACGGTTGGGCTGTAGATGATCTCAGCCTGGTAGAGAAGACCTCCAGGAGATGTGACCACCAAATCCCTTAATCTTTCTCCTCTCTACCCCCCACAATGTATCTTTTTCCTAAAGGTATATTTAGATCTATTCATAGATCTCTTAAGACAATGGTAGAGTGACATAACCAATGTGTAATAACGTTTTCTTAAGGGGAAGATAAACGACTAGCATTTCTTAAGCCTTCAATTCACAGGAGGCCCCTATCTCATCCTCAGCCTCATCCTCAGCCTCAGAAGTAGGTTGCATTTTTCCTATTTTATACATTAAGAAACTGGACTTTTGAAAAGTGAAATAATTCATTCCAACTCTCCTAAGTGCAAGGAGTGAGATTTGAATGGAGGTGTGCCTGGGTCCCATTCTGAGGTGCCATCACACCACACTTCCTCCAGAAAGTGAGGCATAATATCAGCATGGAAGGTGCTTTCATGCGGAAAGGTGGGCTTCTTTAGAGCCTTTCTGGAAAAAGTTGCAGACACAAAGATAAAGAATGAATGGAAAGGCATTGGGTTAGGAATCCCTCCTAACAATGTGTGTGATAGTTAGAACACAAGATTTGTATTCCAAAAAAAGAAAGTTCTTGCTACTATATACATTGTTTACCATCGATAAGCCTCAGTTTCTGTAGCTATAAAGTGGCAATTATAATAGTACCCAGGTATAGGCTTTTTATGGGGTTTAAGGAAAATAATGTATTACAGAAAATAATGTGCCCCGCATCATGCTTGGCTCATAACAAGGATTCAAATATTGATTTGTGTTTTTGTTTTATATAGAAGCTTCCCCTGCCAAAGTCACCTCATTAGGATGCACTGAAGTCTTGAGGTCAGAGAGATGTGGAGAAGGGTGATATTTGTTTTGTGGAGTTCTGCGGTGGACAGCAATTGAGGTCCCCGATCATGCGGATTAAACTCAAAATTTCTCCCCAGATGGGGTGTGGTGACTCACACCTATAATCCCAGCACTTTGGGAGGCCAAGGTGGAGACTTACTGGAAACCAGGAGTTCGAGACCAGCCTGGGCAACATAGAAAAACCCTGTCTCTAAAACAAAACAAAAGAAAACAAAAACTTAAAAATTAGCCAGGCATGGTGGTGTGTGCCTATAGTCCCAGCTGCTCTGGAGTTTGGGTGGGGAGGAACACTTGAGCCCAGGAGTTTAAGGCTGCAGTGAGCTATGATCGTGCCACTGCAAGTTAGCCTGGCAACAGAGCAAGACCTTCTCTCAAAAAAAAAAAGTATTTCCAGCTAGTTGGTAGTAACATTATCCACAAAAGCTCAGAATAAGTTTGGTTATTTTCTACATTTTAAAACTTTATAACTTAATTTATTTATCATGTATTTTAAAAATAATTTTTCCTTTATTATAAAAGTTATATTTGTTCAATTTTTTTTTTTTTTTTTTTAGAGGGAGTTTCGCTCTTGTTACCCAGGCTGGAGTGCAATGGCACGATCTCGGCTCACCGCAACCTCCACCTCCTGGGTTCAGGCAATTCTCCTGCCTCAGCCTCCCGAGTAGCTGGGATTACAGGCACGCACCACCATGCCCAGCTAATTTTTTGTATTTTTAGTAGAGACGGGGTTTCACCACGTTGACCAGGATGGTCTTGATCTCTTGACCTCGTGATCCGCCTGCCTCAGCCTCCCAAAGTGCTGGGATTACAGGCGTGAGCTACCACGCCCAGCCTATTTGTTCAATTTTTAAATTAGTTGCCAACATATGAAATTGAGTATTTTATATAACATAGTGAAATTTCAGGTTTCTCTCTAAAACTTAGAATCCTAGGAATCCAGACTTCATTTCCTCAACAAATACATGACCCAGAGCTAGTGCCATCACTCCCTACTATCTCTGAGATGCAGTCCACATCTCTGCAGTCCACATCTCTCATTTATATTGTCTGCCGGAAATTACAAGAATTTGAATTCTTATAGTTTGAGAGTCACAACTCTTGATTATCAATCAATTAATCTTATCAAAAAATAAATATTTCAATTTACTTGATAAGAGAAAAGAGACGTTTGGAAAATTCAGTTATGTGCAGGGGAAAAAAAAGTTATTTTATATTTATCCATCTCTGATTTTCTCTCTTGTTTAGCCCAGAAGAAAGTAGAGCTGCAATGTAAAGGCTGTTTCTAGCATTCGTAAAGTTACATGCAAGCAATTGCATTTTGCCTTACAAAATATGCCCATACATACTGTAATGAATTGAATCATTAAAATATGTATACAGTCATAGAAAAAAGACCAGAAAATAGACACACATCCCACTTTTGCTTTAAGTTGGGTCATTACTAAAAGATGTTGCAGGGCTGAGGGCAAGTTTCTGCTTCAGGCAACTCTGTATCACCTCAGGCTGTAGGATCGCTTGAAGCCAAGAGTTCAAGACCAGCCTGGGCAACATAGTGAGATCCTGTCTCCAAAAAAATAAAAATTAAAAATTAGCCAGGCACGGTAGTGAGTGTTTCTCCAGAGGCTGAGTTGAGAGGATCACTTGAATCCAGGAAATCAGGACTACAGTGAGCCATAATTAAGGAACTTCAGCAATTTCTTAAAACGTTAATGAAAAAAGTTAAAAAGGCAGAAAAGAAATGTCTAGACTCTGAGTCATCTCTGAAATCAACCAAGAACAACAGCAAAGAAAAACAAAGGAAGAATCTGCTTCTGTGAAATTATAACTCAGATGATGTTCACCAGGTACTTGGAAGAGAAGGAAACTGATCCTCTACACCTCTTAAATGAAAGAAATAAAAGAAATAAAGAGAACCCAGGGTAGGGGATGGGGACACACACACACACACACACACACACACACACACACGATTTTTTTTAATATAGAAAATGTTGGAGAGAAGCAAAAAGAATAAATAGAATCAATTACAATGACTATCTTTAGTAACATTTTTATTTTGCTTCTTCATTTGGCAAAATATGACAATACTTATTAAATATTATTTTCTGCAGAAACATTTTAAATATTGCTCAGTCTTCTGTTCTTATATACACAGAATATTATTTTTAAATATTTTGAATATTGCAAACAACAGTTCACAGACATCTTTATAGTTAAATCTTATTTATATCCCTGGTTATTTCCTTAGCAAAAACTTCTAGAAGTGACATTGCTGGACTAATAATCTAAGCCATTGTCTGTAAAAAGTTCTATTTATATTTTAATCAGCAGTGTGTGAGAATTCCCATTCTTCCACATCCTATTGCTGAGTATTTAAAATCTTTCAATGCCATTTGGCTAGAATGATGGTTAATACTGAGGGTCAACTTGATTGGATTGAAGGACACAAGGTATTGATCCTGGGTGTGTCTGTGAGTGTATTGCAACAGATTAACATTTGAGTCAGTGGGCTGGGAAGGCAGATCCACCCTTAATCTGGTGGGCACCATCTAATCAGCTGTCAGTGAATATAAAGCAGGCAGAAAAACTTGAAAAGGGAGACAGGTCTCGCCTCCCAGGCTACAGCTTTCTCCCGTGCTGGATGCTTCCTGCCCTTGAACATCCGGACTCCCAAGTTCTTAAGTTTTGGGACTTGGGCTGACTCTCCTTGCTCCTCAGCTTGCAGACAGCCTATTGTGGGACCTTGTGATGGTGTAAGTTAACATTTAATACGCTCCACTTTACACAACATTTAATACGTTCCCTCTACGAGAACCCTAATACAGGTAGGTGAATTATTTGTCACTGTGTTATTTTTCTTTTGTAAATTGTGTTTATCTTTGTCTTGTAAAGTTATGAAAACTTTTTCTGTATTGACCATATTGTATATGCGTGTGTGTATATATATATATATGTATATATACACACATATGTATATATGTGTATATTTAAATATGTTACCCACTTTGTCCTTTCTTCTTAGTCATAATTTTTGGTATGTTTTCATGGGCAGGCATTTTTAGTATTTCTGTAGTAAACTGAATTCATTTCTTTTATGATTATTGCCTTAGGTCTCCTGCCTCCCCAATTCGATATTGTGTAAATATCCACCACCATATTCTTAGAAAATAATTATTTCCTTTTTTACGTGTATATTACATCTAAAATTTTATTATGGTTTCAATACTTATATCTATATAAGAGTTTCCTTTTAATACTTATTGCTAAACCTCAAATTTATTCTTTCAGTTGTATGGCTCAGAGACTACCTTTTCTGTCCTCCCCTAAATGAATAGGCAGTTGCCACAATACCAAAATATTGAATAATACACTACATCTTCCTTTTATTTTAAATGCCAGTTTTATTATACACAAACTGCTTATGTTTACTTGGGAATATTTCTAAGACTTCTGTTCTGTTTCATTAATCCTATGCCACATCACTATAAGATGGTCTCACTCTGTCGCCCAGGCTAGAGTGCAACAGGGCGACCTCACTGCAATCTCCACCTTCTGGGTTCAAACAATTCTCCTGCCTCAGCCTCCAGAGTAGCTGGGACTACAGGCATGCACCACCATGTCTGGCTAATTTCTATATTTTTAGTAGAGATGAGATTTCACCATGTTGACCAGACTGGCCTCGAACTCCTGGCCTCGAGCTCCTGGACTCAAGTGACCCGCTGGCCTCAGCCTCCCAAAGGGCTGGGATTACAGGTGTGAGCCATCATGCCTAGCTGACTTTATAAGATATTCTAATGGTGGTAGTGAATTTGGAAACGTTCCTTTGTCCGCCTTGCAGGGCATGAGACAGGAGTATGGCTCGTTTCTTCTGTGCCCCAGTCCTCACACCTCTAGGGGAGCATACAGACGGGCAGCTGTGGGGCTCTGACCCCACAGCAGTGTCTAGGGATGAACGTTTACAGCCAAAGCACCAGTGGGGTGGGGGGAAGGTTGTTACAGGGTGCTCTTGTGATTTACCATCTATAGGCAGCTTGTCTAAACCAGCTCAATTAGACCCCCTTGTTTAACACAAGGACAGAGGGCTTTTTTTTTTTTTTTTAACTGTGCTTTAGATTCTGGGGTACATGTGCAGACCATGCAGGATTATTGCATAGGTACATACATGGCAAGGTGGTTTGCTGCCTCCACCCTCCCACCCCCGTCACCTATATCTAGCATTTCTCCCCCTGTTATCCCTCTCCAACCTTCCCACCCCCTGTTGTCCCTCCCATAGACATCCCTCCCAGCAACAGACCCCAGTATGTGGTGCTCCCCTCCCTGTAGGACAGAGGGCTTTCTCTATCCCGGGATCGTATCACACATGGGCTTGGAGAATGAGCGCAAGGTTTTATTGAGTAGAAGTAGCTCTTAGCAGATGAGGAGCAATAAGCGAGATGGTTTTCCCCTGGAGTCAGGCCTTTTGGTGGCCTGACTGGACTGCTCAGGCTAAACTCTGCGTCATTCCGCGGTGTGTTCTCCAAGACCAGCTGTTTGCACCTTCTTCTACCCACGTGTTCCTCATGACGTCACGCCGCTGGCCTATCTGCCTGCTACGGTGTTGGGTTTTTATGGGCCCAGAATGGGCGCATGGCAGGCCCGCGTAGTCTTGGAAAATGCAACATTCGGGCGGAAGGTAGTAGTGCCTGTCTTCACCTAGGTCTGTGAGGGTGGAGCCCTGGCCGGAGACCACGCCTCTCTCTACCCAGCATTTCCCTGCCCCGCTTCCCTATCATTTAGAGGGATCACATTCTTCCCTTCCCAGCACGGCTGTATCAGGAGAAATTCTCCCTTTTCTTCCTCTTTTCCAAGCATTCTTGATTATTCTTATGCATCTTTTCTTCCTCCTAAACTCTAAAATTATTTAATGAAGTGAAAAAATCATGAGAAATCACGATTCATTTGTAGTCTAATTTGGGGAGGGTGTGACGATGAGTGTAATTAAATTACCTTTCTGTGGCTCTGGACAAAGGGGGTCGTTCTTCAGAATCATCCATATTGGACAGATGTTTCTTTAAATTAAGAAAAAAAGATTTTTTTTTCTCTTGAATACTTTTTAATGTCAGAGAAACTGTGAATATAGAATTGTTCTAGCTTTAGATTTCTTCCTTTTTACGAACTTTCTTATAGCAAGGCATGAGGAAGTAGCAGACAGACACTGGAAAGATTTGTGAAAGAAAATTAAGTTTTACTTAGGAAAGGAAAATGTTAACAGAAAGACCTGGAAAGAGATCCCATTTTGGGCGACAGCTACCTGGACAATACTCTGTTCTTAGGATGTGGCCGTCTGGTCCTCTCCCTTTCTTCTTGCTATGCTCCAAAGAGCAAATGTTTGGCATTTAGGAGTCTTTTTTTTTTTTTTCTTTTGACTTGAAAAGACATACATCAATGATTTTACCATCGCTTTGAAAACAAATCTTCTAAGGCCAGAGAAGAAATAGTTCTTAAAAAAAAATTAAATTGTACTTTTTTTAGATTTTATTATTTCGGCTGTTATTTAAGAATGGTGAGAAAGTTTTACAGCCTCGTGGAAAAGAGCTGTAGCATTTCTTCCACAAACTATCCCAAGTAGTGAATGTATTTAAATCGGAACATGATACTTTCATCATTGTGTGGATGTGTGTGGAGAAGAGAGTGGGTAAGTTCGTTTATTTGTAAAAGGGGTGAAAACCTTATAAGGCAGGAATAAAGATGCATCACATACGATATCGTTATATCCCGTGGTAAAAATCTATAAAAATTATAAATAGTACTGCTGGGAATAAAATGATTGAGAATACAACCTTTAGTTTTAAAATCGATTTTTCACAGTTATTTTAGAATAAATCCAATGCAAATGCAAAATTCTTCAGCCAAGAGATATGGGTTAGCATTAAACCAAATGCTAAAAGCTCTTACATTGCATTTTATTCAGTTTAAGAAAACTCAGAAATGTCCAAAAGGTTACATTCCTGATTCTATCATCATAATGTAAGCCTGTCGCATTCTCTTCAAATCGTTTTTTACATTCAACAGGACAGATGGCTTCTTGGTCCTCTCCTGGAATTTCCAGCCCTAGTATGGATGTTTCTCTTTGCTCTGTTTCTCTGGGTGAGGGTGAGTGTCTGACTGTGTGAAATGTACCTGAACAAAATGCCAGACCTGTCCATCAAGTGATCCTTTTTTCAGTCCAGTAATGATGTCTGATACAGTGTTCACAGGATCATCTTTGGTTTTCTTAAATTGAAACAGCCTATTCCAGCGCAAGAGAGAGCTTATGTTGAAAACATTTTGGCAACCACAGCGATGGGTTTGTAACTCAAGTAACAAACTGCACCTATTAGGTTTCTCCACTAAGAGCTGGTTGTGTTAGCCTATCAGATTTCCAGGCTTCGGACCAGACACATTGAAAAGAAACAATCTCTACCAGGTTTTGACATCAGATTTTCTTTGATAAATATATGGGAGGAAAGGACCCTTCTGTAATTTTTCTCTGGTGTTTACAGGTATCGCTGGTTTTGAAAGTAGAATAGGTATGCAAATAGGAAACACCATGGCTGAATTTGTTTCAGATGTTCTCTGTTTACAGAAATACAAGATTCATTTGTTGTACCTGGTGGCTATTAACTGCTCTAATTGTGCTGTAGACTCGTTAACAAGTTTGTTGAAGTTGCACATTATAATTTTAAAGGAGTTAATTGAATACTAATCCAATGCACAGCACAAAAATTATTTGAACCATTTCAAGGAAAGCCGAAAATCCCACCAGCTGCCTCCGTCCTAGTAAATCCCTACCCCTGTGAAACTGAGAAAATGAATATTCAATATTTTTTCCATTTGAGTCTCTTGACATTCTATTGATTCACTTTATTTTCCCAACAATGTTCTGACAGGTTTCCCAATGTGCATTGTGCACATTCTTTGATATTCGTCTTGTGATTGCCTTTGAAAATGAGCGCCGTGGCCAACTTTGGGCCAGGGCTTAGAACTCAGGAGCTCCAAGCCCCTCGCATCCCAGAAGCCAGCACATTCATAGAATTTTACTGTATTACCGTGCAATCCTCACATCTGGGACAGAGTCAAACATCAGAAGAGGAAGGAAGTTCGAGAGTGCATGAAACCCAAAATATGTCTGTGAACCAGGTTACTGCTCTGGGGGACTTAGAGTGGGGCCAGGAGACATGGGAAATGGCTGAACCTACAGATTGTGATAGGGGGCCAAGCGAGGTGGCTCAACCCTCTAATCCCAGCAATTTGGGAGGACAAGGTAGGAGGATTGTTTGAACCCAGGAGTTTGAGACAAGCCTGGACAACCTAATGAGACCCCCATCCCTACAAAAAACAGGAAAATTAGCCCAGCATTGTGGAAGGTACCTGTGGTCTCAGCTACTTGGGAAGCTGAAGTGAGAGGATCACCTGAGCCTAGGAAGGTCAAGGCTTCAGTGAGCCGCAATTACGCCACTGCACTCCAGCCTAGGTGACAGAGCAAAACCTTGTCTCAAAAAAAAAAAAAAAAAAAAAAAAAAGAGAGAGAGAGAGAAAAAAGAAAAGATTGTGTGTGCCAGGAGAAGAAAGTGAAAAAAAAGCAAATCACTTAGAGATGAAAAAGCAGGAAGTAGAAGCAAATAGATGTGGCAGGAAGGTAGCACTCATTTCAACAATTTTTATAAAAGGAATAGTCCGTTGGTTGTTAGAGAAGTGGCCTGACTCATATAGAGGAAAGAGAGCACAGGAACAGGTGAGTCTCCTGTTGCTGCAGGACCTAAAAGCCAGTTGGTCAATATCATCAGTCTAGGGGGTGCCATTAGCACACAATCAGGTGACTCTTCCTTTCTTTTAAAATGGTGTCCTTTGTTAGAAGAGGGGCCTTGCCTCTGTAAAAACTAAATGTTGACTAGAGTTCTTCAGAGTAATGAATGGGGTGTGTGGATTTTTCCCAGAGAGCCTCCTGATCAGCAATGTGGTCTTCTCCATATGCTGTGTCTAATTATTTTGTAACAGGAGCTTAAGTTTATTCATTTTTGCATTTCTTGTCTCCTAGCTCCAAGCAATGCAGATCTTGTATTCTCAATAGTATTTGTAAAATGAATGAATGAATGAATGAAAACTCCATGGTCTGTAATGTAGAAAATGTCAGTGTGGCTTATCTCTCAAATAGGATTCATTTCTTTTCAGATCATGAGTAGCTATGTTAAGCAACTGCTTGTCTATCTGTGTATAATTGATCTGATTGACTTTAAAGATCAAGTTGCAGCTAGCTAGATAGATAGATATAGATAGACAGATAGTTAGATAGATAGATAGATAGCTACATAGATACACATTCTTTGAGGTATCTGTGAAACCCAAAATGTGTTTAAATGATGATGTCTTTGGAATTGCATCTTGAAGTTAGAATATTCTGTCCATTTCTCTCCTAACCATTTTAGTAGCTAAGATCTCAGACTTCTCCACAATTTAGGTCCTTGGTTAAATTAAGGAGCCTGATCAATCAAAATATATCAAGCTGGCTGTTTTGACTGCTTGAGTATTGACTTCAGCAAGCGGGCTGTGAGCTGAAACAAAACCTATCCAATGACAGGGAGAGGCAAGGGGCCTGTCTACCTCCTAGGGCTGCATGCTGACACCTACCATGCTGAAGACAGAAAGCAGAGCCACCAACTACAGCTATCAACCTTCCTCCCATATAGGCGTCCATGGAGCTTAGTTTGGCCCCAAGGTGTGAGCTCTTAGGCAACATGGGAGCCCGGTAAGGCACACTGATGGTCAACCTGGCTCTATAAACACAAGAGAAGGATGCTTTCTTGGTGACCTTGTGCTAGGACCCTCTGCATTGGGCTTGGGTGGCAGTCTCCCGTAGAGAAACCATTTGCTCCTCCAAATCTGGGATGGAAAACTTTTACCACCTACCAAGACTGGTGCCCCTTAGTCTGAAGAGGCTCTGATGGAGTGGGGGAGAATTTCAACTTAAGTCCTTAAAAAAGAGGGACAAGGAGGCTATTAAACAAATAAATGTAATATGAGCAGACTTCTTTCATTTGAATTTTTAAAAAAATATCCCTCTGCTAATGACTAGGTGATTTTCACAGTACTAAATGTGCTGACTTGAAAAATCCGTGGGAGGTCAATAATTTTCCTTCTGCCTGTCACTGTGCTGATTGTGGTCCCCATGCACCTTAATTATAGCACCTACAGGTGGAGTATTATACAGTGTTTACATTAATCAGAATAGATTTACTGAGAGAAATAAACCTGCTGGCTTCCTTACAGTTGCGCTCTCATCAGGCAGCTACTGGGCTGGCCGGCCTGTGGGTTAGTGCCTGGGCCAGGAGCCCAGACCCCAGCCTCACAGCAATAGATGGTCTCAGAGCATCTCTATCCTAAACTGGTGTGCTGGTACTTAGCTAATGAATCAACAGAAGGTTCTATTAATAGAAACTGCATTTCAAAATTTTGAAATCAAAGGAGGAAAGTGTGTGTGTGTGTGTGTGTGTGTGTGTGTGTGTGTGTTTGTAAACAGGGAGAAGGCAGAAGGAGAGAAGAAAAGAGTTAGAGAGATTGTGCAATTGTTAGAGAACTGACTTGATTCTCTACGGCCATGAAGAACAAGAGAAGCATGGGTACTTTAGAGGCATACATTGCCTCCCACCTCAAGTCTTATTTTTATATAAAGAAGAAGAGTAGAAGAGAAACTCTGTTGGGAAATTTAAAAACGACTGAAGAAGGTACACGCAGCTGTCCAGTTGGGATGTGGGAAGAGAAGGGATAGGTTTTGCCATATGTTTGTTGTTTTCTAATTCAATTTTTCTTTGCATTTTGCATGAGGCTTTATTGTACATTTGATGACGAGAGGCAACAGCCTCCATTGACCCAGAGGGCCAATATGGGTGGGTAACTAAAGTCACCAGCTCTTTGCTTAATCTCTGTCCTTCACATTCCTCATCCATAAAATGGGCTTAATAGTAGTACTTGTCTCACAAGGTCATTGTGAAGGTTTATTGCAATAATATGCATAAAGTGCTCACAATAGTGCCTGGAGCTTAGTAGGTGCTCAATTACAGTTACCTATTATTATTATTGCTTTTTAGAAATGAGGTCTTGTTCTGTCACCCAGGCTGGAATGCAGTGATGCAATCATAGCTGACCACAGCCTTGAAAAGTTACCTATTATTGTCTGAAGCCATTGAGAAGGTTGACTATTACAGAGTCAATGAGACTTAGTTTCTAGTTCTGCCTCTGCTAGTTAATAGCAAGGTGATGTTACTCAAGTTTCTAAACCTTTCAAGCCTTAGTTCACTCATCCATGAAATTGTGATTACAGTACTTGCCAATGAGGATTGGACAAAAGATACCTTGCATATAGTAAGCCCTCATAAGTTATTAGTTATTAGCAACAAATGTGGGAATTTTCTAATCTGTAAGAAACGGACACAGCCCTAAGTTTGCCTGATCGAGCTGCGAAGTCACTACCTTTTCCTCAAGATAGATCTTAATTATTCAGTCATTCAATAGTCAACACCCTCCTCAGCATGCTGGGCCTGGGATTTTGGTTATGTCTAGATTTGGCCAATAGAGTCCTGAGAGTACATCTCCATCCTAGAAAAGGAGCTTGCAAAATTGCAGCATGTACTCGAGAGAGAAACCCCCAGGTATGTCCCAAAGATGGAGTAGAGCCTCAAGAAAACATTTCAGTGAAAACAATTTGCATAGCACTTCAGAGTAAGGTTTCTTAAACTGGTTCCATTCATGAAATAGACAGAGTACATGAGGATCTTATTTTTGAAAGAATTCATTCATTAGTCTTTGGGAGGCACAGTTCTGTCATTACTGTGAACAGGTGTCTGGTCTCCTTGGTGGGAACCACACCCAAGAGACACAAAAGCTTCTCCTGGCTTGAGGCCACCAACAAAGGCAGCCTGTGCTTCTCCAGCATCTTGGCTCTGGGCTGAGTCTCCCCCTTGAATAGTTTCTCTGCAGGAACAATTTTAAGGTCAATTTTTGACTTTTTTTAAAAAAGTCAAAAGAGGAAGAAAAAGGAAGGAAAAGAGGGACACCTCACTTTTCTATCTATACCTGGCCTCATTTACTGCTCTTTTACATTCATTGTAAAAATCCAAAGTCCAAGTGGGAAAGAGAGTTCCCAGGCAAAAGAAGATTTTGCTATCATTTGCCAGAACATTCCTTCTTTCTGTTGCCCGTGACTGCAACCTTCCCTCGCCAGTAATAATGAGCCTGTGAAATGCTCATGGAGATATGTTGTTAGGCTGGGGCACTTGGAGCTAATTCTAGAAGGTTCAAATCTTCAGAATGCTACTTCTTGTTTCACTGGTCCAGAAAGAGCTGTTCAGACTATAAGACTGGCAGAAAGGAAGGGCACGGTGTAAACACAGTCCCTGTCTCACCTGGAGCCCTTTTTGCCACTTGCAATTATACGGTTTCATTTCAGTTCTTGCAGCTGAAGCTGACCTTTCTTTGCATTACAGCTAGTTTCATTAACATCTTTTCTTTCCTTCCTTGGTGTGAGGTTTTATAATTTGGTTTTGATGACCAGATTGCTTTGGGGCTCACAGGCAGCATGTGGCACCATCCTGGGCACAGTGGGTACTTACAAAAGACTTAGATGCAATTCTTGCTGCTGAATTCCAGTTGGAACTTAAAAAATAGATGATGTTGCCAGAGTGAATGTCTGACTTTTAGAAACCTAGTGTTTTAGAACCAAAATGGATTTCAGGACTTAAGAATGAACTAACCCCTCCTTTTAAAAATAATGAAAGTGAGGCTCAGACATCACAAGAAACATGAACAAGGACACTTGGTTATAGCAGAGACAAAATACAAAGACACATTTTTGCCCTGAGATTGGCCACAATACAGAATAACAGTTTTGCCACTAATCTTGGACAGTCTTAAGATATGTAACTAATGTAGTCTTTGAAATGATGCCTATTAGAATATTTTAAGATTAATCTTTTCATCCAGATAAGACGAAATGGCTTTAGAACTTTTGCTTTAATGGGAAGAGAAGGCTAATTGGCACATTCTTTGCTCGTATCTAAATGTGTGCTTGAGAGTGTGAAATCACTTGGTAGAACAGTCCTTAAAAACAGTCATGAACAGTGGTCATAGAAAAGGAGGCTGTGGGACTCTGCAGTGAGAAAAGGGTCTTTAGGTAAAGATTCACTTTGCCGGGAAACCTCACAAATTATAAACTAGTGGCATTTCCAGATGAGTGGTATTTTACTTTATGGTTCTTTGAAGCACGTGTGAATCACTCTGCTTATATGAAGAACTGGTTTTATGACGTGAGCTTATGTGGTATCTTAGCTCCCAATTGGCTATCCTGGAGGAAGCAAAGACAGTGTGGCTAATCAAGAGAGCCTCAACTAAATTTCTAGACCTGATTTCTGACCTTAGTTCTGCCTCCAACGAGCTGTGTAACTGGGCAAATTACTTTGACTCTATCAATTTTGGTTTCCTGACTAAAGATTTGTACAAGAGGGTCTCTAATAAGTTGCCAGGTTGAGAAGGGACAAAAAAGAAAGGAAGGAAGGAAAGAAGGAAGGGAGGGAACAAAAACCAAAACAAAAAGAGCACAGAGGCATCCAGTTACATTTGAATATCAGATAAACAATTCATACCTTTTAGTATAAGTATGCCTCATGTAATATCAGGGACATACTTATACTAAAATCAAACCACTATTCCTTTTTTTTCTGAAATTCAAATGTAACTGGGTGTTCTGTAATTTATCTGGCAACCCTAGGCCTCAAATTCTGTAATTCATGATTCTGACTGTATTTGCTCCTAAAAGTCTATGAAGGGGAAAGGGTAGGGGGGAGGAGGTGGGGGGAGAGAGAGAGAGAGAGAGAGAGAGAGAGAGGAGCAATCCCTTGAAAGCACTCAGCAGCTGATTGCTAGTCTGCAAAAGGACAGCTCATGGTATTAGAGGACCACTGTTTCAGAAAAGTCCCTTTAGGCTGAGAGGCAGCCTTAGAGAAAACAACACCTTTTCCTGATGGCATAGGCCCCTCCCATGGCTGTCCTGAGAGCCAGACCTCTTCGTGGGTCTAGGGAGCTCTGTCCCCTGAACCATCTCAGCGGCAGGCAGTGCTGTGCTGAGTGCCCTAAGAAAAAGCCTAGTGAAGAAAGATATCTCTTGTCCCTTCCATAAACAAAGACAAATGCAGTTAATCCCTGTTGTGAGCCACAAGGCCCCCAGAATCAAGAATCCCCACAAGACTGACCTAAACAAATCATCCTTAGGTGGAAACCAGGAATGGATCCAGCCTCCCCTTTCTCCCTAAGTGATGTGGAGAGATGGACAGCACCCACCCCAACCTGTTTGTTACGGGACTGAGTAGGAGTGGGAAGATAGAGCAAGATAGAGAAGAGGATGCTGGAAGGCAGTGTTGCAGTCAGTTAGCGTAGTTAGAAGTGGGATGGAAATACTGAGATGTCCAGCACAACCTTAAAAAATAATTGCAGATAACACTTTATTCTGTGTTGCAGTGAGGTTCCTCCCTTAAGCATAATGACTGCTTCTTTGGTCCATTTAGTTTGGGTCTTTTGCAATTTATCAGAGATGTGTTCCCTGGAGTCTGGGATCCCATTCAAAGCAGTGTGGACTCAAGCATAAGTGTGTTGATTGCATTTCCACAATCCTCAGATTCTGCCCTTGAGAGGGGCTGTCCCTCCACTGATTCCTGGAATGGATGGGCAAACAGAGCCTTAGTGTCTCCAAAAGCACTTCTGAATCCTCCTCACCACCACCGCAGGCCGCCAGGAAATGAATTAACCTGGACACCCAGACAGCTGCCATTAACTCGACCTCCCCTCCATAAAGAAGCACACAGTGTAAAGAGGTTATGGTTAGGGCACGATGTTTAACAGAGAGAAAGAAAAGAGGAGAAACAACTCTTTGCTTTACATGCAAATAAACTCGACTTCACCTTTAAAGCTGAAAACCTGTGCCCTTGGCAAGACGTTTGGGTACTGTTCCAGAGATATTAATCTTCCTCCGTTTACATGTTAAATAAGCCTTTGGAAACGGTTTCTCCAGCACTGTTTTTTCTCTCCGGCACAATCTCCTTCTCTCTTTTTTTAGTACAGTCAGAACTCCCTAGCAGCGAGAAGCCCTGAGGGCCGAAGGTGGAGGCTCCAACACGTGTGGATTTCAGAGCCATCCCCGGCGGCGGGCTTGTGGGGCGGCCGGGCCAGGCCTGCCAGCAGATGGCGCTGTGCCGCACGTTATGGACCCTCGTGTGCCTGGCCGGGGCTGGGAAGGAGACAGACGGCTCAAAGTTTCTAGTGCCATTCCTGGACTGTAACAAATGTTTGTGGAATTAAGTAGTGATTTCCTTTAGTCTGCGCCACTCTCTTACTGGCTGTGTTTTCAGGCCTAGATGTTAACATATGCCACATATTACTTTTTTTTTTTTTTTCCTGGTGAAATCAGGGGTTTCCAAGCACTCAGCCTCATCCTAAGTGTTCTTGTCAACTAGCAAAGGTCTGCATTTTCTGATAAAATAACTCATAAAACTTCCATATTAGGAGCTAAAATGGTTTGGAAGACAAAGGAGTGCTGAGAAATGTAAGTAAATAGAGCACCTAAGATTTTGTCTTTCTAAATAAACAAAGCGGGGAGGGGGTGTTCCTTTGCTAGGCTCAAAAATTACGCATTAGAGCGGGCAGGAGGAGATTCCAGGTATTCGGGGGCGGGGGGAAGTGTCTCTGGCTACTGGGGGGAAGGGGGTTGCATTATGTGATTGCTGGAAACAAGGAGGTGCAATGATCATAGATGGAGAATCGTGGAGAAGATTTAGGATCTGTGAGGAGCATCCAAGGCACAGCCAGAAGTCTGGGTTTTCAGAACCCGGTTAAACAACAATGGGTTAAGGTTGATGAGAATTTCCAGTGCAATTGCTTCACCATGCCAAGTGGCTCCATTAGTTTAGGGTTCAGTATGTATTTAATGTTGCCATAAAATCCGTCTTCTCAAAGTAAACAAGGCAAGTCTGTATGCATCTCCGACAAGATGTATGAAGCTTTGTTTGGGATAATGGATTTGACATGAGTAAAAACACTGGGGATTAAATGGACCCAGCATGGATAAATATGACTAATTGTCATCTCCTCGCATCCGCGTAAACATCTCCAGCACTGCAGACCGGGGGAGACGCCGGAGCAAGGGGTTTTGGGGGCGATTAGTCACTGCAGAATTGATTCACAACTGATTGATAAAGCAGGGATGGAAGGGAAAGTTGAGGGCTTTCCTTCCACATGGAGGTGAATGTCGCGTCTTAGAATTTCCAAACATTTATTGCTCAAATTGAACTGTGAGTCATAGCCCTGAGGAGTGAGTACACGGCTGTTCTGTTGTGTGTGTACAGGGTAACTCTGGGCTTCCTTTACTTAAATGTTCATTAAACTTTTAAAACTGGCAGAATGGCCCAAACATCTTTTATACAAAAGAACAAGATCTGAAATCTTGTCTTGGACTATTTAAAAGATTTCAGCAAGCGACTCAATTCTTGTTTCTCTTAATGTACATAGAGACAATATTTAATTTTCCTCACCTATGTTACTACTTTATTTTGTAAATATTCCTATGCAGATTTCTTTTTCTTAGACGATGAACATATATATCTAACACTAAAATACATTTTTTCAAAGTAAGAATTCAGGCTTTGAAACTTACTCATTTGGCTCAGTAATTATATTTAAGATTATTAAATAATATGAAGGAGTATATTCATTTACTAACATTTTTTTTAACATTTGATTCTGTTTTTCTTTCACTTGTTTTCATTTTTTAAGCAAAGTTTAAGACATTTTCTAACCAAATGTCATTTATCCTATTAATATATGCTCTTTATACCATGGATATAGTTAACAAAGTGAAATGAAACTTTAGTTCTATGAAAAACAGTGATGCTTAAGGCTCACCAAATATTACAAACACTGCAAATTCTATCTGTAATATCCAGAAGTTGATTTTGGATCAAAATTTAGAGCTGTCTTTCAAGCAGAACCACATGAAATTTAAAATTAGTCAAGGATTACAGTTTGCTATGCAGAATGTCTCCACCTCCAATATGAGCAAATGTCATCAAAGTGAAGGAAGAAAAAAAAGAAAAGAAAAGAAAAGATACGATTGTTTTGACACAAGTGAGAGAAGCTTAGTGTCGCTTCATTTTTAACCTCATTTCAAATTATCTTTTAACCACCCTGATATTTCTGCATGGAGATAATCACATCTCATCAGCCTTCTCAAAATCCGGCAGCTACATACCCGGAGCTAATGCTTCTTGTTAAATCATATTGCTAAACAAATTGTTACAGCTCCCGCAGCTGACTGAAGGGAATCAGCTTTGCTGGACGGCCTCTTTTTCTTTTCTTTCCATCATTCAATTTTATTTTCTTTCCTTGGGTAATTTTAATCTTCCAGAAGATGTTTGATTGTTTTTCCTAGAGAGGTTGGACATGAGTTTTAAAAACGTGAAAGCAAATCTGCCCTTTAGGTGATGAAGATAGAGACCTGTTGAAATGCTCCTGGGAAAATGAGCGCATGGTTTCACACCCACGTTTAATAGAAGAAAATCTTTCTCAGCGAAAGCAATGAAATGTGGGGACTTCAGGAGAAGAAAATTACCCTGGTTATAAACATCCACAATCAATTATTCCTAACATCATTCAGGAATTCACATATTGTTGAGGTTTAACAAACGCAGCAAGGAAACTGGGCTTATTTATTTTAGCAGTTTTGCATCTGCAGATGTAAAAATCAAAAGCTCCCTGCTTAACATTTGAAAAACTCCTATGTAAATGACTGACCGCCTTATCTTGACACAATTTGCCTTAACTTCACTTCCTCTCACTTCGTCATTTAATTTGTATGGTTTCCAAATCAGAGTGACTATCATCTATTAGTCCCCCTGGTGACAGAGGGCAGGGTGCTGTTGTATTGGAGTTAATAAAGCAGAAACACAAGCCTAATTACTGGGGAGATAAGCCATGCTGGCAAGGATTCTGTCCTCCAGGTCTGGACCTATCTGCACCCAGACATTTTGGAGGGAGTCTGAGTGCACAAAGACAGATACAGCAGCAGATTGGGCTGCATTTGTTTTCGTATTAGAGGTACCCATACATTTCAGGAATCACTTTCCCTGGAAGATGCGGTGGTAAACTGCATCCACAGGAGGAAACAAGTGTGTATTATGAGTCAAATGAGATAATGGGGGCAAAGGTGTATCATAACTGCAAGGGGGCAAACAAACAGACACTGGCATTTTTTTTTAGAAGAGCATGGATGTGTATTTAAATGTAGTCTACAGGCATATGCATTAAATAGCTCCATGTTGAGTGTGTGTGTGTTTGTGTGTGTGAGAGAGAGACAGAGAGAGAGAGGAAGAAGGAGAGAGAGAGAGGTTGCCTTTCTGATGCCAGCAGTCACATATGCCATGGAATGTATCGCTGTGGAAAAATTAAAATATACCTAGATAAGTACTTACAGAAATACACAAATCTGTGTGTGTGTGTGTGTGTGTGTGTGTGTGTATAGTATAATGTATAGCATCATACTATACACAGCATAATGACTCAAAACTTTTATAGCTTGAACCAGATTGAAATTTGGTGTTTTGATTATTCACAAGCCCATGTTGTGTTTCTGTGTGTTTGCATTATGTGCATATAACTATATCAAACCTATGCAAATTGCACACACATAATTGAGAAATTTCGCCATCATATATGCTTTCTCATATGTATTTATGCAAGACTCCAAGCCTATCATTAGTACTGCTGCTCTCCCCAATGTCCTCCTTCTCAAGTAAACAAACAAAAAAGCCTACCTATGTGGTTAAAATCACTAATATCTAAGAGATATTCATAAAAGAAGAAAAAAGGATACTGTTTCTGCCTCCTGATTTGGAGGGTTACTATTACCAGTGGATACTGTAGCAAAAATGGAAAACTGCGTTCAGAGAGGTAAATCTATTAACACAGCTTTGTCCAACAAATATTAAAATTGCAAAGTAATTTGCCCATTTGACAATGGCTAATGAACTTAAGTATGCAGAATGAACTTTAATAATTAAGGAAATTGTGCAATTAAACTGAAAGCAGCTGAAAATTACAAATAAAATTAACTCTCTGGCGTGGCGAGCATATTACTGCTTCCAGTATCCAACCAGGTTGTGTGGGTGTCAAGAACGTCCGGGAAGTTTCGAGTGACTGTCCATTTCATTGTGATGGCTTACCATAAAGATATTGACCTCTTTTTTTTTTAAACAGAAAAGATCACTAATAATGCTTTCCATGATATGTTTCTGAATTGCCATGTGGTTGGAATTATACAAAAAGTTGCATTGGCAGGGTGTGTTTTAATTTTGATTTGAGGTTTATGATCCTATCTGTGTCTATTTTAAATTTAAGTGGATTACGTTCAGCAAAGATCTTTTTACTACCCTGGCTAGGCTGTCTCATACTATTAGGCTTTATATGTTCAGCTTCTGCAAATCTGTTAATACATAAAACCATAAGAAGCTTCTTATGTGCAAACCAGGTTAGACCGAAGACATCAGATTAATATTTGTTAATGTAGAAGGGCTCTTAATCAGATTTGCTTATTTCATAACAGAATGTTTCTGCAATTATCATAATTGTTGTGCTAAATATGTTTGTCTTTGTATCGGGCTTTGGGCATAATCTTCTCTCTTGAAA
This sequence comes from Callithrix jacchus, assembly GCF_049354715.1. Taxonomy (NCBI): domain Eukaryota; kingdom Metazoa; phylum Chordata; class Mammalia; order Primates; family Cebidae; genus Callithrix; species Callithrix jacchus. Next base: position 9,671,310 of record NC_133521.1, on the reverse strand, counting down.
GCCACTCAATGTGGGACTTGAGATTCCTGCACAAAACCCAATTAATATTAAGATGACAAGCCCCGATGAGCTCCCAAAGAGGCAACAGCTGAACAGACTCTAACATTCTTAAGTACAGATACTTGAGTGATCAAGTACATCTGAGGGAGACACACAATTCAATAATCCCTTTCTCAAGAAAGTCAAGAGCCCTGTGAGAAGCGCGGGAAATCAAAGGAACACATCAGAAAGAAAATGACGGGTCTGGTCCTGTAGCGTCTCTATTAAAATGCAAAAGTTATGGATTTTTTTCGGGGTGATGGGAACCTTTTCTGTTTTCATTGATTTCTTTTTATAGCTTGATGATTTCTCTAAGATTATCTTAAAAGCTTAAAGAAAAAAGGGGCCTCATCAAAAGGTATCTTACATGACAGGAGCATAGATAGTTTTGGTTAACATGATGTAGCCAAGGTGAGGTGTAGTCCAGGGAGAAAGAGATCCCACCCAGTCCTCAGCCTGGGGAAAGGCTGCTGCCTCGATGGCAGCATAAGATTTTGCAGCCACATTGGCTGCAATTGGAAAATCCACCCGACTGGGACCTGGGCCTATTAGGAAGGACTGAGTGGCAGGCTGGCGCTACCTGGGCCTTCCCCAGAGACAGAGTTCTAAAGAGCCGTATTCACAAATGTATTTCCATTTTCATTGTATAAAGCAATTGCCTTTCTGTCTTGACCCCCAATTTCCTGGGCTCGTGAGTGACTCCTTGGATTTACAGCTAAATTCACTATCCAGAGGTGACATCCTAACCCATTGATTTGTAATCAGAAATTAGTTTCCTGCCACTTTAAAAGTGAGGCACTAAGGGGCAGTAAAAACAAGGCTGTCGGAGCTAAATGGAGCTACAGTCCAGGCTCCGGGCCATGATACACTACCTTTCGAATGTATTTATTACATTAAAAAACCTCGGTAGTGCACTTTAAATGGCTGGTGACACTGTCTTAGGTGACTTACTGCTCTGTGAAATCAGTTTTGTAGAAACTCTTTCACGTATGCCAAAAATTAAAAGCACGAAAAAAAATACACACATACAAAACAGCAGGCCAGTGTGAGTGCATTACCATGTACGAGTACCAGTCCATGGAGTTTCTGCCACGTCTGTGCCCAGCATATCAGTGGCAGGAAGCCACTGGGCACGGAGCCTCCCTACAGCTGACGTGTGACTCAAAGTGAAACCAACCAACATGGCCTTTGCTAGTGGCCTGGATAAATCTGGAGGAAGCCTCAAGGGCGCCTGCCCAATGTGGGGTCTTTCCTAGGTGAAAAAGGACTAGTATATATGATTGCATGTCTCCCATATGCACACACACATCTGTACACCTCCCATGTGAACCACCTGGACAGGTCTTTTTAGACCTCCCCTTTGTAGAAAACAACCGAGAATGGGGATAATGATCATTGAAACTACCTAGTCTGGGGTAGATTTAGATTTCCCCAACCTCGCCTGACGTTTTCTAAGATGTAAGTGCTAGAGAGTTATTAAGAAACTGTTTTTATAGATTCCTCTTGGAAACAAGAAACACATCCTACACAAATCCAGCTCCTGGCCAGCCTGAGAGTCCCCATTTCCGTATCCTGCTTGTCACAACGAGGCAGGATTCCACCCTCACCCTGGGAATGATCTAGGAGCAGTGCACCGTTGCATCGAAATAGATTCTTTGCCGCACAGGCCTGGACAACCCCACTCACAGAGTGAGTTGCCCCAAATTGTGAGATATCTGAAGCAAAATGTGTCCCTGTTGCCTTCTGGGGTTCCTGCTAATTAATATTCAAAAGACTCAAAGAGGAAAAACGGATACCTAAATCATACATATGTATATGCCTTTTAAGCTTTATTATAAAGGCAAAATAACCCCTTACTTGGTTAAAATCCAACTTGAGTCAACATACAAAGGTGACTGCACTGTAATCCTAGACATATCTGCATTATGTAGGCATGCTACCGCACCACCAGAATCTCTCAATAGTAATTATTATGCCAAGCACCCTGTTGGCACAATTACACTAAAGCTCTAATTAGTAGCGGTAAGATTAGAACCCCTACATGTTAAATCTGTAGAAGCAACGCTGAGTGAAGGATTTAAAACAGTTTCAAAACATTGTATTGTCTTTATTACAGTCTTTATACTTCAGTAAAGAAGGGTTTTCTATAAAATGCACTTAAAATAATCTGGTCCTGTCACTAAAAATAGGAAAGATAAGGTAATTGCAGTCAAACCTAGTGAGTCGGCTTGCTACCTAGGTGAATTAAATCGAAAATGACAAATCTAGTGAACTCCAGTGGGAGATACATACTTCCTCCCTGCTGGATGCATTGGTGTTTTTCCTACCATCCGCCCGAGGAATGCACAGGGGCCATACTTGTCACCAGCCTGCCTTCCCGGCTTGGCGTTTTCATTACCTTGGAGATAGAAGCCGGGAGTCAGGTCAGTTGCCTCAAGAGCGGATCTTCCTCACCAATCTGATTTCAGCACTGGGAGATTAACCAGTCTCCTTAGTGACAGCGACACCCACATCGAACACAACACAGAATACTTCCCTCCTGAGACACCAGGCACAGCAGGCAGGCTAGCTACCTGCTGGGTATGAAGCTGAAAGTCTGGGTCCTGGAGCTGAGGCCCACAGGGGAAGGGGAGCCCTGGGGCTGAGGAGCTCACCTCTCACTGCAGAGGTCTCAGACAAGTTAGGTAACTGGAGTAGGCTGGGGAGGGGGCGGGGCTGCAGCATCCACCTGAGCACTTGAGGAAAGCAAAAGGGCCATGGGGAGTTACGGTCTCCCTCAAAGAGAGGAGGAAAGCAGGCGTCACTCGCCAAATGCCAGGTGTTTATGTTTGGGTTGGGGAATCTTTTGATTGGATTTTCCCTTGAAACTGAGTAGTCACAACTTCGTAAAATGTTTTAAGGGAGAAAACCTAGAAGCTTAAGCGGGGAGAAAGAAACAAAGTCATTTCATCTGCCTGGTAGTTTCCCACTCCCTGCTTCTAATCCCCCAGCACCTTCCAGAAACAAATGTGTCTTGATCCTCAGCAAAGACTGGCAGTTGAGGAATTCCAGACCAGGGCAGGAAGCATCTTCTCTGTCTCCTGTTTCATGTCCACTGGTGTGTGTGCCCACCCTACCCCAGTTACCTACAAAATACCTGCTCCGGTCAAATCATCATGTTTCTAAGTGAAAAAACAAAGTCCTGGGCACTTGAAGGTATCATGATGGCTACAGACTCTGGTGCAAATGAAGTCGGAGTTGAAATGTACACTTCAGCTACCCTGTGGGCAGCCCTTGGCCTTCCTAGTTTGAGTATAACTAGTTTGACTATGTGACATTGAAAACTCTGAATTAATCTGTCCATAAACATCTAGAGAATAGATAAATGTTTGAAATTTTTGCCTGGGTTTTTTCCATTGAAACAAATGCATTATTTATTTTGCTTCTGAAATGCTAAAGCTTGGCAATCTTTGAGAGGAAGACAGGAGACAAAACTCCCAAAATGTTAACTGTAGTTCTGTATCAGCATCACTAAACAGCATTTCTTCCCCGTCCACCAACAAATTTCCCATAATTACAGTGACACACAGTGAGGGTATATTTATATACCACACATATATAGACTTTAGAAATGGGTAGCCTAAAAGCTATAAAACTGTCTACAAGAATGTACAGTGATAAGAGGGCAGAAGTCACAGGACAGCCTCTGAATCTTAATAATTGTGTGTATTCAGCCATTTGTTATAGCTAGAGTGCTATTTACTGTAAAAATGAAGAATGGGAGAGTATGATACTTTCTGGCTTCTATATTTTATGTCGGCTTCTCTTTCATAGCCCCAGACTGGAGGAAGGAAGTAAAAACATCCCTCTGCCTCATAGGTTATCTAATTGCTGTCATAATTCCTTTATTTATACGCATGTGTGTTTTATCTACAAAAGATATCCACATGAGAGCTGATCTTTCTGCAACTGTTACAGAACTATTAAATGTATATTAGTATGGTCATTTTTATTTAATGGAAACAAATAACAGTTAATCTTATTGGAAGGGTTAAGTGGCTTTACTTGGTAAAGGGCAAATCCCTTTGGATGCTTTCTTTTTTAAAGAATGGCTGCAATTGCTGACAGATGGTCTTTGTCTGAATGTAGCTGAGGACAGATACAGTTTCTTTTTACACATTTATGAAAGTTGTAGATGTAGATGCTTGGTAATATGCTGTGGCCTAGGACAAAGAGCAAGCTTGGTGGACAGAGAGGATTAGATTTCAGATCAGTGACAGATGGCTGGCTTAGCAGAGTCAGATAAAATTAAAAGAGGGGGGCTGTGGGTGAAAAGAAACCACTTTCCATGTAAAAGTTGCATCTTTTAAGACAATGGCAGCAGGCAACATCTATCTTTCTTTCCAACCTGATGTTCAGTTCCTGGATTTAAATTTCTGCTTCAAATACGCATTTCATTTTTGCCTTTGCAGAAGAAATGGATTATTCTTCGTTGATGGAGCTTATCTAAGGGAAACTAAGAAACAACACAATTAACAATTTGTTTTTCAACTTGGCCAGCAAAGAATACTTCCGCTTGCAAAACCACACAGGTTAGCTGCATGTGGGTCCTTACCCACATCACTCCTCCCCAACCTGAACAGACTTTTATAAGCCCTATGGTAAAATCCACATTTTTGCTTATTCCATATGCACCATTTAAACTTATCACATCACTATAACATTCATCAAATAACCATACAACATATTTAGTGTTAATTTGTCACACTGAAATTATTCATAGGTGTCTTGAGTAAGTCCGATAATATTTATGGGTTATGCCATTCCATGTTTTCTGGCAATGCAGTTTGCTAGATTTCATAGATTTACTGTGTCTGCTTTTTTATGACTGACATAGCAATAACCAGATTGCAAAGATATTTATGTTGTTTGTGGCTTAGCAAGATAATTAAAGGATATAAATTAATCAAGTGCAATTAATTAGAAACTTTATGTTCGAAGCAGTCCTTCTTTGCATGTATAATTTATATTTATTGATTTCCTGGCTTTCATTAGCCTATGAGATAACAGCAAAAAATGCATTAGAGAAGAAAATGTACAATTAGCGTGAGAGTGAACCTTGGCATAATGGATAGATCAGCACATGTTTGGGGCAAATATAAAGCTTTGTTAACTGTCATAAGCAGTTACAATTGATGAGTGGTATTTCACTACATATCTTTCAGCTGATTAACGGCGTTTTTAAAGAGTCCCCTTAATGGGAAGCTGATAGGTTGGCTAAATTTACATTTTAATCAGAGTATTTATGATGGAGGCAGCCCTAGAAATTCATTGGCAGCAGGCAGGAGATGTTCCCTGAAAGACCGGGGTAGGGAGGAGGCTGTGGAGGGGGTCCACTCACCTACTCCTTCCCTTGTTATTCGCCCAAAAGTGTCTGGGGTAGGGACGGGCAAGAACCCTAATGGCCTCCTCATAACTGACCCCGTTCTGATTCATCTTCAGGAGAGAGGGCCAGATGTGTGAGACGCCAGGAGAAGGAAGCCATGATCACACTCCATGTGCAGTAGATCCCAAGCACTTTCACCAAGGACTCCACGTATGAGGGAGAGATACTTTGTCCTGAGGAAGGACAGCGCCGTATGTGAATCTGCTTCTCCTAGTTCCTAACTGGGTTGGGAGCCAAACCAACAAGCTCCGAAAACATCACAGGAGAGGCCACAGTGCCAGGGCCAGAGGGCAACCTAGTCATTCATGACTATAGTTCCAGGGCTGCCATTTTGAACCTGGAGGCAGGGCCCCCTCCTGAATTGTAAGCCATTAAAAGTCAGGTTCATTTAAGCCCTAACAGGAGTTAGGTTGTGGAACAGATAAAACTTTTCAAAAGGAGTGAAAAGTAGATCATCATGTAATCATCCCTTCTTTCTTCAAAATAGGCTGAGGCAGTTCTCTGGAATTCCCAGAGAAGACTGAAGTGGTATCTTCTATTACCCTTCCGAGCAATTATATGTCCAGGAGTCTTCAAGAAGGAACACCAGCTATCTGTGAAATATATATCTGTTTCTATATCATGGGGCCTGCTAGGGCAGATAGGGTGTCTTTGTTGGGTAAAGGAGACTCCCTAAGATGTTACCATGGCAGCACATAAGAAAAACACATCAAGTTTGGACAATTAGTGAGGCCACAGCATGGGATTCACATCTAGCTGGTGAAGTGGCCCTTACTGGGTATCTCAGTAGGAGAAGACCTATTTCTTGCTGTCCCCACATGGAGATGAGGCAATAGGGCTGGGCAGCCATGTTCTATGCTTAGTGGCAATTCTCAACATGGTGCTTATACTAAAGAATGCGACGAGGCCCTCTCTCTGGAAAGAAAAACATAAGAGGGTGCTCATTCCTGATTCAGAGACAAACCAGAGAGAACCTCAGTTAGTTCATTAAATGAACAAAATGAACACAGGGAGACTGGTGGTCTGGCCTTTTCTCCAGCAAGGACAAAAACCATTGTCTTCAGTCTTACCAAACCCCTTTTTCTCAACCTTTCATTTTGGTTCCTGTGTAGTCTGAGTGTTCAAAACCTCCTCTCCTATTTCCTGGTGGAATCTCATAAGTGTGGATTGAATATTAACAGAATCTTCCTTATTTCTTCTTGCCTGGGGCAATAAGAGTTGACTTAGTACACCAAAGTCTGGCTACAAACAAGAAACGATTTTTCATTTATCTCGATGAAAAGAAATCCTTACTAGAACCTAAACAGAAGAAATGAGCAAATATGAGATTAATATAAGTGAAGGAGGATACAGTTTCTGCTTCATGTGGTGATAAGCCCTTTTTTTCTTTTCATACTAATTATTATTATCATTATTAGTATTATTTTACCCCTCAATTGCCTTAGGATGTTATCCAAGAGGAAGAGCTTTATCGGCTGGTGAAAGCTCTACAGTGTTATTTATTTCATGTAATAAAATGTATGTAATGATCATGATTAATGTTTGTTTGTTGTTGTATCATTGTGTTTCCCTTCCAGTCTCAGTGTGATACTGGTTTAATTAAACTTGGGAGAGGGCGGGTGTGGGGTTGGTGACAAGCTTCAGAACTTTATACAACAATGGAGTCTGGATTTTGTTGCATTCACATGTCGACTGAGATGAAGATGTCCCTATAAATGACTGATTCTGTTTGTTCTTAGAAAGGAAAGTCCATTCTCCATCCTTTATTGTGTAATTTACAGATAAATTTGTTGTGCTTCAGACCAAATGCTTTTATGTACAGAAATTGCAATGACAGTAGAAATTATGGTAATTGAAGAGTGCTCTATTTTAGGTTTTCTCTGATCACATGAAGTGATCATCAGCGTCTTTCGTGGCCATAATCATGCCCCAGATTCCACATTATTTTTTATTAGTTTGTTATTCAGATTAAGCATTTGTTCAGGGAAGAGAAGGGCTGAGAGAGAAAAGCAAAATGTTGTCTTTGATGATTGATCCTCTCCCCTGAGGAAAAATTAGATAGGTCTAGTTGGAGCTTTTTTTTTTTTTTTTTTTTTTTTTTTTGCATTTCAATGCACCCAAAATCAGTTTGCAAAGACTCCTATTACATAATTTCTTCATCTTCTTGGGAAAATCCAATGTGGATCCTAAATGAATGCCATAGAGCTTTTAAATAAATGAATATATTTTAAAAGTTTTGCAAGTATAGTTTGGATGTGCCTTACCTGAATAACATTCATAGCACTTCACAGTTTACAAAGCACGTAAACACCTACTATCTCGTTTTAACATTATAGTCTGTGGTGGAGCCAGGGCATGACAATGTTTTACATAGCATACATCTCATACCATGATATACATATGATGCTATGTCTATTTTTCTGCAACTTGCTTTTCTCCCTTCAATAACATATTGCGGATATTCTTTGTGTCGGTATGTGAAAATTTGGTCTCACTGGAGACATTTAGTATGCCTTCAGATTTTTCTTATTATAATAATGCTGAATTAACTTGTGAATGCATATGTATTCATGCGTACATGTATACATACATATATTTGTATACATAACATGTGTGCATATGTTACCTGTGTGTGAGAACGAGTCAGGGTAGAGAGAAAGAAAGAGAAGGTTTATAAAAGTATTTAGGCAAGGTAGAGTGTTTTGGATCAGAATATATATAATTCAAATTTTTGACAAAGTCTGCTAAATCCTACAAAGAGATTCTACCAATTTATAACCTACAACAATATATACAGAGCTCATTTTCCCATTCTTCTAGCTCTGGATATCAATCTCTAGTTTTTGCCAACTTAAACAAAAAGTATTGTATTATTTCCTTTGTGTTTTCCCAATTAGTAATGAATAATAGAGTACCTTTTTGTAAGTTTGTTAGTCACTCATATTTCTCTTTCATAGCATTTCCTGTTTATGTTATTTGCAAATGTCAATTTTCAGTTTTCTCATTTTCTTTTTAATTTGTAGAACTTTCATTAATACTAACTCCTGAGTGATTAAATACATCTTGGTCTTTCATTTGAGTTTTAATTTTGTTTACTAGGTCCTAAGAAAGTTTTTTTTTCTTTTAAAAATGTTAATGTTGTTAAATCGGAATAGGGATTTTGTGATGAAGAAAGGAAATTCAGAAGGAAGAGTGACTTGCCCACATTTATTCTGCCTTTAATTGGGAAAACCAAGATTTAAACCCAGATGTGTTTTTTTCTAACCCTGTACCATTTCTCTATGGATGTTATCATGGCCTTAGTTGTAAATATGCACCTGAAAAGTGAATGTGGTTACAGAATTCTGTTTTAATTACTGGGCCTTTCAGCCTCTGCTCGGTCATCTCCAACTCCTCTTCTCACTCCCCTGAAAGGAAGTTTTCTACCCATCCTACAAAACTTATCTCCTGTCACACATGTATAAAGCATTTCCAGATACTCTTAAGTCAGCCTTTTCCTGTTCCACTATTATGTGGTGGTGATATGAACCTCCGGGGCAGCACCTATCAAAGTCTCCTTTGTGAGGCAGATTTTCATATCACGGCTCCCTCCTGCTCTACAGTGAACTCGCATGAGTTAAGAGCCTGTGGTAGATGAATTGCATTCATCAGGAAAGCTCCTCCTGTAACCGTGTCCTGGTAATGTATTGTTCACATCAAGAAGTAGATACTGTTTCTCCAGCTCTTGAATCTGGAATGGCCTTGTCACTTGCTTTGCCTCCACATTCCGTTGTCGGTATTCTCTTGGTACCCTATCATGGACATCATGGAAGAAACCCATATTTGCCTGCTGAAGAATAAGAGTCCATGGGAGGCCATCCTAGACAAGCCAATTCCCAACTGACATTTCAAGTAACTGCAGACCCATAAGCAATGACAGCTAAAATCTGCTGAGCCTATCCTAGACCTAAAGAAACTCTCAGCCAACCCATGCATTGATGAGCTAAATAAATGTTTATTGTTTCAGCCACATTCGAGTGCTTGTTACACAGCAGTAGATGACTAGTAGTAAGCCTTTCTGCAGCAAATCAAGCATGGTCTCATTGAGCACAAGTAAGAACTAGTTTCAATTTCTTATTCATTTTTCAATCGTTGAAACATAGCCTATCACATTACATTGGACATAGTGGCTGCACATAACTGTTAAATTCAGTCTCTTCCTTTAACTGAAATGGATAACTGGATACTTTCGGGGATGCTTTTGATAGGAACATACTATTTCTCAAAGTCATTCAAACTCTGGCTGACATTTGTAGTAAAAGGAAATTTGGAAGAAACAAAATACATTATTGAGTGTCTCCAACAGAAAATTATTCACCGTTTAGAAGATACCTATCTGGGTAATCTGATCCTGGCCTTGCATTGACTTTGAGCTGTGTTATAGCTCTGTAAGTTGTGGAGAACTGGTGGCAATGCAATTGATTTTTGTCTATGAGCATGCAAATGAATTCTATCCAGTGGAGAAACAACATTCCTTCACCCACACTCCCCACCCATCATCACACCGGCATCATCACTACCAAGGAAAAGCCAGTTTTGCATCTGTTTGCAAATTCATTCCAATATTCCTGATCTGTAAGTGTGACTGGATTCTTCTTTGACCTTGTTGTAACATCTACCTGGTTGCTTCGTCTAATAAAATGTTATATAAAATCATGGACACATGTTCATTTTGTATTTGTATGAGAGTTGTAACTATATCTTGGTTTGAAAATTATATTTTGACAGTTTGCAAGATACTTCCAGATGTCCAGTGGATTCACCTGACAGAGCTGATTAGCGTTCACTGTCAAGGGTGAACTTCATGGGCAGCTTAAGCCCACACCTGTCATTGCTTAGCTCTCAATCTGAATTAGGTGAATCTGAATTGGCACTAAATACTTCACTGATTCTCCACTTTTCTGATTTTAATTTTCTTCTTTGCTTTTATTTTTCATTTTTGCTTTTGGTTTGTCTGTAGCCAATAAGTTCTTTCCAATGGGTGGCAATACTGACTTGGGAACTTAGTTTTGTGGTCAGAGCATTTGGTGATCTCTGGATGTGGATTAATGGTTGATTGAGATCTAGTCTCCATTGGGTGAGAGATGTCAGAATCTGGCTTGTTAGTCGTTATTGTTTGTCTGTTTGTTTATTTTGAGTTCACATCAAATAAGACCTTTGTGCCTACCAGGAGGGGAATCAGCTCCTTGATAGTCAGACTGGTGAGCTTTTGTGCTGTGGATTTACTCTTGATCCTTGGCTGAAATCATAGAATAGAAGCTCCAAGCTTTCTACACGTCTCCCTGTCTACATTTCGTGTCTGGAATTCAGACAAGACGACTTCTCAGTGCACATATATTGCTTCCATATCTCCCAAGAAGTAAAGGAATTCTGTTCTAATTGGTTGATAAAGCTAAATATGCATGTGTGCAGATTAAATATTCCTAAAATTCCAAAATATAAGAAAATTAAATTCTTAATACTTAAATTTGTGATGCTATTGTATACTTAAAAGAAAAAAATTCTTACAGAAATAACTCAAAAATAGTTTAGTAACTGAATTTCATATAATTAAAGTAGATCTTTGGCAGACAAGACTAGTTTAATATTTTTTGTTTATTAAAAACCACTGTATCTTCTTTTTTTTCTATGTCAATTATAATACAAGCACACATTTTTTATTATGCTTGGGTATATTTTCCTAAACTTGCACATTCTATTATGCTTAAATTATGAAAAATGTAAATGTAACTTTATGTTTAATAAAATGGAGTCATAATTCTCACAAAGTACTTATTCCAACAGCAATTATTGTGTCAGCTTGAAGATAAATTTCCACATATTTAGGTAGTTAAAAATCTGAAAATGGTGTTAAATGGAGTAAATTAATGGATAATTATTCTATAGTAGGTTATTTCTAAGGAAGGTACACTACACTATAAAGCATTGACTACTAAAGTGTTTTCAAGATTGTCTGTTTTTGCCTTCCTTTTTTTTTTTTTAATATGCTATAGAGAGGCTATGTATTTGGACCAGGTTAATATTTGCCACTTAGGGAAGCTGTATAAGGAATATGAGTGGCTGTTGAATGTCAGTGTGTGACAGACGTTTTTCCATTTTTCATTCTTCAGTTTTATCTCTGAAATGGAAGTTAGTTACCTTGATTAGAGTTTTAATTAGTATAAATATTTGAGACTATATTAAGAGAAATACTAAAAGAGAAATATAATCATACATGTTTCTGCTTCTCTAGAATTTTTGAAGATTTTCTTTTGTCCTAAAATCATGAATCTCCATTCTGTTTATTTCCATCTGTTTAGGCCTCACAGGACTTTGGTTTTTATAGGTTATAACTACTGACACTATATTAGAAATTAAAACTGTTAACATTTTTTAAATATACTGGTTGATATGAACACAGCAATGATATTTATTGCATGTTAATAATATCTTTAAAAAATCGTTTGCAGGTACATAGTACTTGTATATATTTATGGATTACATGAGATATTTTGATATAGGCATGCAAGGCATAATAATCACATCAGGGAAAATAGGGTATTTATCACCTCAAGCATTTATCTTTCGTATTTCAAACAATCCAATTACACTCTTTTAGTTATTTTTAAACGTACAATTAATTTTTTTTTTTTACTATAGTCACCCTGTTGTGCCCGCAAATACTAGGACTTCGTCATTTTTTCTATTTTTTTGTACCCGCTAGCCATGCCTTCTACACTCCACTGCCCCGACTACCCTTCCCAGCCTCTGGTAACCATCCTTTTTTTTACTCTCTACCTCCATAAGGTTAATTGTTTAATGTTTAACTCACACAGATAAGTGAGTATCTATGATGTTTGTCTTTCTGTTCCTGACTTATTTCACTTAACATGATAACCTCAAGTTCCATCCATGTTGTTGCAATGACAGGATCTCATTCAGCTTTTCTGGCTGAATAGTACTCCACTGTATATATACCATTTTTTTTTTTTTAACCATTTGTCTGACCATGGACACTAAGGTTGCTTCCAAATTGGCTGTTGTGCACAGAGCTGCAGTAAACATGGGAGTGCAGATATCTCTTCGACATACTGATTTCCCTGCTTTTGGGGATATACCTAGGATAGTCTACTGGATACTATGGTAGCTTTATTTTCAGTTTTTTGAAAAATCTCCAAATTGTTCTCCATAGTGGTTGAACTAATTACATTCCCACCAGTAGTGTGTAAGTGTTCTCTTTTTTTCACATTCTCACCAGCCTTTGTTATTGCTTGTCTTTTGAATAAAAGCCATTTTAACTGGAGTGACATGATATCGCATTGTAGTTTTGATTTGCATTTCTCTGATGATCAGCTTGATGTTGAGCACCTTTTCACATGTTTGCCATTTGTATGTCTTCTTTTGAGAAAAGCTCATTCAGAGTCTTTTGCCTACTTTTAATTGAATTATATTTTTCTATAGAGATTTTTGAGCTTCTTATATATTCTGATTATTTATTCCTTATTAGATGGGTAGTTTGCAAGTATTTTGTCTCCCTCTGTGGATGTCTCTTCACTTTGTTGATTGCTTCCTTTGCTAGATGGAAGATTTTTAACGTGACATGATCTTGTTTGTCCATTTTTGGTTGCCTATGCTCCTAGGGTATTGCTCAAGAATTGTTTGAGGTCTTAGATTTAAGTATTTAACCCATTTTATTTGACTTTTGTACATGGTGAAAGAGAGAGGCCTAGTTTTATTCTTCTGCATTTGGATATCCTGTTTTCCCAGCACCATTTATTAAAGGGACTGTCCTTTCTCTAGTGTCTATTCGTGGAATCTTTGTCAAAAATTAGTTCATTGTAGATGTATGCATTTATTTCTGGGTTCTCTATTGTGTTCTTTTGGTCTATGTGTCTGCAATCAGGTAATGTGATTCCTTAGGTTCTTTTTGCTTAGGATAGCTTTGGCTATTCTGGATCTTTTTTGGTTCTATATAAATTTTATTTTTCTATTTCCGTAAAGAATGTCTTGGTGTTTCTACAGGAATTGTATTAAATCTGCAGATTGCTTTGGATAGAATGGACATTTTAACAATATTGATTCTTCCAATTCATCAACATGGAATCTCTTTTCATTTTGTGTGTGTGTGTGTGTGTGTCTGTTTGTGTGTGTGTGTCTTCTTCAATATCTTGCATTTAATGTTTCACAGTTTTTATTGTGGAGATCTTTTACTTTTGGTTAATTCATAGGTCTTTCATTTTATTTGCAGCTATTATAAATAGGATTACTTTTTCAAATTGTTCTCTGTTGACAGATAAAAATTCTACTGATTTTTGTATGTTGATTTTGTATCCTGCAGCTTTACTGAATTTTTCAATTCTAAGAGTGTTTTTGTGGAGTTCTTAGTTTTTTCCAAACATAAGATCATATCATCTGCAAACAAGGATGATTTGATGCTGAAAGCTTTTTTATTATGGCTCGTTGCTTGTTATTGGTCTGAGAATTTTGAATTTCTTAAGAGTTCAATCTTGGAAAGTTGTATGTGCCTAGGAATTTGCCAATTTCTTCTAGGTTTTCCAATTTATTAGCATATAGTTGCTCATAGTAGCCACTAATGATCCTTTGAATTTCTGATACTTCAGAAATTCAATGTATTTTTTTTTTATTTCTGATTCTATTTATTTGGGTATTCTCTAATTTTTCTTAGTCGGTTTGGCTAATGGTTTGTCAATTTTGTTTAACTTTTCAAAAAGCAGTTTTTGTTTCATTTATCCTTTGTATTGTTTTCTATATTTTAATTTAATTTATTTCTGCTCTGGTTTTTATTATTTCTTTGCTTCTCCTAATTTTAGGTTTGATTTGCTGTTGCTTTTCTAGTTCTTTAAGATGTGTCATTAGGTTGTTTATTTGAAGTGTTTTTTCTTTTCAGATGTAGGCACTTATAGCTGTAAACTTTCCTATTAGTACTGTTTTTGCTCTATCCTTCCCCTACTTTTTGGTATGCTGTGTTTTCATTATTTTGTTTCAAGACATTTTTCAATTTTTTTCTTAATTTCTTCATTGACCTACTGGTCATTAGGGAACATATTGTTTAATTTCTATATATTTGTTAGAAATATATGTACGTATTTGTACACATATTGGTTGTGGACAGCAACCAATCAGAGGCTGGAGTGAAGTTGCAGTTACATTCCTATGCAAAGGTCTGATTGGTTGCAAAAGCAATCAGAAAAGGTGGAGGTTCACAAAGGGAGCAGTTTATGGTCCTTTTGTTACTTAGGCATCAAAAGCTAGGATTTTTCTCTCGATCTAGTTCTAGGAAGTCAGAGTGAAAGGGCCTTAGGTTCCCTGCCTCCAAACCTTATTCTCCTGTCTCAAATGAATACTCTTGTTCCATGTATGTAAATAATCAGGCCAGTGTTAATAAAATCAATCTTATTTGGTAATCAGAATAATCTCTCTTTTAGAGGAAGATTATAAAGAAATTTGAAATAAAAAGGTCACCGGGCATCTCTCCTGGAAAATTCTGTACTGTTCTGGCATACTCCTCCAGATTTTCTAGTTCTAGCCTTTCTTGTACTTGAATTCTAAGGACTAGGGAACTCATGGCAGTGCAAACGGATCTTTCTACAGACATGCAACTACATTCGGTCTTGTGAAAGAACTGCCCTCCTTCGCGATGGAAAGACTGTTTTGCATTCATTTGCAAGTTCATTTCAATATTCCCAATCTAATACCATGAATGTTCTTTGGATTCTCCTTTGAACTGCTTGTGACAACTGCCTTGTTTCCTCATTTTGTTTAACGACTTAAATATAAATTTTGACATGTGTTCCTTGTATATCTGTATGAGAGTCATGAGTTCACCTTTTTTTGAATATTATTTAAACAGCAGTAAGCTAAAATCATACTATTTGATATCTACACCTGGGCAAGCATTTCTGCCACGAAGGTTATTCAGAAACAAATTTGTTTCCTCGTGGTCTTTTCTGCCCAGGATCCGTTTTTTTTTTTTTTTTTTTTTGTCTTCTGATAACAGCAAAGCTACTTCTTCCCAGGGTTTAGTTCCTGTTTGTCCAGTGGGTTTCAGCTCCACTAGAAGCTCATACTTCTAGGGGTGTGTGTGATACTAAGACCTGGCTAATCAGAGTGTCACATTCAGCCTGTCCACCACATTGGGTAAGGGTTGATCAGTTGACCACAGGCAAGCCAGAGTCAGTGAGACTCAATTCTGGATTTTCAGTGAAAAAAGAAATTTATTTCTGCTGGACTTAATGAAATAATAAGGTATAAGCTTATTTTATTGGTGACCCTCTAGCCACCGCATGGGAAAACCCAGCCTAAAGTGAGGCCGCATAGAGGAAAATGGATCGAAAAAACGAGAAAAGCAACCAAGACGTGACAATTGTGTTTGAGCCAATAAACTGGTCTCTGTCATTTGCAAGAGCCCTGCTTAATTCATTTCCATAAAGTTAATCCACAGGATCAAAGGTATGCCAACTTAGAGCCAAACGGGATCTCATTTTGAATTGATATTGTAGCAAAGAAGCTATTAGTAGTAGTACTCTTTCAGTAAGTAGAGCAGAAAGAAAATTTCTCCTTCAAACCAAAATTCCAGGACAGAATCTTACTGGCTCTGACTTGTCCCACTTACAACTGGCTACCATTTGCAGCTGCAGTAGAGTGTTGAGTAGGGCCTACCTATAGGAGGTTACTTTCAAAACTTACTCGGAAGTGCTTCGTGGGCCAGCTCACTCTCACATTCCACCTTACTTACTCCATCAAAGCCCCATCCATGGAAGAAGGCTCTGGTGTCATATCATAAGATCCCACTGCTGTCATTTTTGCTGCAGGCTCGCAGGAGGAACACAGACTTGGTGTATTGTCAGCTCCTAGGAGGTTGGACGAAAGGCCCTGTAGAACTGATTAACAGAAGCAATTTGGCCCTGGGTTTTACTCCAAAGCTAAATTCTAAATCAGAATCACAGAGGTATAAATATTTGATGTTAATGCAGGCCTTCCTTAATTGCACTGTAAAATTGTTTGGAAATTGTAAACAGACGGGGAACAAGGGGAACAAAAAGTGGAAGGTGGACTTGGAGATCTGGATTGCCCATTAGTACATCATGACAAATAAACAGGACTGCGGAGTGTAGAAAGGCATTTTGCACTTAGGTGCTTTTGCTGAAAGATGAAAGATAGAAAAATAATATTTTACTGCGTCCCCTGTAATTTTGTGGCTTATGTAAGACATAGTAATTTGGATGGAATTATTTTTGTAATGCTGATATATTAAAGAATTACTGTCCAGCTTAGAGTTAACTGCATTTATTGAATTGTTTAACAAACAAGTTTTTGAGTATCTTTGCTTTGGGACAAAGTAATGGGTGTGTGTGTGTGTGTGTGTGTGTGTGTGTGTGTATGTGTGTGTGTATTGTGGGAGAGAATATTTTTAAAGTTTTATTGTTAGTTTATTATATTGGAATTTTACCTACAAGTAGTTATCTTTCAAGCAGTACAATTTAACTTGAAGTATTGAGAAATCCAAGTAACAATAAATTCAGTAAAACATTTTATTACACTTAAAAATTAATCCAGAAAATTATGATCCCATATAAAATGAGGAGATATAAAGTCCATTTTATGTATATGCGTGTTTTCCAAACTTGTCAGAGCTGAAATAATCACCTAGGATACTGGATAAAATGTGATGCATCTAGGGATTTTTTAACAAGTTCTTGCAATCAGAAAATTTTAGGAAACATTGCAAACGTACCCACCTGTACAATACTACATATGTAAATATACACGTTGATATTCATATATGCACATATGTGTATGCATTCTTGCCTTTTTTTGTGTAACAATAATGCTCCCCTATAGAACAGGATAGCTATCTAAGATCTGTTACCTTCCTTAACCAACTTTTTTGAAGGCAACATAAAATAATGCAGGAGAATTAAGGACTTCCTTCTTTTTGCACATATTTCTAACTGCAAGTGTCTACTTATGACTTACATGTCTATCTCCTCTGTGCAATTATGAAATTTTTGATGACGAAAGTACATCTTATGGATCTCTATAACTCTAGGGCTTAACAAAGCACTAGCACAAAGTCTAAACACAAATATTTGTAGATTATAATTCTATTAAAATGTTAAATAGGAATGCACAGAGAAGTGGAAAGTTATGCTTCAGAGTTAGGTAAGAGTTTAAAGTCAGAGAAGGCTGGGTTGGAATCCCCCCTACCATCTTTTGGTGACATGGGCAAGTCACCTAACCTCTGGAGCTCCAATCTCCTTTCCTGTTTGATGTGGGGGATTACAGCACCTACTTCATGAGTTTGTTGTGAAGATTACATGAGGTGTGTAAATCTACATAGCACCACATTATTCCTAGCAAATATTAGCTTTCTTTACCATTGTTGTCAATTTTATTAGCTGTTTTCATTCACTCTCTTTTTAAAAACATAACTTAACACTTATTCATATGTTGACTCATTGCCTTGAATTCCAAGTCAACAAATATGTTGAACATTTGTTTTAGGAAAGGAACTGAACACCATCACCTCATAAAGACGTTAGCAAAATTTAAGGTATGATTTCTCCCTCAGGGGGCTTCCAGAGGGTGCTCTTGGTTGAGTGGACTCAGTACAGTAAGTCTAGGGAGGAGGATCATCTTAAAGATCAGAGAACTGAATGGGGGTGCTAATGATTGAGGGCCCCCAATCTGCACTGCTGGGATGGGGAATGGAGATTACCCAAGTCTCAGAAAATAATTTGTCATTTATTAATGCATTCTTAATGCCAAACATCCGGGTAGAAGAGGGAGACTGAGATGTTTACATCACTCCCTCTTCACATTTTTCTTTGGGGACACGTGGCCTCAATTCAGCTGGAGCCAGCAGCAGATAAGGACTGAGCCCTGTCTACTCTGTGGCTGTCTGTACATGGGCACTGCCAACACCAGCCTCCAGCGTGCCTCCCTTTTGTGAAGCCTCTGGACCACTCGCTGGGGAGATAGATCTGGGTCATAGAACCAGATAACATCAGTTGGCAAGATCCTCAGTGGACAGGGAGAGAAACTGAACCCAGAAGGGGAAAGGAATTTTCTTTCCTTTTCCTTCTTCTTCTTTTTTTTTTTTTTAAGAGACAGGGTCTCCCTATATTGCCCAGGCTGGAGTGCAGTGGTTATTCACAGACGCTAATCAGCACAGGAGTTTTGACCTGCTCCGTTTCCGACCTGGGCCGGTTCATCCCTCTTTAGGCAACCTGGTGGTCCACCACTCCCAGAAGGTCACCATATTAATATCGAACTTAGTGCGGACACCCGATCAGCATAGCGCACTACAGCCCAGAACTCCTGGGCCCAAGCGATCCTCCCACCTCAGCCACTCGAGTAGCTGGGACTATAGGCACGCGCCATCGCGCCCGGCGGGAAAAGAATTTTCACATCAGTATTAAGATAGAATCACAGCCCAGGGGCCAGGCACCGTGGCTCATGCCTGTAATCCCAGCACTTTGGGAGGCCTAGGCGGGTGGATCACCTGAGGTCAGGAGTTCGAGACCAGCCTGGCCAACATGGCGAAACCCCATCTCTACTAAAAATACAAAACAATTAGCCAGGCATGGTGGCACACACCTGTAATCCCAGCTATTCGGGAGGCTGAGCCAGGAGAATTGCTTGAAGCTGGGAGGCAGAGGTTGCAGTGAGTCGAGATCATGCCATTGCACTCCAGCCTGGGTGATGGAGTGAGACTCCACCTCAAAAAAAAAAAAAAAAAAAGAATCACAGCCCAGGTCTTCTTTATAGTAAAGGAATAACTGAAATCTCAGATTTTTTTTTAACCAAAAATGGCACCAAGTAACATTTGCTAATAAAAGTAGCAAGAATGCCATGAGTTTGGAGTCCTCCGCCTTGAATACATATTAGATCATGTAAGAACTTTAAAAAGATATGGTCCTATTACAGAGCAATTAAATGTGAATGTTAAGGGGATAGAGGGTGTCTGGCTGTTTCCAGATGTTCCCCTAGGCGATTCTGGTGCACAGTGAGGGTGGAGACCCAATACTTTTAAGACCTAGCTATCATAGAATCTGTGATGGGTCATTTAATACCTGGAAGTCATGCTTACTTTTAGAACACACCTGCTTTTAAGGCACATAAAAAACAATGGGATGTGTGTGAATATGCACCTTTCCTCATTGTCTGAGGCCAAGCCTTTCACTTTGAGGCCAGGCAGGATCTCTCCTGTGACAGAATTGAAACATCACCAAACTTTATTATTTCTCCAGAGAACTCATCCCAAATTAGATTTTCATTTTCCAGCTCAGTGGTTCCCAAATCTTAGCCCACATCAGAATCAATTGGAATGCTCGTTAGAACACAGATTGCTGGGCCCTAACTCCAGAGTTTCTGATTCTGTGGTGCCCAGGGGAAGCTGATGCTGCTAGGTTCCAGGGGCCATACTTTGAGAACCAATAGTCTAGCTCATGCTCACTGCTAATAGCAATAAAAGTAGGCCAGGCACTGTGATCCCAGCACTTTGGGAGGACAAGGTGGGAGGATCATTTGAGCTCAAGAGCTAAAGACCAGCCTGGGCAAGTTGGAGAGATCCAGTCTCTACTACACACACACACACACACACACACACACACACACATAATTTTATATAATATTAATAATTAAGTTGCAGTCTTAATTTTATATATATATAAAATTATATATGTATGTGTAAAATTTTATATATATATAAAGTTTTATATATATATGTACGTGTAAAATTTTATATATATATAAAGTTTTATATATATATGTATGTGTAAAATTTTATATATATGTGTGCATGTGTGGGTGTGTATGGGTGTGGTGGCACATGCCTGTAGTCCCAGCTACTCTGGAGTCTGAGACAGGAGGATTGCTTGAGCCTGGGAAATCAAGGCTGCAGTGAGCTGTGATCATGCTGCTGTGATCTAGCCTGGGTGACAGAGTGAGATACTATCAAAAAAAAAAAAAAAAGGAAGGAAGAAAGGAATGAGGGAGGGAAGGAGGAGGAGGGAGATGTCAATTATTTACAAAATAAAAGAAGTCAGAAAAAAACACTGAAAGATTTCTGTTGGTTTTAAAGATGAATGTTTGATACCTTAAGTAATCAGCAGTGACACTATAAAAACTCCTCCTTTGACAATTTTGAAAATGGGACCACTTGTAAGCGATGACTCCAGTCTCTCCCAGTAGTGACCATGTCATCACCCAGCCACCTGCATCTACCCTGCTTGGGTCTCCTTGAAAATACCCATAAAGCTCTGTCTGCTACTGACTCCCACTTCTGTATCTGCCATCAGGATAGTTGCTATGCTCTTGGCCAAATTTTTAGAGAAAATAATGAATTTGATGCAAAAAAATTGTATAATTTTCTATAGTTGGTTTCTTCAGCCCACTTCCAAGTGAACTAGGTTCATATGTAAAATTATCAGTAGGTAACTGACTTCAAAGAAAAAATAATTAAATCTGTCTACAGATGTAAGCATGATCATAGACGAGGTCTGCAGGATTTCTGTCTACAGGGCTGTTTTAAAACACAGTGAAATAAAATATTGCTGTTTGTCTAACTTATGGACAAAAAATTTTAAATAAGTAAATGTTTCCTGAGTCTCAGCTTACAACACAAGTGCATTTGGTGTCAGGGGTGCTGCGTGCTGAGGCTTACTGAATGGGTAATGCTGGACTCTTGTTTGATATGATATTGTGAGAAAACTTCAAATCTCCCCTTCAGAATGAAAAAGTCAATGTTTTGGAAGAGACATGGAGATTTTGTGCCAAAGTATGTAACCATCTCCTGTGGAAGTATTTTAGGGACTGGATAGTTTTTCAACTAGATATGTATCGGTTTTAATTATAATGTTAAGTAGTTCTCCTATTTTGACTAGACATGCTTACTATAAATAAGCCTGATTCATCTTATGAAATCACACTCTGAATGCCATTTCATAATCCAAGATAAGGATTATAATTTAGTTTGAATTATCATAATGTGTTGGTCATCCTAAATGTTTCCCAGGCGGACTCCTTTCTAGGCATACCGTGCATTATTGCATGGTGATTTGTCCCTGTTACTCAGGAAGATGTTCTTGAAAAGTTGAAAGATTGAGTCAGTCAAGACTGCAGACAGGCTGCTGCCCTGGGGGGTTCTAATATATCTGGTTTGAATGTGACTCCCACTGGCCAAACAACCTTGGGCAAGTCATTTTGCCTCTGTTGGCCTCATTTCCCTCATTTGTTCACTAGGGATAATAACACTCCACTAATATGTGCTTCAGGTAGGCTTTGGGGGCATGTGGACCTATGCAGCCGTGGTTTAGTGCTCTGCTGTCACCATCTTGAAATTCTTACTTGTCGCTTGCACTGAGCCCCACAAATTATATAGCTGGTCCTGACATGGTACTGATGGAGTTAAATGTGGTGTCAAATACAAGACTCAAGGCACACCATAGGTAACACTGCTTCTCTCCTTAGACTGTCGAATGACCTCGTAAGCTGCCCCATCCTGTGTCATCAGCAATCTGAAGACCCTGGCACAGATTTTGCATCTAGCTCCATGCTCTCAGCCTAGATTTCAAGATAAAGGTGCTAGATCCTGGGATGGAAGACAATACCTGGAGGATGTGCATGGGAAATCACCTACTTTTAACTGTATATCATTCTGTTCTGTTCATATTTGGTTCTATGCAAATGCTTACCTCTTTTAAAGTATTTTAAATGAAAGAAAAATAAAAAGATAACAGGGCTATAAATTCAAACCAGAATGTTCAGATAGATAAACAAATATTTTGTAGAATACTTATTCCCCAGTGTCAAAAAAGACCTTCAGTTTTCTCAAAGTATTGCTGCATTTTTAAGTTAATTTTAGTCCCTCTTCCCTTCAATTTATACCATTGCTAATCTTTTAAAAAATACAGTGGCAGCAGTATTTTCCAGGTTGCAGAATGTGTCTCTCCCATTCTTCTCCTGCTTCTTTACCACATCTTTCCCACAGAATAGGTCACTCCTTCTACTCACCCCAAATGAGCAGAATGCCAAAGGAAACCAGAAGGAAGTAATCAAAGCCTAGTGCCGTCATTTTGCAGAGCTATTTTACTGGATTCAATTCTCAGGCTCATGAAGGATTGTTACCTCTTTAATCCAGCTATTTTACTGGATTAAATTCTCAGGCTCATGAAGGATGGCATTTTCACCCAAACAGAGGTTCTAGTTGAGATCCTGTATGTGGTGAGGGGTTAGGGAGTTGGATCATGTGCCCCAGAAGTCTACTCAAAGATCATGGAAATTCAGGCAAAGCAAAAGGCACGATTTTAACCTGCTTTATCTGCCAGCGCTTTGATGCATAGCCTATTCATATTGAGCCCAAGCATTTGCAAGTGAGCAAAACCGCATCCTCTACTCTCTGCATCTTTCATGACTCTGAGAAGAGTGTGCTACAACTGGCATTGTTCTTCCATGGTTATTAACTGTGTCATTTTCACGTTTCACTTACAAATTCATTTGCCATCTTGCTCTTAGATTTTTCGGTGTTTAAATCGATGTTAGTTAGAATCTTCTGGGTACCCAAGGATCTAATGAAATCCACATTTAGATACAATTCTCTTGTTTCCTCTGTCTTTTTCCTAATTTGAAGAGAGGGCTTCATGGTTGTGTTTAAATCAAATCACTCACAGATTTTCCATCCATGGCCATAGATGTCTGAGGCTGCACCTGCTGAGGAGCCATTATCTAATATTTCTGGGAAGTTTACACTCTCTCTAGTAAACCACTTCATGTTTACCCAGAACAGTGTTTTATGGTATAAGAGATACTTTGCCTCTGAGTGTTAAAGCCACTTTGCACCTGGCATAAAGAAGAGAGTTTTGGAAGGAAGAAAGAGCCTTATGAGTTCGCTGAATGCTTTTCAAGTGAAATTTCCTATGATTAAACATCAGATTTCTCCCACTCCCACTAAGCTTGAACAATCATTTCTTAAAACATCACATAGTTCAGGTTCTGAACGTGAAGTCTCTTCGGCACTGATTTAATTACAGGCTGACAAAGACCGAGGCTACTTACAAAGGTGCCACAAGACGCCACAGAACCCAGGCACCGAATTGCAGGAGGAGAGGAATCTTACGTCTGTGCCAAATCCCATCAAAATATTTGAGGAGTTGGGTTTTGCTACAGACTTCAGGGAATCAGAGAAGAGCATACACTTTGTTAAAAGAGCTGATTTGGTTCTACGGATACAATTGCAATTTGTGTCTCGGCAGAGATTCTACTTTCATCAATAACCCTATGGGCAGCTTTTCCAAGGGTGGGGGCAGGAGGGTGAGAAAAGGAGAGGTCATTTGATGGCTGTTAAAAGCCTCAGTCTCAGAAGTTTGTAGAAGAAATGTGCACAGAGTTTTCCCATATTTGGAGCTACTTTAATTCTGACAATGGAGCAGGGGGAAAAAATCTGCAGCCAAAAAAGAGAAAGACTCTAAAGCAGTATTTCTTGAATTTGGTAGCAATGTAGAAACTTCCAGGAAACTTTAAGAAATCTTGACGCCTAGAAATACCAGATGATCTCAAAGTCTTTGGAAGTAAGGACTGGGAAATGGTATTTTTTAGAAGTCCCCAGGTAAGTCCAGCATGCCACCAAGAGTGAGAACCAGTGGTCAGTGTGTCTTTGATGGGAGCCTCGCCACCTTACTGCCCCATATGTGCCCAGATACGATGCACAGCCCTGATCAAAGCTGGCTTCCCTCAAAGGGGCCAGAGAGAGGTAACAATCTTGATGGTTTATGGTGACAGTTAGTGCTCTGTGACCTGGTGACCACAGAAACTGTGATCCAAGTAGAAGAATGTAAAGAAAAGTATGAGGTCTCAGGGGAGAGGAATCATGGTGGAATATCTACAAAATTAAGACCTATAAATCACTAGGATTTAGACAGAGAAGATAAGTAATTTCGATGTCATAAAGCATCTATTGTAAAATGTTTGCCCTGCCCAAAAGAGAAAAAAACAAACAACAACAAAAAATCAGAGAATAAGAGTAAAAGTACCTGTTTATTAATATCTCTCTGTCACTCTGACTGTGTGCCTAAAATGTTGCAGGGATTCATTTTCTGCCTAGAAGTCTGCATTTATGAAAAAGAAAGGGAAAGGTGGGAGAAAAAAATTATTCTGGGCTATCCACACTACTTGTTGAGTGCTTCAATGAGAGATCAAATCAAAGTAATTTTTTTTACATTATTTAATGAGTAAATCAATTCTACTCAAAATAATAGGTCTTCTTTCTTTTGCTGAGTGATAATAATAAGGAAAGACAGGTGTTTACTTTCAAACACAGCTGTTATAAAATTAGCAGAAAGGGTAACTTGGTACTATTTAATTTGCAAACTACAATTTGGAAAATCATTTGGCATGTTCATTTCACCTCAAAACTCTCCAAGTTACAGAGATAGGGTGAGCTCTCTAAATGGTGGAATTTGAAAAACAGTTTAGGGATGGGATTGGAATTGCTCATCCTTTCATGCCACTTCCGTCACGTAATTGGAATCGTGTGTCTGTCTTACTATCTTTTCTTAAATCTCCCATTCTGTTGCCTTCCTTCTAACTTCAACTGTCTGTTCTTCTCTGTGCAGAACACAAAAGAAAAATGTGATCATGAAACTGGCTTTTCGTTCAACCTCTTAGAAACAAAATGAATGCCTAAAAGAAAATTAAAAGTTTGAGACGAATTGTGTTCTCATTTTCTCCTCACTCCTGTGCCATCAGTTGGACCTGGAATTTCTAACGTACTCCATAGTGCTTGGTTTTTCAAGAGTCCTAGCATCTCTAGGGATAATGCTACATGTTTCCTTAGGCAGAGGCTGTTGAATTCTGAATGGCCTAGGAGGCCACAGGGACCAGTGTCACACTCAATGATCTGAAGGATCCCTGGCCCTGGAAAATCCCATTTCCTGTCCACTCCAGAAATTCAACTAGAGATTTATTTCTATAAAAGGGCATTGCATTGTTTTTTAAACAAATACTCTAAGGAAAATTCCTTTTGCTTCTCCTTAATTTGGAAAGAAGGGAAAAAATTAAAATCCACAGTACCTTCTTCTAACATTAAGTAATCTTTAATTTTTTTTTAATTTAAAAGGTGGTAATAAATCTACATCCCCAAACCGAATTATTTGCACAAGCCCTGGAATTCTAAACCTCTGCGGGCCTGGAATCTGGGGCAATTACACCTAAGGGCCAGACCTGCAGTAATGCCCCAAATTACTTTCTGGAGGGGGTGGCCAGGGGGTTCCCATTATTTTAAAGTTAAGACTTCAAACCAAATGTTTCTCTCTTTATTGATCTTCTTTCATCTCCCTTCATTGCATTTCCTGTTTGGCTTTTACCTCTTCTTCTCTTTTTTTCCACCCTGGTGGTGAACACCCTCAAATTGGTGATTGAAGACCTTGAAGGTGCTGTTTACAAAGGCTGTTAATGCCGCGTCCTCATTTCCTGTGTTACTGCCCACAAGCCTGACACAAAGCCCTCTTCAGTAGGCACACTAAAATATCGGAGAGGCCCCACTGAGTTTCTCAGTTTGCAGATAGCTTAGGGTTGAGGAGCGAAGGTGGTGCCTGTTCTTTCCTCTGGCAGGGAGGTCTCCGTTTTGTAGCATTTGGAAGAGATATTTTAGAATCACAGAATTATTAAGCTGGGAGGGATTTCGCAAATCTATGAGATCCAGAAGAATTCACTCTTCCTGGTGAGACTTGAAGATGGAGCTCAAGGGGTTATATAATCCCTGGCATCATGTGCAAATTGCAGACGGATGTGTTACATGCACTTCCTTCGGAGGAGAGATACTATAGCCTGAATGCTTAAGAATCACTGATAGTTCGATGTCCTCTTCTCTTTTACAGATAAACCAGCAGAAATCAGCTGAAATGCTTTCTCCCAGTTTCATAGAATCCTTTTTCCTGCCATGCTTATCATTAATTATCTCTTTTGGGGTCTTAAGTTGACCTATGTTTCAAAATTACCCCTATTTTAGGGTTTTGGTGTCTTCATCTCCAAAATAATGAGGTTGTATTTGAATGGAGCTTTTCAACTCCTGAGAAAGGAAGAATAGGATGAGGACCAGACAAATGGACTCTAGAAACAGCCAGATCTGAATTCAACCCCAGCTCAGTCACTCATGCGCAAAGAAAACTTTGGTAGATTTCTTAACATTTTAAGGACTGCATTTCTTCACCAATATAAAAAAGAGACTAACAGTACCTGTGAAAAGAACATTTATCTAAGGAATATGAGTCCTTTTAAATTGTCAGCCTCAGTGACACATTAAAATGAGACAGCAGTCACGTCCTGCATCCCCCTTGAGCCATGCATTCATCTCTTGAAACTGCTTGCTATGGCGACAGGAAGCTGTAAATTAACCTAGTGATGCTGTACCGGACGCTCTACCCGTACCCTATAGCCTCACAATGTATAGCCAATCACAAATCAAGGTGATTTCTGTAAACCAATGAGAATTCCTGACAAACAGTTTTGTGTCAGCCCACTCACAGTCTCCCTTTCTTTGCCTTTAAAAATTCACTTGTAACTGCTCCAAATATAATAAGAGTATATATTCAGGGCAACTTGAATCTATGCCACCAGGTTGCAATCCTCAAGCTTGGCCCAAATGAAATCTCTACTTATATTGATTTTGCTTCAACTTCTTCATTTTAGGTAGACATACCTATCTCATTAAGCTAGCATAAAAATTAAATGAGATCATGCGTTTCACTGCCTAAATGATATTCAATAAATATTATTCCCGTTCTAAATGACTGCTGTTATGTCAAGGTGAAAAAAAAGCCTAATATATACTTATGTAACACACTTTCATGGATGTACCCAGAATCTAAGAGAACTAAAAAATAATAATTTTAGGAAGTTATATCTAATTATGCATCGAACCACCTCAGTTGTTCAAGTTTTACCAGTAATGGTAGGTCATTGCAAGAGAGACATAGCTGAATTGGCCCTGGGTTAGGCATGATTCCTGCTGTGGCTGTCTTCATACCCTGTTCAAAGCAGATGATAAAGCCAGTCTGTGAAAATGACATTACAATAGAAAGAACATTGATTCTGCTTTAATTGATAGTTTTTGAAGGTAAACCATTTGCCAACTTTGGTATTTTATTACTAGAAACAAACTTCTTAGTAGCGTGTCACAGAGAAAGCCACTATTATTGTCATGAGCATCATCATGGTCATCATTCCAACTGACTGTTAATGCATCATTTGAGAACCACTGCGGAAGATTATCTTTGACATCTTTTTCTATCGAATGTTTCTATAAAATAATTTTTATAAAACATTTATAAATGTTTGCATTAAATAATTCAAAATAGTTACGTTGAATGTTTTTAAAAAAGGAAAATAATAAAGTATATATTGGTATATTCATCAACCTATTAAGAAATAGATTAGCAGTGTGTTTGGTACTCCCATATTCTAAATGCTGTGTGATCATTCTCTTGTTGTCCTTTGTGTTTCTAATCTGTTCAGTCTTGTATGTTTTTGAGAAAAAGTATTTTTATATTAGGTAATCAGTAGTGAATTTATTCCTGCAGCATTATATATTGAAATTCGTCAGTTTTAATGTGGAGCTAGTCACAGAAAATATTAAAGCCATAAAAATATAATTTGTCTCCAGAATTTTCTATAGATTCGTTGTAGTTCCACTCAAAATTCCAATGGAAGTTGAAAATCAACTTACTTTCCAAATAGATAAAGAAAAGTGAGAAGCCTAGATTTAACCTTGTGTATTTTATATTAAATTTCTATTATAAATCATTATTTTCTAACTGCTGATGGTGTTTATAAAAGCTACTGACCTCTGTGTATTGGCTGTTTTTTTTAACTGGCAACCTTGCTAAACTTGTTAATTTTCATAGTTTTTAGTAGATAATTTCAGCTTTGCTAAATAGACAAACTACATCATCCATATAGGATGGCGTTTTTATCTCCTTAATAATCCTTTCATATTTTTTTCCTGCCTTACTTCGCTTTCTAGTCTCTCTAATGTAATATTGACTAGAAATTGTGCTAGGGGCTGGCCTTATCTTCTTTGTGATCTTAAAGAGAAGTCATTTGTCATTTCCACATTCAGTAAAATGCTTGTCTTAATGTTTTCTTTAATACATCCTTTGTCATATTAAGATGTTCCTCTTTTTTTCTAAGTACTTTTTAACTGGATGGACAGTAACAGATCATATTGAATACTTATTTTCTGCATCTAACAAAATGACCATGTAGTTTCTCTCCTTTATCAACATGGTGAATAAGTTTTTGGTTTCTAGATTTTAATTCCAGCTTAAATTCCAGGGATAAATCCAACTTGTTATGATGAGTTATCTATTTTATGCATAACTAGATCGTGTTTGCTAATATTTTGCTTAGGATATTTGTTTGTTTTCCGTTAGTGAGATTGGCCTGTGTTTTACTGTGTCATATTTTCTCTTGTTTTGGAATCACAACTTATGAATCTCATAAAATATGCTGGGGCAGGTTTTTTCTTTTATTCTTCTCTGGAAATTTTTGTGTTT
The DNA here is from genome assembly GCF_049354715.1 of Callithrix jacchus. Taxonomy (NCBI): domain Eukaryota; kingdom Metazoa; phylum Chordata; class Mammalia; order Primates; family Cebidae; genus Callithrix; species Callithrix jacchus. The sequence continues at coordinate 9,642,255 of NC_133521.1, read as the reverse complement.
CTTTGGAATTGTTTCTTAAAAGTGAGTAGACTCACCAGGAACCCCGTCCAGAACTGGAGTCTTTTTAAGGAGCCATGTCTAACTAGGGATTCAGTTTATTTAGTGATTATGACTATTCTATTCCTAGGAATGGCAGTATAGGTCTTATAGGAATGACATGTTATCCATTTAAGATTGTTTTTCCCACTTTTCCTCATCCTCATTAACACTTTTTATTAACTTTCCTTTGATTACGGCCATCCTGTGGGTTGTGATATAGTATCTCATTGTAACTTTGATTGTATTTCCCTGTTGGCTAGAGATGTTAAAAATCTTTCCATGTGCTTATTTGCAATTTGTATATGTTTTGGAAAAATATCTATTCATATATTTTGTCCATTTATCAATTGGGTTGTTTGTCTTTTTTATTATTGAGTTGCAAGGTTTCTTTACAGTCTAGATACAATTTCCTTAACAAATACATGATTTGCAAAGGATATTTTCCATTCAGTGGGTTGTCTTTTCACTTCCTTTTTTAAATGGTATATATTTATGGGGTACAACTTAATGTTTTGATACGTGTATACATTATATATTTAATTGTATAATTTATGGGGTACAATTTAATGTTTTGATACGTGTATACATTGTGGAATGATTATATCAATTTAATTAACACAACTATCACCTCACATACTTAACAGTTTTTGTGGTTAGAACATTTAAAATTGCTCTCTTAGCAATTTTCAAATATGCAGTACATTATGAACTATAGCGCCATGCTGTACAATACATGTTCAGAACCAATTCTGTACAATAGAATTTCAGAACAAATTCTTCCTATCAGACTGAATCTTTGAACTTTTTCGCCAACATCTCCCCAACCCTGATAACCACCATTTTACTCTCTATTTCTATGAGTTCAATTTTTTTATATTCCACATATAAATAAGATTATTCAGTAGTGTTCTTTCTGTGTCTAACTTATTTCACTTAACATAATGTTTTCCGGGTTCAACTAAGTTGTTGCAAGTAACAGGACTCCATTCTTTTTAATGGCTGAATAGTATTTCATTGTGTATATGCAGCACATTTCATTATCCATTCATCAGGTGATCGACCCTTCCATATCTTGGATATTGTGAATAATGCTGCAAAGAACATGGAAGCATAGATATCTCTTTGATACACTAATTTTATTTCCTTTGTATATAGAGCCAGAGGTGGAATTGCTGGGTCATATGGTAGTTCTATTTTTAATTTTTTTGAAAGACCTCTATACTGCCTTCCACAAGGGTTGCACTAATTTACATGTCCACCAAAAGTGTTCAAGAGTTCCCTTTTCTTCACACCCTTACCAACACTTACATTTTGTCTTTTTAATAAAAGCCATTCTAACAAACATGAGATACTATCTCATTGTGGTTTTAATTTGCATTTCCCTGATGACTAATGAGGATAAGCATTTGTTCATATACCTGTTGGCCATTTGAATGTCTTCTTTGAGGAGTGTCTGTTCAGTTCCTTTGTCCATTTTGAATTGAATTATTTGTGATCTTACTACTGAGTTGAGTTCCTTATATATTTTGGATATTAACTTCTTCTCTGGTGTATGATTTGCAAATATTCTCTCTCCATAAGTTGACTCTTACCCTATTGATTGTTTCCTTTGTTGAGCAAAAGGTTTTTTGTCAATTTTTGCTTTTGTTACCTATGCTCCCAGAGTTTTACCATTTTCCTGATGGCATCCTTGGAAGCACAAGTTTTTAAATTTGATGCAAACAAATGTTTTTTGATCATGCTTTTAGTGTTACTTCTAATAATTCCTTGTCAAATCCACGAATATGAGGACTTACTCCTAAATATTCTTCAGAAGTTTTATAGTTACAGCTTTTACATGTAGGTGTGTGATCCATTTTGAGTTAATATTTCTGTATTGTTTCATGTCTGTGTCCTCCGTAGCCATTTAGAAAACAGAAGCCAACTTGGTACTACCTTCCTTCTCTAGACTTCCCTTTTCCTTTTGTTTTCTTCTCCCTGGGAATTCTTTACTTAAACAAAAATGCAGAGCTCAGTAATGCATTAAAAAATACAAGATGTTTTTCCCCATTTTTTTAAGCAGTCTTTTTTAAAATAGTGTGAATATCTGTGTGGGGTGTGTATGTGTGTGTGTGTGTGTATGTGTGTGTGTGTGTGTGTGTGTGGTGGGTAATCTACTTCATCAGATTTATAGAACCAGAAACCCAGAAAGCCTATTGTTCTCTATATTCCTTTATCTTTTTTGAAAGTATGACTTGCACTACAATGTTCAACATTATTTTCTTATACCACATAGAAACATGCTCATGTATTCTCGTTTGTCCAATGAGTTATGGAGAAAAATTCAACTCTCATGTATTCTTAACAGTATGTTCATTAAAAAAATAGTTTATGGACTGGGTGCGGTGGCTCATGCCTGTAATCCCAGCACTTTGGGAGGCCGAGGCAGGTGGATCACAAGGTCAAGAGATCGAGACCATCCTGGCCAACATGGTAAAACCCTGTCTCTATTAAAAATACAAAAAATTAGCTGGGCACGGTGGCACGTGCCTGTAATCCCAGCTACTCAGGAGGCTGAGGCAGGAGAATTGCCTGAACCCAGGAGGCGGAGGTTGCAGTGAGCCGAGATCGCGCCATTGCACTCCAGCCTGGGTAACAAGAGAGAAACTCCGTCTCAAAAAAAAAAAAAAAAAAAAAAAAAGTTTATGAAGCTGTTTTTGCATTCTAAGTCCATGGAAAGACCAAAAAAAAAAAAAGTACTGATTAGAAACAAAACTGAAATGCCCTATTACAGCTTCAAAGTTACAAAAGAGGAGATGCCATAGGATCATATAAATTGCATACGAATATCATGAGCCCTCACACCAGGGTTCTGTTTAGGATGGGTAATTTGAGTCAGTGAAACAAATTAAAGGAGAATTATAAACAATAGCTTTCCAATGAGCTTTTAGCCATTAGTAATTTAGAGTTTGAGGTAATATTTATCTGCCCTTCTTGGAGACAGTATACAATGCTGGCCCAGATCATGGACTGAGGAATAAGATGGGCCTGGGTGTGAATACCTTATTCTGTTGTTAGACCTCTGTAAGCCTCCGTTTCCCAATCTGAATAAGGCAGATATTAGCACCTACTTCATAGGGCTATTGTGACAATAGACAAAACTGTATTTGACAATAACAGACAAATACTTAAGCACAGTTTATGATACATTGTGAAAACTCAAAAAAAAACCATAAGTTCTATCATTGTTGTGATTCAGTACTTTTGTCCAGGATAAAGCAATACAGCCAGTCGGAATGTTCCAATATGAGCCAGCCATTCAGAAGCCAGGATCAACTCTTCTAAACCCACACTAGTGGATAAGGGTGCCCCAAAGGTTGCTGGAAAATCCCCCAAAACTCCTGGAATAAAAGTGTTTTCAATTCATAATACAGAAGAGTCACAATATAAAAAGTTGTGCTTGGAAGGAAGAAAAGAACTGAAGGGAATCTCAAAACCAAACATCTAGATCACATCCTAATTTCCAAATATTGAAAACCACTCCTACACAGCCAGGAATAAGATGATGTCACAGTATTTAAGGGAGTCTATGTTAAGCAAAGAAAAGGGGCAGATTTTTACTGTTGGATGACATGGCTAGTATGAAGAGCACATCAAAATATATGTTAAGAAATAGACCTAAAGTGTGTTTAATTTTGAAATGCTAAAGCATGACAATCTGTGAGTGCTGATAGTGCAACTTGATCCAAACTACATTTGGACTGAGCCTGTAATAAATTGTCAGAGCTGGCCTTTGCATTCACTTAAGCTAATACTGAGTGTCTCATTTCTACAAAGTAAATCACAGTGGCTTTGTTACTTTATTTTCCATCTTGTGTATAAGTAAACTGCAGGATCAATTGGGAGGGAGGTAGAATCAATCTGCTATTTATTACCTTGAAATGTGACACCCTATTTTAAGTGCCCTATTCCCTTATGACTTCACTTGAGAACAGTATTATGTCCAAACAATATAGAAACCAGTTTTACAGCTCCTGGGTTTTTTTTTTTTTTACTTCAGGCGGGATGGATTTATATTATATACAACTTTCAGAACCTACATAATTTACTTAGCGGATTTTGAAACAAACATGTAAAGGAGGAAGAGTCATTTTGTTTTTTGTTTTTGTTTTTGTTTTTTTAATCTTAAATCTTAGCAGAATGCATTCATTACCAGAGCATTTATTTTTTATTTTAATTTTTTTAAAGCAGTACTCCCATTGACCCACTGATCTTAGCTTAATGTTCCAAAGAAAATAAATAAAAATCTCATGTCTAGGGAAAAGAGTTAGGCTTCATGGGGATTCTGTCATCTTGTCATTATACTTTGCAAAGAAACCTTGGTCTCTAATTTATGGGTTTCAGAAAGAATGCCTCCTCACACTGCTGGAAGGTTGAAAGGGCAAGAGATCTGATGTATATCAGGAAGGTTAAACCTAATCTCTGTGACCTGCCACCCTCCTTTCCTGATTAAAACACGAGGGGCTGAGGCCTAGCAAAGACCCCCCTCTGTAAAGTACTATCCATATCTTCGTCCCTGATCTGAGTCCTAGGTCTTGGCTTATTTCAAAACACTCATTATTTGGCTTACTGGTGACTACCCCAAACGTCTCTACCAAGTGTGATAAAACATTTTTAAATGCCCCAAACTGAGTTAGATGAAATTGAAGGGAAACTGGCAGTAATGAAAGGCTGGTGACAAGCTTGATCCCCATAAATTTGGATTTTATTAGGGCTTAAACTTAAGGTTAACCAGGAAGTGAAGGAAATAAAGAGACTGAAACTTTAAAGGTGGTCCAAGAAAGATCGTGGCATCTCATTATCTCCCTAGCAGAGATGACAATAGAAAGGTCTTTCTTTCTTCCCTTCCTTTCCTTCCTTCCATCTTTCCTTCCTTTCTTCCTTCCTTCCTTCCTTCCTTCCTTTCTTTCTTTCTTTCTTTCTTTCTTTCTTTCTTTCTTTCTTTCTCTTTCTCTTTCTTTCTCTTTTTCTTTTCTTTCTTTCTCTTTCTTCCTTTCTTTTCTTTCCTTCCTTCCTTCTTTTCTTTCTCTGTTTCTCTCTTTCTTTATCTTGTTTTCCCTCTTTATCTTTCCTCTTTCCTTCCTCTCTTCCTTCTTTCCTTATCTCCTTTTTTCCCTCTTTATAAATGTATACACTTCATATGTATACTCTCTTAAACCTTTTGAGTTCAATAATATCTCACATGGTATCCATCCAGGGCTTTTTAGAACATCAACTTCAAAAGGAAAGATGATGTCTTCCTTTATAAAAGTAAATTAATAAATATTAACTACTCTGATAATTCAAGATGCAACTAATCTCAACTTCTCTTTATCCCTCAGTAAGCCTGAACTGTATATTCTAAGCTTTTGGCATCGTCTCCAGTGAATCAAAGCCTGTAGGACAAAGCATAAAAAAATATATTATTAATATACATGCTGTGATGAAAATTGAAACCTGAGCACAATTGTTTGTGTGTATGAAAAAGTTCCTCCTCTCCCTTTCATTCCTTCAGGCCCTCAAAAAATTGTCTACAAGAGTTAATATGTTCTGGGATTTATAGGAAAATTTATTATCTTAAAGATAAAATAAAATTTTACATTGTATACAGCCTAAGACAGACTTTGAGAATAAACGTAATTCTCTTAAATTATAAGGAACTGTAATTTCTGGGTAGGTTCTTGTATCATAGCCATGTAACCTTCAGTCAACCTGAAAATCACAAGGGACTTTTGATTCTAAACAATAAAGTTAGAGAGAGACTTATATCCGAAGGACTAAATTCATAGGTTTACTTAAAGACAAATGGAGGGTGGGGGTTGGGAGATGGACAAAAATAGACAGGCAAACTATTCATTTCTTATCACAGTCAGCCAGTGTTAATTAAAACATCATTGCAAATGTATATCAGTAAGGAAATTTCTGCTAGCTCAGGAGGCAAGTGCCTATATAATCATAAAGACATCTTGGTTATTTATCTGCTGTTGGGATCGTATCCTTTGCCTCAACAAGCAAGTCCTACTTCACCCCCCTTCCCTGCCCTTATTTTATTACAGACCCTCTGTATATTCTACCATAAAGAGGAGGGAAACATATGGGCTGTTGTTTGAACTTCTGTAATGAATCCTTCCAATATACTATTTCCTTCAAAAGTTATTTTTAATTTTATTGCAGTCTGTTTGTGTATTCCCCCAACAATCACTCGGACAATATTCGTACTGGGAAATGGCTTTGGAGGGCTCTTGCCTCTGCGAATACGTCTGATTTATATGACATGCCTAGGGTGAAGGGTGCTGTTTTGTGGCTGGGCCTCCCTGCCATGCTGCCAGCTTCCTTCAACAGAAGGGGGAGTGGGGTGGCTTCCTTCTCAGAACCCAGGACTCCTCCTTGTCATTGTTTTAATTTGTTTTATTCTCAAAAACAAACAACGAAAAAATTGTCACTAGTGATTCTCACTCTCTATCTGCCCAAATCCCTTAATTCCTGTCCAGTAAACTCATCAGAAGTCTCAAGCTGATGGCTCACATGCCAGCTTTGGCCCACAGTTAGGTTTTGGTGGATATACACAGTTGGAAAACATTATTTAACAAATTGGTTAATGTTTAAAAGTTGAAAATTTTTATATAAAAATCTAGGTCTACAGAACAGTTTATGGATTTTCCCCTGAACACAGAAACCACTGTGTGAGAATATTTTTCTTGAAAACTTAGGAGAACTGGCAAATTGTGTCCACCTTTCCACTTAGTAGCCAAGGCAATTCTTCACAGCAGAAGGGATCCTAATGCAGGTCAGTTGTTCAGGCTGGTTGCTATCATTGAGGCACCTGCCTGGCTCCATCCTACTTTCTGAATTTGGCACCCTGCAATAACCAGTTTTATAGACATGCTATCAGAAATCTTGTTTTCAAATTGGCAGAAGGTTGAACAAGGGGTGTCTGAGTTTCAATTTGTTCCATGCTCCCTTAGAAGGGACTGAGGACTTCTGACTCTCCTAGAAAAAATGTTTATGGTCATAATAATGAGTAATAACTTACTTATCTTTGTCCTCCCCAACCCCAGCTATGGTGTCTAGTTTTATGCCTTATATGTATTTTATGATTTGTTGAATGGATGAATGACTGAACGAGACTCTCGTCTGAGGATGACCAAGTTTACCCCTCATAGGTGCATGGAAATTTATTACTTGAGCCTCCATTTTAAAATTGGATTCCACATCTTGGTCTAACGTTGATGATCAGAACTCCTTTCTTTCTAAGACCCACTTCCCTGAAACCCCAGTGACAACCATAGAGATGGACCATTGGAGGCATGACATTCATAGGTCTTAAATAGATTCATTAATTCATGGAATTTCAAGAATAGTAGCTTTTAGGTTTGAGCGTGTATGCACCAGGCACTGACCTAAGTACTTCATATAAATTAACTCAAAACTTTATTTACATTTTACAGGTGAGAAAACCAAGACTACTATTGTAGGTAGTAAAATTCGGAGCTGCCCTATGAACCCAGGCAATCTGACTAAATAGTTCACCGCTTTGTTTCTGTTTTTGCTTTGTTTTGTGTTTCATTTTTAATTAAAGTAGCATTTTTTTTTAACTAAGTAGTATACTGACTACTCATGTTTCTAGGAGAGGCTATGATTCTGAAAGCTCTATTTCATTTTCTGAGGCCAATTTAATCTTATGAGTAGAAAATCTATTATCTCTATAATGTGCTTCAGATTTTAATTTCAAGAGGATTTTGAGAGTCAGTGGATAGTATGGGTGGGAATCACAGGAACCCAGATCATCTGGCTCTTACAGAGTTGCTGTCTATTGATATAAATGAGCTTCATTTGGTAACAAGTAGACCCAGTCATAAGAAATGACTGAAATTTAATAAAAGTGTATTTTTTTCTCAAATAGAGTTATGCAAGTATTCCTGGTGGAAGGAGGCAGCTCTCTTCCAGGCAGATATTCAAGGATTCGGACAGATGGAGTCTCCTTCATCTCCAGCATGTTGCCTGCAAGAATCTTATGATTTCTCCATCTCATCCAGCCAGAAGAAAGTAAAAGCATAGAAAAACCCACAGACGAGAATTTTATGGGCCAAACCTGGAAGTGACTCATCACATTCCCCCCAATAATCCACTGACTAGAATTTAATTATTTGGCCATACCTAACTTCAAGGGAGACTGGAAAATGTGAGCTTGCTGGGTGCCCAGGAAGAATAAGGAATAAGGGCTTTCTCACTTTTCTTGGCACTAGAGAGCTTTGAATTAGGAAGATTTTCCCAGACTATTTGTTGCATAGCCAATCCTCAGAGTGTCTTGAAGTATGTAGAAAAGGTCTGAGGATTGAAAATTGAGTTACAATGTATTATTGGAAGACATTTTTAGTAACAGCGGCATCCGCTGGAACGGTTATACTCTGAACTCTAGAGAATAGTTTTGTTTAGAGAATATTAGCAATTATTTTAAGAGAATATGTAAAGAAAGCTGAGAATAATATTGTCAAAGCCTTTCCCCATATCCCAAGTTAACAGGTAGCACTAGAGTCAATACTAACAGAATCAAGGGGTTCGTTTCTGTTTCCTTTTTAGGAGGTGGAGATTGCAGAACAAAATTTTTTAAATTTGGCTTTTGAAATTAATAGAGTTTTCTTGGTGAAAATTTTAATTTTTGTTTATTTGCCTCGTTTTCTTTTTCACGAAGGGCTTAATGGTAAAGCGAGGTGTGAAAGAGGACAACTCATAGCAACTTGCTGAACTTGAAAATGTACCTGGGGGGATACCTTCTTTGCTTCAAAGAAACTAAACCCAAATGGAAAATCTTTTGACTGAGCTGGAGCTTGGCATTTTTATGCCACTATTTACCTCCAGAAGACGCATGGAAGACATCTCTGGCTCCCACAGTGCACTTTCTAAACACCATTTCCCACTGGAGAAATAGCTGGTTACAGGTCTGAGAAAAATTACAAGACAAATGGGAATATATTGTCATTCCAAAAAGCAAAGAAGATATAAAATACTGCAATGCCAAAAGGATTCAGGAACCAAAAGAAGTCAGAAGACGCCCATGGGTCAAAAATGGAACAAGTACAGCATTAAATTGAAAACAAGCGCAATAGATTAAAATACATCACATGTTCAAATCCTTGAGTTCAAAATGATGCAAAAACAACATACAAACAAGCATATAAACAGCAGTAACAACAATCATCTCAATGTTAATCTTTGGACATCGATAGGAAGCAAACTGTTTTGAAAAATAGCAAAAAAAAAAGAAAGAACATTTGAGGATCTGTCCTGTATTTCATCTATAAACTATTCACTGAGGTAACCATATACTTAATAGTAAAGAGAAATTTGTCTTCATGGACGTATTTCAATTTCTAGAAGAAATGATAAAATTAGAACATTACCACTCGGTGGCCCCTAGTGAGACAATGTGTCCAGTCAATAACTCAACAATGGCTGTTTTGATCACAATAAGACCCCAGATTTTAGGTGCCTGCTATTGGGAAAATATGATTTTTCCTGAGAAGCAATTTTGACCAAAAAATTTTATATTGAATACGAGTCAAGCCTCTGGAAATCACAATTTACTAGAAATGCAGAGAGCAGTGAAACATGTTCATAGACACCATGAGCACATAAACTACAAAATCCAAATTGTAGAAAACATCTTAGGTCAGACAACATGGTTTCTTCCACAAATACGTTGCACGATGAAAAGAAGAGTTTAAAGAGACTTAAAGAGCAATCAAATGCAATATTTGAATGTTTCATGGATTCTCATTTGAACAAATGGTTATTTATTTTTATGCTGTATTTATGAGATAATTGGGGAAATGTGACCACAGATTGGATATTGGATGATATTAAAAATTATTGTTAACTTTAAATTCAATAATGGGATGTATGTGTGTGTTTAATGAGTACTTATATTTTACAGATACATGCTGAATTATTTATGGATGAAATTACATGTGCTTGGGATTTGCTTCAAAATAATTGGGGAGTGGAAAAAAGTAAGAGTACTATATAGCTAAAAGATTGGCCATGAATTTAAAATGAAAGAAAAAATAAAAGAAAGGAAAAGAAATAACAGAGCAGTTAAGAGGACAGGCTCAGAGCCAAACTGCCTGGGATCAAATCTTGTTTCTGTCATGACTAGCTGTGTGTTCTCAAACAAAGGGGTTCAGAAAATTACCTAAGCTTGTGGTGACTTAGTTTCCTGATCTGCAAAATGGGCTCACTAGAGCAACCACCTTTATTAGGTTGTGCAGATAAAGTGACTAATAGACGGAAAGTGATGTTATATTTCTGACATGGAACAGTTAGCTGTCAATAAGCATGTGCTATTATTGTAACTTTTATTCAATGGGCCTTTTAAATGTCCTGAAGCTGATTGTGCCACTAGGTGCACATCTGTGGTATCAGTGCAGGCATCCGTGACCTGACTTGGATGGAGACCTCCTTGGGCCGACTGCGAACACAGGTGTCCTCCCTAGCCCAAGACGGCACACGGAGTCTAGGCCTTACTTCGAAAACAGTCTGCTTTCTGGCTTCACAGTGTTCCAGCTCGTCAATGCAATCTACTTCCAGAAAAACACACTTCTCTTACCCATTCCTGTTTTTGTGACTGCTTGAACATCTTTGGCTTAAAAGCCCCGTTCTTCCTTCTCTCCAACCTTGTTCTTTCTGGATGCCTGCTCACATTCTTCCTGTTCAGGAAGCCCTTTCCTGAGTGAGATGGGATACTCTGCCTTCCTTCTCCTCTCTTTTGAATGACAAGAACTTTACTGCCCATACTATGCACTCTAGATTTTGAGTATATCCAGTGGCCTGCTGTGGCTCCAGCGCTGGCTCTTTCATATTGGCCAGCAAGGGTCTGTCTATTGTGCAATCTCTTTCTAGCTCCCAAGTTCACTGATGCCACTTAGGTAGCTCGAAATTGGCCGTGTTGGGAATATTTACAGCACAGCAAATATAACAAAATGGGGATCTTTTTTCCCTCCTGTGAACTGCTTGTTAAAAGTTGACCAGCACACCACTAATTTTATCCAGCTATGGCTATCAACCCATCTACCCTTTTCTACATTTGTCCTGTGTCTAGCACTGAGTATGGCACATAGTAGGTCTTCAACAGTTGAATGAATGAATGCTAAATACTATCACATATTTTTAATCTTTTCCCTCAAGTTTAAAGCACCTTGAAAGCTGGGAATCTATATTACATTCTCCACAGTACCTAACAACACTGGGCACATAATAGTTGGTCAATAAAAATTCATGATGGATTAGTTATGGAAAGGAGTTAAATAACACCTCCATTTTGAAGCAGAAAATCCACTTTTCTATTTCTTTCTCGTTGACAGTAACTGGAAACTCAAAATCAAGATGTGAGGGACAGTTTTACTACTCTTTAAAGTAAACAAAAACCTCTTTCAGCAGCCTCTTTAAAATCTTTGAACATCTCAGCGAGGTTTCCCCTACTGTAAGCTGTAATCTCCTTGGGGGATTTATGGTAAAATCCCCTTCTCATAATTGCAAGGCTGGGCTTGGTGGACTGTCCCCCTGCAAAGCCTTATCTGTTTCAGAGGGTTTATTAATCTTGGAAAATGGGAATAAAGCCAGAAGCCAGGGCTGCAGCTAAGGGCCAGGGGTGTCCTCCCTGTCCCTTTAGACTGGAGAGCAGGCTGGCCAGCTTCAGTGAGGTGGGAAAGAGGCAATTCTCACACAAGGTCTGTGTCCGGTCTAAAACCCAGACCTGGCCACACAGGGAAGCAGTGGGTGGCTGTCCCTTGAAGAGGCCATTTGCCTTTAATATTTTGCATGAGAGATCTTTCTTTAATGTTTTCCCATGATGTATGGAACGTGCAGAGTTTGATGTATGGAACGTGCAGAAAGAAACAATTAAGTGGGCGGAACCTGTAAATCAGGCTCATATTTAAAAGTATGCTCATTTACTGCTGTGCCATTATAATTATTCTGCTTGCCCTCTCCCCATCCTACCCGCTTCCAGTCCCTGGGGCTCCTCAGGGGAACAGGGTTCCTGGTGCCAATGCCTCCTCCTAGGGAGCACAAGAGGGCAGCCCCTCTCACTTTGTGTGCCTGAGTTTTTGAAAGAGCCGGACTTGGGCTGCTTCTGTAAAGGGTGAAGCTGTCCTGCCTGGTCCTGTCATCATCATTGACATAATCAGCTTCTGTACATTTCCTTAAATATTTATAAATCTGTTTAACTCCCTGAGTTCATCAGATCTTCAAAATCTCCTCAAACTCTTGCACTCTAGACAGAATTTTCAAAAGATTCTGGATGTTTTATAAAGATTAGGGGCCTTTATGAGGAGGGGTCTTTCAATGTCCTTTATTTTCCAAAAGTGGGACATTAGTGAATTTTTCTATCTTTGAGCCACAGTTTTGTCATTAGTTAAATAGCAAAATGGTGGAGAAAGGGCAGAATTGTATCTTTCTAAGAGGCTGTTAAGGCATTTAAATGAAATCATTTGCTTACTCTTATAATTGAGATGAGTAATGGTAAGTGCCCTAACCAGGTTCAACATCACAGTGGTTGAGCCAAACGGAAGCAGATTTCTCATTTACATGAACTCTAATGGAGACTTTGATGGGCAGCTTCCATGCAGTGACTCAGGGATCCAGACTTCTTTCATCTAGTTATTTCCACATACTCTAAGGCCTTGGAGTCCTCCATGGAACCCTCTGCAGATGAAGAGATGGAGGATGTGGAGGAGCATGGTGGTTAGAATCAAGCCTGAAGTTGTATATACCCATTCCATCTGTATTCCATTTGCCAAATCATTCACATGGTCCCACCTAACTGCAGAGGAGCTGCCTGGGAAATGCTCCTTTACTATGTAGCCAGGAAGAGAAGAAAATTAGATGAAGTGAGGATGTAGCATTGCTTATGTTGAAGCATCCACAAAATGTTCCTTTTCTTCCCATCTACAGGTAGCTAAGCAATAGCTCAGAAGGGTTCAGACAAATAATGCAAAGTGACACAGCCAGGGAGTAGTGAACCTTGGACTCAAACTCAAGTCACCTGATTGCTGGAGACTTCTACCTAGGGGCTTTATGCAGTATCTCAAGGAGGGTAAATTGACTGCATTTCATTCATAAACTCTAATCTGTTTACAGTGGGTGGGAAAGTGCTGGATGGAGAAAATTCTGAGGAAATGTTGTTATTAATTAGTAATGTCTGTTATGAGTTCAGAAGGAGGGAGAGCCATCACACATGCCACGGACATGTCATTCTTGCTCTACTCTCTTCCTTCCACCTTAAAACTACACACTTCAGTGCCCTATTTCCTCATGGCTCCTTTATAAAGTGCCCAAAGGTTTATAAGTCTGAAGATAGCATCCTTCCCTGGTTCTAGACTAGCACTGTAAATGGAACTTCCCATTCTTCACCTGAAAGAGTAATTAAAGCTGGACAATGTCATGGACTGAGGCAGGCCAGCAAGGTAACCATGACCCATAACTGGGATTTACCCAAAATATTCACTTTCCCACCTCCACACCTCTGCCTGTGCCGTGCTTTCTGGATAGGATGCTCTTTATCATTATCATCATCATCATCATCATCATCTTATGCTTCTCTACCTACCAATATCTGAATTGTTCTTCAAAATCCAATTCAAATACCAACTCTTCCTTCAGGAATTCTCCTTCAAGCCCATGAGAAAATCAAGTAATATTTCCTTCTGTGGGAAGAACCTGTTTGGCCCACATTATACTGTGTTTATTAGTCCATTCTCACACTGCTATGAAGAACTGCCCAAGACTGGGTAATTTATAAAGGAAAGAGTTTTAACTCACAGTTCTGCAAGGCCAAGGGGGCCTCAGGAGACTTACAATCATGGTGGAAGACAAAGGGGAAGCAAGGCACCTTCTTCACAAGGCAACAGGACAGAGAATTGTGACTGAGTGAAGTGGCAAGAGCACCTTATAAAAACATCAGATAAAACTTCTGAGTTCTTGTGAGAACTCATTCACTATCATGTGAACAGCATAGGGGAAATTGCCCCCCATGATTTCAATCACTTCCACCAGGTCTCTCCCTTGACACGTGGGGATTATGAGGATTACAATTCAAGAAGAGATTTTGGGTGGGGCATAGACAAACCATATCACTGTGCCTGATATTATTACAGTTGATTATGTTTATCTTTTTTCCCCTAGACCGCAGGGTTCTTGAGGGCAAGAATGACTTTGTCTTTGCTTTTCTTGCATCTCCTTCCTAATTCACAGCAGACTCACATGCACAAACACACACACACAGAGGTCACTTGGGAAGTGTCACCAAATGTTTATGTAAGAGGTAGATAGCTGGGTGGATGAGAGGTAGGTGAGTAGGGTGAGTTGCTCCTTAGTGTCCTGCAATTTACATTCATCACGAGTCAGAGTCTGAGGGAGGCCACCTTCCAACAGCAATCTGCAGCATGGAAAGACTTTGCCTGTGTTTTATGGAGGTTTGATGGAGGATAACAAAAAGCCTGGCAGTGGCAGCCCCTTTAACAAGATAGCCTCATGCACTGGAGAGAAAACAAACTTAGAATCAGGTAGACTGGGGGTCTGCCATTTACTAACTCTATGACCTCTGACTATTCACCTCTTAGAGGTTCAGTATCCCCATCTGAACAATGGGAATAATATCTGTAGTTCAATGTAGCACAGGGGGCCAAATGAGACCAAAGCATGTTAATTTATAGCACAGGGCTTTGTGCTCAGTCAAGAGTCACCGCCATTATTAATAAAACATATTAATATTAGTTAATAGTATATATACTCTTAATCCCACAGACGCAAACAATGGTCAAAGGAGCAGGTGTCTGCTGGAAGGGACCACTGCTTGATAAAGACAAGCCTTGCAGCTCTACCAAGTACCTCTTCATTCTTAGGGTCTCTTCTAAGGGTGATGTCAAGATTTTCTTCTTGGTAATAGGATCCAGTTTAAAATTTTTTCCACATTTATTCAACCAATATGGATTAAGAACCTATTGCATATTGCTCATTGTGCTAGGTGCTCGGGACATCAGTGGAAGGAAACAGAATTTCTTCCTACACAGAGCTTAATCAGTGGTGCGAGGCACTGAACAGATAATTGTACAAACACTAGTGTGGAGCATGCATTGCTCCTTGTCCTATGCCAGTCCTAGATGAGGGGTGGAAACACCTGGGTTCTAGGCCAGCCAGAGCTCCAGCCTGTACCATGACCCCGGCTGGTGCTTTCATCTCTGTATCTGTGCCTCCTCGTGTGTACAGTGGGTTTGGCTTCCTTTGTTCTGAGTGGTTGCCAGGATCATATCAGAGCTTCTACTCATGGGAAGAACTTTAGAAGGGAAAAGACCCATAGGAAGGTAAGGGATTCCAAAGACCCAAGTGACTTCTTTAAATATACCTTTTCCTTTCAGGATTTTTTTTAAGTGGAGTTTTCAGCCAGGTGTTTCCCCAGAGGGTGAGGAGGTTTCAGTGTACATACAGCCCTTGTTGGGAAGAAACAGGTGTGAATTCTCATTGGTGGCTTTGCCCATCTGAAGGCTGGCAGTCCTGGAGCAGTAAGACTGCTGTTGAATTGCTGCCCCAAGTTAGCTTTCCTGGGTTTTGTGGGCAAAGCATCTACCTGCGGGCACTGTCATCTCAGCCCTTCCCATGAAGGCCATTTTCCACCTGACACTTACCTGTCAGGAAGCTGAAGATTGTGTGTGTGTGTGTGTATGTGTGTGTGTGTGCACGTGCGCACATGCACATGTGAACATGCACAGAGGTGGGGCTTGCTTTTATATAGTAACTCTGCTGAGAATTTGCAGAGCTTCAGTCAGGGATTGCGTGTGCCCAAGGAAGATCTGAAGGCAGAGAATTGTGGTCTGCCAATAATGCTAATAATAACAGTAGCAGCAGCAAAAATCACTGCTGGGAAAAGCTACTAAATCTTCACTTCTTCTTGGGCAGCAAGAGGAGCACTTCACAAATTTCGGGTCTGTATCTCATTCACTATTTGTAACTCCATGACGTAAGTAGTGATGTTGATCCTTTAGGTACATTAGCTCACTCAACCTCTAACACACTACGATGAACTAATAATAGTAGTTACCATTCGGTCTGGACTAATCAGCATTTTCAGTGCTTTAAGTCTTAACTCACATAACATCCTATAATGTCACCACTTTGCAGATGATGCATCCCAGAAAAGTCTGACTCAGAGCCCATACTATAAGCTCTCCATGGGCCGTCTCTCTGTACCACTACATCTGCCTTGGATGTTTGATCTTTGGAAGGTGAGAGACTGCCCTGGGTCCCCTTTTGCAACAACTTATTTATCTGTGCCAGGAATATCTTTGGCATTTTTTTAACATTTAATATATCTACCTTTTGAAGGCACTTTCTGATGAATGCATCTCATTTTCCTTCCTTGATATTCTCTCCAGAGAGTTGGGCAGGACAGGGATGACTCTGCATTTTAGAGATTCTGAAAGGGAAGTTAGTCTTAGCAGTGAATGTGGTTGCAGCCAGGCTCTAGGGGCTGGACACAGTACATGCATGTCCTTTAGGCCTCATAGAAGCCAGGGTTTTCATGCTAGCATGTAATCATGAATTACCTGAGCATCTTATTAAACTGCCATTCTGCTCCAGCAGGTCCGGGGAGAAGCCCACGATGTTTCTAACCAGCTCTCAAGTCAGGATGAAGCTGATGCTTCAGGACCACACATTGAGAAGTCAGGATTTCAACCCATTTACCATCATCCTGCTGCCTTCCTGTGCTGCCTCAGTCCGGGGCTCAGAGGCTTAAATCCAGTTCATGGCTCTTGCCAAGCAGGTCCTGCCAATGGGTGTTGGAATTGTTGGTCTCATTACCTTGTGAGTCAGAAAATCCGTTGTGCATCTCCTGAGAGAACGAGGACAGAAAGAACCGGAATGCTCCTCCGTGCCCAGGCCTCCAGTCTTATCACACCTCCAGCCCTCGTCTTTGGGCGGTTTTCAATATAAAATACAAGTGGTCACCTCCAGGTCAGTTCCTAATTGGCCTAAATGAGGTAAGAGCTGGACGATTATACAGCCACAGGGGCCAGCCCTCCCCATGCCTCAAGCCTCAGACAGAGAGCTTATTTTATTTCTAGTTTTACAGGGTTCGTTTATTGTTGGCCTTCGGGTTGCTGGTGTCTCCTATGCCCAGCGTGCAGATTTTATGTGGATACTAGGTCTGATCGCCCTTTAGAAAGGTTCTGCTTTTAATTAAGCTTTTTTTTCCCCCTTCAGTGGAGCATGGGCTTTTGCATTTTAGTGCTTGAAAAAATAAACATTTCTTATCAGTTTTTTATGATCTTCATTATTGTATATCCATAATCATCTCTGTGGCTAAGATTTCTGTCCGCCCCAAAGCCTCTGCCTGTTCATCCCAGGATAAGTCTTAAGTCTTTGTATTTCCCCATAGAAGGCATAAAATTCCCCTTTTCCAGATGGCAGAAACAAAAATACAGATGCCCTTGCAAAAAGAGGCCTAGAGCCCCCCTCATAGGCTCTCCTTCACGATGGTTACCAAGGAGAAAGGTCGGAGTCTTGCCTCTCTCTCCTGCTCCTCCAGACCAGCTCCAAACAGGAACGTTCTCCACAGGACTTCTTGGATCCCCTTAAATCAACACATTCCCACATTTCCAGATCTGTCTGACCACCCAACAATTTTGCAATTTCTGGCGGAATTATCGTTGGGTTGCAGTTTGCTTGTTTTACCTGTTATTCTCCCTAACAAGATTCATTCACCATCCAGTCATGCATGCATCCAACCCATATTTCTTAAGTACTGACTATATGTTTGAGTTCATTCAGGATACTGAGGCTATATGGGAAATCCTGGCAGATAATTCCCTGCCCTCTTGGAGTATATAGTTGCAACTAATTATTTGTTTAACTACAATAATGGAACTGTTATGACAGGAAAGCACATATGGGA
This sequence comes from Callithrix jacchus, assembly GCF_049354715.1. Taxonomy (NCBI): domain Eukaryota; kingdom Metazoa; phylum Chordata; class Mammalia; order Primates; family Cebidae; genus Callithrix; species Callithrix jacchus. The sequence goes on along the minus strand of NC_133521.1, from coordinate 9,624,251 downwards.
TTCTGACTCATCAGGAATTATACATGTCTCAAGGCCAGATATCAAGTTTGTCTTTCTGAGTTGAGGGATGATCCTGTTCTTACTGTAGAACAAGGAACCATAATACAATTGGCAAACGACAGATGGTCTGCTGGTAGCCCCGTCTCCAGCATAATCAGAAGCCATGGACTCACTCCGATTCCTCCTCCTCTCTCCCTCCTTGTGCCAAATATGTGTTGTGGGCTCCCAGCCAGCACCCACCCTTCTGTATTAAATCCTGTGAATTTTATCATCCAGATTTCTTTGCTAACTGGATTCCAGATAGGTTCTGCCAGGAGGCAGCATTCTCAACAGGTTAGAAGACAGAGGGAAGCTAGAAGCCCATCTACTTCTGGTGACACCTCTGAAAATAGTAACATCTGGGTTTCCAGCAATATCCTGGCAGTAGCTACGCTAGTATTAGTGCCAACACCATAGGCCACTGGTTAGCACCATAAGCTTGTGCTTCCGGTAACAAGAGCAGTGAATGTTGGCTCATGGGTTTGATCCCAGAGTCAGTACATGTTCTCAGTCTCTGTGTAATATGCATTTCCAATTTTGCTATTTCAGCTCTTCCAAAAATGCTGCAATCAATATCTTGAATTAAATCATTCTCACTTTAAAAATCTAGAGTGGTTTCTGTTTTCCTGCTGGGACATGAACTGATAAATCCACCACCACCACAAACAACTATCTGGCCTCCAATTCATCAATTCCTATTGTGTGCACTTCTTAAGCATCTTGAAACTCCATCATTTCTCCAACCCCACCAGCATTTCCATGCACTGGCCTGAAGTGGATTTTCTGGACTATTGCTAGTGCAACTCAATAGCATTTTCTCACACTAGTCTTCTCTCTCTCTCTCTCTCTCTCTCCTTCCCCTTCCCTTCTTTCTTCACCTCTGCCAAATTAATCCTTCACACTACACCAAAGAGAACTTCCAGGAAAGCAAATAGGTTATAAAATTCCTTTGTTTGACACAAAATTGGATTTAGATTTCACCTTCTAGCTAAAATGGAGAAACAGAAATTGGATATAATCTCCCTCTTGAAACAACTAGAATCGAGATAAAATACATAAAACAACAGTTTTCAAGACATTAGGCATCAGGTAACTGAGAACATCAATCCCTGGGAGATGGGAAATAAATTAGGCAAGTCTTACAATTGCCTCAGCCTACAGCCTTCGGAAAGTTTTCAGATTGTTGTGCAAGGAAACTGAATCACAGGTGGAGCCCAGTTAACTCTCTGAGTTGAGAAGATAGAGTTGAGAGTTAGGGAACACAAAGGTGGCTGCAGTCAGAATACCAGACAGGAAAGAAATACACAGAGGGAGAGCTTTAGAAGTCAGAAGAAACTCTCTTGAGTATGCAGTGGAGCATTGATCAGTGTGTATGTTTAACAAAAGCCACTGGGCCAGGGGGCAAACCACAGGAGTGACTAGAGGAAGTGATCCTAGGAACTCACACAGTGCTAAGCATAGTGTTTGTTTCCACCAGCCAGAATGAAATGCTTATAATTTATGGGACACTAGGCAGAAGACTAAATAATGTCCTGCCTCAGTGTTGGAGAAAACTAGCCCTAGGCAAAACTCAAACTTCCTAAAGCAATACCCAAAAAGGTTAAACTATTTCCAAGGAACTTAACTTCATCCCAAACAAAGACAAAGAGGATTTATAGAAATACAAAAATGTCCAAACCCTAATAAGGTAAAATCTACAATATGAATATCTGATTTAAAAAATCACCAGACTTGCAATGAAGAAGAAAAATAGTACCCATGGAGAAAATGATCAAACAGTCAAAACTGCCCTAGATCTGACACAGATGTTAGAATTATCTCATAAAACAATTAAAATGTCATTAATATAGTATTCTATATGTTAAAAATGATACACATAGAAAAAAAGACTCAAATCAAATATCTAAAGGTAAAAAAAAATCACCGGATGGAAGTAACAGAAATGTAGACAATACAGAAGAAGAGATTAGTCAATTTGAGGGCACAGCAAAAGGAAGTATCAAAAATAAAGCATACTAAGAAAAATATATTTTAAAAAGAACATAATATCAAAGAGCTGTGGGACAATTTAAATGGCTTAATGTATGTATGATGTGTTCCCCTGAAGGAGAGGAAAGAGAGAAGATAGCACACAAAAAAATTTAAAGAAATAATATTTTAAAATATTTCAGATTTCTTTTGTTTTTGATTTTTGAAATTTTTATTTTTTAGTTTTATAATAAACATTACATATATTTCAGGGTTCTTGTATATTACTCATTCAGCTTCCCCCAATGGTATCATCTTATATATTGAATTGGGCAGGGTGCAGTGGCTCATGCCTCTAATCCCAACACTTTGGAAGACTGAAGGTGGGTGGATGACCTGAGATCAGGAGTTCGAGACCAGCCTGGCCAACATGGCAAAACCCCTTCTCTCCTAAAAATACAAAAATTAGCCTGATTTGGTGGTGGGTACCTGTTATCTCAGCTATTCAGGAAGTTGAGGCATGAGAATTGCTTGAACCCAGGAGGTAGAGGTTGCAGTGAGCCAAGATTGTGCCACGGCACTTCATCCTGGGTGACAGAGTGAGACTCCATCTCAAAATAAATAAATATATAAATAAAATCCTGAATTAAAATAAAAAACTATGAATCCAGAATTCTACATCCAACAAAAATATTTTTTCAAAAATGAAGGTAAATGCTAGAATAAGATGTCAATAATAGAGGAAACCAGATGGAAAATATATGGGAACTCTCCGTACTACTTTCACAACTTTTCAGTCAATCTGAGAACATCCTAAAGTATAAAATTTAATTTAAAAAGTGAAATATATATTTTTTCAGACATACAAGAGCCAAGAAAGATCCACACTGTAAGAAATGTTAGAGAAAATCTTTTGGACAGAAGAAGAATGATACAAATTGTAAATATTGATTCACACAAAAGAATATAGTGTACCAGAAGTGGTAACTAGATGGATAAATAAATATCATATTTCTTGTTATTCAAATATTTTTAAAGATAATTAAATCTTTAAACAAAATTTACTAACATAAGTTGCACAACTTATATGGAAACAAAATGTCTGACATTGATAGCACAATGACTGAGAAAGGAAAAATCAAAGTATAATATTCAATAGTTCTTATGGATATACAAGTTGGCATAACACCACTTGAAGATAACAAGTTAGAGATGTACACTATAGACCCCACATCAACCCCTTAAATGATAAAACAACTGTAGTTAATAAATAAACAAAAAAGGTAAAAAGGAACTATTAAAATGTTTGATCCAAAATAGGCAGAAAAAAATTTAAAATGAATAAATGTAACAAATAGGAACATTATATATTTATCTTTAACAATATCCATATTCATGTTAAATATAAATGGTCTAAATACCCCAATTAAAAGGAAGAGATTGTCATTTGAATATATAAGTAAGAACTCACCTATATACTGCCTACAATGAGCACACTTTAAATATAAAGATATATTTCACTCACAGGGGATGTGAAAGAATATTAAAAAGCAAGAGGATACAAAAACATGTCATGCTAACACTAATCAAAACAAAGCTGTAGTGGCTATATTAATATCAGACAATGTAGGTTTCAGAGCAAAGAATAACCAAATACACACACACACACACACAAGGTAATTTTATCAAGAGGATCCAGTAATTCTAAGTGTTTGTACACTTAATAATAGAGCCTCAAAATACATGAAGCAAAAACTGATCCAACTGCAAAGATAAATAGACACATCCACAGTGACATATGGAGATTTTAATAACCCCTTAAATAATTGATAGAACAAATAAAAAATTAATAAGGTGTAGTGGTCTGTTCCCATATTGTTATAAATAACTGCCTGAAACTGGGTAGTTTATGAAGAAAGGAGGTTTAATTGATTCATAGTTCTGCAGGCATAACAGGAACCATGATTCAGAGGCCTCAAGAAACTAACAATCATCGGGGGAGGCAAAGGAGAAGCAGGTACTTCTTACTATGGTGGAGCAGGGGGAGAAACTGAGAATGAAGGGGGAAGTGTCACACACTTTTCAATCATCAGATCTCATGAGAATTCCCTTACTATCATAAGAACACAAAGAGGGGAATCCACCCCCATGATCCAATCACCTCCCAGCCGGCCCCTCCTCCAATTTGACAAGAGATTTGGGTAGGGACACAAATCCAAACCATGTCAAAGGATATCAGATGTTAACAAAACAATCAACCATCTTGACAAAAGTGACATTTATAGAACACTCTACTTGATAAAAGCAGAATACTCAGGATTTTAAAGCACACGTGGAACATTTACAAAGATAATATAATACACCTTCCAAATTGACTGACTTATAAATTGGCACACAAATTCTGAGTGTATATGCTTTTGTGTTCAAATGATGTTCCATTGGCATAAATGCCCTTCCTTTTCCACCCATCCCATCCAACCTGGCTAACTCCTGTTTATCTTTCAAAACCCAACTCGCCACTATCTTCTTTATATGACCTTCCTCAACCACACAAAATAAATGCCTTTCTCCTCTGCATGACTATAATACTTTGTAAATGGATTCATCCTTGCTTGTATCACAGTATCTTAAATTATATATATATATATATATATATATATATATAGTTTTTCTGCTTCTCCCACTAAATAACAAAGATAGAATTTAGGGTAAAAATCACATTATTATAACTAATAATATATGCTATATTTTATTTATTAATGATAAATAGCACTTGTGATTACTATTATATGTCAAACAATAATTTTTATGGCATTTATTAAGATAGAGGCAATTTTAAGAAACATTTATATAAAACTATCATGTGTCAGACTCTGGGACAGAACATAGAAAATGTCCCCAAAATACACTTGGAAGTAAGTCTTAAGGGTAAGGTGATGTGACCTTACTAGATGACCTTTACTTAACAGACTCATATATCACTGTGATTATCCAAATCAAACTAAATAACATCAGGATGGACAACTTTATTGTCCCTACACAATAAAGTAATCATCAAGTATTAGAAAACGTATAGCTATTTACTGTTTTTCTTTCAGTTTTGCTTTCAACAGCACTACAAGACAGGGATGTTGACTATGTGCTGGTGCAGAGACTCTCACAAGTGGCCCCAGTCAGAACTGTCTCCCAGTGAGAGAGCTAATGAAGCCAGAACCATCCTCTGACCTCTTGTCCCATCAATGAGAATAAATTACCCCATTCAATAGGGAAGAATATTTTCCATTCATTGATTCTCACAGCCATCCAATAATCTGGATTGCCTCTTGCACTCAATCTTTCACTTCAGAAGGAGAAATTGTCCTCACAAATGGACACCCACTGTGCATTTCACAAACTTTGCATTTGATTTATCTGTGGCAAGCCAAGGAGAAAAACCAGATTTTTCATCAAACATGCCCTTAAATTGTCTGAATCTTCATCAACAGCATCATTCACACAAGAAAAATGAAGCAGCGATTTGAAATAAGACTTCGCTCTGGCTGCTTAGTAACGTCATCCTAACGTCCTTTTTGGGTTGACTAGGTGGATCAAAAAGTTTGATTCACTTTTCTTGCCGCAAAAGTCCTAGATTATTGAACTAGAAATGAAAACCATTTTTCTTTCTTAGTCAGGGAAAAAGAAAACATTTGCTATGTCATTCTATACAATATATTGTAGTGGAAAGCACTTAGAAAAATGCCCAAGGCAGGGAAGGCGACACCAAGAAGGCAAAACTTAAGTTCAATGGTGAAGAAAATTTGCTATGTTATCCTCAACTATGGACCCTGGTCCCTTAGGGATAACACCATGAGGGGCTGGCACTTAGGCATCCAGAAAAATGGCATGTAAATTGGCATCATGAAATTCAAGGGCACATTAATACTTGCTAATGGGGCTGAGTTTCTACTAGAGTTCTGCATTGCAAGAATGTATGAAAAGCCTTTTTCCTTGTAATTTTGACTTCTAGTTAGAAGTTAGACCCATGAGCAAGATTCCATCCACATCAAACATTAGAATAATTTCCATTGTTTTTCTAAGAAAGATTAGTTTCATGAATACTACTTTTACGATCCACAGTTTTTGACTCTAGCTTTTCAAATCAGTTATATCATTCTATCATGAGGTGATTTCAGTGTCATTTAAATCTCTCCCCTCCAGCTTCATGGTCAGTTACAAGTTAAAATTCCTGGGCAATTCTTCTAATTATTCAAAACACAGTTTCCTCATCTATAAGGTGGAAATATACCAACTTAGCTCATCATGTTGTGTGAAGATTCAGTGAGATAATGTAAAAACCTGTGAATGTTATCTATCATAAGTAACTCAAAGGTCATTTCGAAATCCCACGTGTAAAAAACAGTTGGAGTTACTTGAAAAAGGGGTAGACTTAGCAAACCCCTCTCTAGAAAGAAAACAAATTATTTCAAGAAAATTCTCTTTCAAGCACTTTGAAACTTGAAGGATTGTAAAATAGAAGTTATTGTGTATTTTTACCTTTTAGTGATAACAGTATTCAACAACCACTATCTGGATATTCTCTATTTGTGTAGTTTCAGGCACACCTTAAGTGACTCAGTTCCAAGTGCATTTATTTTAAACAAAACTAAAATGCAGATTTTCACTAGTTGAGACTGTACTCCCCCACCATCAATTCAGTTCTGTGAGGTTTTAAAACAAATCAAATAATCCTGAAAAGCACATCACC